>NC_072443.2:41120964-41739402 GCF_028878055.3 Symphalangus syndactylus | reverse complement strand
GTTTGGGCAAGCCCTGTGGATTTGCCTGCTTTCCCACATGTGCTGCACTTGGTGCAGTGTTGTGCTTGTAGTGGCTCACACTGATCTCTTGATTCTGTGGTTAATTAAGATATATTTTGCAGCACAGCCCACAGATTCCAAGGCTCAAAGGATTAGTCGATAGTTTTCTGCAGCTCTGCCATTAGCAGAGCAAATTGTCTTAAAGACATAGCTTGTTTTCATTAAGAATGTGCATATTTTCTTATATTTCAGGAAATTTGATGTGCTGCCATAGCAGTTGGAGATGGCGAGAAGTAGGCAACTGTGATAAGGTAGAAACATAAATGGACTGGGGTTCTAACCAGAGCATTACACACTGAGAAAACATGGGCAGAATTAATCTGTTTGAACCTGAGTCCTTATCTATGAAAAGAAGACATCTCTTGATACCAACATCATAGGATTGTTGTAAGCATCAGAAAGTAATCATGAGAGTAAGAGAAAGCACTTTGAAGTTTAGGAAGCATTATGTGTGATATTTGGAATAGTTATGAATCAATGAAAAGTTCAGAATATTACTTTAAAATATACATAGGAAGAAAATGAGATATATATTGATCAGTGAAAATAAGTGAACGGTGAAAAAACTGGAGTCACAGGCATGAGAGGAAAACAATGCAGAAGAATGAGAGAAAAAAGTTATAGCTTTACCAAAAAATCAAATATGGTTACATGTAGGGGAAGAAAAATAAAGAGGCAGGATAGGAAAAGCATTAGGTAAAACAAAGGGGAGTGTTTACTTTTAGCAACTCCATCCACTTGGATTGTTGTGCCACTGACATTTTAGCTATTTCTGTTCCAAGGAACTACTAAGGTCTGTCTTCGATAATGCAGATTCACAAAGCTCATGTCATAGCAGAATGAATGACCCCTTACTTTTCCAAAAGCTCTTGCTGGCTAAATACAACAGACTCAAGGCTGTTGTTATCTCAGTGGGCCATACACGTCTCGTGGCCATAACTCTGTCAGCAGCACCCACTTAGCCAATTGTGTTATCACCACATACCTCCAAAGCATCTGGCAAAAGGTGCTTGCCATTACCACATTGGTCTACTACTATGTTTATATCTCCCTGGAAAGAGACATGTCTATGGTCACCAGCAGCCGAACTATTGCATTTAAAGGAAAAGAGCGATGGAATTTGGATAATTTTTAAAGGAAATATTTGGCTACTCAAGAGCTGGGCTATGCAAAGAAATATAAGTACTGTGTTCATTTTCAATACGTAGGTATAAAGAAAAGAAAATAATGTTTGACTTATTTCACTGCCCATATGTGTGGGAATTTATTTCAGAGAGGTAGGAGAAATTAACATATAACTAACTAGCTGTGTAGCTGAGACGCAGATGTATAAGAGAATGAATTTTGTCTCTTTTTTGACTAACGTATTTTAGTCCCATCTATCAAAGCTAAATTGCTTAATGGTAAAGTTGGATAGAAACTGGACTTTAGTTTCAGGTAACTATTGGGTAAATTTGTCCAGAGTTTCCTAAAATTACAAAATGAATAGATGACAGGTTTTATTTTTAATGAATATTTATTTGAGAAGTTTTTTTTTTCTTTTTCTGCCTTTAGCCTTTAAGTAAATGAATACATCAGGTAACTTTATGAAGACTCTAATTTCTTCACTATGATTTCACACCCTGGTGGATACTGAGGAAGCATATGTTAATGATGACATTATGATTCACTTACAAGTATAACACGTCTACTATTGGGATTACCACATTTGCTGATATAATCTAAATTAACCATTCAGATTCACATATGAAAAATCCCAAATGTCTGTAAGCAAAATGAAGTGGTTTACCCCTCCATAAGAACTCATATATTCTTTCCCCAAAATTATTTTACCCAAAGGGCATGAAATATTTGTTGCCTAAATCCCAACAGAATGCAATTCAGGAATAAATTCTAAATAAGGCAATATTAAAAAAAAATTTATAACACTGCATATGTCTTCTAAAGTACAGGAAATTCCTAGAATTCTAGGATTTCACAGTCCAAGTTTTAAAGATTTACGAACAACCCAAAGGTATATTTTGAGTGATAATTTATGATATTACCAAGTCTAGAATTTGGAACACATGGTAGAAGCCTGGTATTTAGAAGCCAAACACTGGCTCACGACCCAGCAACCACAGTTCAACATGAGTTCAGTGTTCCCCATTTATTTCCATGGATTCTTATACTCTCACTGAGGATCTGAAAGGGTCACTTTACATCTTGTGGGGGAAATAATATAATATTAAAGAGTTTGGGAATTAAACAAGGTCTCAAAACTAAATAGTAAGAATATTGAGGGTGATTTTTTTTAATTACAATGACTTCACTATCTTTATCTCAACCCCTCACTCTTCCCCAAACCCCAGGAATGTCTGCATAGGACTTAAGCCAGAGTTACAAGTAAATATCAAATATTAATTTCTTTAGTAAGTAGAGAAACTGTGACTCAAATCTATATCTGACTTTCAAACCCGTAATTCCTTTTACGACACTTTGCCACACTGTTTGTTATACATACCATGTTCAGGAGTTTGGTTCTCTCCCAACCTCAGATCCTAAAACCCTGCTTATCCCTCTGTATGTGAACTCCAGAGGTGCCTTAAAGAGTATTTAGGTACTCCAAGTATCTACTCCTCTTTCTCTCTGAAAACACTGTGACTTCTTGGGATGGGACTTCCTGGTAAAAGAAGAAAGCCAGGGACTCTGTGGTGCTGCTCTACTTTTATTTTTCAAAGATTAGACACTTTTGTAAACTTAAGACTTTTGCTTCTGGGGAGTTCAGTGCTGGCTTTCTGGTGTATTCTGCATCTTGCTTTTGTGGAAACAGAGCCCTGGGTCACTCTTAACACACTCTCCAGAGAGAAGCTGTATATCTCTCATATCCCACAGGCATCCCTACATTTAGGCTGAGAACGAAGCTGCTAATGGAGTTTAAAAGGTTACTGTCATTAATGAAAAATAAATTTACAGCAGATGGCCTTCCTTCAAAGAAGGAACACTCAGAATGAACATTGTGAGATGAAATGAAAGACAGATTAGTCTTTGCAGTGCTTTCCTCGTGTGTTTTCCCATTTCTGTTCATAAATGTCTGCCACCTTGGAGTCCTCCCTGGAACCTGATTAGACTTCAGGGTCTTCATAATGTTCGAAGGTGAGCTCAGATCAATTTCCTGCATCCTTCCTGCCATGGTAAATCATTTATTGGGATGAATGTTTTACAAAGCCAGGCAAGAAGAAAACTCATGAAAAATGAATACGGTAGGATACACTATGCTGTCCTCCAGTGGTCTTCTAGGCTTCTTCGTGTTTAAACTCTCGATGGCAGCGAAGCAGGTAGAACATTTCCCCTCATTTGGTCTCACTGTGGCCAGTTGAACTCAATTAACACATGATGCCATTGAGGCCAAGAGGCTGCATTTTATTTATTTATATATCATTTGATTCACTCTGTTCTGAGGCCACAGATTTCTTAGTCTGATATAGCAAGCAACAGGGGCAGTTAGTCATCACAATAGGGAGCAAGCCAGAGGTGGATGGATTAATGTTTACTCATTCTTACTGAAGATAAAGCAAACAAATGCAAGCAAGGACACTGACTCACCAGGTAGGTCATTAAGCCTTATTTCTAGGAACTGATGGAATAATATGCACATTTAAATTTAACAAATTCAAACTTATTCTTTAAAAATAACTTACTTTAGCCAGTGGGCAGAGTTAGAAGCCCACTTCTAACTCTGGGAGTTAAGTGGAAGGTAATTGAATAATTGGTTTTCTAATAATAAAGCTATTTTTTACAGTTGAATATGTGAGTTATATCCCCTTGGATTGTAAGATGCCATAATAATTATTAAAAATAAGACAAACAGAAAACCAGCATTAATAACCGCAGTGACAACTTTGGTTCCCAACTGCATGAATCCTGCCTACTTTTCCTCTTGCCTTTGTCAGAAACTCTCATACTTCTGATGTCAGAAGATAATATGAGGGATGAAGATACTAATTTGTGTGCCCTTGATAGTATTACACACATCTTATAATATGACTTAGTTTAATCCTTATGGCCACCTGTCAAAATGGGTAGAATTATTCCCATTTTACCAATAAAGAAATTAAGGCTACACAATGTGCTTAAAGTCATATAATTAGTGAGAGTGAACCAGACTTCAATCAGGTGTGTCCCAAATTTAGATGATGCCTTGTAGACTTTCTAAGTCTAGTTAGGCAGAGATTAAAAAAAAAGAAAGAAAGAAAAAAGAAGCTAGAAACATGTCCAAAGGAGAAAAGAGGATGTCAGTCACATAGGGAGACTGATATGGTTTGGTTGTATCGCCACCCAAATCTCATCTTAAATTGTAGCTCCCATAATCCCCATGTGTCACGGGAGGGACCCCGTGGGAGGTAATTGAATAATGGGGGCAAGTCTTTCTCTTGCTATTTTTGTGATAGTGAATAAATCTCATGAGATCTGATGGTTTTATAAAGGACAGTTCTCCTACACATACTGTCTTGCCTACTGCCATGTAAGATGTTCCTTTGCTCCTCCTTGGCCTTCTGTAATGATTGTGAGGCCTCCCCAGCCATGTGGGACTGTGAGTCCATTAAACCTCTTTTTCTTTATATATTACCCAGTCTTGAGTATTTCTTCATAGCAGTTTGAAAATGGACTGTTACAGAGACAAACAGGAAAGATCAGAGATGACCAGAGCAACATTATAGAACAGAGAAGAACACCAGTCCTCTGATATTATACCAAAAGAATGTAAATTAGAGGAAGAGCTTTCTAAATTGCTCTTGCAGATGACACCTTTCCATGGTTTTACCATCTTGACTGTTGTTTTTGTTTGTTTGTTTTGATGGAGTCTCGCTCTGTTGCCAGGCTTCAGTGCAGTGGCGCTATCTTGGCTTACTGCAACCTCCGCCTCCTGGATTCCAGCAATTCTCGTGCCTCAGCCTCCCGAGTAGCTGCGATTACGGGCACACCCAACCACACCTAGCTAATTTTTGTATTTTTAGTAGAGCTGGGGTTTCACAGTGTTGGCCAGGCTGGTCTTGATCTCCTGACCTCGTGATTCACCTTCCTTGGCCTTCCAAAGTGCTGGGTTTACAGGTGTGAGCCACTGCACCCAGCCTTGACTGGTTTTTTATTAAATCTCTCCATAGCCCTACTCTGGGAATTTGTGCAGATACTCTGATGATGTCTTTTGTCAAGAGGAAGAACTCAGAATATTTCTGATTGTCATGTCATTCCCAGAAGCATTTAGTAGATTTGAATTAATAACTCTTTTATATACTTCCATTCCTTTGCTCCACCCAGGCCATCTGCTACACTGACTTATATTAATCTAAAGAGAACTTTACATTTATCAAATCATTACTTGATTTAAGAATATCATTGGCTCATCCTGATTTTCAAGGTTTTCTGATAGATGTTCACACTTTAGCTTTCCAACCCATTTCCAGCTCCTTCCCCAACACATATGCTGGCTGAATTCTCATCAGTTATATCAGGCACATCCCCACCTATTCACCTTCACTTAAGTGCTTCTGTTGTCCTGGAATTTCTTTTCATTTCTAATGTGCATATCTGAATCAAGTCTTTTAAAAACATGTTAATACTTAGAAAACACAGGAAAGTATAAAGAACTACTAAAAATGATCTTTATAATCTCAAAAACCAGATAACTACTGCAAACCTCTTTTTAACCTTTCTGTATATTTTCTTCAATTATGCACACATGTTCTTAGAAAATATGAATCATATTATATAAGTTTTTGTGCCTTTTTATTGATATGGTAGTCAGTTTCCCCCCATCGCTAATTATTTTTAAAAATTTTCACTGGGCACGGTGGCTCACGCCTGTAATCCCAGCACTCTGGGAGGCCAAGGCAGTCGGATCACGAGGTGAGGAGATCGAGACCATCTTGGCTAACACGGTGAAACCCCGTCTCTACTAAAAATACAAAAAATTAGCGGGGCATGGTGGCAGGCACCTGTAGTCCCAGCTACTCAGGAGGCTGAGGCAGGAGAATGGAGTGAACCCGGGAGGCAGAGCTTGCAGTGAGCAGAGATTGTGCCACTGCACTCCAGCCTGGGCAACAAAGCAAGACTCCATCTCAAAAAAAAAAAAAAAAAATTTAGTGATTTAATAATATTCTGTTGTACTTAATTTATGAAAGTGGTACTCTGTCCTTTGATGGTTTTACTCCTAATGTTCCCTATATCAGTCATCTTGTAATAAATATTCTCATAATACATGTTTTTGTGTCTTTGATTCTATCCTTAACATAGAATCTTAGCTGCGAAAATACTGTTTCTAACACAACATTCTCATGGATCTTAATATAAATATTATTGACAAACAAACTTCTTTCCAGAAAAAAAATATTTTAATGTACATTCACATGAAGAAATTATAACAGTTTATCGAAACTCACCCTAATGCTTTTTACTCTGTCAACTTTTAAATCTTATTTCATTATGACTTTTACTTATTTGATACTTAATAGGGTTAAACTTAAAAACATATTTATCAGTGAACTCTTTTTTCTGTGATTTCATTTTTATGGTTTATGCCTATTTTCTTGCTCTCAAAAAAGAAACTAAAAAAAGTAAAAATATAAAAATAAAATTACCAAATTTTTACTTTTCTAAGTTTTTAAATATTATATTTTTGAAATTAGAAAAAAATTGGCAAATCTAGTTAAAAACATCATTTTAATCAGCCAATGCTCTCTGGCTGCTTTAAAAAAAAAGGAAAGAATCTGTGCCATACATGGAAGAATGGTTGCCCAATTTTCTATTTGTGAAAGAGCTTAAATCTCTGAGCCAGCAACTAGGAAGTGAAGGAGTAATGAACTAAGTTCGTTCTTTCTTTCTTTCTTTCTTTCTTTCTTTCTTTCTTTCTTTCTTTCTTTCTTTCTTTCTTCTTTCTTTCTTTCCTCTTTCTTCTTTCTTTCTTTCTTTCTTTCTTTCTTTCTTTCTTTCTTTCTTTCTTCTTTCTTTTTTTTCCTTTAGGTAGGAAGCCTGGTTAATGCAAAACAGGGATAGGCTTCCATCTATTTTTCTTAATCTTGTTCCAGGCCCTGGCAAAAAAAAAAAAAAAAAAAAAAAATTTCTTCCAATTTTAGTTGTCTCTAAAATGTGAGGTTGTTATTTTTGTTGGAAGCCCAACCAAGTACTGGTTCCCCATTGAACTTATTCCTAACAAAACTAGAATAGGGATCCTTTGTTCTTCAATTTAGCAGTAGCTATTTCTATGGATTTTTGGGGGGAGGCAATAAATAATATTACAGTTTCCCTGAGGGCATGTAACTTGAAAGATTATTGAATATTGGTAGGTGATATGTTTGTGGCTGAGAACATGGAGTCTAAATATCAGCTAAACCAGTCTGTGACTTTTGGAATGTGAGAGAATTATGTTTTAATTCTTTTGAGCCTCAAATTTCTCAACTGTAAATTTTCTTAGGGTTTTGATAGGATGAAGTCATGCATATTAAACTCAGAACTTCCATTTCCTTCATATCTCTTTTTACTATTTAACCTTATCCTTGAAATCCTGATTCACATTCTTGTTCCAATGTGTAAATGGGAAATGTTCTGAGTTCTTTCTTTCTTAAATGCATGTCTCTTTGGAGCCGCAGACCCATGTTGTGAGCTAGATTGTCATCAGAAGTTGATAGAACATACATTAGATAATTTCTTATACTATCAATGAAGAATTTATCATCTTTAAGTCTATGGTAGAATCTAAGTTTAATTATGTTAAGTAAAAACCACAGAAAATCGGCAAAATTGTTGAACAAAGCCAATGACATAGATGGACACCCAGTTACACACACCATTTCCCTTCAAACAGTCTATATGTGCTTCAACCTCATGTGTATTTTACCTTAGATAGAGGAGTCTTGAGTCACCCTCTGACAGATCTGGCTCAGTGCTTTCTGTACCTGTGGAGCCAACTTGCTAATGCCCAGGCACCCAGCCATTGCACATCTCCTTCGGGCAGCTGCTAAGAGTGATGTTGCAAGACACATCCTTAGAAATGAAGGTTTCTCAGTTGCTTGGGAAAATTTCCTCTGATTTTCAAGTGGTGATATAATTTCCAAATTTTCCAACTTTCTTTAAGGGAAATTTCCCAACCATATTACAGTATATATGAATCCAAGGGGAAAGGGGCAGCCACTTCATCCCTAGTTAATTTCAGAATTTCTTTCTCCCAAAATGTATTTGGTAACTAGCTAACAGTTCCTGCATCCAGTGAGAATGGCTTATTATCTTTCTTAGTGCTCTGTGTTGAGTTTCAATATCCTACCCTTTAATTAAAAACTCACATTTGCCTTTAGTATACTGTGAAATAGATCTTGGCAACACATATTTTAGTTTTCTATGCTAACCCAGAATTCTTGTATACAGCCAAGGCATGATACTTCTGTGAGATTTTTGCTGTACACTCTTTCCCTATACCCACATCTGTCTTGTGCCTTGCCTTTGGAGTCTAAACTCGCTGTACAGATGTATAACTTTAATAGGCCAGTAACTGGAAGCATGAAATTTATAAAGAACACATTTGTGATAAGACAATGAATCAGCCACTCTGTATATCATTTTCCTATTAGATATAAAGCTTACTTACTTCCAAGATGCTTTCTATTTTATGGTTATATTTTAATATGACCATAATTAGAAATTCTGAAGAAATAGTATCTTCCCAATTACCATA
This sequence comes from Symphalangus syndactylus, assembly GCF_028878055.3. Classification (NCBI taxonomy): domain Eukaryota; kingdom Metazoa; phylum Chordata; class Mammalia; order Primates; family Hylobatidae; genus Symphalangus; species Symphalangus syndactylus. The sequence goes on along the minus strand of NC_072443.2, from coordinate 41,730,638 downwards.
GGATTTGCACAAAATTTACTGATGCCCAAGGCATGTTTTCAGAGTTGGTTGGTTCCAAGTAAGTTAATTTACAACTGATACTTGTGAGGTTTCACAACACTGAGTTCCTTTTACTTTACTTTAAATACTGAGACTGTTGAGAACATTGACTGGGATATAGAAGTTGAAAACTTGATTGATGAAAAAAACTAATTCTCCTTCCTTGCTCTATTTATATTAATGAGATATTTACAGCAAATTTCTAGGAGTTTGTCTAAGAGAGAGAAGAAAACAAAATCTATTAATGAAGGGTTTTATTAAATGTTTCCCCTATCAATTGTCAGTAAATCATACCAGCTAAAAGCACAGGCTTGCTCATCAGATTTTGAATGCGCCAATATGCACAGTGATGCCTGAAGGACTCAGAATCGCCTTTGACCATAACTTTTGTTCAGACTAATTAACTGCATTGTTTTGCATGATATCATCATAAAAAGATCTTATTTCTTGGCTTATATTTGTCACATTCTGTGCAAACAATGAATACTGATCTATATTATCCCAAATAAGAGATTTCTTTTTGTCATTCTATTTCCACTGGGTTGACAATAATGTTGTTAACCTTTAATAATGATAACCTAAAGTACCGAAATATATTACCATAAGAAGATATTTCTTTCTTCACTGATATGTTACCTAAAGAAGCTTATATTTGTCTCATACAGGGTGAAGAAGGAGCCAAATTTTGAACTGTGTTGTTCGATGAATTCATATAAAACTCCATGTTCATATTAAAAGTAATTTTCCAAAAAACATATGAAAAGAATAAGACTAACTTATATTTAAATAACGTATCAACTTTCCAAAGTTTTTTCTCCTTAGTGTGCTTTCTAAATCCTCAGAACAATTAAAGGTGGATAGATGTTGGTATTCCCATTATAAAGAAGAGGAAAGTAAGACACAGATGGAGTAATGGATTTGCATTGGAGAATAGTTATTATGTTTTCTGGATCATAGACTCTTTTAGGAATTTGATTCTAACTATAGCCCCTCTCACCTAGAAAATGTATACAGAAAAAAATAAACATTGTTTGTATAGAAATTCATGTTAATAATCTCTAGCCTAGGTAACAAGTATTAGCCTAGCCAGAACTACAGCCCTGTTAACCTGGCTTTAAAACCTTGCTCTTTTCTCTACTTCGTGTTCCATCCTACCTATTAACTATAGCAGAGACATACTTTTATTATTCTCTCTCTCTTAATCTTGTGTTAGGATTAATATGTTTTCTTTAAAAGCTTACTGAATATTTCTCCTTTCTGTACAACATGTGATATAAAACTTCTGTAAATTAATTCTTCTCGTTTCCTCTTCTACACAATTTCTACTAAGGTTTTTTTTTTTCATGCTACTTTCCTAGTCCCTATGGGATATGGAGACAGCATATGATGATCTGACAGTTTCAGACTGTACAACTTGTGCTTCACACATCAAAGAACAGGGACTTAGTAAGCTGTGCCTTGTTTTCCTGTTCTGCCACTGAAAAAGTGATATATTAATTAGGTTTCTAAATATTGTTCTTATGATGTCAAGGTTAACTTGTGGGATAAGTCCATATGAGTTATAGGAATTCACTTTATGTTTCCCTCAGTTGTTTTTGAGCTTTAAATAAAAACAGAAGGGGATGAGACTAGAAAGATAATATGTAACACTCTTAAAATACACAAAAAAATCTCTGTCTTTTGTTATCTAATTGCTTTTTTTCTTGTTTCTGTATACTTTTTATTTTCTGTTTGCCTATAATACTCTCAAACATATAATAACATCTTTTTCTATGTCTTTTTCCCTTAAAATAAAACTTTATTAAAAAATTAATCCAGGGCTTTTAGTTTTTATCATTTACTCTGTATCATTTTTATCACCAGATTTTAAATGAGAGTCTGTGAATTAGACAAGCTGCAAACATTTTTATATTGAGTACTTAAACACAATCATTATAATTAATTTTGATACAGAGGTTGAGTATTCTACCATTCCCTTTAGCAATTTTAGTTGAGCGATGCACAATGCCGTAGATTTGAGTATATGTTTGTTTTATTTGGGTAATTAGTCCTCTGTTCTGTCCTACTTTTCTTTCAAGGTTAAGAATGTAATAGCTATCTACTCCTCACAACCTGTAATTAAGACCCTGTTTCCTCACAGCTTATGCCAAGTGACAAGTTCTACATGTTCCCTCTTCAATAGCAGAATTTGAACTGTGCTCAATCCTGTGCTCCTTATTTCATCCCCTCAGTGGAGAAGACATAGCCTTCATTTTAATGTTGCAGTTGACATTTTTCTTGTCATCTTTACTATATCATTGCTGCTTCCTGTAGGCATGGTGAGAAATTATCAGTCAATCCAAGCAATCTGGAGTTGTGAGAAAGACAAGGCAGAAAGAGGAAACTTGAGGGGAAGTAAAGAGTGGGGACACAAGATTGAAGCTGCTTGTCAGAAATCAAAAGTGAAAGCAAAGAAGTAGCATGGAAATGGAATCCATGGCATTTGCCTCAACCAGCCTTTTTAATAATATGTCCAGGTTGCAATTTAGAAGTTTAATTTCGGGATCCATCTTTCCATTCATGTTTCTCATTAGCTTTTTATTTTGGCTTTTTAATCCTAGTTGTTGTTTTTTTTTTTTTTTTTTTTTTTTCTGTTGGTCTCTCTTTTTCTTATGCTGTTTTCTGATTGTCTTGGAATTTCATTCTTATTTCCTCCCATAGTCTGTCAACTGATAGCTAGATTTAACAGATCACCCCTAGTTACTAATGGTATGATCTGTGGAACCCTTTCCTCATTAAAAATTATTATAGCTTTCATAATATGGTCCAGCAAAACGTAGTAAATAATCTTGTGTAGCTCTGACTAGCCCAGGTTACAAGAGCTATCTCTTTTAGTAAAAATGTATTAGAGTATACACAGAAAATAATAGAAAAGTCACTCAAAACTACCATGTATGAATAATAATGTATTTGCAATAATTAATATAAAATATGTTTAAAATCTTAAATAGATATTTTTCTTGCTTAATAAGATTAGTGGTTGACATCTTTTGTCATTGGTCAGCTGCTTAATTATGTCAAAGTCAATAAGTATTTCTGCAATTCTTTTTGTTAGTGATTGTCGCTGCATAGTTTCAAGATAGCTGCCTTAGCTTCAGGTGTGATGTTCATATTAAAGGCAGCAAGGCATAAGGAGAAAGAAAAGGGGTTATGCTACCCATTAATCTAGGAAAACCTAAAAGCCTTCCCAGAAGCCCTCAGCAAACTTTGCTTTGCATCTCACTGACCACATCGTTGGTGGATTCTGTATCTCATGATCACCGCTACCTGCAGTAGGTGATACAAAATAATTGTTTAGCTTTCCCAGCCTTTATAGAGGAAGTGGCATGGAAGGAGCTTGAGAATTATGAGTGAGTTCACTGATGAACAGGGTTAACTACATTTTTTTTTACTGGGAAATAAGTACAAAACAGTTAAGCACACATGTACACATACATACACAGGCAAGATAACAAGAAAACAAACAAACAAAAAAAACTCTGAAAACCCAAAGGAAGAAACTGTAGCCTGGTGCCTTACTCAATATTGCTTTCATGGTAAATTTTTCTCCATATATCATCTCTCCTTGTCTAAAGTGTGAATTAAAATTCATCACTTCCCAGCTTCTGACCGTCTGGCTCTAAGTAAAAGCTTAAAGATGAAGACACACTAATTGTAACTTGGGAAGGATCAACAAGATTTCTAATCTGAATTACCGTAAATTATTCTAGAAATATGGCTCTTCTTTAATTTCCCTGGACTATCTAAAGAGTTTCTTAACTAATTGTCTTATTAGCTCTTTATGCCACTGAAGGTCATTTTTTTTCGTTACCTTTTTAGTAGAGAGAGTGAAGAATGTATTGGTGCCCACATGTTATCTTTCTCATTGCCCCACTTTAGAGCGTAAGTTCTGACATATTCAAGAACTCTGATGGAGCAGCGACTCATCTGACTGGTAGGAAGAACTCACTCATGTGGTGCCTTAAACAGACAGCAAATCTGGGTGGGCATGAAGCGGTTCCATGAATCTCCAAATCCGTTTATTATTATTGAATTAGAAAAGATAGTCAGGCAATGTGTTCCTGAGAGCATCTAGGGAAGAATCTAAGGAGCATTTTCTGAGTCCTGATGCCCTCAATTGCTTTAGTTTAAGCCTTTCTGCTTCTGTAAGGAACAAATTGATGAATTATAGGTCTGCAGCGAAGGGTAATCATTTGTTAGCTTAAGTAAGGTGCCATGCCTTGATTGCAGTGTTCAGTATTGAATACCTTCACTGCATCTCAGATCCAGTTGTTGAAATGTAAATTATGTGAATTGTATGTGAATTTATAAAAGTCAAACACACTATTGAATTCAAGTCATGAGTTGTGAACCGAAGGCAGTGGGTTTTAGATTAAATGAACACTTTATTAGACTTGTTGGTAGAGAAGTGAACATGTTTTTGTATGCCTACTACGTGTTAGGCTAAATAACCCTGTAAAGTATTTTCCATCTTCGTTTTAAAAGATGAGACATTAAAGCTTAGAGGGGCCAAGTAATTTGCCTAAGTTTATAAAGGTGAGAACAAGAAGGTGTCCAATACATTTCCTTTTGTTCTTTATGTTACATAATTTAAATATATTTACACTTATTCTTTCAGATATATCTGGATTTTATTATTTTACAAAAGGAAATCTCATGGAACTTTTCCATGTCTGCAACAGAAGTCCCTAGATATACACCAGGATGGTACTTTATTTCTTCTGGGACCTGTGAAGTTATTCAGTCTCCTCCTGGAACAATTGTATACCTAATACTACTTCCCCCTGAAAGCATCCCCCGGCTGATGATGACACTTAAGTGAAAAGCTATACAAGAACCCTCTTGACTTCCTACCATACAATATATAAGCACACTTACCCTTTGCTGATTATGAATTAACTGATGCTACAGCTTTGCTATCACAGCTGATGAGAACCTAAAATTAGTGCTCCCAGGTGTGTTGTACAGGCACAGAGGGCAGGTACATTCTGGGAGCCCTTCCCAATTCCTGGTTGCACCTTCTTGAGATTAGAAAATTGGCAACCTGTGGATGCTGCAGAAATGCTAGAAAAATCTCATTTGACTAGAAAGAAGAGAGGCAAAGAAGTCCCTCATTTTGTTCTTGGATCAATAGATTCGAGTCTCATGTTTCTTCAGCCTAGTTACTCTGGGAATTCATTGTCTCACCTCGAGGGCTGGCATTAGCCTCATTCTTCGTGGTGTACTGCACTGGACCAACTGTGAGATCTTGTAAAATGAGGAAGCACTCTCTGGCTTTGAAAGTTTCTCAAACAGGTGTGAAATATGAGATCTGATTTTATTAAATACATTATCTTCATAAGCTCAGTATAGGAGTCAGAGGGTAGCTTTCTTTGTTCAGAGTCATTCTCATGTCCCAGTGAAGTGAGGGCATTACTCCTGTCTGCCTCATTTGTCTCAGTCTTTACATAGCAGATTAAGTGGATTTCCCAATATCTGGAGAACAAGCAGAAGGAAATGCTGATAAAAAAGAGATTGGTTATGGTGCTTATTCTCACTGACAATGTTCTTCTTGCTTTGTTGGAGGAATGGGATTATTCTGAAATGCCTCCATGCCTAATTTTCTCTTCCTTGAAACGCCCAGGGAGACAAATGAATAGTATTTACCCAAATTATATAAATCGTTACATTTCATCAACACAGTTGTTCCTCTTGACATTTGTAGAGTGCCTTTTAGTAGTTGTTACTAGAGTCGACGCTCATAATTCTCTAGTAAATAAGAGGAGTTTGTACATCCTCTTCACAGGTAAGATCCTTGAAGTATAGGGTGATTAAATATGCATAGGTGGGATAATGAGGCACCTGGCTAGTCTCATCTATTGGTAACAATTTGAAAGATTGAATCACTCTTTCCTTGAATATACATTTCTTGTGTCCAATGTATGCCAGAGACTATTCAAGGTGATATGAATAAAAAGATAAATAAGATAATAAGGGACTCCTATCCTTATGGAGCTCAAAGACTAATAGTAGGAATCATGAAAGCTACGAAGGACAGCACAGTGCTCTAAGTGTTGTAATAAATGACTGTATAAGCAGGATGATGGTGCCTTGTAATAGATGTACCTAGGGGTTAATATGTGAATTTCATAACATTCTATGTAAAACCATGTGTGTTTATGAACACAAATATGTGTTTTGTGTCTATATACTCTTTTTTTCTTGAGAGAATGTCTGAGCGTTACTAGTATAAGATATTATAGGAATCAGGATAAAGTGTTAAGGAAGCCTATGGGAAGAGGCTGAGAAATTTACAAGTACTGTCTTGTCCCAATTGTTTCTCTCTCATGAAGTTGGCAGGACAGAATTGCCTATGGAACCTAATACCTAACTAATGCAGAGCTTTGTGATAAAGCTGCCTGCACACCTGACTTAGGACAAAATTTAAGCCAGGACTTTCTCGCTCTAAGGCCCCATCATACCACCTGCCACGCTATGAATAAAGTTGGCCAATGTCCCAAATTCTGTTAGATCATATTACCCACTCCTTCTCTCTTACTGTGAGAGAGAAGATTTACATGGGAGATGGTGAGAGACACTGTTGGTGCTGGAGTGTAGGCAAGAGAGTGGTGCTCAGAAAGCATTTGAACAAGCTGAAACTTAAACCACTAAATAAGTTTTTACTAAAGAAATAGTGGCATAAGTGTTTTAAAGAAAGGCTGGTGGCACAAGTTCTTCTGTTACAAAATAACTCTTCTTCAAGTGGTGTCTAAAATTTTTACCTGTATATACCTTAGTACATAGAATGCAGTTTTAATCCAAAAACAAGATGAGATCCGTAGATGACTTATTTTTAAGCTGTTAGTCCTTCAATCTGAACCTTGTTATTAGATTAAGAAACCAATCATCAGACTGGTTTCTGAGGTAACATGACATAAACAAGATAGCTTTAAATGTTGGAAGTGGGCTGACAGTAGTGCTATTCAGTCACTAAAAAAATGGTGTAAAAGCCATTGATGAACCAGTCAGTGTTTTAAGTCACAAACAAAATAAAACAACTCTGGCTAATTTAAGCAGAATCAGCAGACAAGTAGCCCCAGCTAATAAGGAATGGAAGCTGTGTTAACAGATAAGGTCCTGCCACGAGATGTCATCTTAGAATGCTACCACTGATAACTGACCATGGGACAGTAGGTGTAACTGCTCCTTCACTATGTCAGCTTCACCACCAGCACCATGAATTCTTACTCTTTAAGAGCCCCATGTCTCTGTGTTCCTACTGTCAGATTCAAGGTCCTGATCAGGGGTCTCTGGTTGATGGAATAATCTGGCTACCAGGAAGAAAGAGGAGGGAATGCTTGAACACATTGGCTTTTGTAGCAAGAGAAAGGGTCCTGTCTTGACCAAAATATGTGCATTGAGGCATAACCTGAAAAAGAATGAGAATTCAGCGACTAGTCAGTCAGAAACACTGCCATAGACATCCACCACTGTTGGGAAGACTTTTGTTCTTCCTGAAATCTCAAATGTGTTTCCCTCCTGTATATTGGACAAACTCAGAAGCAGGTGAGGAATATGATATTCAGTACAGAAGCAGGTAAGATTTTTAACAGACCTAGTAACTCTCAAAGCACTTTTGAAGACTTGAAGTATGGGGACAAGTGGGGATGAAACTGCTTGATGTGGTTAATCAGTAGGTCAGTCAAGTCTGCCACTGATGGAACTGTGACCTAGGAAAATACACTTCATTTTGATCATCCTCAATATCTTCACTAATGAAATGTAGGGGGTATTTCTAATTGCCTGTTAGGTATCCTCAAGTAAATATTCATATATCTATCAAATGTTTATTTTGTACCTTCTCCATGCTAGTAAGCATTCTAGGCAGCAGGTAACAGTGGAAGGCAAGCTGAAACAAGTTCCTGCTTCTTAGAACTCGCTAGACAGACTAGTACCTATGTAGCAAGTACAGGGTGATTAAATATGCATAGATGGGATAATGCATATTATAGATAGACTAATATATATCTAGTCTATCTAGCGAGCTCTATCTAGTCTATTGTTGGTCCAGATAGATACTAAACTTGAAGGAGAATGAGGGACACTGAGAATCAATAGTTCTATTTTGGATATACTAAATTTGAAATGACTATTAAACAGACACATAGGAATGTCAGAGGAAAGGAAAGGACTAAAAATATAATTTTGAGTTTTTAAGTATATTATGTGGTATTTAAAGCCATAAAATGGAATTAGTTCATTCAAGATGTGGGCCCAAATTTAGAAGGGAAGAGGGCTGAAGACTTAATCTTGGAGTACTCTAACATTTAGAGATTTGTTATAAGGGAAACTTGTTAAATAAATAAGACTCCCATGGTATAGGAGGAAATGTGGAAACTTAGGAAGAAAGTGACTCAAACTTATCAAATGGATGCTGTCTTTGGCAAGCACTCTTTCAGTCAAGGGCTAATGATGGGAATGCATTTGAAGAGAATTGAGGAGATAATGGGCGATGAGAATGTGAAAACATTAAGTGCATTCAATTCTTTCAGGAAATATTGTTAAAACACTGGTGCTAGATGCTGTTGTCGCTATTACAGTTCTTTTCTCATTATCTGTTTTTGGGTTATAGGGTCAACTATTGAAAGTCCTCAGATAAAATATTAGTTGAATCTAGGTCACAGGTCTTGCTCAGAACCAGGGACAAAAAACAAGGATGAAATTCCATAGTGGGAGGTGAAATCTTAGTTCATAACAAGATTCATGCAATAGGTATTATCAAAATTAAAGCAGAGTATTCAGATGTGTATCCTCCCAAATTAACAGAGTCCACTGTTTTCTCCATTGTGTCTCTTGTACCCATTATGATCTTCATTCCAAATACAACTGCTGTCATATTGATCACCGTTCTTTCTCATCCGTCTACTGTTTTTTTCCTCCTCCAGCCTCTAACTGTCATAAACTATTACCATTAGATAGTTTTTATCAACATTTTTTATCATATCACTTCCTGTTAGAAACTCTGCACTTTCTTCTCACTGTCTAAAGTCCAAACTCCATAGGCTAGAATCTAGGCCGCTTCTTTATTAAGTCACAACCATTTCTTTCTAGTCTTATTTTCTGACTTACATTTAAGCATCTCTTGGTCCAACAGGACTGAGTTACTGTTTCATGTGCATACTTTATTTCCATAATGGTATTCATTGTCCTTCATGAAATGACCTTTATATCTCTGTCTACTGTTTTGGTAAACCTTCCAGAATTCTACTCCAGGAGAATGTACATAATGTTACCTAGAAAATTGTTAATATTTATAAGTTTGTATGTGATATGTATATGTGTGTGTGTGTGTGTGTGTGTGTGTGTATATGTATGGGGGGACACTACTTTCCAAGTTGCATCTTCAGTTTTGCGTTACTCAGAACACAACTAAATAAGCTCTTCTTACTTGAACTTTCCGTGTCCTATAGCCCTGTATAAAACTAAAGCCCTTCCCAAACTCCCCCACATTTTTATGTATTTCCAGGAAGCTTACATTTTTTGGTCATTTCTGCCTCTGGAGTCATGAAAGCTGTCTTTTTTCTAAACAACATTTAATTTAAATGAGAAACTTGGCCCTGTCTCATTTTCCATAGAAATCAACCAATTGATCAATCAATCAAAACAATAATAAAAAGTGACCCGAACAGTAATAACAAGAACTCACTGACGATGTGGCAGGTCATAAGGAGGGTTCTAATTTCCCCAAGACACAGACTCAACTTAAGATTCCATATTAGGTATTCCTATGCTTATTGTTTTGGCTGTCCCACAGCTAAAAGTTCCTGATGAATTTCCTCTGTATGTAGCAACCACATTTCTACTGTCTTCTGAATGAGCCACTTCCTTTGGTTCTTTCACTGCTAAATGCAGTTTAACTTTAGGCTTAGTTACTCAGGTCTCTAAAACACCTATGATTTAGGGCTCATGCTCTATGCAAAGTGGCCTATCAAGGCACGTTTTTAAAAATAGTTCTCTTCCCAAAAGGAGCTATTATATGTCAGCCATTAACAGTTTATTTTTCACCTTGTTACGTCTTTGTAATGCTTTTATCTCTCTCACTAGGCAGCAAATTTTCCAGCAAGTAGAGACAGGGTCATATTGATGTGTTCCATGGAGTCAAGCACAGTGCCTGACACGTAATAGGCATGGAATAATTATATGTTGAGTGAGTGAATGATTGATACTGAGCTTTTCCTCAAGGTGTAAGTTCGTATTTTTCTATTTCTTCAAACAGTTTGTTCTAAACTAATCAAGGTCTACTAATTATTAATAATTATGACATAATATAGCTAGTTAAATAAATATTGACTTAAAAGGAATAAACAGAAACTACTGACCAAAGTGGGCAGGCCATTAGATTGTATCGAGGTCAGAATCAGGGACATTTCTGTTTGGCACCAATGTGGTGATTGATCTTTGTGTTAGTTTCTCTTTGCTGTTACCACTGCATTTAAATAAAAAACAATCAGAAATCTTCAGACTGAAGGATAAATAGGTGATATCCCATAACATTTATGAAGAAGCATCTTCTACCACTTCTATTTTCTTCTCCAGTGTGTATATCAGGTCTGCCTCATGGGAAAGTATTGCTTCCTTTAGGCAGGCACTGCTCTCTGTTCCATACACAGCACCACAGTTCTTAGATGTTTTGTAGATTTTGTTAAAGTGACTTGATTAGAATTGAGAAGTTTCTCTGAACCTCTTGGTATTGACTTTCCTCTTTGTTTCATTTTAGAAATGGCTAAATCTGTTGTGTTCTCCAGAGACCAAAACATACACCCAATGGATCGAAACAAAAGCTTTTTTTTTTCTACCTTCAATATGAAAAATAAAAACAAAATCAAAAGAAAATGAACCTTGTCTATAAAGATTAAATAGTAAAATACTCCTTTTTAGATTAATCAACCAAAACAATACTCTAAAGATCAAGATATTTAATCAAACAAATACATCAAATGCTAAGTTAAATTAAAGGCCATCAAAGAGAAGTAGTTTTTCAGATTTTTAATAAGAATAAAAAACTGAATCATATGTCAAAAATAGGAATGTTTTATCTTTGTATAACAGAGCAATGTTTCACCAAATGTGGTCTGCATGAGGAATAGTCCAGGGAAGGAGAACTATTAGGCATTGAAACAGAGGAGCTATTTAGCCACAGTAATGCCTGTGATGGAGAGGCAGATACTCAAAAGTGAACACAAGTGTACTGTTTTGAAATATGCTAATGAGATCCATGCAAATAGAACACTAATTTATAAAATAGAACTTACTTTGGTTACTCAGATAAATAAAAGATATTTTAGAAATATTTTAATTCCTCCCCTCCCCCAAAATTAATGTGCTGAGCACCATTATGATACCTAAAGTACAGCAGAAAGCTAATGGAATTCATTGTTGACCAGGTGGATTTTGTTTTATTTTATTTTTTTTAGCCAGTTTTGCTATGTTGCCCAGGTTGCAAATCTTCTCCTGCTGAGTACCTAAGACTACAGGAGTTCACCACCATGCCTGGCTCAATCAGGTGGATTTAAATCCCAGATATATTATCTACTGCCTAAGTAAAACAAGACAAATCACTCACCGTATGCTGAAATTTAACTTCTTAATGTCTGAAACAAGGAGAGCAGTACATTCTTTAAAGTCTTATTGCAAGGATCATTTGACTTAACATGCAGATTATCTAAGACAAGTATCGGTGAACTTTTTCTGTAAAAGGCTGGATAGTAAATCTTTTAGGCTTTGCAGATCAGATGGTTTCTATTGTTACTACTCAACACCTGGCATTTTGGTGCAAAAGCAATCACGAGCAACATGTAAATAAACCGCTAAGGCTGTGTTCCAATAAAACTTTTATTTACAGTAAATAATGGCCCACATTTGCTCTGTAGGCCATAGTTAGCCATCCCATGATCTCAAGCAATGGCTGGGGTGTTGGCAATGCTCATAATTTAAATATAAAAAACCACTCACCACAGTGTCTGCCACATAGGTAATTGTGACTAAATGCATGAAGTCAGTCAATCAATCAGTCAAGAAATCAAGGAATGACTATGGCCTAGTGAGTATAATTATTATCCCCAACCTCATCACTTAATATTTTACTACTTCTCATGCATGTCATCTTTTGCTGTTTTAATGAGATCACTTGACAGTTCCTGTTGATGTTCCAGATACAAGAAGGTGCTTATGCTGTCAGAAATTTTTAAAAATACTTTTCTTAAAACATTCTTCAAATAATTGGCTTAAGATATGGTATTTAGGAAACTCAGTGGTGGAAATTGGAAGAAATCCCATGTAGTAATCTTTTCAAAACAATATTCCATGAATGACTGTATGCTAGGAGATATTTACAGGGTTCTTTTTTTTATTTTATTATTATTATACTTTAAGTTTTAGGGTACATGTGCACAACGTGCAGGTTTGTTACATATGTATACATGTGCCATGTTGGTGTGCTGCACCCGTTAACTCTTCATTTAGCGTTAGATATATCTCCTAATGCTATCCCTCCCCCCTCCCCCCACCCCACAACAGTCTCTGGTATGTGATGTTCCCCTTCCTGTGTCCATGTGTTCTCATTGTTCAATTCCCACCTATGAGTGAGAACATGCAGTGTTTGGTTTTTTGTCCTTGCGATAGTTTACTGAGAATGATGTTTTCCAGTTTCATCCATGTCCCTACAAAGGGCGTGAACTCATCATTTTTTATGGCTGCATAGTATTCCATGGTGTATATGTGCCACATTTTCTTAATTCAGTCTATTGTTGTTGGACATTTAAGTTGGTTCCAAGTCTTTGCTATTGTGAATAGTGCCGCTATAAACATTCGTGTGCATGTGTGTTTATAGCAGCATGATTTATGATCCTTTGGTTATATACCCAGTAATGGGATGGCTGGGTCAAATGGTATTTCTAGTTCTAGATCCCTGAGGGATCGCCACACTGACTTCCACAATGGTTGAACTAGTTTATGGTCCCACCAACAGTATAAAAGTGTTCCTATTTCTCCACATCCTCTCCAGTACCTGTTGTTTCCTGACTTTTTAATGATGGCCATTCTAACTGGTGTGAGATGGTATCTCATTGTGGTTTTGATTTGCATTTCTCTGATGGCCAGTGATGATGAGCATTTTTTCATGTGTTTTTTGGCTGCATAAATGTCTTCTTTTGAGTAGTGTCTGTTCATATCCTTCACCCACTTTTTGATGGGGTTGTTTGTTCCTTTCTTGTAAATTTGTTTGAGTTCATTGTAGATTCTGGATATTAGCCCTTTGTCAGATGAGTAGGTTGCAAAAATTATCTCCCATTCTGTAGGTTGCCTGTTCACTCTGATGGTGGTTTCTTTTGCCTTGCAGAAGCTCTTTAGTTTAATTAGATCCCATTTGTCAATTTTGGCTTTTGTTGCCATTGCTTTTGGTGTTTTAGACATGAAGTCCTTGCCCATGCCTATGTCCTGAATGGTATTGCCTAGGTTTTCTTGTAGGGTTTTTATGGTTTCAGGTCTAACATGTAAGTCTTTAATCCATCTTGAATTAATTTTTGTATAAGGTGTAAGGAAGGGATCCAGTTTCAGCTTTCTACATATGGATAGCCAGTTTTCCCAGCACCATTTATTAAATAGGGAATCCTTTCCCCATTTCTTGTTTTTGTCAGGTTTGTGAAAGATCAGATAGTTGTATATATGCGGCATTATTTCTGAGGCCTCTGTTCTGTTCCATTGGTCTATATCTCTGTTTTGGTACCAGTACCATGCTGTTTGGTTACTGTATCCTTGTAGTACAGTTTGAAATCAGGTAGTGTGATGCCTCCAGCTTTGTTCGTTTGGCTTAGGATTGACTTGGCGACGCAGGTTCTATGGTAAAATATTTTTGAGAAATGATGTGTTAAAGGAAATTAAGCAGCCTTCTCTATCACAGAAATTATCATGGCCTTTGATGTTAAAGAGGGGTGGAGGAATATATTCTGCACAATTTCCCAAATATTATTTAGCTAGACAACTTTTTTCACATACCTATTATCATCTTACATACCTGTTTCACATACCTGTTACCACCTTTGGAAAATCTTATTTGAGAAACACTGCTCTGTAATATATATCAAACGTCAGTACATTTGAAATAAATGATATCAATGGCCTCCTCAGACAAGCAGCTTAGCAGACCAAAAGAGAAAAATGCTGACAATCTACTGTTTAAGTTTTGTATTTTTTATTGAACGATTTATTCCTTCATTTATTCAATAACCACTTATCATTTATTGTATTCAAGGTACATCCTTATTCCTTTTAAAAATTTAAGGGTAGCTTTATGAATAGAAAGTTTAGAGATTCGAACGTAAATGGCTAAAATCTCAAGCTCTTTGTTTCACGTCTATAAAAAATTTTCTGAGTTTCATGGGAAGATAAACTTTTATTTCCAAAAGGAACTTCAAAGTTACATGAAGATAAAAGAAGAGCTACAGTGAATGAACTGGAGTAATATTTGGCAATAACCTGCCAGAGAGCTCATCTGAATTAGAAAGAACTCTGATAATGAATCTCTTATAGTTTAAGTCCACAGAAGCTTGAAACAGGCTTGAAGCAGCCTTGCTGAAACTAATACTCTTGCATTAGAATCATTTTCAAAATTTGATAATGAGTTTTATGTAAGTAGAAATTAGGAAGATGAATCATTTTCAGGCAACCCTCTGTGTATCCAAGGGTACTATACTCTTTTGACTGGTCTCAGAGAAACACCACAAAACACGAAAGAACTACTTCAACTAAGGAATTGCTATAAATTCAGCATCCTCAATTACCAATATTTTTATCATAGGGCTTCAAAATGATGTTGGTACCAGAAAGGAACACAAATTGTTTATGAGTATTGTGAAGCAGAACAAAGTAACTTCTTTCTACTTCCTTCCCATTCCTCAACAGGAATACATACACACAACTTAACTTTTCAGAATTTCTTTCAATATAAGGAATTTCTTGACTACAATTTAGTTATGTCTTGTACGAGGTTATCCTGAAAGAATACTTTCTGTGAGGCTAGTGGAACAAGAATTTGAATCTATAGAGCCTTCCGATAAGTCATATATACATATACATTTAGTGACTTCATGATGTTATTATATTATGTATATTTTACAGTTTGTGCTTCTACAGTGCTGGTGCTAAGTGTATTCCAGACATTCAACTGAAGTCTGCTTTTTAATGTAAACTTAAATTGGTAATTAAAGTGACCCAACCTAAACTTAACAATGTTGAACCATTCTTTGATTAATGTAAATTACAAAAAAGCAATACAGAAAAAAATATATTCTCCAAAATACTTATGGATGATCTGGATTACAAGCCCAGTGTGGTGAATAATACAATTGCCTAATGCATAATGCAATTTCTCGAAGATTTGGGGTAATATGTAGACCTCTCTCAACTTCAAATCTTAGAGAAAAACCTCTAAATCCTCTTAGGAAAATAATTGAATAGGGCTGTGTGGAGAGTGAAATTTGACATTTATATTTAAAATTGTGGTTCTGTGACCTGACCTTCCTGGAGGTTGGAGGGGGGGGACCTTCCTATTAAACTCAGTGGGTACCTTAAAATGATTTAAAAGTTGGCAAGCGAAAGGTTATGTATGAGAGAACTGGCCAAGTCCATGCAGAGACTATTTTTTTCTCTGTCCTAATCTGGTAAATAAGTGTTATCATTCCAGAATCTATCAATATTGATATTAGAATCCGATGTTAAATGCAAATGACCCAACTTAGCACATATTTTTCATTATTTTTCTAATCTAGAACACTTGAAAACTGGATTTCAACTGTGGTCACATGCTTTCTTTATGGGATATGAACAGAGAAGACAAAATATTGAGAAACACCTAGGAAGGAACCTGAAATGAATTGATGGAATTAATGAGAGAAATACAAAATGAATTGTGAAACATGAAAGTAACTTAATCTTATTAAGCCCAGCAGAGCCAGTATAATTAAATAGCAGCTATAGTATCATTTAATTATTTTCCCTAAACAGCACTATCATTATATATGACCAACAAATAACTTTTCTGTATTTATTTGACAGGGTAGCAAAAAAATGAATGAAACTTACATTATCAATTGCAAAAGTGGCATTACAGTGGATTGGAAGTAATTTAAAATTACACCTAATAGAACAAAGCACACTCCAAATGAATGTATAGTGCTACTAGGAAATAAATGAATTCTTTACTCTTAAGTCTTTTGTTTCAAAGAGAACCTTTAGCAATGAAAGCCAAATAATTGTCCCTAAGACCATGAAATGAATTAAAGTAGCTGTAAATGGCTTTCCTGATTACAAGAAAAAAGATTTCCTTCTCTTTGAATCGTTCTCTTTGTATGCGGTGCAGGCAGAGTCCTATTGTATGACATAGAGCCTCTTAGGTTGTTTCTAGCTGTAACTTTGACATAACTATTCTCCTTTGTCTGGTTTCATCTTTTACACTGCACTCTCTTTACACCCCCTTTCTTAAGCTGCTCTTTGCATTCCTGCTTCCTACTGTTATAAGTGAGTATATGCTATGACTTGTAAACAAGGAACTGCTATCAGCCAATTCATTAATGAGAGTCCTGCCTGAAGTTCTCCTGTGAAAGATAATAATTTGTTAGCCTAACTAAAATCTTCTTCCTTCCTGAGAAATATCGTTCTGAGAAAATATTGATTGAGGATGGACCCCTGCTAGGTAATACATGTACAATTTATACATACTTGAGAATATTCAAGTGCACTCTCTTTTTTGATAGTCAGTAAAGAATAATAAACAAAAGCGACCTCATTTTAAATAAACAGATGTTTTAAATTGAAAATAGAGGCATAATTCACCAAGTATGCTAAAGATAATTATTTCCAAGATAGGGGATAGTAACCCAAATTAAAACAGGCACCTGTATATAAATTTATATTCTGTTTTACTTAACTATTCTAAAACAGAGTCTTTGCCTTATGATTCTTTACACATGAAATGCTATTGTCCTTGCTTATTCAAATTAAAATAATAATTCATAGCAATCATAGGTTCTGTCATCTCATGTTATGGCTAAAAGTTCTAATAAGTATGTATTTCTTGCCTTGCTTTCTTGACCACCTTTATTCTGGATAGCAAGTAGAAATATATTATTTCATTTCAGCTATATCTGATTTTAAAACTGTTGCTTTTGGAGGGGTGACTAAGCATGACTTAGTATTTCATACCTTCAGGTGGCACTGTTATGTGACCCTTCAGGGCCGCCTCAAACATTCAGTCCTTGGTACTGTGTTCCTCTTCACACTCTATGTTCTTTACTTCTAAGTTTCAGCCTCGCCTATCTTAATCATCTGGCCCCAATCTTTACTTTTCGCCTTT
Organism: Symphalangus syndactylus; assembly: GCF_028878055.3. Classification (NCBI taxonomy): domain Eukaryota; kingdom Metazoa; phylum Chordata; class Mammalia; order Primates; family Hylobatidae; genus Symphalangus; species Symphalangus syndactylus. The sequence goes on along the minus strand of NC_072443.2, from coordinate 41,713,174 downwards.
GCTTTTAATTTAGCTCTTAATTATAAATAGTTTTTCATTGTTCAGTTTTTGTTTTTTTAACTCTAAGGCTATAACCTGAACAAGTTGAACTCTACTACACATCCTGGGAAAGATGGTCCAGACTTCTCCTCTCCCGCATTGCGTGGCAGCTATGCTGGGGTGAAAGTCAACTGAATTTTGAGTAGAAGATATAAGTTGGAGGGTCAGTTTTAATTCCTAGTACATTCGCAACCTTGGACAAAGCATAATATTTCTGAGCCTCTATGTTCTTTAAGCCTATGACCCACCTCAATATCTTATGTGTGGGGTCCCTTTATTAATATCATTTACTGAAAATAACACGGTGACTTTTTATGACATTCTAGATGTATATTGCATCATCTGGAAATCTACTATCAGAGATGTTGGATTTCTGAGTGCAGCTGGCGGAGAGGAAGGAAGGGGCTGAGTGCATAGGGCACAGATTAAGGACCTAAATGGAATATAGGGATGGTTCCCAAAGAGAGGATAAGAGTGAATATTTGACTATTTGACAATACAATGTATAGTGCATACAAAAGGGAATAATGAACTCAAGCCAAGTTTCAGCTAGCATGTGTGCCTTTGAGCCAGCACCTATATGTATATCTAGGAAAGGCTAATCTGGTTAGTGAGACTTGGGAGAAACACTACGTGCATTGTGGTCATATTGATAACAGCTTTACAATGTTGATTTCTTTTTCTGTTTTTGTTTGTTTGTTTGAGACAGAGTCTAGCTCTGTCGCCAGGCTGGAGTGCAATGGCGCAATCTCGGCTCACTGCAACCTCCGCCTCCCAGGTTCAAGCAATTCTCCTGCCTCAGCCTCCCGATTAGCTGGGATTACAGGCACGTGCTGCCACACCCAGCTAATTTTTGTATTTTTAGTAGAGATGGGGTTTCACCGTGTTGGCCAGGATGGTCTCAATCTCATGACCTCGTGATCCGCCCACCTCAGCCTCCCAAAGTGCTGGGATTACAGGCGTGAGCCACCATGCCCAGCTCAGTGTGTTGACTTTTAAGAGGTTTGTGATTTCTAAGGAGGAACCTAGCTATAAACTGATAGGAGAGTAGGGTGAATCTAAGGAGGTTAGAGAGTACTGGGAAGCCATGTATTTCAGCTGGGCTCCAGCTATATTTTCAGTTCCCCAGAAAGCCAAAGCAGAAGTCTCATTGTATGCATTAGGCCAACATGAGAGGAATGGGCTAATATTTTGACCAAGTAAGCACAGTGCCTCATGTACATATCTAGGCCAGAGCTTCTGGGTCTGAATCAAATGTTAGCTCCCAGCAAAACTATTAAGTGGCTTCTAAGGAAGTTAGTTTTTCCTCTGTGTTCACTCAACACCATGTTATAATTTCTAAAATAGAATTTAATATCATAGTATTTCCATTATTCATAATTCTGTCTTCCCTTTAGATTATGCGTTCTTAAAGGAAGCCATAAAATTGCTTTCAGCTCGAATTCTTCAGTGCTTAGTACAGTGCCTAGCGTAGGTACACAAAAAATGCTTATGGAGTAAATGAATGAATGGATGAATTAACAGAGCTTCATTCCAGAGCTAAAAGATATACCTGTGAATATTGTTTATCCTGAAAATGCGTGCCTTTGTCACAATATTAACCATGGATCACGGTAGGGATGATTCGAAGTCTGTGATAGGTGCTGGGGTAAGGAGGAGGGAGACATCAAGGATACCTTCTCCATTTGCCTTAGCTTCTTTCTGAAACATTTGTACCAAAATTTTTATCCCAACAAATGTCACACTGCCATAGACTGTAGTGCCTCTGATTCCTTCTAGTACAGGGCTAAGGAAATAGTTTTGAGCATATGTCCTATTCATGAAAGGTTCATTTTCCATATGAAGTTGACCCATGATGTGCTATGAATGTGAATATTCCATTGATAAATATCAGTAAAAATGACCAGGGAGAAAACAAAGGACTCTTAAATTATTTTTCCTAACATCAGATTTTGCCACTGAGGACCTTAAGGAGGAAGAGAGACTGAAGCCTCTTACTTATAAGAATTTATTTTGCTCTGGAATCACTTTCGTTTACAGTGATCGTATCAGTTTTCTAAATAATTAGAAAGCACTTTGCTGAGGGAGGTGCTAGTGGCTGCGTTAGTTTGGAGGCAATTTGGTTGAATCATGTGGTTGATGATCCTGAACTGCTCAGCAGTCTCAGACTTCACTGCCATAAACACAGGGACAGGGAAGTATTTTTTCCCAAACTTAACTTATAACAAAGAGTAACTTTTTTTCAGACTTTTTATTCTTAAAATCCACAGTTAGGGACTTTGCTCAAGTAGGACGTTTTTGCTTAATCTTCACACCCTCCTATTTCAGAGTGCTGAATTATCAAGTAAGCCAAGAGAAGATTATACTAAAAATGGGACTCTCAGAATTGTGAACTTATTCAGCAGAGATTTTACAGGAACCTTGGGGAATTTTATTCAAACTTAACTTGAAAAATTTTCAATAATACTCTCTGGTTTTGGAAAACTGCCTCTCAAAGTTTCCTCTTTCTTCTCTTATTGTGTATAGAGATACTTCTATAATATTAAAAAAAATGTAGAGGTAAAATGGAAACTAGTGGATCTAAATCCTCAGTGAAGGCTCTTAGTTTGAGTTTACAAAAAGATTTATGATACAAGTTGTTTTGGAAAAAGTATGTTCAGGCATAGGATTCCATAAAATTCATTCATTCAGCAAAAATGTGTTGCATACCTCCTCTGTCCCAGGCTTGCCAGACTTTCCAGACACACTCTGTAGTAATTTGAAGTAGAGCCAGTGAATCCAGCTTTGTGATTTTTCTCAAGCAGAACTCAGAAGCTCATTTATAGAAAAAGGCAACTGCAGCATTACCCAAGATTGACAAGATAGGATGTGGGGAAGAATGAGAAAACAATGCATTCCCCAAAGGTAAGTGTGAATGATGGAAGTGGACTTTCCTCATCCTGGATGCTCTTCCTCCAGACATTTGCATGGTGTTTCCTCTCATCATGTCTTCTCCTGGAGGGGCTTTTGCAGGTAACCCAGTCTAAAACAGCACCACCCTTACATTCTCTATTCCCTTATGCAACTTACATTTTTAATCACTATGCAACAATATATTTATAGTTCTATTTTAATCTTTCACCATAAAATGTAAGAAAAGCTTCCTGAGGGCAGGGCCTTGATTAATTTTATTCATCTCTGTATTTCTTGTGCTTGGATCAATGATTGGTGGGTAATAGGACCCACCAATTAAATATTTGGTGAGTGAAAGTATTTAAGCTGAGAAGTAAATAATCCTAGCATACCTTCCTGTAAGACTGGGAAGAGCTGAATTCTGACTACGGGCAAGTTTTTGTTTGTTTGTTTGTTTTAAAGCAACTAACAGGAAGGGTATAAGGTAGGTGGAAGGGCAGATGTACCTTCAGAATTAAAGATTTGAGGATCAGAGATCTAGATCTTTGACAAGAGCTAAAGGAAAGATCATGAGGGCTAAGCTCAGGTTGCCTTAAGTAGCAGGTCATTGAATTTCAGGAAATCCAGGAGGTGTGAGACAAGAGTCCAGAAAAGAAATGAAGATGTACATTTTAAGTCACTGAGAATTACTGCAGAGGGCTGATGGAGAAGAAAACCGAGCTCCCGATGTTGAAGTAGGCAAAGCTACTCCAAATATAGGACTGGAAGAGGGGATCCAATATTTAATGAGAACTTTTCTATGATTATTATTCAGTTTTTCAGAGGAGAAGTCTGATTCTCAGAGGGCCAAATGCCCAGAGTTACATAATGAATAATCAATGAATAATCAGCATAGGTATGATTAAAACATGGTTCTGTGAGGCTTCAAGTCACACAATTATTCTACAAGATGGTGCCTCTCCCCGCTGTTGCCCTCTGGATGCCACATCTTCTACTCTCCCTCATTTTCTTTCTTTCTCTTTTGAACATACTCTCGTTGTCCTAAACATGAGATAGTCTAAAAGTTTTTAGAAAGCCACTCGAAGCCATTTTTTTTTCTCGTTTTCCTTAGTTTGAAGGGAATAGTTAAGAAAGCTAACATGAATATAGGTAAACTGCTTTTCAGAATCAGCAGGGTATTTAGCTAGTATTTTCTGTGCAGAAAGGAGAAGAAACCATCTGAGAGCAAATCACAATAATAAAGGTAAAATGTTATCAACATTTGTTTGGAAAAATAAATGCATTATAGCTTAAATTTCTGGAATTTAGCCAAGGAAAATTACATTTCCATTAACTGAGAATACCCTGGTTCCTAAAGATTCAGCTACTGCCTACAAAATGTCCCATGCGACATATTTAGGGGTTATGGGGATAATAGTTTTTTAAAAAAATCTCTAGGAGGATTAAAAAAATTTAAATGATTTAGGAATAAAACAGAATTTTAGCTGAGTTTGTAGAAACAGTATCATATATATTTTTAATTTTAGGGAGGAGTGGAGCTGGCTAGAGGACAAAATGAGAAGATTTCATAAAACAGGGAGCCCATTTGTTAGAAGGGCAAAACGAAGTTGTGTATTTTATTATATCGATGATCATGTATTTGAAGTATCATCTGACATCTGGTATTTATCAAATATTATTATAATCTGGTTTTTGCATAGATATGCTCATAGATGCCTGTTTGTAAGGTTCATAGTTAAGATCGTGTATGATGGGGATACAGTCATAACTTTTAAATTACCTTTATAATACCCATTGGTTTCGTTTTTTTATTTTTATAAAATAAACTTTTTGTTTCCTTTGTTCATTTCTGGGCTTAGTTCTATAATAACACAATGGTAGACTTCAATTAGAACATTTCAAATTATTAAGTTGGTTCTCTACAGTAAAATAAAGTAGAGCTATGAACAACTAACTAAGAAAAATTCATCTACCCATTCCAAATGATGTATTGATCCAAGCCCATTTATTTGGTACTCCTAGGATCTAATGATGCACAAATGAAAACAGGCAGAAAACTCTCTGTCCTCATGGGAACTTATATTTGAGGGGGGAGGGCAGACAATACACACACACACCCACACACACACGAACACACACACATACTGCAATTCAAATTAGGTAAGAGCTACAAAATGGGCTGAATGATGAGAAAGTACCAGGGTAGTAGGGAGCCACAGGAATGCTAATTTAGATAGTTTAGTCAAAGTTGTCTCTCTGAGTAAATCACTTTTAAGCAAGATTCATTTAGAAAGCTAACAGGAAATAAGAGAACATAAATATGTTTTTGGGCTTATTAAGAATAACTTATTAGACACCAAGCATTTCATAAAATTATTCTTATGCGCTATTTCAAGCAATATTTACTATAACACAGCAAGATAAGAATTAGTGTACTCATATAAGCTGGGGAATACAATATATAGAAAGACTGACTACTTTTTCCAAGATCACGCAACTTCTAATTGAGTCAGGATCAAAACTCAGATCTGCCTAAATTCAGAAACCATCTTCTTTCCATTATAGTGAGGTGTCTCATAGATAAAATAAATTCATTCTTTATTGCTTTTTTTCTCTCAAAAGTATTTTTGTGGAGAATGAAATTTTCTAGACAATTGTTCCTAGTCTCTTTATAGAAGCTATATTAGAATTCTATCTCTCATCACCAATGAAATTTCTTCCTGTGCATTAGAAATTGCTGGACACTGGAGACAGAGATAACATGTAGTTGCTAAACTCAAGGCACTTTCATACTGGGGAAGGGGGAAAGACAGACAAAGGGGCAATTTCAAGGTACTGTGATAGATGCTAACATGGGATACTGTGAGGAAAGATGGGAACTACAGTCTTAAAAGTGAAAAAGAGGAAAGGAGGGGAGTGTATAACTAATAGAGGTAACAATTATCTGGGTCTTGAAACAGCCAGAAATACAAAGTTCGGGGAAGTAAGGGACTGGGAGTTCTATTAGTTTCTGATGGCTGCTATAACAATTAACCACTAGGTAGCTTAAAACAACAGAAATATATTCTCTCACGGTTCTGGAAGCTAGAATTTTAAAATCAGTATGACTGTGCTAAAATCAAGGTGTTGGCAGGGCTGCACAGCCTCTGGGGCTGTTCTGGGAAAATCTGTTTTCTTGCCTCTTCTGGCCTCATGTGGCTGCAGGAGTTCCTTGACTTATAGCCACATTGCTTCAATCCCTACCTCTGTCTTTACATGGCCTTCTCTGTAGGTGTAAAATTTCCCTCTTCCTCCCTTTTGTAAGGGTGCATGCAGCTGAACTTAGGGCCCACCCAGATAAACCAGAATAGTCTCATCTCAAAACCTTTAACTTACTCAAGGCTGAAAAGACTTCCTCCCTTCCTCCCTTCCTTTCTTCCACGCTTCGTTCCTTCCTTTCTTCCTTCCTTTCTCCCTTCCTCCCTCCTTCCCTCCCTCTCTCCTACTCCCTCTCTCTCTTCCTTTTTCATCTCTCTCTCTCTCTCTATTTCCTGTATTAAGTAACATTTACAGATACTAGAGATTAGGGTGTGGTTATCATTGGGGGAGGGTCATTTTCAGCTTACATTAAGGGTTAAAGAAAAATATCATGCAGAGGGAAAAACAAAACAGATGTTTGGAGGTTGTTAGAGTACCAAGCATTGGGTAGGTTCCGACTGACAAGCGGAAGAAGGCCAAGGGAAGTCACTGAGTAGTATTGGCCTTGTACTAATTTTTTGGAAACATCACTCACAATTCATTCATTCCATTATTTATTATGTATGTATTTGATTAAGGTCTATACTAGAAACTGGAAGAACATAATATCTATTTATTGTCCCTGCTTTTATAGAGCTTGTGAGATCATGGTAGAAATGGGCCATTAAAGACACACACACACACTCACACACACACACAAATTATATGATTACACACTGTGATAAATCCTATGAAGAGTAACACAAAGTGCCATTAGGACTGATAAAAGTCCAGAGAAAGCCAGTATGTTTTTTTAGGATAAAAAAGTTCTAACCTGTTGCATATCGATATATATCTTATATAAAATATTTTAGATAGTCCATTCTTTCTGTAACACCTATTCACCTGCCCCACAGTTTGCTTTTGTTTATTGCTTTTCCTTATTTGGGCACAAAATTATTCTTCATGTGATATTGCTTGAGATTCATTTGCATGACGTCCTCAAAGATGTGACATTTGAACTGCAGTCTAATGGATGTGTTGTAGTTAACTAGGTAAAAGGTGGAGGGAAGCAGAGAAGAACGTTCTGGACAGACATGAATACTCTGAGATGAAAAGAATTGCACTGAAGGTGTAGAACAAAGACCAGTGCAAGTGCTGTGCAGAGAAAGTTCTGTGCAGAGAGAGGGAGGGACACTGGTACAAGATGTACCAGGAGAAGCCAGATAATGAAAGGCCTACTAGACCACACTCAGATGTTTTTTGTTATATAAGCATTGGAAATTAAGGGAAGGTAATTTTGTGGGGCTTTTTTGTTTTGTTTTGTTTTGTTCTGCTTTCTAAATTTTGCCTACAGTAAAATTTGCTCTATTTGGTATACTGTTTGATGAATGTATGTAGTCATGGTAACTAAACCCACAATTAAGATATTGATCAGTCCCCACACCTTCCTAGCATTTCCTCCTCTTACCCCTTTGTGGTCAATTCTTCCCCCTTTCCATGGCCCCTGGCAAACACTGATTAAACAAAGGGGTCTTGCAGTCATAGAAAAAAGACTAGGTGAAAAGATAAGACTGGAATTCAAATGAGAAAAATGATGACCTAATACCATGGTAGCAGAAAAAGTGAAAAGGGTATAAATTCAGGAGATATTTAGAATCTAGAATCAAGAGAGTCTGATAACATTAAATATTGTAATTTGCAGGAGAAGGAAGAGTGCAGGAGATTTACAGGTCAATGGCTTGGGTAACTAGGTAAAGATTATCCTTAGGTGGAGGCAGAGTTCAGCCTGTGGTGCAAATGTGACATCTAGGACCAGGTGTTGGGAAGAATTTGCATCTCACACCCATTAAAGTGGTTTCAACTAAAGATTTACATTTAACAGATGGCCAATTTTGAAAGGAACCTGAGCCTTTTTCTCTCCTCGCTACCTAATGAACATTTTGTAAAATTAAAAGTTAATAACAGTATAAGTGGTATACTAACTGTGTGCTAAGCATTATTCTCTATTTCTAAATGTACATGTATTTAATTCTGGAAACAACTCAAAAGTAAAAAGCACTTTTATTTTACAGATAAGAAGCCAAGGCATAAAGATACTAAGAAATATGGTCAAGGTTTCACAACTAGTAAGACTTAGAGCTTGTAATACAAGCACATTATTTTAACTCAAGTCCTAAAGACTTGTTCACATGGATTTTATTAAATGTTTAAGGCAGTCGTACTTGTTGAAGGAAATTAATCATAATTATCTATGAGGCTTTTAACAATATAAAGGGGTATTCATGACTCCTTCCACCTTACCAGACATATGAAAGCAAGGGAACAAGGGCTAGAAGACTCTTTTTAATGTCCATACCTGATTTTGATACGTCCCTCCTTCCCTCTTTCATCATTAAACACTACCACTCACACACACTTGAATGTTGACAACCACTGGGTTTATAGTTAATGTTCTGAGGTTGCTAATTCATTGTGGATATTAATAGATCATAGAAGTATGCTACAAGTAGATGTGAACAAAAAACTTTTCTGGACTAGAGCATACCCTTAGTATATTCTGAGTGGGCACCTGGAATTTCTTGCATAGGGCTGCATTATATGGACTATATTTTGGCCATTAATACTATACATTGGAATTTATAGGCATAATTAATAGGTAAAATCAGCATTTTTCGTGTAGTCACGGGGTTATACGAACAGAATTCTAGAAGCTCATTTAGGCTGCAACATGTTACATACACTGCATATGATATGTAGCCTGCTTTTTTTCCATGGGCATATTTTTGAAATTCATACTGAACTGTTTTTTGTATTGTATTGTATTTTACATTTTATAATGGAAATGAATATCTAAAGGAATATTCTCTTTTTTAAAAATATAGACCTTCACAAAATGAGCGAGCATTTCTAAACTATCTATTTTGTAAATCTACATGTTCATATAATGCATTTGGATACATGTAATGATAGTCTCTTTTTCCACATTCATGTTTATGGAGATGAACCTTGCAATATATATATATATATATATATATATATATATATATTTTTTTTTTTTTTTTTTTTTTTTTTTTTTTTGAGACGGAGTCTCGCTCTATCGCCCAGGCTGGAGTGCAGTGGCGCAATCTCGGCTCACTGCAAGCTCCGCCTCCCGGGTTCATGCCATTCTCCTGCCTCAGCCTCTCTGAGTAGCTGGGACTATAGGCGCCCGCCAGCACGCCCGGCTAATTTTTTGTATTTTTTAGTAGAGACGGGGTTTCACCGTGGTCTCGATCTCCTGACCTCGTGATCCGCCCGCCTCGGCCTCCCAAAGTGCTGGGATTACAAGCGTGAGCCACCGCGCCCGGCCAGAACCTTCCAATATTAATTTGTAGAAAACCCTAATAATTTTCCATCTCTCAGTTTTGTTGTGTAATTCAAAGATTTAACGATCTCCTCTCTCATATATTCTAAAGAGACGAGTAAAATCTGATTATTTTGTATTAACTTTGCGTCATTACCAAAAAGCAAGAACAAAAATAAACTAAAAGTAAACAATAATGGAAATAAAACATGTCAATAATGTTGATTTCTGTTGCAAGACCTAGGCTACATTTCAGATAAATGTTTTATTTCAATCAATGTATGTTAGCTCTTTTTCAATATTGAAATCACCTTTTCCAGTGTGTCTGAAGCAACACAAGTCTTACTGTTGTATTGTGCCTATTTGTTTATTCAGTATTCACCTATAATGAGAAACACAATTGAATTGGTAAATAGATCATTGTAGGTGACTTTTGCTATACAGTACTAATATCAGCATGGATTTATAATCCTCTCTTACTTCCAAGATTGAATAATGATTGAGTTACAATATTTTGACCTGCTGTTCATATTCCAGAGGATTATGGCCCAGACATCCCAGGTGGTTTTAGTAGAATGGATAATGTATTCTCCCCCTAGAGGAAGCTAAATGCAATATGCTAGAGGTATGGTCTCAGACATTTTAATTTTATGTTATTTTTCCTTTTTTTTTTTGTTAGCCTTTAGAAGAGTAAGGTAAAGAAAAATGGGTGGTCATGAAAGTGATCTCTTTCACAAAAGAATCGTGGGTTGTGAGATTGTGACCCTGTTCCCAGGGCCCTCGTGATATAGACTGTTTTCTCAATACTTTATAATGTCCCAACTGCTGGTTTTGGAGGAAACAAAACAAAAACAAAAACCAACAGAGAATGAGTAAAAAAGAAAGAAGCAAGTTATATGTATATGTATATATATATAACTTGGCAATGATCTTACACTGTTAAATCCTATAAAGAAATAACATGGGGAATGCTTATAATGTAACATAAAACAAGATTCAAATGTGTGCATGTTTTATCATTTCAACTGTTTTTCAAAATTTCCAAATTATAAGCATAGGGGGAAGAAAGCTGGAAGGAAATAAACCAAAATGTTAACAGTTGTCATATTTTGGCAGAGAATATATATCTTTTCTTCATATTTTTCTAAATGCTGCATTTTCTAAAATTTTAAATGAGTTTGGCCAACTTTTATAATATAAAAAGACACAATTTGGTGACAGTAGCGATTATATGGTTGGTGATCCATGAGTCTAATCAGAGTTCAGACTGCAAAATATGAAAATGAACAAAAATTTCAGTTCTGTCTTTAGGATGCATTGTATTCTTCCCATGAATTCTTGCCTTTTCATCCTCATTACCACCACCTTCCTCCCTCCCTTTCCCCCAGTCATCAACTCGAAAACCTCCAAGACCTTCTTCTGAAAAAAACCTTCCTAATCTTTCCACCCTATGTATATCTAGATCCTTCTGAAATCTCTACTCAGGAGCAACACTTAGCTTTCCCACAGCTGCATTTGCAGCTTGTGTGATCAGCTAATATTAATGGATATTGTAGTGCCCTTTTATCATGGTGAGATTAAGACACTATAAAAGATCTCTGGGGAAATACTTTTTGATAAATGGAAAATTTTAATCTTAATGTGAATTCAGAAAGATTGGGATCTGATTTCTACTTCTATCGGTTCATACCTGTATAACATTGGGGAATTTCTTAACCTTTTTTTTTTTTCTAAGCCTCAATTTTCTCATAATTGCAACAGGAAATATAATACATATTTCATCAGTTTACTGTGAAGGATTAGTAATTACAGTTCATATGAATGAAGTGAACTATTTGGACAGTATCTCTTATTCCTCAAAACAAATTGATAAGGTAGAGAGTATTGCATCATTGCAACCCAGCCCTAGCACATGAATTAGCAAAGAACTATTTACCCACTCTCTTATCCAATTCAAGTTTAATTTAAATGAATTTTAACATTTACAGAACATTTCATATATACTAGGTTATATTCGCATATGTTCACTTTTTATAGATTATATTTTGCTTAGTGATTAATCAGTACTTGGAAATAAATGTATTAAATTTGATCTACAAAAGGACAGAGTGGTGATGAGGCCATGGTATCATTCAAAAAACATTTTAGACAATTCAAACAATTATTTTTGTGACTTCTTGTCCCCTCTCAAAATGTGCTGCACTGGCTATGTGGCAAAGATGTTGTGAAGTCATAATTTCATTCCATATTAGCAATCATTGGAAAGGTTAAGTTTTAAAAAAATGAGATAAATTAAAAAAGAAATTAATGTGAACCTTTACTGGCCCCTAAATGTAGTCCCAGAGCTCTCTACATCTTGGAGATTGCAAAGAGATGAGAGAGGAGGGCAGAAAAGTATTCGTTTTCTTTTTTAAATGTGTTTTTCTGAGGATCAGAGGATTTCTTATTATATCTATTTCACCTTCAAAATGGCATCACTGAGTTCCCAGTAAAGGTTACTCATGAATCTGAGGATTTGCCTTTCTGACTCAGAGTTTACTGGCATTTGCTAAATGTTTGGCTTTGTATTCATCTTTGCCTTTGACCATGATTAAAGTAACGCATTGTCTCATTTATTAGATAGCACTTGCTGTGCTGAATTAAGGTTGAATCACTTGACATTGTCCCCCACAGTGGCTTGAATTACCCAGTAATTCTTCTGAAATGCTTTGCAGCCAGAACCTGTTTCTACAAGATTTTTGAGGCTTTAAGTTGTCTGAGGCCATACATGGGCTGTTGGGGAGTAGCCTCCTTTGCTTCTCTCCAAACCAATCCTTCACATGTAACCTGAGGCATTCTCTTAGTGAGAGGAGTCCTGAAACATTGATTGCCCCTTGTATCCCTTCTTCTTGGCTCTGTTTCTGTAATTACCACATTTGGGAAACACAGTGTGTAAGAGGAGCTGTTTCCCCAGTTATGAACGCTAAAATATGTCTTCCTAGGTCCTTGTGGAAAAGGTCAAGAAATTAATTTTGGATGAGTATCTTCACCTTCTTAGCCAGTTGCTGTATTAATGATCTTATGACAGATTACTCCTTAAACTGGCCCCAGCACAGGTCAGAGTGGAGTGAGAATATTCTCTATTTAATGAGGCAAGGATCAAAGCCCCTAGTATTTTATCACTGGCAGCAAGATGGAAGTAGTCATCAGGGACAGAGAAAGGCCAAAGAAGTCTAGCACCATATATGGAGCAATGTGTTCTCCTGAGAAGATAACAGGCCTTCATGAATCTAAACATTTTTTCTTTTTGCTCAAGGCTTTGGTATTCAGCTTAAGAAGCTAATGTTACGTTACTTTGTTTCATTTTTTTACTTCTTATTTTAAATTTTTTCAAAAACACAAAAAGTTGAAAGAATCAAATCATGATCATCTCTATATTCACCACCAAAATTCAGTAATTAATATTTTGACATAATTACCACCAACTTTGCTTTTCTAATAGATAGATAGCACTACATGCTTACCAAGCATCTCTTAATAATGGCAAATTCACTATTATCAAATCTTAAAAAAATAAATAAAATAATAATTCCTTAAAGCATCTATACTGTGTATTCGACTCCCGCAATTGTCTCATTAATACCTTTATAACTATTTTTCTCCAACTGGTAACTTTTCTAATTATATTTGTTTTTTCTTTTTTAATCTAGGCAAGTCCTCAATCCTTTTTTTTAAAAAAAAAATTATTGACTTTTTTTAAGAGACTAGATGAATTATCTTGTGACATATCACTTTCTTCATTGATCTGTTTTCTGGTGGTGTCTTTTAACTTGTTCCTCTATCTTCTGGTATTTCCTGTAAATGGAATGTCTTGTCTCAAAGCTTAATTAAATCATGTTAAACTTTTTTTGGCAATAATATTTCCAGGATGGTGCTGAATCCTTTATATTTAATCCAAGTAAGAGGTACATTACTGCAGGTTATCCCATTCTTTGTGATGCTTAATTTGCTCATTTGGTTAAAGTCATGACTTCTAGATCTCTTCATTATACAAATATCTTCCACCATCAATACTGGTAAAGCAAACTTTAGGGTGTTTTATCACTGTTGCCATGTGCTGATCCCCAACAAACTTTGATCTAGTGGTTTAAATACCCATTGATGATGGTGACTTTCTGAATCACTTGTTTATTCATGGTTACTGAATGGAGATTTTCCCGTTTTTCTCAATCTTTCCACAGTTATTTTTTTCACATTTGGAGAGAAAAAATTATAAATTATTTTTTAACCCTCATAAATTCTTAGTTGATACACTCTCCTGAAAATAAAATTTAGATTAACAAGAGAACAACTAGCAGTTTACTGAGGTGCGTTGTATCCATCACGCAGGGAAAAACTCAGCTCCAAAGTATCCCTCTCTCAAGGCAGGGGTTAGGGTCCTTGCTTAAATAGCATTTTAACAAAAAGCAATAAATTCTATAATTACAAGATAAAGAAGAGAAAAGCTCCAGTCTTTTAAAAGGTGGGAATATATGGAAAGCTAATAAAATCTTTTCCCAGATTTCTCTGGTTGCTGATGGTGCCTTTCCTCAGCAGATAAGCAAGTGCTATCATCAACAGGAAAGAATTTAATTCCTGCCATTAGGCAAATAGAGGCTGAGGCAATGTGTCTCCCTGAGTTTTTAGTGTCTTTAATAACAATCATTAACAATTTCATTTCCTTCACATTCATCTGTAATGTTGTTTTTCCCTCAACATGTGGGTATGAACTCCAGTTCTTCCTAAAAAGAAAAACCTTAAAACTTATTCCTGGGAACTAACACTGGCACTTATTTCCTCTGTACTTGGACTTGGTCTCTGACTTTTTCTCAACTCAGCTGTTTAGGCAGTCATCATCTAACAGCATGCTAAATCAAACCTGTTTGCCAACCTGTCCTAGTTTGATGGACTCCAGCTAAGATGACTCGTTGCACTTGAACTCTGGGTTCCTAGTGAAGCATATTAAGCCTGTAGTTTGTAATTGTAGTTTTGTGGAAGTTGGTCAAATTTGGAGAGGGGTGAGTAGCAGAGGGAGTTGGATGTAGTTTGTAAATATTTAAGTTGCTCTGAAGATTAGAAAGCCTGCCTGCAGTTTGGAAATGCTGACATACCAGAGAAACAGACATGGATGTCTGAGAGGTAGAAGTGGATCTCTGAGAAAGAGACATGGATCCTCTCAAAGTTTCACTTACCTGTTTTGCTTCAGTAAACTTAGAAATTTTAAAGAGTGAGATAGACTTGAAAAGAATGTATGGTGAGTTAATGTTGCACTTGATAAACTTACAGAGAAAGCTATGCCCTTAAATATGTATATGAAAAGACTGACCCATTACTGAGTTATGAGTAAAGACAATATTAATAGCTGAGATTGCTTTTCTCTGTGCCATTGATTTGTTTTCCTTAGGTACTATTCTGAGTGTCTCAGTTGTTCTGAGTATTGTCCAAGAAGACAGAGGTTATTCTTGAAAATAAGATTTAGTTATCTAACAAATAGACGCTCTTCTACAGGTCCAGATTGCATCTTGAATTCCCACCAAATGCTTCTTAATGTGCATAACAGCAAAGTTCTGCTGTCCTTGCAGTGGTGCCATGGACTCACTATCACACCTTATCACTGATGCCAAAATGATCCGCAGGGCACATGTCACTGAAAGCAGGTCAATGTTTGGTGCCAAGAGAAAAGTGATCCTCAGAATTTAATACAGAGCCTGATCTTGATCTGCTTCTCCTTCTTGAGTGAAGAGCAGCTGATAGCTAGGCTGCCCTATTGCACAGCCCCAGGGGGAGCATCATTCAGCAGGAACTGCCCAGGATATGGAAAGGAAGACAGCATAGAACTTTCTTCATGCTCTGCCAAGAAGGGGAGAAGAGAAGATGTGACAATTGGACCTAATAGGTTTGCACCTACTCCCTAAGCAATGCTAGTGACCAACTTTGCTTTTCTGTCTCTTTGATGCCTTGAGACTTCTATTTTTAGTCTCCTCAGCTTTGCTTTACATAATTCTCAAGGCATCCCACCCTAACTGGTTAAATTTAGGTGGATCTATCTAGCAATGCGGAGGAATCATACCCAAGAATGCACAAAATGTTACATTCAGTCACTTGAGGCATTTTCAAATCTCTGCAGTGTGACTACATGGGCAACTATAGAGAATCAGACAAACTGAAATTGGCCAAACTTGTAATCACAGGAGTTGACTTTGAATGATAGTTTGAGACTGGTATGTTTACCCACTTGGTAACATCAGGTAAAGGCAGATTTTTAAGTAGTTCCATTAAGAATGGACAATAATTTTCTTAGCATTTAATTACATACGGCATTTCATTATCCTTCAATTTTTTTAAATCTGTATTCACTGTTTTCCCAAATTGGCATTTTTTAAGGACAGGGGCTGTGGTAGCTTTTGTTATTTACCCCCTATAGAATCTTGTTCAGAACAGAGCACAGAGTAAGCACACACAGAACACTTGAGGGGTGTGTGTAGGTGGGTGTGAGCAAAATTTTGTTCTACTGTTTCTCAATTTGACAGAATGGCAGGAAGAGAAAAAGGTTAGAATGGTTAACTGAATATATTGGAAAAGCAAAGTATGAACATGCTATTTGTAGGTATTTCAGTCATAGAAAAAGAGTTTGTGATATGTAATGAGTAGAGGGAAAAGTGATAAGACATTTAAGGACTGCAGTTTCTAGGGAGAAGGAGAGATTCAACTAGAGAAAATTTCAGCTAGAGAAGTGAATAGAGAGAGTATAACAGTATCAGAGATATGAAAGATCAGTCATGCCCTTGTATGGTAACCAGGGAAACGGAAAAATCCAAGAACATTAGGCTATCGAATATCTGGTTATAGCAAAATGATCTAGGGAAAAGTGGTAACAAAGTTGGTTTTCATAGACTAAACTATGGGAAAAATATATTTTGGATATATATATATATATATAATATATTTTGGATATATATATATTTTTGGTATTATGGAGAGATATATTACCTAGTATTTTGGATGTATATATATATAATACTAGGTATGTGTGTGTATATATATATATATATATATATATATATAAAATACTAGGTATGTATATATACACACACACACACACACACACAAATATATGTGAGAAGTACTCAAAATAAGTCCAAAAGTCCATATGTGATCAGTAAGGAAAGATAAGTACACCCACAAAATATGTGTATATATATACACACACATATATGTGTGTATATATATACATATATATGCTGACATACCAGAGAAACAGACATGGATGTCTGAGAGGTAGAAGTGGATCTCTGAGAAAGAGACATGGATCCTCTCAAAGTTTCACTTACCTGTTTTGCTTCAGTAAACTTAGAAATTTTAAAGAGTGAGATAGACTTGAAAAGAATGTATGGTGAGTTAATGTTGCACTTGATAAACTTACAGAGAAAGCCATGCCCTTAAATATGTATATGAAAAGATATACATATATGTATATGTATATATATATATAAAAAAAACTATACATATATATGTATATACGTATGTATGTATATATGTGTATATATGTGTATATATGTATATATGTATATGTGTATATATGTATATGTGTATATATGTATATATATGTATATATGTATATATGTATATATATGTATATATGTATATATGTATATATGTATATATGTATATATGTATATATGTGTATATATGTATAATGTATATATGTATATATATACACAGAAATATGTGTGTATATATATGTGTATATATATATATATATACACAGAAATGTGTGTATATATATATATATACACATATATATACACCTAGTATTATACACACACACACACACACACACACCTTATATTGTATTTGGTAAAACAAGTTGTGTCTTCTAAAGGAAAGTTTGTAGCCAGGTGGATATATCTTCCTCCACATGTAAGTGAATAGTTTATTGAACATTAATGATGGTAAGGAGAGAGGGAACATAAATGATGGGATGTTAGGAAGGTGAGGGTATTTATTAAAAAAGGAAATAAACCAAAAAAGAATGCCAGGTAGAAAAGAGAAAGGCAGAACAAAACACTTGAATTTCTCACTACTGTCCTAGGGCATGAAAAGCAGAAGTACTCAAAATAAGTCCAAAAGTCCATATATGATCATTAAGGAAAGATAAGTACACCCACAAAAACATGATCTTATTATTTCATGTTTATAGGTGGTGCTACATAGGAGAGAGAGCAAGATGAGAGGGGAAGTGGGAAGAGAGGAAATGAGAGAGAATACCAAAGTAAAGTTCAATTATATAACCATGTAGCTCCACTATTATGTAGAATGTGTAAATAAAACACTGGAGCATCTCATTCATCAGAAGACTTTTCAAAACCATAGACATTGAGAAACATATCATAGCAAAATGACTAGATATATAAAAAGTAGACTATACAAAAGCACTCATCCAAATGTACACAGAAGAAATTATGAACTAATTGCAGTAAGTGAATGGATATTTCACAGAGATAAGAATACAAGTCATTTGCAATGAGAGGAGGAAGAGCTAAGACACATTCTGTCCTTATAAGCCTCTAATTTGCAAATCTCGTTCACAGCACAAATTAATTTGGAAGGCAGTTTAGAACTTGGAATACATTTTCCCATAGGAATAATATTTCAAATTAAGTTCCCAGGCCTGTTCACAAAATGATTCTTATACAAATATGAATCTGCAGCATAGTATCAACAATATCTTCCTATTTCAACTGTTTGACTCTAATTAACCACCAGATATAAGATTATATCTCTGATGAACTTGGTAGGTTGAGGAGCTCCTAGAGTACAAATGACCTATTACTTTCCATATGCCTTTAAGAGAGTCTGTTTTCCATTTATTGAGTCAGACCACTTTCGTTCTCTACTTGGCTATTTCATTTACAGGAAGTATTGATATTTATGTCATTTATAAGTAATACATCTTGGGCAATCATGAAAAGGTAGCGTATTTGCTTCATCCCTGGCTCTTCAAATGAGTTAAGAAGAAGGCTATCTCCAAATATAAGTAGTCACATAGGTCAAGACCAAAAAGTGGGTTATAAAAATCTGTTTTGGCTAGTAAATGATGGTGTATAAGTGTCACACAATTAGAAGTGCATTGCTTCTTATGGAGCAATATAATTTTAAACGAACAGATAGATTTAACAAATATTTTGGTAGCCTGGATTTAGCTGCATTTGGATGTATCCAGACAGTAAGAGAACACACACAAAATGAGAAAATAAAATAATATTACATGAATAGAAAACGCATAATAAATTCTACACAGGTAGAATTCAGTTTTCACAAATGTCATTTTAACATCTGGTTCTGTATGACAAGACTTTTTCCAAATCCTCCTGACAACTCTTAAATATTCTAGTTTGCTGATATGGATAAAAACAATCTTTTGAAAGAAAAAATACTATAAAATAAATGTATTCAAAAGTTCCTCAACATGGAAATACTAAGCCTTTATGACAACAAGTTTGGGAGGGGCAGGAGAACAACCGGAGAGAAGAGAAGCGCTGGAGCAGATTGCTAGAGAGTGAAAGAAGCAGAAAAGTGCCAGAGGAGATGTGTTCAGTTAGGACACAGGTGGCAACCCCAAGGGTCATCCAGAGGATGAGTCTAAAGACTGCCTCCTGCTGTACTCAAGGATTTGATGTTTGTTCATGTTAGCTGTGACGTCAGAGCTGGTCCACATGCTTCTCTTGTCCAGGTCTCTTTGAATGAATTGTTTTCAAATCAATCTTTTCAAGGTAAATCAGAACTCCTCCCCACCAAAATACCTTTTTGCTTGTTTTTGGTTTTGATTCTCTTGAAGCTGGTGATACAGAGTTGTAATAATGCAGAGTTCATGGAACTGAGTTTTGTCCATCTTAGTCTACAGAACCTATGGAGGGTCCTTGGCCTAGCTGGTCCCATCTAGGTGCCAAGGATGGTCAATTCTAAAAAGGAGTCCTGTACTTGGCTCTCTATGTTCTCTGTATTCTCTTTCCTTTCTGTAATTTTTTTTCTGCCCTAAATCTCTGCTTGGATCTTTTCATGACGGATGCTTTCTCATCATTTGGGTGCAACTCAAATACCACTTTTCCAGAGGCCTTTTCTAACCAACAAATCAAAAGGATACTGGCATACTTTATCTTACTATCCTGATTTGTTATTTTCAGGTAACTTATCACCACCCAGCATTTTTTTATCTTATCACCAACTGGCATTTTCAAATTTTACATATAAATTTTATATGTAATATATATGTATATACATGTATATATATATATATAGAGAGAGAGAGAACTGAATAGCAATATGAAAAATTGTATTGGGAACTATTTTTAATAGATCTTTTAAATTTCGTATTGATACATATTAATTAGATGTGTACATGATTGGGGATGCAAGTGATAATTCGATACATTCATATAATCAAATCAGGGCAATTGAGATATTGATTAAATTATGGATACTTTTTGAAAGCAGATTTGTTGGGAGAGAGAGAATTAGGTACCAAACAGGGTAACAGAGGAATAAAATGGATGTTAAATTTTCAGTTAACTTTAATGTCATCTAATACCAAGTCTTCTCTGTGAACCTCTTTCTTTGTCTTTTATTTCCCCTGGTTTCTTGGGAATTGAAGAGGAACTGAGAGGTGTGAATGTCTAGGGTGAGATAAGAAAATGCAGTAACTAGGGTAAAAAAAAAAATGGGAAGGGGATTTTATGGTTATAAGCAGCGGTATGAGAGCTGTGAGACACTTCCTTTAAGAAACTTCCATTTTTATGCAGGGAAGAGCAAGAGAATTAAAGGGTAGGCAACTGATGGCCATGTACACAGCAATCAAACTTTTAGTTTATTCATAGGTTGACATTTAATTTATTGTCCAATATAGGATACTTTTTAGAGTGAAACAAGGTGTTATTAATAATTGAGAATTAAAAATGACAGATTTAAACCAGCATATGTGATTACTTACTGAGAGATTATATCATCTTACTGTCTTTTTTTTTGTTTATTTTTGAGCAAAGGCCTTATATATCATCTTAACGTCTTTTATATAGGTACCACATAAGGACATTTACCTTGTTTAAAACAAATTAAACCCTGAGCAACTATGGTGGATCTATGATGGAAAAGATAAATGGTATTATTTAAGGACCTGAGAAAATTATTTACCTACTCCACACCCTAAAATAACATCTTCAAAATAAAATGTAGATATGCCTGGGAGTCTCCCCTAGTAAAGCAAGTTAAGCTTTATCAGCCATTCAGCTTTAATGTAATTAGATTTATCTAAGCATTTTCTTAACTTTATTTTGATTGAGATTCATAAATTCAGAGATCCTAAATCATAGGTACCAGAAAGAGGTGTATGTGAGTGTGTGTGTTAGGAGTTGGGGATTAAGAGAAGTCACCAAGTAAAAAGTCAAAAAGGAGCCATAGGCCTTCTTACATTTAGGTCACCAGTGTACCCATAGGACTGGCCTTGATTATAGCAAAGAACTTCTACTAATGGCTTACATCTTTTTACTATTATGGAATTTTACTATTTAATTCTAGTGTCACAATCAATTTAATGAAACAATTTTTTTCAAAGTTTTCATGACTGGAGAGAGAAAAGTAAAACTGAAAAGAAAAAGAGCAGACCTGAGAAGATTAAACAGTATGTTAAATCCTTTGGGATCTGTGAATAAAGAAAGTGCTAGATAAGCACCAAATCATTATTACAGGTTTCCTCTGCTTAATTTCTATGGTTGCATTTTAGTACTACCAAAAAGTAACATTTCAAAAAGCCTGGCCTCATTTCTCAAGATGTTTCAGACATATGTTATGCCTCAATATGTCTAGATGTAGTCTCATTCTTCCATTTCATTTTACGTGTGTAGACTCAACCAACATGTATTTACAGTGTATCTAACACTTCCTTAGACATTCACTGAGCACCTGACTCAGAATTAAACTTTTAATATTTTGTAGGTCAACCTTAAATGATAAAACAGAAAGGATAACAGAAGGCCTATTGTGCATTGCTCTGCAGAGGAACATGAAAAAAATGAATGGCTTGAGAAGCTATGGTAACTGAAGCTGCTAGCAGAGAAATCTGACAGTCACAGAGTGTTCGTGAAGCACTGGGCTAGAAGAACAGATTTCTGATTTATGCTTCAGAGTCTGGAGATCGTGAAAATCTATTTGAGAGGGTTTAATGTGAGAAAGTCACACACTCTGAAAAATTAAGTTTGCAGAAGTCACACTGCATATGAAATAGTCATTTACACATGGATTGTATTTAATTACTTAATAGATTAGAAAATATAGATTTATGTCTGTTTATATAGTCTATCAACAAATTCCAGTTTATTTAAATGCCACATAGGTAATGCAATCTCATTACTCCCCTATATGGACTAGGTAATTTCCTCTGCCATCTATAGCAATCCTTACACCCACACTTAAACAAAACACCAAATGTAGAGATCTATGGATGAACAAAAATGTTGGCTCCACCGGCTACACTCACCCCACACTCACTTTCATCTAAAGAAATGGGAGTGAGTCCCGCAACTATCTAAGCAATTCTGAGAGCAGCAAGGTATGCCCTCTTTCCATTTTCTCCTTCTCAGTCTCACAATAGCAGTTATGGAAAGAAAAAACATGCTTTCTGGGAATTTTTCCAGAGGAGCAAGAGACTAAATAATACAGTCAGTGGACAAACATAGAAAATAAGATCTAGAAATGGAATATAAAAGGAGATAGGGAAAGAAGAGAAAGAAAATGTGTCAAAGTGGTTATAAAGATGATAAATATAATGGTAGAGAAGACAGTTTTTAATCCAGAAAAAATGATGTTAAAAAAACTAAATTCTAAGTAGGAAATCAACCACTAGCTCAATGATAAAAGAAAAACTCAAAAATAAATGTATAAGTAGAAACACTTATTGAAGGTTATGATACTGATGTGTAAAAATTTAGTTCAGCATATGACCATTCTCTCCAAATAACATGAAATATCTGCTCTTGAGATATTAGAATATTTCAAATGCAAATCAAAACCACAAAGAAATATCTCACATCAGTCAGAATTGTTATTAGTAAAAAGTCAAAAAATAACAGGTGCTGGCAAGGTTTAAAAAAAGGAACACTTATATACTGTTGCTGGGAGTGTAAATTAATTCAGCCATTGTGGAAAACAGTGTGGTGATTCCTCAAAGACCTAAAATCAGAAGTACCCTTCAACCCAGCAATCCCATTGCTGGGTACATATCCAAAAGAATACAAATCATTATATCATAAAGACACATGCACCCATATGTTCATTGCAGCACTATTCACAATAGCAAAGACATGGAATCAACCTAAATGCCCATCAGTGGTAGACTGGATAAAGAAAATGTCATACATATACACCGCGGAATACTATGCAGCCATTAAAAAGAATGTGTCATGTCCTTTGCAGTGACACAGATGGATCCGAAGGTCATTATCCTTAGCAAACTAACATAGAAAACTAAATACCATATATCCTCACTTATAAGTGGGAGATAAATGATGAGAACGCATGGACATATAGAAGGGAACAACAGACCCTGGGGCTTTTTGGAAGGTGGAGGGTGGGAAGAGGGAGAGGATCAGGTAATGTAACTAAGGGGTACTAGGCTTAATACTTAATATCTGGATGTCAGAATGGTCTGTACACCAAACCCCCATGACCCAAGTTTACCTATATAACAAACCTGCACGTGTACCCCTGAACTTAAAATAAACATTTAAAAAAAAGTGAATCAGAAATTCAAACTGAAAAAATACTTCAAAATACCTACATGCTTAGAGTTTTAAGAATTAGAATGTGTAGGTAATATATTCAGATATTTACATTTTGTTTAATGTTCATTTAAATGTCTGGGTTCTGCACAAAGTGCAGTAGAAAACCTAAGAAGAATACTAGGAAAGGTATAAAGGAAAGTACAAGAAAAAATATGTGTGAATAGGAGCTTTTTGTTTTTTAGATTTAAATTTGGATGTTACCAGCATTTTCCCTAAAGAATTTGAAATGTGACATATCTACTTGGTGATCCCAGCTCCACCCTCATTTCATGCTGGGCTTACTGACAGATTGCTCATTTACTTACCTTTCCTGGCAGAGCAAGCTGTGATACATCACTAGGAAAATTACATGTGCTTTTGCCCTATTTTTTTTTCATACATTCATATATTTGGACTATGGGAAAAAGCTAGAGAATTACACCATGTGCAGTTCTTAATAGTTGACAGGTCTACTAACAACATTTTTTCCTATTGTTTCTGTTTCTATTCTACACCTGATCTAAAGATAAATGAGAGTACATTAAATATTTCCAAACACCTTTTGTGCCAGCTCAGCAATTTCTTTTGCCAGTGTAATTTTCTATGTTTCTTTCTAAGAGATTCTGTTCTGGATTTTTCTGAAATAACAACTTGCTGTGACCTTGTGTACTTGGGCAAAAATCCTAGTAAGCTTTTTGACATTGAATGAAAGTCTTGGAAAACCACTCTGTTGATTAAAGAAATTTACTGGACAAGAGGATTTGTTTTCCCTTTCTGATTTAAGTTCAATTTTCCCCTTCATTTGCTGAAAGGTTTGCTGTCTGAAAGCATGGAATGGATCTTTGCCCTTTGCCATGCTTGGACAGAATGGACTTGACTCAGGACTCTCCATATAGACACTGTGTAAACCTTAAGACATGGCTAGACTGGACTTAAAGCTTCACACCAGTAACAAATGCTTCTCTATGTTCTGGCAATCTAAAAGATGGGAAGATGTCTGATAAGTTTGGAATCACTGTCTTCTTCTCATTCAAAGGTCCCAAAGACCTTTGGGAAATAGTTGCTTCCCATGAGGAAAATGAGAAGAAAAGGCAAAGGTAACGATTTATGCAGTAAGTATTTGTGCTAAATATTTTATCTACATATGATCCCATTTATATTTCTTTTTTTTTTTTTTTTTTTTTTTTTTGAGCTGGAATCTCGCTCTGTTGCCCAGGCTGGAGTGCAGTGATGCGATCTCGGCTCACTGCAAGCTCCGCCTCCCGGGTTCACACCATTCTCCTGCCTCAGCCTCCCAAGTAGCTGGGACTACAGGCGCCTGCCACCACGCCCGGCTAATTTTTCGTATTTTTAATAGAGACGGAGTTTCACAGTGTTAGCCAGGATGGTCTCAGTCTCCTGACCTCGTAATCTGCCCGTCTCAGCCTCCCAAAGTGCTGTGATTACAGGCGTGAGCCACCGCACCCGGCCGATCCCATTTATATTTCAAGGCAATCTTCTATCAAGCAAGATATACACTAAGAGACTCAAAGTTGTGGCGTTTAAATAACTCTTCAAAATTACCCATGTAGTATCAGAGCTGGATTCAAGATAGTGGAAGGAATAGATAGGAGAAAATGAAAAACAGAGATATAGCACTCTTGGCCAGTATAATTCTGGTTTCAAAAATTCTGTCCCATTGTCAGAATATATATTCAAGTATTTAAAAAATATGTTCTATGTGCAAATTGCATTTATAGCCTGGCAATCACATCTCTTGATCTTTTTAGTTGTAATAGGGAAAAGCTGGTTAATCAACCACTGTACAAATTGAAGGAAAATATGTTTTTTTTAAGAGAAGTGGGGACGACTAATAGATATGGATAGATAGATAGATTTGGAAGTACATTTTGATTTTAATGTAGTCCCATCTTCTGTCTTGGACATGCAAGCAATGTGATTGTAGCATCTGTTACCACATTCATCACCCGAGTTGACTTAGCCATTCTGGCTGCTTGCACCATCTGACACTTAGTCTGTGACACTTAACCTTCAGACAGAGATCCCTAGTGGATGGTGACATTTTCATGGATTAACTGAACCTTTTACCCTTTATCTCAATGCTTTTATACTCTCAGACACAGCCTTGGTTGCTCTATATTTACTAGGTTTTTATTTTGTACTAATACAATTGGGTGTTGACAAATAACACATCAACCCAGTGTTACCTTGAAAATAAATCATATCAGAATGTCACTAAGTGGCTTTCTGATGAATTTGGTTAATAATAATTAAGCTAGGTGATCATTTAAGATCTAGTCATCATTGGTATTTACTCTATGTTTGATTTAAATGCTATTAACTCAGACTGACAGCTTTGCATTCAGTGTAGTGATATGAAACATTAGGCCCGAAGTCAAAATGGGTTTAAGTTGTAGCTTTACAATGAGCTGGTCACATGCCCTTTATCCAGGTAATTTTTCTTTTTTTTTTTTGAAAACTTCGTTGTTTCATCTGAAAAACGCTGGACAGGAGGAGTTGGACCAGATGGCTTCTACCATCTCTCCTACCTTGGAGTTCCATCAGAATTCAAGATTTCTTAGCTCTCTTTATCAATCATAAAGTCCAAAATTCAAAAGTACTTCCTTCATAGAAGAAGCATGTTCATCATGTTGCCTACCATATTACTATACATAATTGTAATAGTTGTCTATTTTTGTGCAATAAATCATCACAGATGTAGCAGCCTCAAACAACACATATTTATTATCTCACAGTTTCTGTAGGTCAGAAGCCTGGGTGTGGCTTAGCTGGGTTCTTGTTCTGGGTTTCACAAGGTTGCAAACCATATGGGCTGTGCTTTCCTCTGGAGGGTCAACTGGGAAAGAATCCACACTGAAGTTTATTCAGGTTGTGGCAAAATTTATTTTATTACAGAGTGTGACTGAAGTTCTGAGGTTTTTTCTGACTCTTGGCTAGAGGCTGCCCTCAGGTCTTAGAGGAACTGCATTTTCTGCCATGTAGGCTTTTCCAACATGACCACTGCTATGGCTTGAATGTTTTTCCCCTCTAAAACTTATGTTGAAATAATCTTCAACATGGCAGTATTGAGAGGTGGAGTCTTTAAAGAGATGATTGTGACTTGAGGACTTTACCCTCATGAATGGATTAATGGATTAATTGGTTATCATGGGAATTGAACTGGTGGCTTTGTAAGAATAAGATAGAGACCTGAGCTAGCATGGTCAGCCCCCTTGCCATAAAATGTCCTGTGCTGCCTCAGGACACTACAGAGAGTCCCACCCAGCAAGAAGGCTCTCGCCAGGTGCATCCCCTTAATCTTGGTCTTCTCAGTCTTCATACCTGTAAAATAAATTCCTATTTTTTATAAATTGTCCAGTTTAAGGTATTCTGTTATAAGCACAGAAAATGGAACAAGACAACCACTTACTTCAAGCCCACGAAGAGAGTATCTAGTGCCAGTCTCCTAAAATGAAATCTTCTAAAGCATAACATAATATTGGCAGTGACATCTGTCATCACCTTTGCCACATAATGTACCATAATTGGAGGAGTGACATCCCATCACATTTGCTGTATGATATTGGGTAGAAGCAAATCAAAACTCCTGCCCACACTCAAGGGAAGAGAATTCTATAAAGGTATGAACAACAACAGGCAGGAATCACTGGGGTCACCTTTGGTTCTATCCACTACAATAGTATTAATAATAGGTACTATGTCTGAACCTTCACTTTGTTATAGCACTTTCTAAGTCTTTACAATCATTGCTAATTTAATCTTGACAAACATATATGTGATATTATTAATATCTTTATCTATGCAAAAATAGTCTCAAAGAGGATCAGTAACTCTCCCAAAGTAACCCAGAATAAGAATTCTTTTTTATATTTCTGTTTGGGCTTTCAAAACTTTCATGGAAACTGCATATATTCTCCTAGCCATTTCATATACAGTTAAGGAAGCCAACACTTACGCAGTCAAGTGTACTTTGATTTTCCTTTCATTGTCTTAATAGCTAAGCTCTACTAGAAACATTAGATAGATGAGAAAGTAGCATACATCTTTTTAAATCATCAAAGTATCTTTTATACATACAGATATGAGGGGCATGCTCACATTGAGAAGGTGGGAGGGGGCTTGAGAGCTCATGTGCTGCTCTGTGTAAGTGTTTCTATGACAAATTTTAGTACAGTTGCAACAGAATGTAGGGAGAGAAGGTGAAAACTCATGATATTGTCTGTTGGAGCTATTTATCTCTGGTACACAAAGAATATTTGGACAATTTGCTTTTAACAGCTCTGGACACCATGTTAGACAACTCTTTTGCATGCCTAAGGATTTGGTCTCCATTTGCTCTTGCAGAACTTTACTAGTGTGTCATGGTACAGGAGATGTTATTAAGTGTGGAACCATTGATAATCTACACTTGCCTTTCCTCTGGGATTTTTTAGGCTCAATCTTTCTGGCTCTCTGCACTTGTGGATGAATGTGTCTCCAACACAAATCTGATTGTAAGTAGCATTGCCTTTCAATCAGGAGTTAGCTGGGTAAATGGGAAAGTTAAAAGGAGGACTAACAGCTTTCCTCAGCTCTCCCTACCAAGGCAGTACATGCAGCTAGAATCAGGTTCATCAATACCAATGAGAAATATTGGGTTTAGTCTATTTTTCAATTCACTTAGCTTTATTTTTTTTTAATAAAAGGTTTATCTTTGTCACATGGTGTGTCTGTCATGATTAATCAGATATATTGAATGGGCAAATGGTTTAATAGTTACTGCAAATTGTCACATCAGACATGGCTTATGCATTATTAATACTTAAATATAAAATTAGTTAAACTGGGTCTGGCTTCTGTTCAAGATAGTTGTGTGTTAGCAGTAGCAAGTTTGAAAGAACACTCAAAGGGATGGTTTAACCGATCTTACTTTATCCTTTCCTTTTCAGTATCAGGATATCCTCATATGATAATTAAATTGAGGAAATCTTTATTCAGCAGGAGGGCAAACAGCCATCCCATTGAGAGGTGAATGTTTCAGACTTCATTAACATGGAGACCCAACAGGTCATATAATCTAGAAAAGTACAGTTCTTTTTTTCTTAAAGCAAGATGGGAGTTCAGAGATGTCTTTATTTTTAATGTATTTTATTTGCAAATGCTAAAATGTATTTATTTTGGCACTTGTACTCTTTTTCTAAATTCAGTAAACATACAGTTATATCTTTAAACATAGAGAACAAACTTTGATAGCTGCTTCAGAACTAGATATAATTACAAAACAAGTAGGAGTCATGTTCATGTCTACATGTTATTGTCTGCATGTTAGTGTCCACAAAAGAGCAACAGTTTACTTTGAGGAGTATGTGGAGATCAGATCTTTTCTGTTTCTACTCAGTCAAGAAAGGGCTTCAGTCTTGTATGTTTATCATTAACACCTACTTGGTTGATTTCTCAGGTGTTTATTCTAACAAAAGAGAGAGGAGCTTATCTCAAGATAATACAAACTTAATTTAGGGCAGTTGTTGCTGCCTCATATTTGAAGTCAAATATGACTTGCTATTCCAACTGCTTACGTCAGTCCATTTGATGCCCATCTCTAGCTAGGAAGGGTCCTAGTGGTAAGTAGTTCCAATAATCACTTAGAATATTAACTTTCAAACTCCAGCCCATTTTAAGCAGACCAATTTTATACTGTTCATATCTCTTGAAAACTGAATTATTACATATATTATCATGAACAGTTGTATTCCCATATAATTATCTGGCAAAATCAGTTCCTAAGATATTCATCAGTATATGTTCGCTGACCATTTTTTCCCTTCGATTCATATTGAAAACTCATTATACAATTAGAGTCCTACTAGGTACAGTGAGATATTAAGAATTATCAAGTGTGAGCCAAGTCTGTAGAGAAATCACAATATACTTGAAAAGGTTAAAATATCCAGGTAGTATAAACTTATAGTTTGGGACATGTTCATACTATGTTCTTTAGAAATTTGGACGAGATGGGCGAAGGCTGAGAATGTCAGCTAAGGGCTAAGAATGTCAGCTAAGCCCTTATGAAAGAGTTTGAATTTGAGCATGGATAGGAAAATGACTGGGATTTAGATGGATGAAGAGTCAAGAAAGAGAATACTAAGTAAGAAGAACAATATGATGAAAGGCTTTTGGCTATAAATATGGTATATGTTGCAGAACATGAGAATATTAACTTGATTTGTTTAGAAGAAAGTGGCCTTAGGTGGGTAGGGTTAGGTGAGATGTCAGAAGACTTTTGAAAACTTTAGACAAAGTTAGATTTTATGTGCCAATTGATTAGGAACTCCCGAAAATTCTCTTTGCCTCCAGAACATTGGCATGTTGCAAGTAGATATTCACCCAGCAGCAGTATCTAAGGAGTCAATTTTGAGACATAAACTCATGTTTGTGCCCACTTGACACATGGGTTCTAGGCTTAACAGCATGAAGTGTCCCTTTTTATAGTACTTCTCTGATATATATGGGCCATTAACGTGGTTAAGAACTTCTTATATTCTGTGAAAAAGATGTTGAATCATGATAGGTTAGTACAAGCAATAATTACCGAGTGTTTGCAAATCTATCAGGAGTCTTAGAGGTTTCTTGTTCATTTCAGGAGAAATATAAAAATAGGAAAACAATATTTTTTTACCTGAATCTTTTCAAAATTTATCTCTAAAACTCGAAAAGGTCATATAGTTATGCCCTCTTGTCAATAAAGCCTAGAAATACCTTGGCCACAATGTTTTGTACATGATCACTTCTGATTGGGCTTGCCTCAGTTTTAGACCTGATGCATTCTTTATGAATTAGCATAAGCACAAGTGAAATGACTCTCTGGAAGTTATGTCAGCAAAATACATTTGCTATTTAATATGGTAGATTTTATGTCAGAAAGCAACTGGATTATCTTCTTTATGATATATTCTCAATGTACTTTACTTTGCTTGTAGTGATGATATAGAAAATAATATCCACAGCATATATATTCACATTTTCCAGTAGTATTTCTAAGCCTTTGATATGTGCAGTCAGTCAATCCTTCTTTATAACTTGTATACAAATTCACATTCAGTGTTGTTCATGTGATATTTTCATGGCTAGAATACTCCCCTTCATATATGATAGTAGCTTTCCCAATGAGATTCTGTTTTCTATAGAAGAATTCCTTTCAGGAAGAATTATTTTTTATTCAGCCAGAAACCTATATAATTTTGGATTAAATTCCCAAGGAAAAATAATTGATTAAGCCTAGCTAATGTTAGTAGGATTATTTTAATCCCATGGAAACTTTTTAGTGATGTGAAATATTTATATCATTTAGTGGCTATTCTGCTGTTAATTGCTCAATTTTAAAAGATTTGCTTAAATTAATAGTAGAACCATAGAGAGTTAGAAGCAGTGTTAGGCTTCATTTTTTCCAGAGTTCCCTGACAGGTGAGAAGCACCACAAAATGTTTGATGTGCATTTTATTTAATTCTGTTGACGTATGCAAATGTCTTTAGGATAGATGGAATGATGTGACCAGTTTACCTCTGTCCTGAACACTTCCTGCTACATTTACCTAGCTGTTTCACACCTTGATGTCACCTTCTGAAGGCATTTGTGTCTGTATCTCTGTATAGATTCTCCTGTTTGTTTAAGTGATTAAAAAAATATTGGGCTAAGAGTACGTGAAAGATCTCCAAAGTAATTTCTGAAATCTAAAAATATGGAGTCTCTTCTTGGCTCAGAAAATATCTAGGATGACAATTTAACATACTTTTCACTAAACTATAATTTACTTGGTATTTTCTATGTGCATAATTCATTGCCATACATTGCCAATTTATATAAAGAGAAAACTTCAGAAAGTTGAATTTTATTAACATTGCACCTGTGATCTAAATTTAAAAAAGATCTTGAGGAGGATGCAAAATGTTTGAATGAATCATTTCTTTTTGTTATTTTAAAAAATATGTTACTATGTATAAAACCTCAATACTACCTGGAATTTCTTTAAGTGAAAAATTCTACTCACCTGTCATCACACCTGGAGGTACTGGATGGAATGCTCTGAGGGATTCCTGAGATGCCTGGTGTTTGTTTGGCTTGTGTGTTTGGACCTAGGACCATTAGAATGGGAAGCTTCTGATGCTTCAAACTCCTTAAAAGGACTAAGCCTTTTAGAGTGTGCCTAGGAGTTGTTTTTCCTTTGAGCTGCCTTATTTTTGAGAAATTCTAATTCCTTTTCAAGGGGAAGCTTTGAAGGAGTGTGTGTGTGTGTGTGTGTGTGTGTCATTGTGGCTAGTTCACACTGGAAGCACAGGCATAGACTAGCAGAGAAAAACAGAGACAGCCTGAGCCACGGGAGAGATGAGTTTTCAATCCTAGTCATACAATGTCTTCAGAAAAGTGGGCATAGGATTCTGCTGTCCGCTATTCATTCTGACCACCAGATACTATTCTCTCTTACCTCCCACACCAATAAATCATTTGGGTGCAAAAGCAAAAAAAAAAAAAAAAAAAAAAAAAAAATGCTCCTCAGTGCTAAGAAAAGTGAGATGGCAAGAAGACAATGAGGCGTTGGGAAAGACATTGGTTCCAGAAATTGGATTCTAGGCATGCAGTGCCAGGATGGAAGACTTTTATTTAATTTTATAGAAAAATGTTCGGGTTATTTTACACTGAGATGTGAAATCTCATTTGCAGCTAAGCCCCGGAGGGAGTGAAAGGAACTAGGAGAGCTCATAAAGACAAACGTAATAGGATTAATAAGAAAAAGGCCGAAGACATAAGCCTTTATTGTAGGAACTCAGTGCTAAATTTTAGCATTGATGAAGGGTGAAATGTCGATACTTATCCAAACAGTTGTGCCTTCAGGGTACAACAACTAAAGGATGATGCCTTCATAGACTCATGCTCCTTGGGTAGGTTATATGCTCTTCTCAGAAAAGGGGGCCACTCAGATAGAACAAGGAAAGAACGTCACTGTGTGGCAGCAAATCCTGAACCCTCATTCACATAAATAATTCTCAGAATGTATTTTATATAATTAAAGCAAGTTTAGGGTTGAATAATAATGCATTGAATTAGGGATTGGAAAATCATTTGATAATCAAGAGTCTGAATGTTAAATTATTTGTTTGTATATTTACAGCTTGAATAATACCAAATAGACTTTTAATCTAGAGAGTCAATTCATATGAGAGTTCCAAGTCACTCATGAACATGATTAGAAAATAAGGTGATAATCAAATTGTTTGCTCCCTAGTTGGTTCATTTTTTTTCTTTTATAAAGATTGATTGCCACAAAATAATTTAGATTAAAAACGTGGCTGCTGAGGTAATTTAAATAACTGTACCAAAGGGAACATCTTCTAGTTATTTCAACTGCACGTTGGTACCTATTGTCAGGGTAGTATTTGAAGCACCTATTTTGTAACTGGATGATGATGATGTTGACTTTAGGCCAAAAAAAAGTCAGGTGCTGGTGTTTTTAGTCCCCAAAGGGCTTTATTAATTTTTCTAATTTATGGTGCGGAACTGATTTTTTTCAGTATTATTGTCCTAATAAAATAAGTGTATTTTTAAAGTATTGTTTTTAATGCAATATTAATGCTAACAATTGATAGACATGTAGCTATCAGGAGAAATAGTTTGAGCATTGTATACATGATAGATAGTCACACAACTATGGTTTAGAAATAGTGCTGGGCATGAGAGGACACTTCTCGTCTATTCCTAGCATCCTTGTCTATTTACCCTTTAGGTTTCGTATTTATGATAATAGATATATCCTATGATTACAGAAATATAAAATACATGTCGATATATATAAATTCTAGAACATGGAAATGTACACTTTGGTTTAAGGCAGTAGCATATGTAGGAAGCTTTTTAAATTTACATATTTTTAAAATGTAAACATTTAGAAGTTTGTTTTTGATAATCTGATAAAAATATCAATTCCTCCATATGCAAAAGTAACGCCAATATATTCCCCTCCTTTTGTGAGGTTATCTTCATCAGGTAGTGCCAATTATGATGGCCAAATCTTTTTTCCCTGTTTAATTCAACAATGCATTTCTGACCAAGAAATTTACATGTGAATGTAAAAATACCTTCTTTTAATGTATAACAGCTTTCTTCAAATAGCAATGCCTGGTCCTGATGTGTCTATTGACAAGATAGTTTTGCAAGGGTGACACAGATTTTAATTTAGTTAA
Source organism: Symphalangus syndactylus (assembly GCF_028878055.3). Classification (NCBI taxonomy): domain Eukaryota; kingdom Metazoa; phylum Chordata; class Mammalia; order Primates; family Hylobatidae; genus Symphalangus; species Symphalangus syndactylus. Next base: position 41,679,619 of record NC_072443.2, on the reverse strand, counting down.
TAGGAGTTCCCTTTCATAAGGCTCTGAGGTATAAAATAGAGTTCTTTTTGAGAAAGGTGGGCACTAAATTTTTTAAATCAATTTAGGGGAGTTCATTGAGGAAGAGATTACCCTTATGGATCACATTTCCCAAGTCTATATTCATTGTGGCTATCATTGTCATCCTGGTTATTTTTATTGTCATCACCATTATCATGTTCAGCAACATCACTATCTTCAGATCTTAGATCTCCTGATTAAAAATGTTCCTCATGTACATAGCCAAATCTATTAGGACCAAAATATTCAGTTTGGCTGTTCCTCGTGAAGCTGTTTGGCCTCACATGCAGATGCTGGATCCAATATTTTGAGCATCCACCATGTGGCTTGGTTCTAAAGATGAATCCCAGCCAATGTGAAGTACTGAATGTTCTGGCTCCATCATATTAACACACACATAGCTTATAGTCTTAATTTTACAACTTTACTCACTGGCTCATACTTCTTGAAGATATAAAAGTGAGATATGGCCAAAATGTGTCCATTTTTATTTGAGTGTGTCATCAATAGAGCCATGCAAATGACAAGGTCCCATAAACACCAGCCCCGCTGGTGGCTGGGCTGCCTTAATGAGCCAATTGGAATAACTACATCCAATTCAAATGGGGACACAGGGATGAGGGCTAGACTCTTGCCAAATCATGTTACTCCCAGCTCTCCAATTTTGTTGCATTTTTATTTGAACTTCCTCTTCAACACTCAACACTGATTACTCAGTGCATTTCTCCTGGAAATGCTTTTTCTCTGTCCCTTTATGAGTAAAACAATAAAATCCTTTGATCTTTTCTTTTTCTCCTGCCTTTTTCTCAACACTTCGGGACTCTTGCATTAACAGTTCTAGGGAGAGAATGGCTCTTTTCTTATTTGTATAAAGGACTCATTGAGAAATTGATGATAGACCTGGTGACAAGCAAGAGAAAATGCAATTGGGTGCCTGAAGGAAGGAGTGACGATCTACCCTCATCTATCACCACTGATTAGCTGCAGTGTGAGAGAGGCAGAGACAGAGACAGAGAGATATCGGAAAAAACAAATGGATTCTGGAGAGAGGCTGGGCTTCGCTGCCTCTTTTTTGTGGCTCATCAATCATCTCTGGTGTGGCTGATAGGTGGCTCTGTCACTCCTACCGCCATCCCACCCACCAGAAAATCTGTAACTGTGACAGGCATTCCTCTGTCCACAGTCCTTTCAGTAGCAATAGAAGATTTAGCCCCTGCACAAAATGTCTGAGATTCAGTGTCTTATTGTCTGATGTTTCTATTCTGAGTTACCTTAGGAGAGTGTGTTAATACGATTCCCATCCATTTGCTCAGGCTGTGGCCTTGCCAGTCCCACCTTGGGGTGAATGTTGGCAGCATGCTTGTCATGTTTATCGTGCAAGCACAATGATAGGCCGACATTACATAAAACATTTACAGGAGGTGGGGTAGGGGTTGGGAGGGTCCATAAAGCTGTTGAAGCCATCCAAGTGTGAAATGGAAAGATGAAGAAAGTGTTTTCCCAAAGCCATTTGTATCTGTCATCTGTTCTGGGTCTCACTTTTGATGCGTCTCCTATTCAGTCCCTTCCTCCCACCTTTGCCTCTTAGGCTTTATCTTCCTCAGGAAAAAGATATCTGGAGAGGCACAGTTGTAAAGAGAGTGACATCTTTGTATATAACAGAAACTTTTGTAGCAAAGTGTTCTGTTGGCATTGTACACTCTCCAAGGAATGTACTGACTTGTCATTCATTTGAGCATGAACATGTGAGTGGTTAGCAAATCACATGGTTTATCTTTTGAAATGTGTATGAGAGAGAACATGTATGCTTCTGTTCTATCCTGGCTATGTTTGCTATGAAGGAAAGTCACAGCACTTCATACCACTCTGTAAAGACACTATTAGTTTTCTTCACCCTGATCCTTGGTTCAGTTTCCGTTTTTCTCTAAATTATAGACAACAGACACCTTAATCTCACAGATTGATACGAGTTCTCAATCTGGAAAGGCTGACTCTTGAGTGTTGATTAGCTGTTTGTGTCTTTTGCATTTGTCCCCACAGAGAATTTTTCCCTTACTGAACAAGACGTGGATGAGCTTCAGTGAGGAGGAAGGAGAGGTACTAACACTCTGTGTTTCTATTAGTCAAACAATGACTAATAGGATTTCCATTTATTTTCTTTTGATCCTTGCAGGATCAGTGTGAATTGGGCATCACTAGTCTATCTTATACATATAGACAGTGAATCCTGGACATGAACTAAAGAGACTGCAAATGGCCTCTTCTTTTCCTGATTTACCTACTGACTTTTTTGCTATACAATGATGCCTTAATTGTCTACCATTCCCTTGGGGTCCTCAAGCATGATGTGCCCATATTAATGCTCAGCTATCCCTTTGGAAGACATTCAACAACTCATGTCTTTTGGGTGCTTCTTCAGGAACTTCAGATTTAACCCTCAACCTCCTCTCAGCTCAAGTAATTAGAAGACAAGGCAATAAAATAGTAAGAATGCAGCTTAAATGAGTAAACTAGAATATATACATAGAACTGATTAGTATAGATTCTTATGTTATTATTCTAATAATATTTTTATTGCTCATATTATGAAAATTCTTTTTTGGAGGGAATAGAATTATTTTAAGAATCACAAAGAAAACTTATTATTTAAAAAGCATCCTTTGTTTTTCTATCCAAATAGTGTTAACCAACTTGATCACTCTCAGTTTATTCAAGACTTGATTCAAAATCACATTTTTCTCATTGTAAGAACATTCCAGATATGAAAGTCGGAGAGTTCTGGGGTTTATAGCCTGGTTCAACCATTTACCAGTTGTTTATTCATGTGTCCATTGGTTAATATCTCGGATTCCCAGTTTTCTCAGCTGCAAAATGGGAATAGTGATGTCTAGGTTTTTATAAATATTAAAATGTTAAATTATGACTTAATACCTATACAGCACTTAGCATAATAACTAATATATCATAGGGGTTAGATAAAGACATGATACTTTATTTACTTTAAAAATATTATTTTACAAAATCACGAAAACTTGCAAAGAATGCCTACTAAATTATTTAAGTCAATATCAAAAGATAAATGTAAAATTATCTAATTACTTTTATAATGATATAACATGAGCATATTATAAAGGAGTATGATTTGGTTAGGGAGATACCTGCTTTGTTAAAAATTCAGTTCTGTTGTTTATAGCCAATTAGACTCGCAAAGCATATGCTGGGTGGGCAATAAAGAAGAATGGTTCACTAAAGTTAGGGTCTGTCAATACATTTAGAGTAAGATTGACTAGAAAATTTGAGAACATATAAGCAAAGAACATGAGAATGAAAAGTGTATATAATTATTATTTACTATTGCTTTGTACATTTTCACAGTTTTATAATCAGTATATCCATTTTTAAATGGAAAACCCTTGAAGGGAAGTAACGTTTATTTGTATGCATGGTGGCTTGCATGGAACCCACTGTGGCTGTATTTGAGTAAAACTTCTATTCTGGCCACTCATCTGAATCAATGTCTTTCTGTGGTTACCTTTAAAGATGTCTGGCTATGTTAATCCTTTCAACAACCATGCTAGATTAATGGACAAGTAATTAAATTAATGTACACTCTTTTTGCCTACCGTCATTAAGAAATTGGGGGTAATTCTAACCTCTACCCACATATTTCTTAGAGAATGCACCTGCTTTAAGGAAGCCCAATGTAAAACCCCTTAAATTTGCAAGCAAATCAAGGGCCAATGTTTATTTTCTAAAAGGATGTCCATATGGTGTTTAGAATGAATACTTCTAGGAATACAGTAACAGTGTTGAAGTGAGAAATGCTTGTGTTTTTAAGCTGCATCATCATACCAGCCATTGTTACACATCTCTGTGGCACTAACTCCTAATCTACACACCATAATTTTTTTCACCCTTCTACTCTGAAATGATATATTTTAAAATCAATGTAATTGGCATATATAGGTGTATACTTGGTTTCTCATAGGAATTTTATTTCTCCAATTGGAGGGGCAAAATAAGCTAGCAGAAAAATGCCTTTCACAGATTGAGGCCAGTAAAGAGGACATCTGTCCCTATGGGTTTAGTTACCCTGCCTGAAACTGTGCTAGAATTGGGAGCTGTTGTGTGCATCTTTAGAAAGTGCAGTAGTGATGGCCGCCAAGAACTCACTCCTTACTCAACTTTGCCTACTTACTTGGAGCCATCATGGGGTTATCAAGAGGTATCATACCAAGAGGCACAGGAAAATAAAATCCTTGATTCTGGATTAACCCAGGAACCAAGAGAAGGTGATAATTGACTGCAGTTGAGCTGTGCATGTCTGTATACTGGGACCACTGGAAACTTTAAAATCATATATGTGACTCATGTGTGGTCTGAATTAACTTATTTTTGGTCAGTACTATTCAGAGTCAGGCCAACTTAGATTCAAATACAGCTTCTGCCATTTACTAGTGAATTTAGGCAAAACTTAAAAATGAGGGCAACTTTTTCCAATATATGACAAAAAAGAAGGATAAATTCATATAAGACATTTTGAGAATTGAGATAAAATAAAATATGAACCCAGCAGGTGCCTGGAAAGAAAGACAACATTCAGTAAATGTTAGCTCCTTCTCACATCCATCCCCTTCATACATACTTTTATGAATATGGATAAGAATAGATATACGTGTGTGTATGTTAGTCTTTGGGGACAACCAGAATGCTGTTTTTAAAAATCCTGTTCTTGGCCGGGTGCAGTAGCTCACGCCTGTGATCCCAGCACTTTGGGAGGCAAAGGCAGGTGGATCACTTGAGGTCAGGAGTTCAAGACCAGCCTGGCCAACATGGTAAAATCCCGTCTCTATCAAATGATACAAAAATTAGCTGGGTGTTATGGTGCAAACTTGTAGTCCTAGCCTCTCTGGAGGCTGAGGTGGGAGAATCGCTGAGCCCGGGAGGCAGAGGTTGCAGTGAGTTGAGTCGTGCCACTGCACTTCAGCCTGGTTTACAGAGTGAGACCCTGTCTCAAAATAAATAAATAAATAAATAATAAATAAAAATCCTGTTCTTTTAAAGCGCTCCTTCAAATACAGGCTGTCACTCAATAGTTGTATAATTTGGGGTAATGTATATGTATATACTATTAAGTGGTAAATAACACCTATCTCCCAGAGTTGTTCTATGAATTAGAAATGATCCTTGTAAAACACCTAGCATATTACCTAACCTAACATTGGTACTTAATATATTGCGTATACTCTCATCATTTATTTCATTATCATTAATCATCATCATTATCACCATTATCATCATCACTAAACAAAGCAGGTGGTAACTACGTATATATAATATATATATATATATATGTAGCTCCCTGTTCCTTTTTGCTGTCTGATTTACAGGGAAGACAGTTTAATTCCACTACAACCTTAATTTGCCTCCACATGAATGAGGTGATACCTTTAAGAGGCAAAATGAGTGCGTTGGCTGAGTAGCATTCACATGGTGGGCATTTTAATCAAGGTCGCTTCCTAGGCTTCTGTGTATATTTTCTCCGTTATTTGGTAGCAAAATTCATGATCGATTCTTCTGTGCTGATGTGAAATTCCTCTGTCGAATCCTTTCCTCTTGTTTCCTGTCTCTCTCTCCTCTTACTTAGATTGTCTTTGCCATGTTTCCACATTCCTCTTTCCCAGGCTGACACCTTTCCCTCTCCCTTTTAAGTGTTCAGCGCATAGAACAAACACATTTGCCTCTAGTCTTCCAGGTAGCTAATTAACATAGCATGTTCTAAGGCTGTGTGTGTATGTGTCTGTGTCTGTGTCTGTGTGTGTGTTTTACTTATGACTTGCTATTGTTTTTCCTAGATCTGACTTGGCAACTATATTTATTTGAAAAAAAAATGTGTGGTATGATTTGCTTTTCTAATTTTCAGAGAGAGCTCTTTTGGTTACATGGGGGTCGGCTTTTCCAGTGGCTGGTGCCAGCAAGCTGGGACTGCACACAGAGCTCTGTGCTAGGCAAGGAAATCCTTCATTAGACTTGTATTCCACGAAGGCACTTTTGCTTCTTAACGCCTGTGATTTTAATTAAAGCTTGGAAAGTAAAGAATCTTCTAGTTGTATTAATGCTTTCATTTCCATTAGGACGGTATAGTTTATAAACACTATCCGGGTTTATAAATTAGTCCTCATGCGAATAATAAGTACACAATGTCACAAAGAAAGCAAAACTCTGCCAGCCCATCTGTTCTCTCACTCTTTTTTCTTCAATTGTTATTTTCCTCTTTGGAGACTCGTGGAGGAATGGTCCTTGATTTCTTTTATCTCTATCTATCACTCATATCCTTTAACCATGTCTCGCAGGACTGCATATGCTAAAACCAGATTTTATTCTGAGTTGATAGAAGGGGACATTAGTGGTTCATTTATATGTAAATCTAAAGTAAAAATAAATAAAAATTCAGCCATTAAATTCACTTGGGGGACAGAATTTTCTGTTTCTATAAATCTTGATTTTTTAGAACATTTAAGCTTTTCAGAATACATAACTGTAAATGTATATATAAACACACACACACATACAAATGCATACACATGTGTTTATATTTCTAAAGTAGAGAGGTTACCAGACACAATTGCTTTATATATAGTGCTTAATTAATGGATTATCATTCTCCTTCATATACATCAAGAAATGTAACCAGATAAACAATTATGGAATTATAGTTGAGAGTCTGACAAAAATACATAAAATTAATATTATATGAAATGTCTGTTTATGCAAAAGCAAATGATCAATATTATCAATTTCAGTAAAAGCTTTTAATTAGAGAAAATTATATAGGGGACAAAATGAACCAGGAACTGGACATAAGTCAGTTCTATAGACATATTGGTCTCTAGAATCCTTTTTGAAAGTAGGGCAGTATAAATTATAGAGAAATGTAGACATATTTAAAGAAGTAAGTATTCTATGGGGAGTAATAAACCCCTAGAACTACTTTTTATTGATTAGAGACTTAGGTGGCTTCCATTCCGTAAGCACTCAGGAGTCTGACTGTTTCCAGAGCTTGGAAGAATTGGCTTTAAGGGTGTATATACTTTCTGCAGGTACTTGCTGAGAACTCAGCCTCGTGTAGGCTATGGAACTCTTTGATTGAGATATTTTTCAACTGCAGTTTGTATCTTGTCTATTTGAAATAATTGGATGACACAAAGAAGTGCCCCTTTTGCGAGTGTCATGGCATCTGAGTACCCACATGGGTTACGGGTGTCACATGTGGGGGCAGGGTCTCTCCTCTGAACATGGTGTTGTGTGTCTGTCCAGCTCTTTTCGCATAGAGAGTTAAGGTCCAGGCTTATTTTGTCTATGTCTTATAAACATAGGAGTATTGTATGTGGGAGGGTCATTGGCACTCTCGGCATATGGCATTCTCACAAACTGACAGACAGCTCAGAACACTGCTAATAGGCACATCTGTGGTGAAATGTGCCAAAAATCAACATTTTTCCTCATAACAAAATATGCATAGCACAACAAACATATGTATGGCAGTGTGATTTAAAAACCCTACAAGTTACCATAAATACAAAATACCAAATTATAATATATATCTTTATTATTAGAAAACTTACATGAAATGTTTAGTCACCAAAGAATAAATATCTTAGACATACTAAAAACATCCTTTGCAGTCTTGATTCAACATTTTGCTATGTTCTCTTAGCTTTCTTCCACCAATTTTTCTTGGTTTCTCCTGAATATGAGTATCCATAAAAGCAATAGTAATAATACTTTATACATTGATATTCAATAGCACTTTAATTTACAAAGAGTTTTTTTTCACATATATTATCTATTTTTCAGCAATCTTATCTGGCTAATGAGTAAGTGTGTGTGTGTGTGTGTGTGTGTGTGTGTGTGTGTGAGAGACTATATGTGAAAGATGAGACTTTATTTACTGGGCCTAACAACAAGTTCATCTAAAGTTCCTAAAAAATAATGTTGTGTGGTTTAAGTATCTTATTCTTCTATTTGCTTCTTTGAAAAACATGCCTATGTATCACCTGATTTTCAGTTTTTGGAACACATTGACCCAGGGATCATTATCCTATTGTACCTACCCCACTATCTCCATGTTTGTGAGTTACAATTTTCCTCATAAGAGAATTTATTATTAAAGGATATAAAAGACATTTTAGTCACATTATAGTAAGACTATTGATACTATAATTATCTATGTCTTCAAGAATCTCCCAGTCAATAGGATCTCTTTTTCTCAGCCTGCTTCTGAACAAGTTGAGAATAAAGTGAAGGAAAAATGGAGGCCAAAATGTCATCTTAGTACTGATAATGACTAATTTATTTGTTGCATTTTGAGGTCTGTTAGGATGTGGCTTTGCTAATACTGAACCCTTGACTTAGAAGTCTTACCGCTCTTGGACAAGGCAGCCCTGTCCCTGGGAAGCCTGCCCCAGAGCCTGCAAAGGTAGGTTCCTGCAGGACTCATAGCAAGGAGAAGCTGAGGAGGCTGTGGTCTCAGCGGGCAGGCCCCTTCCCATAAGAAGGAAGAGTGAATCTGAGCCAACAGCATTATTCTTCCCAAATTTAACCATCAGGTATGCTATACCAACTCCCCAGAGGAAATATGTAAAGGGATGGATAGAAGCCAGGAGCGTACTTAGGGAAAATATTCCCATATGGAAATAGGAAGCAGAGAAAAGGCATTCCTTTCTAATAACATATTTACCTAACTGATCATATAACCACAAAATAACTTGTAAGAATTTGGCCAAGGAAATATGGCAAAGCCTCATTTAAAACAAATCTTGGTAAATATTAAACAAGATCTGTTTCACAGGGAGTATGCAGTATTTGGATTTGCAGAAGACTGGTTTGAATCAAAATGAAGATGGGCTAGAGATTTAGTTTTTGGAGTGTGTATATAATTTTTGGTCCGTTATCAAGCCTTACTTTGATAAATGGATGTGAGCTAATCGCTTAAATGCATACTTACGAGTGTCACTCAGACAGTGCTCAGCAGCTGTCTGTCCTATTTGTTAAAGTGATTAGAATCTAAGACAAGTTCTTTGTGTCGAAGGCCTTGTAGCCCGTGTGTGATCAAACAGGATTGAAGCCTGGGTGCAGAGAAGAGGGCAGATGGATTCTCATCTTCTATCTTCTGGGCCTCAGCAAAGGAATGTTATTGAGATATCCTTCCAAGAAGTTTAAATAGAAGTGTCTGTTGGCAAAATGAAAACAAATGGAGAAGCCAGTGAGACCCACACAGGGGTCTCAGTTTCCTGCTGCCTACAGCCCCTGTGGGAGAGGCAAGCTGGCACTTTTATTCAGAAGAATGCGTTTCAGTCAGAGGCAGGAGCTGTCAGAATTAGCAGGGAGGAGGAGGTACTTTCCCCTGATAGCTTGCTAAGCTCCCTGGAATTCTCTGACATTGTTGAATCTGTTAGAGGCGAATATTCAGTCAGCTTAAGGAGATGGGCTTTTTGACTCCCCCAAGATTCTAAACTCATCAATTGGTCTAATCAGTGTATGTCCTTGGAGACACCATTGGGAACTCCACAAATGCAATAGTTCCATCCTTGTTGCTTTCTCTGACTATTCACATTCAAGGAGAATCTGCAGACAATGCTTTCAGCTGCTAGTTCCCTTCAGGCACTGTTTACTGACACTTTCTTCTACCCTGTAGCTCTCAGTGCTACTCTCTGCTCAGGCCCACCATGGTTGTCCTCTTGTCTCATAGTTTTTTCTGGCCCTTCCTTCCAACCTCTCAGTAAAAGCAATACTAGAGACTGTCTGAATGATTTTTTTCTTAACATCTAGGGGCATGAGAATGATGCCTGGCTCACTACTTCCTGTATACTCTTTGGACACTGCTTGCTGGTCTCTAGAAATTGGGTTAATTTTATTGTCCAAACTGTTGTTTCAATAAGTTTGTAACTGTACTCCAGAACAAGACGGAGATCAAGGAAGCATAGGTTGTATCCAGAGTGCAAAACGGTGCATCAAAGTGATGTTCCAAAGTTGCAAAAAGGAAGAAATTATTCTGCTGTATGAAAACTGGTGTATGAAAAAACTGATAGCCTCTGTTTCACCAGAGAACAGAAAATTAGCTGTTTTTCAGGTCAGGCTTAATTATCAGGGGGAAAATAAAGGAGTATGTTGACCATCCACACTGAACACTACATACTTGAATACCAGGACTTTTGTTAATATGCTTGAATGCTTAGGAAGGACATTAATAAAAGCAAAAATGTCTTATTTCCTGCAGCTTTGTCTCTCTTAGTGGCTAGTAAATTGCTGATTATTAAATTGATTAGAGAGGTTAGGTGAATAGAACTCTGGTTTTGCAGATCAGAATGTCATGTCAAGCATTTCATATTACCCTGAGTTACATGTGCAAATGTCACTCTACTTTGTCCCCAAATGATAGACAAAGATGTGAGACAAAGAGTGGGAGTATAATATAGTATTGCTTTCTCATGGCACTTTTGGAAACTAAGCAAAGTTTTCTACCATAAGTGCCTAAAACAGATAGAAAACTAAGGGAAAAAAAAAAACTATGCTATAGATACTCTGTGTTTTTCCCTGCCCCTGAAAAAAAAAAGTTGTAAAGCCCTTCCACATATACTATCTCATTAGATTTTCGCAACAATTTTGTGAAGTAAGAACTGTTTTATTTTTTAATTTCTCTCTGTTCCTTTCCATGTTTGTAAAGTGGAGATCATAATATGAATTTCAGGGGCTTGTTATGAAAAGGAAATGAGATTATATCAATCCATTACTATGTGTTTCAGTTTGGGTTGTTCAAGAAGCAGACACCTAGATGGAATAAATCATTGTAGAGATTTACTGGGAAAAAATACATGTGAAGAATAGAGGAGAAGACAGCAGAGAAGGTGAAAGGAAGCTTCAGATTGCAATGTAGGTCTGACACATGTGAGCAAAGGACCACACAGATAAAGGATTGGTTTGGAAGAGCTTCAGAGTGGGATTCTGAAAAAGACTCAATCCAAATAAAAAGTTGCCTGCTAGGTGTCTGCAATGGGAAGAAATAGGTCAGTTCTAATACCCTACTGAGTCATTGTCTGAGAACAGCCTGGAGGAAGCATGGCCCTAGTGCAAGCTCCCCATGGATCCCAAAGGCTAGCGGCTGGAGGTTCTCATCCCACCTGGCCTCCTGGCAGCGGATGCTCTTGAAGGGAGACCATTGTGGAGTGGTGCATGTCCATGACCCTCATAGTACAGGTGCCTGGAATGTATTAAGCACTTGAAATGAGTTAACTATTATTATTCCCATTACACAGATAAGGAAGCTGTATATCCAGTGGCAATGTGTGATTTGGCTAGGATTCTTTGTAACAGAGTCGAGGCTTAAACCTACATTTCTGCCTCTGGATCTTACGCTCTGTCAAGCACATCACACAGCTGCTCTTTAACAGCATGTACTTAATGCATTTCCTTCTGTGACACTAATTCCACTGGGGACAATAAAACCTCCCCCGAAGTCCTTCAGGTTCTGTAGCCTTGCTGCCTCTGAGAGAGGCTTGGTTCATTCCTGTGGCTTCTTAGGCACAGCATCTTGCCCTTAGCTCTCAGTAGTCCATTTCCTGGGATCTCAGCCAAGGCAAACTCCAAGGCTGAACCTCAGCTCCCAGGAAGGCCATGTCACTCTTGGCTTCAGCATTTAGAAGATAGCATGCAAAGCTTCTTTTTTGTGTGGAGAAGGCTGTGGGTATTCTCTGGTGCCATGATATATTGGAATATCACTGCATGTCATTTTCACTTAAATCTCATAATCGTGTGCCAAATTCTTTTATGGCCTCTAATCTGTTTTTCAGTGAACAGATTTTAATTTTTCCTTTTTACCTAAAGAATATATATCTCCTTTAAAATGTGTGTGCTAGCAAGTTCTTTTAAATGTCTGGGAACAGGTTTATTGTACACATCTTTTTTTCATTTTTCAGAGATAAGAATGTAACACAGCCATGTTCTAGCCAGTTTACAGCTTAGATTACAGCAGGCTAGTTTCTAATTGTCCTAACAGATTTCTGGCTGCATTATTAGTTCTTAAGCCAAGAGCACAAAAGAAGTACAATTTCTGGGTGTTGTCATGTTTAAATAATTACAATTTCCTACTTTTAAAAATAGAGTCAAATATCCCTAAATTGAGGTATGATAAGTTAAATATGCCCATGTTTACACACAGAGACATACACAGGTACACTGGCATTTTTGACTCTGCAATATGAATGTGGAGACAAATATGAAAGAAGTCTAGAGCACATATAATCAGGCCTTTTGGTGGAAAATTGCAGTACCCTCGTGTTGGAATGAAACTTCTCAGGATTACAGTAGTAAAGACTAAAAGACAGATGATCTTTCCCTCATTTTTATAGATAGTCTGACATAAAAGCTTCAATCCTATTACTATAATATTCTTAATGACCTCCAAAGCTATTTAGAAACTTTTGGTCATCTCTACGATCGCTGGCTAATAGGCAAGGTGTTTTCAATTGAGCCTTTTAAATCTACCCTTGGAACAGGCTTTCTGAGAGTAGAAAATTGATTTGTTTGTTTATTTGTTCTCTGCTTGTCCAAAAAAGGATTTGAAGTAGTCAGGAGAAAGAAGTCACACTGTTAACCTGGCAAGATATGCCCAACCAACAAACCACTAAAGTATGGTTAAAGTGATGTTGCATGGTCCCTAAAAGAAATTCCCAAAGAACAAGCCAGGCCACCTGGGAATTAGATCACTACCTAATGGTCAAATATGTATTTCCAGATGTCTTTCCTCAGGCTTACCCAAGAAAGGCTTCAGAACTGAGACTGGGGTAGAATTCCAGTGGCAAAAATGACCAATCATAATACAACAAAAAGTCAGGCGACTAACTTTAAACAGCACTATTTAGTGTTAATTAAATAGTTAAGATGGTTACTTAGAGCTCACTTTTAGGAATTTAACCTATATAATTTATTTATGTGATTTGTGCTTACTGAAGGATTTTTTTAAATTATTCTGAAGTCTAATCCCTTAAAATAGACTTCTCCTCTTCTCCCAAACTATGTTCCATATTTAGTCATCATTCTTAAAAATTACCATCACTTTATTTATTTTCACTGAGGATCTTAAAAGGTATGAGAATGGAATGCAAAATAGCTCAATCACAGATCATGTGACTGAGTTTAAATTACCCCGTGATTACCCAAAAGGTTTTTAGAGTCACCTTTAAATCTTCTTTTTTAGCTTCTTATTTTATATGCTAAAAAAGATAACATATGTTTATTTAGTCATTTGAGATTTTCAACCCATATAACAAAGTAGCAAATAAAACATCTGCAAAGGTGGATTTTACAAAAGGTAGATACTATACTTCGTATTTCACACAGGAGGAAATCAAAGCTCAGAGAGGTTAACTCACTCTTTCATGTTTGGCAAATGGAACTAGATCTTAATTCTAACATCTATCTGGTGTCTTTATTGACTATAATACCAAAGTATTTTTTTTTCTCATAATGCTATCTTTGTTCCCACCATAATTCATCCTACCTGCAGTAGCCAGAACGATATTTTTAAAAAGTAAACCAGGTAAAGTCATTCCCCTGCTCAAAAATCATCTAAAAGATTCCCGTTGCATGCAGAATACAATAAAAATCCTTGTCGTGATCTCACCATGACTATCCATGTGACCTCATCTTGTACCACCCTCCTCCGATCTTACAAACTCAAGCCATGTGACCCTTTTATTCTCACCTGTATAGATTCTCATATTTGCTGTTTCTTCTGCCTGAAACTGTCTGCTGTGAGATTTTTACATTGCTTGCTCCTTCTTGTCATTTGAGTCTCAGTTCAAATGTCATACATTTTTAGGGGTTCATTTGTCAAATCAAATTTCCTTATGTATACCATATAAGAAATTATTGTTTTCATTTATTTGCTTACATGTCCATTTTATACCTCTTCTCAACAATCACACCCTCAAATATAAACCCAACAAAAATTCTTTGTGTCTTTTGTTCTTTGCTGTGTCCCCAGCATCTAGGACAGTACCTGAGAGTCTTCTACATTGTACTTAGTTTTGAAAGTGAACTTAAAAACTCAAAAGTCTTTCTGCACATGTTCACAAAATCTTCAGACTTGAGTGAGAAAGTAAATATTGGTTTTTAAAATGAAGCATTAATGATATAATGCTAAGTGATACTGTATAAAATCATATACAGTATGATTAGAAATATATGTGCAGAAACTGCAATGAAATAGACCAAATACTAACAATAATAACAAAATTTTTTTGCATAGTGTGACATTTTCTCAGTTGTCTACAGTGGACCTATTTCACTTAAATAATTGGAATAAAATTACTTTTAAAGCACAAAATAAAACTTAAAAGGAGAAAACTATTTCTCAGTACTGAAAGGATTGTTTTCTAAATGTATTCTGCTTTGCAATGTGTGCTGATACCAATATTCACCTGCTCTACAGGCCATATTGCCTCAATTCTTCCACAGTGTCTCAAGTGATGGGTTTGAAGTTTTCTCTTCAGAATGTAATTCAGTTTATTTATATCTCTGCAGCACTCAGTACTATGCATAATTCTCTAGAAATTCTGTAAATGATGTGGAATAAAGTAGAATTATGTTCTGCCACTTTCTGGATAATTCCTAGATGTTTATTGCTGCTTAAGTTTGCATCAGATTTTTTTGGCAACTCACAGCATCAAATTAGAAATCTGCTCCATAGGTTTCCCCCGTAGGCACAGCTAGTATTGCTATACTCTCTCACCTCAAAGTTGTATGTATAATTTTGTTTTTATTTGCCAACAAATCCTAACATCTATCTAAATATGTTTCATTGATTTAGAGTTGTATCATTTTTCTAACATTCTGGGTTATTTTAAACCCCTATTCTATTACTCAGCCGATTCATTATTCCTGCCCCCAAATTCATGTTATGTACAAATGTGACATTCACTTAGTTGAATTGTTTTCTACTTTATTTTTTTTAGAGAAAGGGTCTTATGCCATTGCCTGGGCTAGAGTGCAGTGACACAATCATAGCTCACTGCAGCCTTGAATTCCTGGGCTCAAGCAATCCTCCCAACTCAGCCTCCCAAAGCACTTGGATTATAGGCAAGAGCCACTGCACCTGGCCTGAATTGTTTTGTAAAATGTTGAACAGGTTAAGTTGAAGAACAGAACTCAATTCCAAGCTTCTAAATCATGCTTAGTTAATACTGATTTGCCCATCATTTGCATGGTATGGTTGCCATTGATCAGGCAGTAACAAATCCAGCTACTATTACAATTCAGTCCACATATCTTGATTTTTAACAAGAAGGTGGTGATGAGGATGGTAGGATGTATCTTGCTAAAATCTAGATAAATAAATACCTGCTATATTTCTCATGAATTTAAAATATTAATAATTATATGGAGAAAAAGAAGCTGTGAAAATTCTGAATTATTCTTAGTGAATTCGTGGTATCTCTTAATGGCCATTACATTATTTCCTAAGAATCAATATCAAATTTTTTAAATTTTTTTATTTTAATTTTTTTTAATTATACTTTAAGTTTTAGGGTACACGTGCACAACGTGTAGGTTTGTTACATATGTATACATGTGCCATGTTGGTGTGCTGCACCCATTAAATCATCATTTAACATTAGGTATATCTCCTAATGCGATCCCTCACTGCTCCCCCACCCCACAACAGGCCCCAGTGTGTGATGTTCCCCTTCCTGTGTCCATGTGTTCTCATTGTTCAATTCCCGCCTATGAGTGAGAACATGTGGTGTTTGGTTTTTGTCCTTGTGACAGTTTGCTGAGAATGATGGTTTCCAGCTTCATCCATGTCCCTACAAAGGACATGAACTCATCATTTTTTTATGGCTGCATAGTATTCCATGGTGTATATATGCCACATTTTCTTAATCCAGTCTATCATTGTTGGACATCTGGGTTGGTTTCAAGTCTTTGCTATTGTGAATAGTGCCGCAATAAACATACGTGTGCATGTGTCTTTATAGCAGCATGATTTATAATCCTTTGGGTATATACCCAGTAATGGGATGGCTGGGTCAAATGGTATCTTTACTTCTAGATCCCTGAGGAATCGCCACACTGATTTCCACAATGGTTGAACTAGTTTACAGTCCCACCAACAGTGTAAAAGTATTCCTGTTTCTCCACATCCTCTCCAGCACCTGTTGTTTCCTGACTTTTGAATGATCACCATTCTAACTGGTGTGAGATGGTATCTCACTGTGGTTTTGATTTGCATTTCTCTGATGGCCAGTGATGATGAGCATTTTTTCATGTGTCTTTTGGCTGCATAAATGTCTTCTTTTGAGAAGTGTCTGTTCATATCCTTCACCCACTTTTTGATGGGGTTGTTTGTTTCTTTCTTGTAAATTTGTTTGAGTTCATTGTAGATTCTGGATATTAGCCCTTTGTCAGACGAGTAGATTGCAAAAATTTTCTCCCGTTCTGTAAGTTGCCTGTTCACTCTGATGGTAGTTTCTTTTGCTGTGCAGAAGCTCTTTAGTTTAATGAGATCCCATTTGTCAATTTTGGCTTTTGTTGCCATTGCTTTTGGTGTTTTAGACATGAAGTCCTTGCCCATGCCTATGTCCTGAATGGTATTGCCTAGGTTTTCTTCTAGGGTTTTTATGGTTTTAGGTCTAACATGTAAGTCTTTAATCCATCTTGAATTAATTTTTGTATAAAGTGTAAGGAAGGGATCCAGTTTCAGCTTTCTACATATGGCTAGCCAGTTTTCCCAGCACCATTTATTAAATAGGGAATCCTTTCCCAATTGCTTGTTTTTGTCAGGTTTGTCAAAGATCAGATAGTTGTAGATATGTGGCATTATTTCTGAGGGCTCTGTTCTGTTCCATTGGTCTATAGCTCTGTTTTGGTACCAATACCATGCTGTTTTGGTTACTGTAGCCTTGTAGTATAGTTTGAAGTCAGGTAGTGTGATGCCTCCAGCTTTGTCCTTTTGGCTTAGGATTGACTTGGCAATGCAGGCTTTTTTTTGGTTCCATATGAACTTTAAAGTAGTTTTTTCCAATTCTGTGAAGAAAGTCATTGGTAGCTTGATGGGATGGCATTGAATCTATAAATTACCTTGGGCAGTTTGGCCATTTTCACGATATTGATTCTTCCTACCCATGAGCATGGAATGTTCTTCCATTTGTTTGTATCCTCTTTTATTTCATTGAGCAGTGGTTTGTAGTTCTCCTTGAAGAGGTCCTTCACATCCCTTGTAAGTTGGATTCCTAGGTATTTTATTCTCTTTGAAGCAATTGTGAATGGGAGTTCACTCATGATTTGGCTCTGTTATTGATGTATAAGAATGCTTGCGATTTTTGCACATTGATTTTGTATCCTGAGACTTTGCTGAAGTTGCCTATCAGTTTAAGGAGATTTTGGGCTGAGACAATGGGGTTTTCTAAATATACAATCATGTCATCTGCAAACAGGGACAATTTGACTTCTTTTCCTAATTGAATACCCTTTATTTCCTTCTCCTGCCTGATTGCCCTGGTCAGAACTTCCAACACTATGTTGAATAGGAGTGGTGAGAGAGGGCATCCCTGTCTTCCGCCAGTTTTCAGAGGGAATGCTTCCAGTTTTTGCCCATTCAGTATGATATTGGCTATGGGTTTGTCATAGATAGCTCTTATTATTTCAAGATACGTCCCATCAATACCTAATTTATTGAGAGTGTTTAGCCTGAAGGTTGTTGAATGTTGTCAAAAGCTTTTTCTACATCTATTGAGATAATCATGTTGTTTTTGTCTTTGGTTCTGTTTATATGCTGGATTATGTTTATTAATTTGTGTATGTTGAACCAGCCTTGCATCCCAGGGATGAAATCCACTTGATCATGGTGGATAAGCTTTTTGACGTGCTGCTGGATTCAGTTTGCCAGTATTTTATTGAGGATTTTTGCATCGATGTTCGTCAGGGATATTGGTCTAAAATTCACTTTTTTTGTTGTGTCTCTGCCAGGCTTTGGTATCAGGATGATGCTGGCCTCATAAAATGAGTTAGGGAGGATTCCCTCTTTTTCTATTGATTGGAATAGTTTCAGAAGGAATGGTACCAGCTCCTCCTTGTACCTCTGGTAGAATTCAGCTGTGAATCTATCTGGTCCTGGACTTTTTTTGGTTTGTAAGCTATTGATTATTGCCTCAATTTCAGAGCCTGTTATTGGTCTATTCAGAGATTCAACTTCTTCCTGGTTTAGTCTTGGGAGGGTGTATGTGTCGAGGAGTTTATCCATTTCTTCTAGATTTTCTAGTTTATTTGCATAGAGGTGTTTATAGTATTCTCTGGTGGTAGTTTGTATTTCTGTGGGATCAGTGGTGATATCCCCTTTATCATTTTTTATTGCATCTATTTGATTCCTCTCTTTTCTTCTTCATTAGTCTTGCTAACAGTCTATCAATTTTGTTGATCTTTTCAAAAAACCAGCTCCTGGATTCATTAATTTTTGAAGGGTTTTTTGTGTCTCTATTTCCATTGGTTCTGCTCTGCTCTTAGTTATTTCTTGCCTTCTGCTAGCTTTTGAATGTATTTGCTCTTGCTTCTCTAGTTCTTTTAATTGTGATGTTAGGGTGTCAATTTTGGATCTTTCCTGCTTTCTCTTGTGGGCATTTAGTGCTATAAATTTCCCTCTACACACTGCTTTGAATGTGTCCCAGAGATTCTGATATGTTATGTCTTTGTTCTCATTGGTTTCAAAGAACATCATTATTTCTGCCTTCATTTCGTTATTTACCCAGTAGTCATTCAGGAGCAGGTTGTTCAGTTTCCATGTAGTTGAGCGGTTTTGAGTGAGTTTCTTAATCCTGAGTTCTAGTTTGATTGCACTGTGGTCTGAGAGACAGTTTGTTATAGTTTCTGTTCTTTTACATTTGCTAAGGAGTGCGTTACTTCCAACTATGTGGTCAATTTTGGAATAGGTGTGGTGTGGTGCTGAAAAGAAAGTATATTCTGTTGATTTGGGGTGGAGAGTTCTGTAGATGTCTATTAGGTCCTCTTGGTGCAGAGCTGAGTTCAATTCCTGGATATTCGTGTTACCTTTCTGTCTCGCTGATCTGTCTAATGTTGACAGTGGGGTGTTAAAGTCTCCCATTATTATTGTGTGGAAGTCTAAGTCTCTTTGTAGGTCTCTAAGGACCTGCTTTATGAATCTGGGTGCTCCTGTATTGGGTGCATATATATTTAAGGTAGTTAGCTCTTCTTGTTGAACTGATCCCTTTACCATTATGTAATGGCCTTCTTTGTCTCTTCTGATCTTTGTTGGTTTAAAGTCTGTTTTACCAGAGACTAGGATTGCAACCCCTGCCTTTTTTTGTTTTCCATTTGCTTGGTAGATCTTCCTCCATCCCTTTATTTTGAGCCTATCTGTGGCTCTGCATGTGAGATGGGTTTCCTGAATACAGCACACTGATGGGTCCTGACTCTTTATCCAATTTGCCAGTCTGTGTCTTTTAATTGGAGCATTAGGCCACTTACATTTAAGGTTACTGTTGTTATGTGTGAATTTGATCCTGTCATTATGATGTTAGCTGGTTATTTTGCTCATTAGTTGATGCAGTTTCTTCCTAGGCTCGATGGTCTTTACAATTTGGCATGTTTTTGCAATGACTGGTACTGGTTGTTCCTTTCCATGTTTAGTGCTTCCTTCAGGAGCTCTTTTAGGGCGGGCCTGGTGGTGACAAAATCTCTCAGCATTTGCTTGTCTGTAAAGGATTTTATTTCTCCTTCACTTATGAAGCTTAGTTTGGCTGGATATGAAATTCTGTGTTGAAAATTCTTTTCTTTATTAATGTTGAATATCGGCCCCCACTCTCTTCTGGCTTGTAGAGAATCTACTGAGAGGTAAGCTGTTAGTCTTATGGGCTTCCCTTTGTGGGGAACCCGACCTTTCTCTCTGGCTGCCCTTAACATTTTTTCCTTCATTTCAACTTTGGTGAATCTGACAATTATGTGTCTTGGAGTTGCTCTTCTCAAGGAGTATCTTTGTGGCATTCTCTGTATCTCCTGAATTTGAATGTTGGCCTGCCTTGCTATATTGGGGAAGTTCTCCTGTATAATATCCTTCAGAGTGTTTTCCAACTGGATTCCATTCTCCCTGTCACTTTCAGGTACACCAGTCAGACGTAAATTTGGTCTTTTCACATAGTCCCATATTTCTTGGAGGCTTTGTTCCTTTCTTTTTATTCTTTTTTCTCTAAACTTCTCTTCTTGCTTCATTTCATTCATTTGATCTTCCATCACTGATACCCTTTCTTCCAGTTGATCGAATCAGCTGCTGAGGCTTATGCATTCTTCATGTAGTTCTCGTGCCATGGTTTTCAGCTCCATCAGGTCCTTTAAGGACTTCTCTGCATTGGTTATTCTAGTTAGCCATTTGTCTAATTTTTTTCCAGGTTTTTAACTTCTTTGCCATGGGTTCAAACTTCCTCCTTTAACTCGGAGTAGTTTGATTGTCTGAAGCCTTCTTCTCTCTACTTGTCAAAGTCATTCTCTGTCCAGCTTTGTTCTGTTGCTGGTGAGGGGCTGTATTCCTTTGCAGGAGGAGAGGTGCTCTGATTTTTAGAGTTTCCAGTTTTTCTGCTCTGTTTTTTTCCCCATCTTTGTGGTTTTATCTACCTTTGGTCTTTGATGATGGTGATGTACAGATGGAGTTTTGGTGTGGATGTCCTTTCTGTTTGTTAGTTTTCCTTCTAACAGTCAGGACCCTCAGCTGAAGGACTGTTGGAGTTTGCTGGAGGTCCATTTCAGACCCTGTTTGCCTGGGTATCAGCAGTGAAGTCTGCAGAACAGCGGATATTGGTGAACAGCAAATGTTGCTGCCTGATCGTTCCTCTGAAAGTTTTGTGTCAGAGGTATACCAGGCTGTGTGAGGTGTCAGTCTGCCCCTACCTGGGGGTGCCTCCCAGTTAGGCTACTTGGGGGTCAGGGACCCACTTGAGGAGGCAATCTGTCCGTTCTCAGATCTCAAGCTGCGGTGGTGGGAGAACCACTACTCTCTTCAAAGCTGTCAGACAGGGACATTTAAGTCTGCAGAGTTTTCTGCTGCCTTCTGTTTGGCTATGCCCTGCCCCCAGAGGTGGAGTCTACAGAGGCAGGCAGGCCTCCTTAAGCTGTGGTGGGCTCCACCCACATCGAGCTTTCTGGCTGCTTTGTTTACCTACTCAAGCCTCGGCAATGGTGGGCACCCCTCCCCCAGCCTCGCTGCCCCCTTGCAGTTTGATCTGAGACTGCTGTGTTAGCAATGAGTGAGGCTCCGTGGGTGTAGGACCCTCTAAGCCAGGCGCGGGATATAATCTCCTGGTGTGCCGTTTGAGAAGACCATTGGAAAAGCGCAGTATTAGGGTGGGAGTGACCCGATTTTCCAGGTGCTGTCTGTCACCCCTTTCTTTGACTAGGAAAGGGAATTCCCTGACCCCTTGTGCTTCCTGGGTGAGGTGATGCCTTACCCTGCTTCGGCTCACGCTTGATGCGCTGCACCCACTGTCCTGCACCCACTCTCTGACACTCCCCAGTGAGATGAACCCGCTACCTCAATTGGAAATGCAGAAATCACCTGTCTTGTGCGTCGCTCAGACTGGGAGCTGTAGACTGGAGCTGTTCCTATTTGGCCATTTTGGCTCCACCCCCCTCAAAATTATTTAGTGCATATAATTCACCTGTTCTCTTCTGAAAATCAGGTATTTGCTTATGTTTGATCTTCATCCCACTTATACTTCTCCATTATTTCTTTAAAAACATTATCAGTAATTAATTTTCTTTAATAGTAAATTTTATCAGTACCCCAAGATTGTAATTTGTCTCAGCAGGGAGGCTGAAGAGCATTTAAAGCGAGTTTTTCTCCAATTTTTTCACCTATATTGAGCTGCATATCTTTCTGACAGATGTTTATTCTACTCTTTTCATTCTCAAGAACATTTATGCCTTTTAATAGAGAAGCTATGAAAAATCAAATTTAAATTGTTCTGTTTTCTTTCTGTCAAATTTCAGCATTTTAATCTCTCTGCTCCATACTAGAAATCTCTTTTCCTTGTCCTGTTTCTCCTAACAGAGATCTTAACATTTTTTGCTATAATGTCATTGTATGGGCTTTATCTTAGCCTTTGTTCCTTACCTTGCCCCTTGTTTGAATCAGTAGGCTAGTGTATCCGTTCATTGCCACACATAATTTTGTTATTAATCCAAAATATATTTATCAGGGATTTTGTTCCAATCAAAATATTTTTTTCTGGGTGCTATGGGGAATATCAAGGTAGAACATGGGCCCTGACTTTTGAGGACCTTGTAAGATTTTCAAGATGGTATAAGGTGAATCTTATATTATAGCCTGAGTGGTTCTACTGTCAAGGTCATTAGTTCCTCTTTGCCAATGATAGCACCAGAGGCAATGCTTATTGTAATGTTTGCAATCATGTTGCATGTTATAAAGTGTATTTGTATGCATTATCATTTTTTCTTCTCTTTATCATGGAGTCATAAGCAGACACCCCATTTATAGTTAACGCACACTTATTTATTAACCTATTGGTTGTATGCCTTAGTAATAATTTTGGATGAGTTTTTCCAGTGTTGCTCTTTTTACTTATTAATTGTTTCAGAAATAGTTGAAGAATTATGAGAAACAAGAGTAGCACCTGGCTTTATAATTATAAACCCTTTTTTTTTTTTTAGCTAACCCTTACAAATCTCTCTCTGAACCAACTTGGTGTCATACCTTCTGGGGGCAACTCACACTAATGCCTGCTGCTCAAGTAAACAGCAGAGCGAAGCCCACACCTAACACAGTATTCTGTGAATGAGAGTTGACGTTTGACAGGGGCTGGAAATCCTGTTTTGTTTTGTTTTGTTTTGCTTTGTTCCCCCACAGGCTTGTAAAACATCTTCCTCTAAAAGTAACCAGGCTTATGGATGGGCTTCAATATAAGTAGATGAAATATGCTTTTTCTCTGTCTTTCCCCCTAAAGAAAGTGTATTAGAACCAAATGAGTTAATGTAGCACCATTATAGGGATAACCTTGATTCAGTCCATTGAAACTTTTGAACTTAGTTTTATTAACTAGTTAATTTCACACTTAACAGCAATAATCCAATGTTTTGAGAAGCTAACTTAAGTCCGTCCAAGTGAAAATCCTGGATCATTTAGGGAATGCCTCCAGAATAGAAAACAGAAGTATTTTGTCTTCTCCAAAGAAGAAAAAAGAAGCTCCAAAGAATTGATTAAACTGTCCAAATTGAAAGGAAAGACTCAAGAAGTGTCAAGACTCAATAGATAGTAACTGGTTCTGACAAAACAAGAAAAAAAGTATTCAGGATTTTTACAAAAAAAAAAAAAAAAAAAAAAAAAAACCCAGTAACAACTTGTGCATAGAAGTTCACCAAATAATTATTTTAACATATTTTCAGTCATGTGTATCAATTGTTAATTCTGTCATTTTGCTTACTATGGCTTTATAATAGTCACAAAATTAATCCAGTCAATTTATAAAAATGTTCATTTGATAAAGCATTGATCTAAAACTCTATAATTCTAGAAACCTATTGCCGGAGTTGAACGAACTTATTTTTTTTCCCCTCCTACCCCAGTAAACCTTCTAGGTTCCCACAGTTTTGCTCATAGGCATGCATCTGCAAATTTTCAGAGCATGATTCCAAACAAATGTGCGTAAAATACCCCATTTCAACAGTTTTTCTTTTGACTTACAACATCCAGAAAGCAACTATGAACTTTTAAAAATAAAATTGATTGGAGCTATTTGGAACACATTATTCTTGTATTCTCTTGGTGGCCCTGAATAAAAACTTTTCAGCCAATATCTTAGACACCCAAGGACCCAATGGTTGAGAGTACCAAGTTGGCCCACTGCTTAATGACCCATCAGGTATTGTACCAGGTGTAAAATAAAGTGTTCAGGACAGGTACTAGTAAACTACATAAGCCTTATGGACACTAATAAAATTTGAGCATACCCTCTGGTTTATAAGATGGCTGATATTTCTTTTCCTCCAAATTTTCCTCCCAGACAGGGTTGAATTTCCCAGCTAACAGTGTATAATATCACCAAGTATACATGGGAATTGGCACGGAAGAAATTAAGACAGGCAGTTTGACTCTTTGGATTCTAAGGGATATCTACTCCAGGCAACATAACATTACACGGTCATGAGACATATTAGAAAAGTAACCGTTGAAAGGAAGACAACATATTTTTCAGACTCTAGGCAAACCCAGATGCTTCTTTGGGGAAGAATTCTAAAGCTCAGGCAACTGCAAATGCTTCCTTTTTCAGACTATCATCTTCTTGATGTTTAAAAATATAAAAACACATTAAAGTCTTACTCAAAATGCATCTGGCTGGTATAAATCAGATGTTTGGTGATGGGCAATATGATATGTGGAATATTTTTGCCCATTAAGAATGACCCATTTTAAACTTCCCAGCACTCTTTTTTTCTTGTACTTAAGAAAATCTTTTATAGCTCTGTTTCATGTAATTTATTTTCTATGCATACATATACTATATATGCAAAGGTTTTATTTATATTTATTTATTCACCTCATTCTGTATTCACCACACACTTATTCCAGTCTCTGAAGAACTTATTATAATAAACAATGCAGTAAAACTTAAGTAGCTAATCCTCAGCATTTTCCCCCAGGTGCCATTATTCCAATTTCACAGATGATAAAACTGAGGTAGAGAAAATAATGTATTTATAACTTCAGAATAAATAAGATTATAGCCAGGGACATTTTTTTTCATACCACAGAGCTGTTCTTCTGGTTACATATTTCCAGCCTAATTTCAAACTCAAATTTAATCATGTTCCTTTCTTACTTTTATGTTATGGGTTTTGTTTTCATGTGACCACTGAACTGTTCGTTTTTGACACCTATATCTTTTTGGCTTTCCTAACAATCCATTTCGTCACCACTGATCTAATGGAATGTACATTCCAGATACTCTGTTTTTTAGCTAGTTCAGTCATCAGACCTATGATCTTTTGATCCTCTGTATGTTCATTCCTAGATTAATGTCTGTTTTGGTGACATCAGAAATCCAGACATCAGAAAACGGCACTGTGGGCATTTTAAACATTATTCAAACATGAAATTCAGCATCAAATCCATTTATTTATGTTTGCAGCTGTACTTACTGGTGCCTTTATCAACACACATATATACTCCAGGAGCAAGTAATTTTCAAAGCTGAATTGCAAGCTATGGGCAGCATGGTATTCCTTAGGGACTCCTATCAGCTGAGACCAGAACGCAGAGGGAGCACAGAGCCTGCTAACAGGCACCCGATGACTCCTTCCCTGGGCATTCCCAGTCATGCACTCTTGACAGCAGGGAAACCATATGCAGATCTGTCTTTAGTGTGTCATCCAAGGAAACTGTAAAATATCCTCATATCATCATTCCTAATATGACATTTTCTCACTCAGAGTTATTTCCAGCATTCCCATTAAAATCCCATAAGGCAGTGTTTTCTTGGCAAATTTATATAAAAGGAATATCTTTCTTATCTGTAGGGAGCTTAATTTAACTAGCAATCTAAATGGATCCAAGCAAAGTATCATGGAGGACATGCCATTGAATAGGATGGTATTATGTCTTCTACCTAGTTTTATGGCAATAGACAGAAGGAAGGGAAAAATGGCCTGGTGCATATAGGCTGGCTTGATTTCCAAAATCAAGATCCTCTTGAAACTTATCTGGGAGTGTTATTGAAGAGGAACAGGTGTGTTTTTGTCCAGAGAGTTTCAGAGAGCTGATGTATTGGGAGGGTATGCTAAAGGATTTATTTCACTTTGAACTGGGATCGTAGTTGAACAATTCAGATTTGTTTGCAAGCCTACTGAATAATCAAAGCAAATTTGAAGCAGTCTTTTCCAGGTATGATAAAATCGGGTTCCTACAACCCTAAGTTTCTGGTCTGAGAAAGGAATTCTGCATATTCAGACCCGTGGAGATAACCTAGCAACCTATATCGACGGCATAATATGTGTAATCATGCAACCTTCATGAGGAAGAAAGGAAATGTAATTGTTTTAAACAACAAGAGTGTAAGTTTATAGGGGATAATGGACACGGTGTCTAACTAGAGTTTGTATATTCTGCCTAAAGATCTTCAAGTTAGCCAAAGAATATGAAACAAGAAGTATGATATTAGCCAAAAAAATCACATAGAGCAGCTTGATTTCACAAACACTTATTTTGATACCCTTGCTAACACCTTGTCATTTTTTCCACAGCTTGGAAATGAGGACACACTGGATTTTTTTTAAGCACTTGCCAGAATATAAGAGCTCCTTCCTGTGATCTTGGAGATTACATTTATAATTTTGTCACACCTAATTCATAATAGCTGATATTTATTGAGTTGCATACTATGCCAGACCCAGCATTAAGTACTACCCATATATATTTTTATTTCATAATTTTATAGGTGAGGAAATTCATGTTTTAAGGATGCCAAATGAGTTACTGAAATCCAAATTACTTTCCTCATTTTACACACACACACACATACACCTGTATGTGTATATCCATATATGTACACACAAACACACATACATAGGTTATAGAATTGTATCTTAAGTGAAATAATCTCTGTGTTCCTCAGTTTACTGAGTGAATACTAAACCTGGGAGGTTCAAGTTTTCAAATCCTATGCCACCGCAAACTTAGGTCATTTATTGCCTTTTATTGTTTATACGCATGTGTGTATTTTTGAAATTGTTCACTATCTTCTTCCCACACTGAGGACAGGTACAGTTGTTTTGTCTCCACATTTACGTGGCTTGAGGTAGTCACTGGGTTGCTGAATATAACAACGAATGGCAGTTATGGGCACGAGCCTGCAGGTGAGGATGAGAGCATAAAGGCTTAGGTTCAATAACTTGCCGGAAATCACACACCCAGCAAGTGACAGACCCAGGGCTTCAGCCTAGGATTGTTCAATTCCAGGATTTATACTTTCCTTGGTGCTTTAGAATCTCTGAGAATTAGAGAGTCTGTCTAAAATGTTACATTACCAAGAGAGCTCAGGTAATTTTATTTATAATAGTCAAAGCGTTTGTTTGTTGTCATGTGCATTAAATAGCTGGTTGATGGAGTGATTTGGGCCATGATTTTTCTACAGAGGCAGTCCTGGTCTAATTTCATAGGAGAGTAGAAAGTGATGATCATTTGTAATCATGTTGAGGCTAGTTATTCTAAATTGATGTTTTATAATACCTTCTTTTGATGTTAAAAATATTCCAATATGGGCCTTTTTATTCGTAAACCACATTATCTATACATTTTCATTTTTATTTATTAAAAGTCATGAGGAAAGAAACATTGGATAGAAGTGGAAAATAAGAGAAAAAATGTAGAAAGAATAATGAAAGGCAGAATAATAATAACAGGGACAAGAAAGAAAATCAAATCCTGAGTCAAAGGATCCTCAATGTCTCTCACAGACTAAATGTCCATGACTATTTAGTTTGAACATAACTCATCTACTGGAGATTGATTTCTACCAACTTGAGCACATGGAGGGTTGTGAGCTGCTTAAGGAAAAGCATAGATATTACAGCTAAACACATCAGCCTTGAATCTTGTCTCACACTTGTAATTGGTGTGTGGATATGTAAGTTACTGAATTTTTTTAAGCCTCAGTTTTCTCGTCCAAAAATAGGAATAAAAATAAGTATCCAGCACACAAGCTTGTTACAAGGATTCAATCAATCAGCTCTGACAAGTCCTTAGAAAATAAGTAGGTAATCAACAAGTGCATATGCTGTCTTGGAGAAAACAGGCAATGCCACAGCTATCAAAATGATTAGGAGGTTCCTATTGCATCTCTTAGTTTTATCTATGTTCTATTTTTACTTGCAGTTTTCCTGGGAAACAAGAGCCAAATATATAGTAATGTTAATAAAATTAATTACTCGTCATCATTTTCTATGTGTTTATATATAAGTATTTCTGATGCTAAATGCTTTACGCATATTGCCTAGTTTAATCTTAAAAACCAAAAAGGAAACTAAGGATCTGCGACATAAAAAAAAAAAAAAAAAAAAAAAAAAAAAAAAAAAAAAAAAACTTCCCTAGGATACATAGCCAGGAAATGGCCATAATGCACTGAAATATAAACCAGTGCCATTATCCGATCAAATATTTCCAAAAACTTTCTTTTGCTTACATGGCAATGGTCAGCTGTCACAATGGTTACTAGTATTCCCACTTTACAAATGAGAAAACGGAGGCTTAGGAAAATTTTCTTCAGGACTTCATATTTTGGCTCAATGTTGATTCCAAACATGCATTATGTAAAGCCTTCGAGCCTTCCCCGGAACAGTGTGGGAAGGGGAAATGTTCTTTCTCCTCTCTTTGCCTTTCTGAATCTCAAGACCCATCTTAGGTACAACCTTCTCTGTGGGCCTTCAATCCACATGCTCTCTCTTTGTTCTGAATATAGATTTTTCTTGCCCAAAACTGGAATATTGGCTGTTTTGCGTAACAACCAGGCTCCTGAACCACACTGAGGATTCAGTAGGTATATGAACATAATTTTAAATACAAATTATGAAGTACTTAAAGAGTTCCTACTGCATGAAAAACTCTGCACTTGATGCTATTTAGGATATAAAGTTAGGCAAGATATTGTCCCACCTCTCAAAAAGCTTATACCATCACCTACTAAGCCCATGTATTTTTAAAGATCTCAATAAATACTTGACATGAGTAAATAGACAGATGAATAAATGCTGTTGGGACAATAATTTTTCTAGACACCAAGGAGACTTCAGAATAACAGAATACACATCCTCTTCCTTCGTGTGATTTAGAGGCAAGTTGAAAGGAGAATATAAATACTATGCAGTGGGTAGATCCAATTACTTTTTGCCACCTTAATGGGGAAATTGTGACCTTTTGGGTTCAGAGTAATCCTCTGAGTGAAGCCGCAATATGACCTTGAATAGAAATGACTTGTCATACTTGCTTCTGACCGAAAAGCAACCAGCTCTGGCATTTGTGGGAAGCTGATCTGTAGGAACCACTAAACAGCTTCCACGTTGCATTATCACCCATTTTGTGAAACAGGAAGACTCTTAATGTTAATTTTGTAATTTGAGAATTAATATTGTGGTTTCACATCCTGTAAATTAAAGCTGTATGATGACCAAAGAGCTGGCACACAGAACATCCAACAGTTTGCATCAGAATGCAGACAAGCCAAGGACAAATGGCTTGGCTGTGCCAGGGACCTACTAGGCCTCCCTTTACTTCCTGGAATATATGGCTACAGCATCTTTCCTTGAGTGCCTTCACCTCAGTCTTCATCTTGACCTTTGTTTTAGCACTTCAGTTTGTACTCAGTTAATATATACCTGCCAATATGTTTCCATTGATTGCACAGAAGCTAGCTGTTAATATAACTTCAGAGAACTAACTTAGCCCCACAATAGTATATGCATTGACTTTGTGTAGAAAAGGAAAAAAAAAATTTTTTTCTCAAGGCCTTTTTAATGGACTATTTGTCAGTTTTGATACTTTGATGATCCCAACCGCAGTAGTCATACTTCAAGATGTTTTGAAATCTTAGGGAAATGCTGCAGTTGGCATGATAGCAGTGTTTTCCTTGAGATGGGCATTCAAAACCATGCATTCAGTCTTTCAGCCTTTTGCCAGGTTAGTGCATATTTTTCCTCTCAGTTGCTTTTAGATTAAGTCAGGAGTAAGAAGACTTGTTCATATAATTTGGGGAATGAAAAGTATTAGTAGATTTTAAGTGTCATTAAAGTGAAAGCCATTCTGTCTCTCTTATTTCTGTATTTCCATTCCCTAGAAAATAGAAAATTCTTGATGTATATTTGTTAGCTGCATAAAAAAGAAATACTTGGGGGCTTTTAGGTGTATATTAGAGGTATTGTTGGCAATTTAATGATGCCACTTTACTGTATCTCTTTTAAGGAATGATGGGTGTATCTACACAAGACATCTCTGTGGGATGGAGTGGGTGGGAGGGCCTGGGACCCAGAGGGAGAATAAAAAATATTTGCTAAACTTTCTGTCTCTCTGGACCTAGTTCTTTTTTCATCTTCTTGAGGAAACCAGTCCCTCTTAACATACACAAGAGTAGTAAGTCATTGGTATAAACTGAAAAAATCTTCAAAATACATCTACCTCAAAAAATGACCAAGACTTTTATGACAAAAGTTTCATTTGTAATTTTATTTTGTGTAATTTATGTTGCTCTCCTGGGGTCTTCATTAATCACAGAACTGTAGCCAATTTCTGCCACCCCTGAGGATGTCAGAAAATATGTCTACCTTTTTTACTTCTTGATTTAGATATTAAAGGAGCAGCTTTCCTTCAGAGATTTAGTGTTTAAGTCTGAATAAGCAAAGGTCTCTGAGTCATTCTGTTTCATATCATGAATTTTATCAGATTTAAAGTGTTTTCACTCTGTATTGCTCTGTGCTAAATAGGGTTTCACAAAAGCTTAGGATCTCAATGGAAAAATCCATGTACTCACATGCTATGGAACTACTGAAGTAAGGTTGGTCATTTGCACAGGGAATGCAAGCTTCAAAGAATGTTTGAAGAAGAGAAGTATGGTTAGAAGGAAAGAATAGAGATTCGAGGGAGAGAAGGGATATGTGGTTTGGCATTGACAAGGACTAGCAGAGGAAGCAGATACAGCACATGGTCAGAACTTAGATCTGTCAAAAATGACCAATTAGCATAAAGCCTAGTAAACAAAAATAAACTGTCTTAAGGAGGACTGTAAGGCAAAAAAGCTTCGATCCTTCTGGTATTTCCTTGTATTCCAGAGTGTATCAACGTTGGCATTGTGGTGTACTGGAGGCTCCAACCACTAATTGAAATGGGTGTGCTTATGGAGATATGTTTTGGATCCTAAGTTTGCATTTGGGAGACTTGGCTCAGCATTACTGATTGCATAATTAGCTTACCCATTTTCATTTCATGAAGGCACCATTTCCAACATCTATCTAACACCTGCTTTAAGCCCAGTTGTGTCTGAAAGAAGTAACTGAGAATATAACTTTCTATGTTTCTTCAGTTGACCAGGGAGTTAATGGGCTTTGAAGGGTATGGGGTCACTGCAACATAATCTGAAGCAGCGACTGTGGCAATCTTCTTTAGAGACACACATCTGTAATTAACCCCTTCTCACAAGTCTGCTCAGGGTGACATTCAGCCTGTTCTGTTCAAGACCACCATGTACTCTTGTGGACTGAACAGAGGGCATTCAGTGCCACAGCTCAGAACAGAGAAACTAACCCAGATATTTTAGGACACATTTTTATAGCTAATAAAAATACATGTTTCAATATTTAAATTATACCAACTACTGTTGACTTTTATATTTTAATTTTAAATACAGTTTAGCCAATACATCATCCAGATTACTCTTTGTAAAAAGCAACTTAGCCTTCTAAAGTGGTCAGTAGGAGAAAAGAGAATTTAAAGATGAGGACTTTGAGTGTTTACTCTGGGAAGACAGATAGAGAAGGTTAACGTATCACCATAAATAATTTGGAAAATGTGTGAATGTTTTGAGTTAATTACATACTTCAAAACTTGAAGCAGTATGAAGTGTTCTATTTTTCTTCTGAACATCTATCCCAGCAGTCGGAGGATATTGAAAGAAAAGAAGGATTATTATTATTATTATTAAAGTATTATTCAGTAAGAATTTTCAACGTGGCTATTCTGTGTAAAATACTATGAGGATACAGAGAAAGTTTAAGACCTAACTGCTTTCCTGGCAGTATTTATCATCAGTATAGGAAAAAGATCAGAATACTGGACTCAATTAGAAAGCAATAAAAACAATCTATAGTTAAAGGATACATCGTATATTATATGCTCAGTTCTACAGACACTCAATGAAGGAGGATTAAAAAAATGGAATAATCAGGAAAAGGCAAAAGAAAGAGCTGATGGTAGAAATAGGAAAATGTTACCTACTGATTAAATCCTTGGTTAATGTCATTGCTGGGACCTAGAATAACAATTATAAAACATTTTCATAACCTACAAGGCTCTTCATGATCTGTTCTTTATCACCTTTGCAACCTCAGCACCCACCTCCACCTGCTTTACCCCCATACTCCATATATGTAAAATGATTTTCAATCCCAGAAGTTACCCTCAGTCACATGATTCTATCCTTGGCAGATTCTGACTCCTTTAACTAGAAAGCCTACTCCTTGTTTATCTAATTCTATTGAGAAGTCCTTTCTCATCTTAAAGTTCAATGGAAATACTACTTCTTTGGTAAAGTTCTCTGAAGTTTTCTTGTCCTGCATATTTTCTGTGTCTTATGTTACCACTGAACATCTTAGTCATTTTGGGCTACTATACCAGAATTTGATATGCTGAGTGGCATTAACAAGAATCATTTATTTATCACAATTCTGGAGGATGGGAAGTCCAAGATCAAGGTACTTGCAGATCCAGTATCTGATGAGGGACTGCCTCACGGTTTGTAGATGGCCATCTTCTCCTTGGATCCTTGCATGGCAGAGAGTAAAGAATGAGCATCTCTCTCATGCCTCTTCTTATAAGGGTACTAATGCTGTTCATCTGGGATTACATGACCTGACGACCTAATTACCTCCCAAAGTCCTATTTCCAAATACCATCATATTGGAGATTTAATCTTCAACATATGAATTTGTAGAGGACAGAAACATTTAGTTCTTAGGACGCAACTTTGCACACAATTGTCTTGTCTCACAGATGGTATCTTGATATTTGTGTTAGTCCATTCTCACACTGCTATAAAGGACTACCTGAGACTGGATAATTTATGAAGAGAAAAGGTTTAGTTGATTCACAGTTCTGCATGGCTGTAGAGGCCTCTGGAAACTTACAATCATGGTGGAAGCCAAAGGGAAAGCAGGCGCATCTTACCATGGCAAAGCAGGAGGCGTGGTGGGGGAAGTGCCACACTTATAAACCATTGGATCCCCTGAGAACCAACTCACTACCATAAGAACAACATGGGGGAAACTACCCCTATGATCTAATTACCTCCCACCAGGTCCTTCCTTTAGCACTTGGGGATTACAATTTTAGATGAGATTTGGGTGGGACACAGAGCCAAACCATGTCAATATTATTTGTTGTATTGCCTTCTTATTAGTTGGTGAGTGACCTGGTAACAGGACCTATGTGGTTGTCCTTTCCATTCTTGTCATAGAATGCCAAAGAATGTTGGTTGAAAGAGTGACTGAATCAGTGTATGGATGTTAAAAAAAAAAAAAAAAAAAATTCAAATGGGCTGGTGAATGGTGAATCAGGATTGCTAATTAACTGAACACTAAATAAAGTTGTGTTTTAATTCTAACCGTTGGCATAAAATGTTTTCAATAAAGCATTTATTGATTTTCCTGCCTAACTACGTGATACACAGTACAATGATTCATTTTTTTTAATCCTCGAAGATGTTGATTTGTTTTATTTTGAGCAATTATCTTACTCTCGGTTTTCATGAAGAAAATTCCAAAGGATTGAGTTGAATATTTACCAATATAACCCATACTAAAAAGTTAATCTTCTGAATAAATCCCTGACACAAGCTTCTTTTATTATGACTTATCTGCTTTTTCCTAAAAGCCGAATATGAGAAAAAAATTTTATTGAAAAATTCAAAATCAAAATGTTGCTGTTGCAGGAATGATAGCACAATGAATAACAAGTCCATAGGCAAGAGAAGGATAATGGATCCACTGAATGCAGTCACTTTCTAATACCAGGCTTATTAGTCCTGTGTTGAAAGCACTATCAACCGGTTGCATAAGGTCATTCACTTTTCTTTCCAGAAGTTCTGTAGAGAAGATAATGAAAAGTTAATCTTGCACTCATCATTAGCTAAAGAAACTCCTTTTAAAATAAGGAGGAGTCTGCTATTTATCATCACCAATTTTCTCTCAGACCCCTGTGTGTGTTCCTTAAAAATTTACTTATTTTTGAACAGGGGGACACAGGGAGGGGAACAACACACACTGGGGCCTGTCAGGGTATGAGGTGTGGGAAGGGAGAGCATCAGGAAAAATAGCTAATGCATTCTGGGCTGAATACCTAGGTGATGGGTTGATAGGTGCAAAAACCACAATGGCACACGTTTACCTATATAACAAACCTGCACATCCTGCACGTGTACTCTGGAACTTAAAAATAAAAATTTAAAAAAATTACTCATTTTTCTCTCATAGTCTTTTTTTTTAACACCCATTAAAAGCATCTTTGAATGGAAGAATGCACAATCGAAATTTTGTCTAGTTTTGTCTTACATAGCCTATTTCGTCGTAATCAAAGAGCCAGATTAATACACACATACTCACAGAGGTAAAGTTCTCTTCCCTACTGATATTCAAATAGATTTCAACAATCACACATCCTAGGAAATATTTCAACCAAGTTATGAGGAGAGAACATCTAAAAAACTTTTATTTTTTATGTGTTAAAAATATGCATTCCGTTATTTGCAAGTGTAGGCTCTCTTCTGGGCACTGGGGCTTTGTTCTATCCATTCTTGTACCTATGCGCAGTGCAGAGCACACAGGTGATTCTCAGAAAAGTTTGTTGAATACTTAACGCAACTCTTGAGGAACTTGGAGTCCTGCAGAAAAGCCAACAGCTGGCAACTTCAGACAAAATGGCAATTGGGTAGCTACCTTGGGAACACAGCTGATGGAGAGTTCGAGACTTTTTCAGGACAGCAGGTGGGTGTTATAAGGGGATGCTTAAGCTCATTTTAATAGAGATGCAGAAACACATGGGTCAGGCACACCGAGCAAGGAGCAGTGCTCCAGGTAAAGAAAGACACGGGCACAGGCATGGGCTTGGCAAAGGGCCTGGAGAACGTTTCTGATTGAGTCAAATGCCTCATTTCACAATTTCATGGCAGTTGGGAAATGGGACCTCACTGGAATGTGGTGGGTTTCTCTTGGTATAGGGAGGAAAAATGAGCTGATGTAGCAAACTGGCAGCCGAAACCCCTTAAAGCGCTTAGAGTACCTCTGATGTTTCCCTGCAGACCCTGAGGAAGGCTGGTCCAGCCCAGCCTCTCTATTTTAACTTTCACTTCTTCCAAATCACAAAATGAAATGGAGTTTTCTTCAAAGTGACAGCTAAATCTCAGCCCCTCACCAGCTGCTGTACCAGTGCTGCTTAATTCTGTAATCCTTTTGCCCTCCGTTCCTCGTTGTGGTTAGCAAATGCCAGGAAATGTTGGAGTGACAAGTGAGTTCTCTGTGCCTGACACTTCTGCTAGAAGACTTGATAAACTGCAAATACCATCACAGTCATTTTTCAGGTGCCGGCTCAGAAACATGCCCAAGGAGGAACCAGTCCTGGGAGGTAAAATGCTTCCCCTTCTGTCCTGCCTCCCTTCTCCTGTCTTACATTTCTATGAACTTGGCATGTTTCTCAGAGCTGTTTTCAATGGAATACTTCTGGGGAATATTTTCTTTCACATCTTTAAAATTGAGTGACATTAAATCATATGCTCTGTTTTCCTTCCATGGATGATAGTCCTCCCCTGCCCAAAGAGAGAGGCTGAGAATGGACCAATGCTGAGATCCCAGAATAGCTCTCAGTGTCAGACCACATCCCATAGCTTTTCAGAGTGCAGAAACACATCCTGAGTGGCTCAGATTTTCCCCACGATCTACACCCTACAACACAATTTTCAAATGAGCTGCTTCTGCTGGGAAACTTGGAAACGCCTCCTCGTTTAACACACTGTCATCCTAGTGTTCACTGTGCTAAGAGAGACATCTGAGTCTCTCTCTCTCCCTCTCTCCTCTCTTCTTCTCTCTCTCTCCCCCTCTTTCTCCTCCTTCTCTCTCTTTACCTATCTTTCCCCCTCCCTCTCCCTCAGTCCTTCTCCCTCCCGCCCTCTCCGTCTCTCTCTCCCCGTCTCTGGGGAACAGTATTAGTATTCCATGGTACACTCTTAAGCAAAACCTGAGAAAGGAATTAATCTGTCACTAGGAATGAATGCACTGGACAGTGATTTATGCAGATGCTGTGCTCAAAGTGATGGCGTTCATTTCATCTGTACTTCTCACAGCCCTTCTTAGAGGCAGCACACAAACTTGCATTTAAAATAACATTGCAGCTGGGTGACTGTCTGGACACCGCCCGGAGCTGGGCAACCCTGGTACTAGCCACCAGAAAACCCAACTGAAGGGCAAACAGGCAGCTCACACAGCTGTGTCAGATTCTGGAATATCCAGATCCACAACTTCTGCATCCTGGTTGTCTGAGGAAGAGGCAGGTTTACAAATTATCTGCAAACTGAAGTCCACCCACTCTTCCTCCTTGTAAGCCTGGTCTCAGAAACTCCCCAGTGTCTAATTGGCCCTTGCCCCTCTTTTTTACAGCCCTCGCTGCTTTGAGATTCTGGTCATAACCAGGGAAAGATTCATTAGGGCTGGCATTTCTTCTGGCTGGCTGGCCGGCTTCTGCACCGTTTTCTGGCAGTGAAGCTGGGAGTCTCCCTAGAGAGCCTATTTTCTTGAAATTCCCCTTGTAGTTTTACATACATAAGTGGACTGGATGAGGTTGTGAGAAACAGCCTTGCTTTGGAACACTAATCTGAATCAAACTTCCAAATCCCTTGAAGTTCAAGCTATCAGTAGAGAAGACCTGAAATAAACAAGCCTCTCACTGCCCCTACACACCCCTGCCACCCCCGACTCAGCACCAGTCTCCTCCCCAGGGCTGAAAAAGTCTCCTGGGTTCTGTTTTTACACTTGCAAACAGCAAGCAAGACTGAAGATCCTGCTTTTCCAGGCTGGCAGGTTTCTGCAGACATTACTCTTGCCATTGTGGTTGTGATTACTAGTATTTTTTTCCACTCCCTCTGCTGTCTAAAAATTCATCTGGGATTTATCTCCATAATGAGGAAAGGGAGATAGGGAAACGCTGGGGCATTTTTCTCTGACTTAAATTATTTGTCATTTTGATACTCATTTTAAAAGATGCTTTTCAAATATTTAAATGTATGTGTGCTCACATAACAGTTCCTCAGGATGAATTGCAGATGGCACGATCACTGCTTTATCTCTCTTATGCTCCAGGCCTTGCTCCTAAACTGGCTGCCAACAGGAACTTGGTCAGAAGAAAGCGTAGGTTAGAAGGAGTATGAACTCTGATCCCCATGAATAGCAGTTTTGCTCTCATTCCTTCAAAGATCCTAACCTGAGTGTACTGGCTTCTTTACCTCTCATCTCTGGGATGCCCTGAACAGGCTGGAAATGACAGACAGGAAGCAAGACTTGAGCTTCATGAATGTAAATATCCTCTGTGTCCCCTCTCCCCCCATAAGACACACATACACACACACACACACACACACACACACACACACACACACACACACACACTCTTCACTAAATAGAAGCAAGTAAATAAGGTCCTCTCCCCACTTTCCTAAATTCTGGTTAAAGATATGACAGATATAAAAAACAGTCAACCTCATTTGTAATCAGACTCCCACTTTACTGATAGTGGATCAACGAGAGCATGTGTAGGTTTAGCTGTGCAGACAGTGAACAGAATTTGAAACGCAGGATGTTAAAAGGTCCAAGACCAATTATTCTAAGGTTGGTGCTTCTGTGTAGAAGAGCCTAAGAGAAGATTAAGAATCCACATTTCTAAAGCACATAAGCCGAATTGGGAGTGAATAAGCAGGAGAATCTTAAAAAGGCAGTTTCATTAAAAAGCATGTCATTTACTTAACAAATGTTTCTTGAGTGCCTACTATGTTTCTATTACTGTGCTAGGCACTGTGGTTACATTGGAAAGATAAAAAATACTACACCTGGTTAAACAAGTTTTAATGGGAGAGGGGGTAATGAGATATGAGATGAGGGTGCAGCAATCATAAGGAGCAGTAGCCAAAAATTGTGAATCATAGATGAAGAGAGCCGTATCCAGGGCCTCAACTGGAAATAAAACCAGACAGAACCGGGCAGACAAACCAGGCAGACAATGTCGACTACTTTAAAACTCTAAGAAAAGAAACAAATATGCACATTCTCTTAGCAATTCACAGTGGTTCTAGGAAGGACAAACCTGATTAATCCTTTGTCATGGCATTAAAAGGGGTCAATTTAGGGCAAGATAATGGAAGTTCTGTGACCTCCATTATTAGGAGCCAAACTTTGAACAGAAAATTACAGATCTCTCCTCCTGCAAATGACACGTTTCCCAGAAGCAGTCTAGCTTCCCGGAAATCACCATAGAAATACTAAGTCTCTTATCAATTAAACTCAAAAACTATTTCTTTAGTGCCTACTTTGTACAAGGTCCTATGCTCGATACTCAAGCATTATGGTTGCTGCAATGACTTTCAAATACAACTGCACCCTCAGTCTTTGTTGACAACTCCCAAAACCTCCTCTTCGTCTCTAATTTCTCATCTTTTTTCTATTCAAGCCAACAAGCCATCAGGCAGTATATGTCTGATCAGCTGCATGCACAGTTCTCTGCACATTCCTGTGTAAGCTACAGAAAGTAGAGACAGTCTGGCTTCTACACTCAGAGTGACTATCATGTGTCTCAGGAGACAGAGATAGTTACATAATGAAACTACAGAGTGGTTCAAGACAGCATTTAATTAAATTCTAAAATGTATGGTACAGTCTAGACCGAAGTAGATGCTTAGAAGACTAGGGTCTTTAAATGTAGAGGTTTTCAGACATAGGAGAATTATGAATGGAACTGTAGATGATGAGTAATGAGGAAGAAGGCATATGCAAGGTATGCACTTAACTCACTGTTTCTTCATGAAATATTTTCTTCCATTTCTCCACTGTTCTAAATCTACTTTATTGGAATTTTTAAAACTCGGCCCAAGACTTTATAAGCCCTCTCTAAGAATCTTACCCATTGTTTCTCTATGAGAGTGAATTTTTTGAGGATAGGTTATCTCCTAATTTTACTCATTTTTTTATATTGCCTACTGACTATTGCTTAGGACCTAGCAAGGGACAGACATTCAATGAATACTTCATGGATGAATGATGTGTTATTGTATATCCCACAAAGCAGTCCAAGAAAGAGTGATTGTTTAATACATGTTTTCTAAGTTGGATTGAAAAAAAAAATAATCATGATTTCTTTCTTGAACCATGAATCTGGTGACTGAAAGAGTGAGTCTGGTGGGCTGGGTCTGAGAACCGAAGATGATCCTCACAAATTCAAGAGAAACTAGCAAAAGGTTGAGGTTAGAGTGGCTCTGCACACCTCCCTGGCAAAGCTGGGAAGGTCACAAAGGTGGATTATATTTCAGGAGTATATCCTGGGTGAAGTTGGTGAGAGGCTGTGTTCTATGTTCAGATATGCTGGTGTTTTCATTTTCACATGGCTGGTCCGTGGTAACTGGGAGCTATCTTACATTGTATATCTAGGAAGGTCCAGGTTTGCACTGTCACACTGTGTTTCAGAGATGGCAGCCTGATTTCCCTACCTTCAAAGATATTGACTCATTAGAATTTCCAGGTTAATCATCGGAAAACTTTCATGCTTAAATAGTCTTTTCACCCTTCAGGAGTGAAGTTGTCAAGACCATCTTTACCCAAACACTCATAGTACCCTCAGGCAAACCAGAAAGGAATCTTTACTTAATTTTTTTTATTTTTATTTTGAATCTCTCATTCAAGAGACCTTTCATCTCCATTCAAGCAAAAGCCAAGCTCAGGAGCTTCCCCATACTTGAAGCTTGACACAGGCATCTTGATTTTCCTTGATTGAGCGACTAGAGGGCACAGAAGCCCAGAATACTCTCAGTGATTCTCAAGGTGGGGGCTGCTTGTGGCATTTATGGTAGGCCAATTCTTTGTTTTTCAGGACAGCCCCCTGCATTGCAGGGCATCTGGCATTCCTAGTCATTAAGTGCCAGTAGAAGCCCTCAGTTACTGTGATAATTAAAAAGTCCCCACACATTTCCAAACACTCCCAGCAAGTGGTACCACCCCTTGTTTAAAACACTAGTATAGAATTGTTGGAGTGACTGAGACTGAAATGACTGAACAATGCCTCTGTTCTTTCCAGTTGCTAATATGGGTGGTAGAATTCCCACCCATAGGATGCACCATATAGTAGCTTTGCATTTACAGGTACAAAGAGTAATGGGGCATTTCAAGCACACTGTAAACCTTCTCAGACAATTCAGAGAGGCAAGTGTGGGGAGCCACGCCAATGGACACAGATGGGGAGGAACGCCAGCCTTGTCATACTGATTTATCAATTATACATTGTCTTCAGCTTACCCTTTACTGTGTTCAATCTGATTTCCTAACCCCCTATGTGCAGAGTTTGTTTTTCTGCCACGTCTTTATTGTCCTGGATTTGTTCTATTCCTGGAAATGTTAAAACCTCTAAACTCCTATGGGAAGATGCAGAACCAGAGAGATTTGTACAATTAACTGACATAGTTTAGAATATTTTAAAGGCTTGACAATATTAGTGTCATCATGCCATTGATGTTTATTTTATTGCATGTTGGGATGTATATTAAACATTGTAGCAGCTTAATACTGTGGAAAGATTAAGATCAGAAGACCTGAGTCTCTGCCTTTGGGTCCTGCTACAAATCGGTTGGGTGACATTGGCCAAGTCACTTCCTTTCTCTGAGCTTTAATTTCCTCATATGAAAAAACTATGGGGCTGGACTTTTAGGAATTCAAATCATTCTTTGAATTTTGAAGTTTAAAATATATAGAATTTTGATGGATTAGAGAAAATAAAAGAGAAAGAGAGAAAGAGGAAAGAAGGAAAAGGAAGGAAGGAAAGAAGGAAGGAAGGAAGGAAGGAAGGAAGGAAGGAAGGAAGGAAGGAAGGAAGGAAGAGAGGGAGGGAGGGAACTCTAAGCCACAAACATAAATTGACCATCTTTTTACTTTTTCCTTACTTAACCAAAATGGCAGTATAGTTATAATAGACTGTGCGGGCTGAATCTAAAAGTAAGTTTTATGTGGATGTGTATACAACTGTGGTTGTGTATTGTATACCATGCAAGGTCATATTGCTAGTTCTGCCCCATCATTAAATATCAGTGAAACTGTCAGCAATGTCCTATTTTGCACATTTGTTTAATGACATATATTAAATCCATTATACATTAAGCACCAGGGACTAAAAAATGATTAAGACAAAATACATATCTTTGGGGAGCACACAATCTAGAGAGAGGGATAGGCATGCAAAGAGACACACAGTGCCTGATAAGTGCAGTACTAGAGTGGGATTTGAGTGTCATGGCAGTAGCAAGTGAGATGTGCCACATATCTACGGATGTTGAAGTCAGAAAAAGCTAGCCAGAAGAGGTAGCATGTGGGTAAGAATACACTAGGCCTTTAATTTGATTGAACCTGACTCACACCTTCTCTTTGAAATCTCCTATTTATTTCATCCCTCTTCCCTCAGTATGCTTTCCACTCAGTGATGGATGATGAAGTGGTGGGAATAGATGTTAGTCGCTTTTCTTCTTTTTTTCCGCACTGCTATGAAGATCCCTCACCACCTTTTGTTGCACAAAGATGACACCACCTGAAGCATCCAGTCTCTGGATATCGCCAATAAGTTTTCTTAATACAATTTATATTAAATCTGTTTTAGAATTTCTTGTTATGAGGTCTTTGATTCATATTTTACTGTCACTTGTTCATGAATCAACAACCATTTTTTTAAGTCTATCCTAAGCAGAATCTATCCTAACAATTGAGAATGTTTCAACAGACTTGTCCATATCATATAGCAATATAGAGAGGCATGCCATACTTTAAGGTAGGGGGAAGAAGGTCAAGACTATCTTATCTATGAAGCTAGCTCTCCTCAGAAAAGACAAATCTATAAACACTACCAAACATTTTGCAATCAATTTTAAGAGTTTCCCAAACTTCCTGATGCTTACTATTGATCTTAGTTTACTGGATACAATCCTTTAAGGAAAGGAGAGACATTCATGGAAGTCAACTTTCCCAGGCTTATTAGAGAATGAAGAGTGTCCCTGTGGCTACCACATTCTTTCTTCCCCACACCCTTGTCTCTGCCCTTAGGCAGTCTGCTGTCCCTCAGCCTAGCCATCTGCTCTTAGCAGTGAGGGAGCAGCGTGGTAGCCATAAATCCTGGCAGACGTTGCAGTCTGGCAGTGTGAATGACAGCGTGCAGTATGGAATCTTTGGCAAAGGATAAAGCTGTGGCTACAAATCCAAATACTGTAAACCAAATGATGGAGTAGAATGAAGTGCCTGACTTTTTCTTTAACCGCCAGGTGATATTTCCAGAAGCAGCAATGCATCTTTGTCAGTGACTGTTGGATACTGATGTGTTGTGGTTATCTTAGAAAACTAAGTGTAGGAGATCTCACTTCTTTCAGCCATTTCCAGCATTTCTCATACTTCCTCCAGGATAGCTTGAGGCTTAACATAAAGATGTGTTTATACAGCCTTGCAAAAATATCTGGGTTCTTTTGATGTGTGTGTGTGGGGGGGGCTTATAATTGATTATCCCTAAAATCATTTTAAGCAACACATTCAATTCCATTTTTTGAGTCCCAACTACATGTACGCAAAGACAGAAGAAAAAGACAATTATTTTTAGATCACTTTTTTTTTGGTCAACTTAGTAACTAGATAAAAGTGAACAGTCTGAAAACATACCAAGCTTTTTCTGTTTAGGCTTTTTCTACAATTTAAGGCTTTATCTAGTGCCATGAGTGATCGGGCATTGCAGGTATGAGTACATGCTCTAGGAATCATCAAGTTTATTGGTGAGTGGCAGAATTTGAGCTGAAGAGGAAGGATGGGATCAGACCTTAAGTGGTGTAAATGCCATATATTTAAAATGTATTTTGAAGACTACCAAGAGTCAACCGTGGTATAGCAAAGTCACATTTGTTCTTAGTAATGATATATACCTTATAAGAAGTTTAAGTTTCAATCAATACTTCAAAAGTCCTTTGTTGTTCTGTAAAGGAAGACCCCATGTAAGTGGTAAATGATAACCAAAATTAGATACTTACAGTCAAGCCTCCAGACTGCTTAAGATGTAGAAAAGACAGATGACAAAGGGCTGTGGATGCGCAGCACGTATTGTGCTCTTTAGACTCCCAGAGGACATTCCCCCTCGTAACTTTTCACCAGGTACTCTTCTTGTTAAGTTTGCCCCAATATAAGTGTAGTTTTTGTCTCATTATGTGTTAAATAGTAAAGCATATGGATGAGAGTTGTTTCCTGTGTTTTCTGTGTATGCAGGTACTAAAGGCTGTGTGTGCTAGACACTGGATATCTATCTATCTATCTCTCTATCTATCTATCTATCTATACAAAATTCAAAATATTCAGATGAAATTTCAAATGTATTTTAAGCCAGGTGAATGATTGCAAATATTGTTGTATTTTGGCACTTCATAAGTAACCTCTTTATAATATTTTATTTTTATTTTATATTTTGTACCACCCCCAGCAAAATAATACATATATATCCTAAATCCAGATTATTTTATACTTGTGTTTAAAGTTTAATTATATTTTAGATATAATTAATTTTATTAATTTATATACAATTAAATTTTAATTATATATTAATTTGGTATTCTTTAGATATTTTTTCCAGTCTATTGAAAATTCTTCAGACTTTTCTAGTGATAATAATTGTATAAAGCAGTAGTTCCTTCATTAAATAAAGTTATTGCAAGAACCAACTCTTTTAACTTCAGTCACTCATAGTAACTATCGAAGGCATTTTAGATATTGTTCTAGGAGCTTTAAAATTATAGCTTTACTGCAGCCATGATACTAAGGGCAAATACCAGCCACAGACATTGATACCAATGAATTAGGCAACATGAGTCCTAGGGCTTGGATTTTGGAACTGTGTCCAGGTTGAGTACTCCCAAACTTTGGTTTCCTGATCTTATAAAACGGAAATAATAACATGTGTTGCTTCTTGAGGAATCAAATCAATAAGGTCATGCAATACAAGAAGAATGAAAAATATTAAGGTATTTTCAAACTTAAGCAAATTTACTAATAAAGAATAGTAATATTAATATATACAATATTATAATATGGATATTGTATTTTTTACATATGTA
Organism: Symphalangus syndactylus; assembly: GCF_028878055.3. Classification (NCBI taxonomy): domain Eukaryota; kingdom Metazoa; phylum Chordata; class Mammalia; order Primates; family Hylobatidae; genus Symphalangus; species Symphalangus syndactylus. The sequence continues at coordinate 41,635,382 of NC_072443.2, read as the reverse complement.
AATCAAGTGAGTTAGTTAATGCTTTTTCATCTCTCTTTGATCTACTTAACCAATGAACAATGTTAGTCTCTATTTTAAAAGCAGTTCCCTAAAGAAGAGTTCATGTAAGTGCCAAATAATAATTATAATTACATGCATACACCAAGTTATTAGAGTAATAACATGCTGAAATATATATAGCCTCAGACATTAAATTTACTATAGTGTTTATTTTTATTATTAATTGCAGGTACTGCATTATTTTCATTAAGGAAGCCAAGAGGCAAACAAGTTTTCAGTGTTGAGATGCAAATGATTTAACAAGTTCCTGAAGGAGATTGACATGTTAATGATGTGTCAGTGAGCCACAATAATAATATTGCCTTGCGTCAAAAACTATATTCTTCTCTACATTTCTAAAGCACTTTGCACTTGCTTCAAGTCTAGCTGTGACCAAAATGTTTCCTAAAAGAATGTTTATAGTTCTCTCACATGCCCATTACATCATAAGGACTTTGAGAGCCATTGCATTTGTATAGCCACTGGCACATGATAGGCAAGTTATTGACTTACAGATCTGTATTTATGTAATATTCTTTACTTTTTGCAGTGTGCATTCATACATAAAATCTCATTTCATTGTTTTCAACAACTTTCTAGGTAACTATTTCCTCAGTTAGGTGACTTGCCCAAGGGATCTCTTCCAGTAACTGGTAAAACCATAACTTCTGCTTCCTAGTCTAGTGTAGTCATCACTGATGAATTTTGCCTCTATGAATCTTTGCTGCCTAGATTTTTGAGTTCTGACTGAAAGGCATCCCTGCAGGGTGAGGGCAGGTAGTTTTCTATCTCAATGTTCCTTTTCAACATTGGCACTCAACCCCCACCCTTTTCTGCTCATCACATTAGGGCCAGAATTGCTGAAATGTGAAATGAAATCTATGGCAATTTATTACTGTTTATGAGAGACTCTGTGACATGGCTGAGCCAACTTGCCTTCTACTATCCTGTGTAAGAGATCTGAAAGGACTGGCAAATAGATTAATTTAAGGCCGCTTTTGCTGACACTGGTTACCTCTAAATGGATAATCATTTATCAGTAAATTACTTTTTCTGAGCCAGGTAATTTCTGATCAACATGTTCATTCTCCTTCTCTCTCTCCATTCCCTCCATTCCTCTCCCCCCACCCACTCCTCTTTTGTTTTTTCTTTCGTTTTTCTCTTTCTCTTCCTCACAGACTCACACACATACATACTCACTTGCTGCCTTTTGCTCTCACTCTCTCATTCTCACCGACACACATATACGTACACACATGCACACCTCAATATACCTGCCTTCCAAAGTAAGCATTAGTTGATACACCTATATATTAATAAAAATTTAATTTCTATTTTCTGAGCCACATTCAAAATGTAAATGGCCTCAAGAGAGAAGTTATAATGTACATTATAAGGAGGGGGTGGGTACTAAGTAAAGAGAAACAAGAGGTAGTGCTGTTGCAGTAATCTAAACTAGATTAGAATTTCATTAGCACTACAGCATTTTGCAGACCATGACAAGCTGGTGAAACTTGATCTTGGATGTCATCATCAAACAGTATGCTTTATAAGTGCCTTTCTGCCCACATAATGATGAACAACTCTGTTAAGCCTACACCCCCTTGTACACTCTGAGAGTTTGTCTGCTAAATGCAGGGTACGGTATAGCGAAGACAGGTTTGATTTACTTACAAAGAGCTCTGGAAAGGAAAAGATAGGAAAGAATCTCAGGGCTTTTGCAAGTCTGAAATGAAATGCTAAGCTACATATTTAGAAAGGCTGGAGAAAGAAAAGAGATAAAAATTTAGCTGGAATAGTATGTTATAGAATTTAAGTGAAATTATAACTTTGGAATTTTGTTAACTCATGGATGGCAGAAACTAATGCCAACTTGTAGCTGAGTTTCCTCTCAACTTCAATTTGTTGTGATACGACTCGTCTGTCAGACTTTTTTGATAGATAGGAATGACATTTCTAGGACAAAACAATCTTGTCCCTCTAGTATGCCATCATAGGCATAATGTCTTCCATTGTCAATAACTAATTACCATTTGTCTTGTTATCTCCTTTCTTTTTTATATTGTATATTAAGAAAGTAAAACTCTCCCCTGAATTAAACTTGCTGGCTAAAACAGTCTTATGTGTTGCTGAGCTTTGGGAGAAAGAGGGTGCTGATTTGATTCACCAGGGTCAGGCTCAATGGGCTTAGAAAGCTGTCTTAGAATTTTGGCAGTTTGGCTGCAGAGAGGGCCCTGCTGCAATTCCTCAAATGGCTGAGATCCCACTTATGCCCCAACATTTTACTGGTCATTTAGGTTACCAGTGAGGGGAAAAACATAACTCCAGCACTGTAGAAATTCTTGTTCCTCAGTCCGTGTGTGCTACTCTGTTTTATTAATGAATGCAGCATATGCTGGTACTAAACTGCAGATTCCTTGTCGGAAAGGTCTATGCCCAACCCTAGCATCTAACACAATACCTCACACTCCCAATAAGTATGTTCCCAAGGAAAGACTGCGTGACTTATTTAATAACTAAAGGCACGTTATATGCTAAGTAGATGTTGTGCTCAGTTTTTAGTTTGTGAGAACCCGAAGAACAGAGTGATACACACACTCTAAGAACTGGGTTATCATTGGAGATAGACTGTTGTGGGGGAAAGAAGCAAAGTGGGAATCAAATCCCAAATGAAAGCATCACTGTAGAGGCCTTCCTCACGAGATAAACGGAGCTTTTGTTGATGTTTCCCACAGAAACACACATGCTTCAAGGCAACTGGCAGTCACTCAATGTGGTCAGTGTTCAATTTTACATCCTCAGCTATCCCCTTTTCCTCCACTGTAGGCATCTGTGCTGAGTATATTCCTTAACACTCTCCCCATAGGCCTGCCTATTCTCTCTTTTTTCCCCATCAATATCCTTTCTAATACCCACTGTCAGAGCCACTAAAAACTGCGAGGTTTGTTTCTTGACAAATGTCCCATTTTCACAGGCAGTTGAACCGAACTGCAGCTTGTGCTCCGTTCAAACATGTCAATAAACATTATTGCAAAGACGTAGAAGCAATAATGGGAATGTATAAAACTCACCTTTATTGCTTCTTGCCATGAATTTACACGCTGCTCTAAGCAGCTTTCACTCCCTCAAGAAGAAGCTGCAGGAAATCTGTTTTGGGTTGTGGGGGCAAAGATACTGATTTGTTTGCAATCTTCTCTGGATCCTAGAAGCAGAAGGTGGCAATGCCTATCAACTTACTGAATATATGCTCATTCTTTCACGCCATAATGGTCTTTTATAAATAATGCTAGTTGTCCCAGGTAAGAAGAGGATCTTGCAGAGTGGAACATCCCATGTCACAGAGCAGCAACACTCACAGGAAAGGATCCCAAGCATGGTGATATGCTAAACCTAGGTTTCTATGTCTGTAAATCTGCTGTACTGAAGGTAACGTTGTATGGACTGAATGTAAAACAAAGAGACTGGTCATGGCGGTGGGAGAGAGACTTCACTCTAATGTATTCCACTCTCAGACTGAAGACTTAGGCCTGTAGCTCTTTGGGGTCTTCAAATGAGTTACGAGATAGATATTAGAATGCAAAGTGATTCTTTGTGGATAGTGTCAGGATGAGGATTGCTGTATCCCTGAGGGTGGGACATGTCAGGGATTAGTGTGTCCTGAGGTGAAATGTTTCAGAAGCGTTTCTGAGTAGGGTTATGACCCTATAGCAATAGGTTCTACAGACAAGAAATATTCCCTGCAAATAGACCAACTTGCATTTGTATACATTTAATTCTGCAGGTGATTAAGTTAAGCCAAAGAAGCACTCTGAGAATCAGTGTCAGAGTCTCCCCTAATCCTTCCTAATCCTGTGTGTGTGTGTTCCATTATATTATGCTGTTTTGTTTAGATGTCCTTCGCTGCAGGGACTTTCAGATATTTTAGGGCTAAGGCCTATTCTATGATTGCCACTTCTGTTTTAGTTTCTCTTTTCTACTTTCCAGAGCCAATAAGGGCATTTGGAATCATATCAATCTCACATATCAGCTCCTATTATATCAAATGATCTTGGAATTTTGCAATAAAAATGAACCAAAAGATATATGTTTTGTATACCATGAATGGCCACAGTTGACTTTGTGGTGGAAAATAATACAGCCTTAAAAAAAATTTAAAGAAGAAAAGCATTATCAGAATAATTTCTATCCTTTCTGATAATGTGACAGTACCAGTTGGGTAAAAAGAATAACAGAAGAAAGAAATGTATATTAACTTTATTGATAATTTTGATTCTGTATGACATACTCTCCAATGACATTTCAACATTCATTCAGTCAACCAATATTTACTGAGCCTGTTATGTGCCAAACACCATGTTAGATATTAGGCTGTTTTAAGAAATCAGTTAGAATGGGGAATACCCTTTTCTCTTTCCTCACTCTAATTCATTAATTAGTTATTTTTAATCACAGTGAACAAACATTCAGAAATGAGAGGCAGAATTCAATCACAAGGGTATTTTTAACAAAGTGCCCTTTATTCTCTATTCAAGATAAGATTAAATAATAATCTGATTATTCCTACACTGGTTTCTCAACTTTCTGACTATAGAGTTTCTTTAGTTTCAAAAGTCCAAGCAATATAGAACCTTTACTCAAATCCCAAGAGGAATGGACAGAAACAAGTCTGTTTATATTATGCTCTATAGACACAAACTTGCTGGCCGCTCCAACAGGCATGGTGGCCCAAATCCTACTTTTCTAAACTAGATTGTTTTTACTGACCACAGACAATGGGTATTTTCTTTGAGTCATTCAAAGCATGGATGGGAGGACTGCCTGTATTCTCTAATAAGAATATTTCAAAATAGCAGGCTGGCACAGAGGTCCATAGAACAGACATCATCTTTCCTTTATTCCCCAGAAGGGGACAGGCATTGAACTGGCAACAGCTATTAGTGCTATGATGGAGAAGCACTAAGGGGGTAGTGAGCAGATAGAAAATATTGCAGTATACAGGGAGATCAGGGAAATGGCCTTTAAGTAGAACTTAAAAGTATGAGCAGGAGGTAGTCAATAGAAGGAGAAGCTTTGGGCAGATATTCCAGAGAGAAATGCCCAGAGAGAAGAAATCATGGCATATTTGAGGAACAATATGAAGATGAATATGGCCAGAGCAGACACGTGTAGGGCTCAAGCATGAGGGAGGTATGAGAACACTCTTAACTTTGGGTAGATAGCTGGATCCAGATCATGGAAAGCCTAATCAGAAAAAAAAATTTAAAGAATATTGACTTAATGTTTTAGAGATGAAAGTCATGAAAGAGTTTAAGCAGGATACTGTCTTAAAACAAAATGCGTGTATGTAAATACATCATACATATTTCACTTTTTCATAGCAGGTGCACATATTATTTCCTTCAATTAATTACTTTCAGAGTCCTTTTACTTCTTCACTCATGTTCATTCAACCACATCAACATCTGTCCACTCCCCAATATTCTCAATAGCCAAAGTTACACTGTGCAATTTTGACTCTTGCAAGTCAGTACAAAAGAAAAGACAAGTCCTGGGGCTTCCTGATACTGTCACCTCAAATTTTGTGCCGGACAGCCCAATAGTCAAGCAATTATTGTCACTATTATTTGCTCGGGTGCTGGGTAAACAGTCAGACACTTGCTAAGATAGAGCTGGGATGAGTTGGTATTAGAAATAAAGTCGGAACATGAGCAGGGCCCTGCCTGGTCCTAGAATAAGAGATTCGTTGTGACACAGTTTTGGGAAATCACAAGGATAGGATAGAGAATAACAGTATTTTAGTATGCATGATTGCTATGGTTTGGCTGTGTCCCCACCCAAATCTCACCTTGAACTGTAATAATCCCCACGTGTCAAGGGCAGGGCCAGGTGGAGGTAACTGAGTCATGGGGAAAGTTCCCCCATATTGTACTGGTGGTAGTGAATAAGTCTCATGAGATCTGATGGTTTTATAAATGGGAGTTCCCCCTGCACAGGCTCTCTTACCTGCTGCCATGTAAAACTTGCCTTTGCTTCTCCTTTGCTTTCTTCCATGATTGTGAGGCTTCCCTAGCCATGTGGAACTGTGAATCCATTAAACCTCTTTCCTTTATAAATTACTCCGTCTCAGGTATGTCTTTACTGGCAGCATGAGAACAGACTAATACAATAATATCAGTAATGGAAAGTATTCAAATGAATCTTTAAATAAATCTTTTAGAAACTCAGTATCCTGCCTCATGGTTTGTAGTTTGTTGTTAGTACTATCATGAAGCAAACCCGACAGTAATTCGTGCTACCTAAGTTCTCAGAGATGTCAGCGCAGAACTTAAGAATGCTAAGAATGCTATCCTGAAGCTCTGTCTCTTAAATAATGGTTTTGATAGCTCATAAGAGCTAAGTAGTGTGGAGGATAAAAGATGAAAAGTGTGATCAAATGTCTTTGGTGTTCTAGATTGCAAGCTTCTCAACTCCTCACAATCCATTTCTGTTTTCACTGTGGCACTTCCCTTTCTGTTCTTGATATCTGAAATTTGTCCATATGACTGTTGCCCTACCAGATAATGTTTAAATTGTGGTTGGTCTGATTCATGGTAACTTATCTATCTAATCAAGGGACATAAACGAGATTATAATACACTGATCCAATAATTTAGCACAGCATTAGGACAGCCTTCACTGGTTTGGATCAATTGAACGTTAAGATTTCATAAACAATGTTCCCACATGGGTATCTATTTGTAAATTTGGCCACATTGTATTTCATTTTTATTCTAGAGTTTCCCTAGGTTCCTCAGAGAATTGCTCTGCCAAAGACCTATACAGCCTCTAGCTCTAATGTTCTGGCAATATTGACAGATGAAGCAGAGGGGACATAGAAGGCACGGAATACAAAAATAATTCCTTCTCCAGCTACAATCTTGAATGAAACACAATTTATGCATCATATGAAGAGTATTTTGTATAGGAAAGAGAGAGAAAAAGAGGATGAGAAAAAAAGAGGAAAAGAGGAAAGAAAGGCAGACGGGAGATGAGAAGAGGTTGCCTTGGGAGAATTACAGGAAATACTTCATCTAGTGGCTGTAGGAGTGAGCTTGTTGTTACGCTAGAAAGTTCTTCCTTAGGTTATCACGTATAACTGTATTCATCAAGAGTAGTTTCAGCTTTGCTGTGAGTATTCTAAGGATAATCATCTTATCATGAGTATTTCTTACATTATCATGAATTTAAAGGAAAAGATGGCCTCTGTCCTGATAGCATTTGGCCTCAAAAGGGCAAATGGACATTTGAAACTATAATGTGCCCAGATAATGGGAAACAATTTTACTTTTCCAACTATTGTTTTGCTTATGCTTAGTTTTAGTTTTAGGCTTCCTGGTAAAGAAGTTTGAGTGGAGAATTTGAAGGCAACTGTATCTTGTGCCTGTGGCACAGACAGCTTTCATTCAATAAATGGACCAAATTGGAATAACCACAACCCAGAGCTTCTTGTGCTCATGGAAGTGATACAAGTTCTGGCAAAGGATATTCTGGCTGCAGGTGATGGAGAGTAGTCCAGGCTTTCATTTCATTTTATTTTACTTTTTTGAGGCGGAGTCTCTCTCTGTCAACCCAGGCTGGAGTACAGTGGTGCGATCTTGGCTCATTGCAACCTCCATCTCCTGGGTTCAAGTAATCCTCCTGCCTCAGCTTCCCGAGTAGCTGGGATTACTGGTGTGAATCACCACACCTGGCTAATTTTTTGTGTTTTTAGTAGAGACGGGGTTTCACCTTGTTGGCCAGGCTGGTCTCAAACTCCTGACCTCAGGTGATCCACCTGCCTCAGCTTCCCAAAATGCTAGGACTACAGGCATGAGCCAATGCGCCTGGCCTAGTCCAGGCTTTCGGACACAGTATGTGAGAGCATAGACTGGAAAGCAGATGGAGAAGTATGCATGGATGAATACAAAACCAGCATTTTCTTAGATGTTTATCCAACCAGGAAATGCAGAGTGGGATAGTGGCAATAAGGATGACTGTCAGCATTTGGATCACTTCCAGTCTCAGATCAGGGCTTCAGTCTCAGGAATTTGGTTTGGAGAGGGAGACCTGCAGTTTCTGGGTGATGAGAAAGAACGAACTATCAACAGCGAGGCAGAGTTTTAATATAAGATGGTATAGTTAGTGCAGAACTGGAGTTTAAACCTCAACTTCTGCCTCCTCATTCAGTGCTCTTCCAGTTTTTCAGGCTGTGCTTGGATATCGGGCTGCAGGATGCCAGTGGAGTACGTTGGCACTCAATGTAGTAGCTTAGCTGTTCCCTCTGTGCATCCTACAGGCCTGCTGCCATGATCCTTGCCCTGCCACACTTGGCAGTTTGTGTGCAGCTCTCACACTGCCAGAAGCCTCCAAGTTGGTAGGAAGCTGATATTTCCTCAGAGACCATTCTGCTCACTTGGCACAGCTCAAATCGCATCTCTTGGCTTCTGTCCTCTGCTCTCCTGTTCTACTCAAATGCATTGCCCTTGCCAGTTGGTGAGCTTCAGTTAAACCCATGCCGCAGATATTGCCCATCTCATGTTCCCCTGGATGTACTGATTCTGCCTTTGGATCCACTGTGACTACCCCATTGACTGGCTTGCCTTGCTGCCAGTGGGCTGGCCTGCCCTGATTTAGATGTTTTCCATTGAGCCATACCCTGTTTGACTGGCAATTTATTGTCTGTGTTAGTGGCAGCTTCCTTCCAAGGGGGCTTCTGCCACCGTGGGCTCCATCCTCAACTTCCACTGGCTTTTTCATGGCTTTCACCACTGACTTGGCGGGACTTACCCTTAGCAATCAATTGCTTCCATATTGTGGCTGGCCTTCTCTCGTACTGGCCGCCTCCTGCTAACTGCTGCTTTGTCTGACTCTGATGCCCATATCGCTCACCTGTGACGTGTTCTTCAAAACACATTAACTTCCATTTGACTGACTCACGGCTGCTGAGAATGTTTCACAGTATTACCTGGAATGTTTCTTATGTATGATGGTAATTGTTAAATATCTGATTCTCACCATTATTCAGATATTAACAGACAATATTCCTGTCCCCAGAAATACTATATTCACCATTTTACTCATGACTAAGAAACAAGTTAACATCTATTGAACACCTACTAATTGCCAAATTCTGATCTCTCTTTACTGTACAGTTTATTATTTATGAGAGACTCTTGGGGACTCACAGCTTTTTCATCTCAGGAAAATCTTGAAAAAAAATCCAGTCCATCTCTTTCACTTTAGATATGGAAACTCCACAATTATTCCAGACAAATGAGTATCGAATTTCTAAGACCCTCAGGAAGAAGCTCTAGGAAACCCATTCTGGTATTTAATAGCATTTTCTGTTGGTAATATGTCAAAACCAAGGTAATATCTTATGCCTCTCCCACCCTGCACATACAAAGTCTGTAGCCTTTCTGCCATCAGTGGTCATAAGTCACAGTTTATTTTTTCTTTAAAATGGCTCTTCAAAACAACTACTAAGTGCTGACATGTTATCTTTTATTTTATCATGACTACATGGTTCAAATTTTGTTAAGCTTTTTTTCCCATTAAAGATTTGTTTGATTTGTTATCTAACTTGTAATTAAGACCGTGGCTTTGTGTACATGTGAGGCACAAGCCTGCAGCAGACTCAGAGGGCCTAATTAATAAAAACAAAACAAAACAAAATGAAAATGAACCAAGCAGCAAAAGAAATATAGGGACCGTCAATTTGGAAGTCTAGTATTAGCGTTATTTGAGGTTGCTCCCTGGAATCATGCTACATCTGTGCTTAAATATCAGTGGTTTTTTAATAAACCTTCTAACATCCAAAGTCCTCCCCACAGCCATGAAGCTCTGCATGATGGGACCCTTCCTCCCTGGCAAATGTAGCTCTTCCTCTTATCCACTCTGCTCCAGGTTTACTGGGAGGCCTTTAGGTCCTCAAAGATCTTTGCTGCTGCCTCTCCCTGAAATTCTTTTCATCTCTCTTCACAGGCTGACTCTGCTATCTTTTAAGGTTTTGGCTTAGGTGTTATCTTCTCATAAGAGCCAACATGACTACCCCATATCTTGTTTTCTTTGTTGCACTGTCCAATCCCCATCTGCTTCCCTTTATGGCATCTTCAAATTGGTCATTCAATATTTGTTTGTTATATATGTGTTGTCTCTTGCCTTACCCAATCATGAGCTCCATTAGAGCAGAAACATTTATTACATAGCCTAGTATTAGGTCCATAGTAGGCATTTAATAAATACTTACTGAATAAATCATAAACAGAGTAATTAATCTATTGGCTGTGAAAGAAGGAAACCCTGTGAGTTCCTGGCATTTCTTTGATATTGGAACAGTGCTATCGAAGAATCTGCTCCTAAATTTGTGATCTATCTTTCCCAGCCATGCAGAAAAGTAGAGAAGCTAGAAGCCAAGTCCAATCTGCCAAGATTTGAAACAGCAAGCTTGTCCTGGAGACTATCATCACTTCACATGCTTAAGGCTGCAGTTAATTTAGAGCTAGTTAAGCTGACATCTTGTTTCCAGTACAAGAACAAGATAGAAAGACTCAAACAAAATAAGATAAAAGAAGATAAAGGGAAATGATTTAAAAATTAACTTGATAGTCTTGATCCTCAGTTACCTGCCCTTTTCTTTCTTTGCACCTTCCTTTGGAGGACTCATTCATTCTTATGTCACCAAATACCTTCTTACTATTTCATTTCAAAACGGTACTTCTAATTCCGTTTGTTCTTACTGTCTGCAGGTACAGGTGTGCAGAGTCTTGCTAAACATTACCATCTTGGCATTCTTCTGTTGCTGTAAATGTAACAGATCTGAAACTAACGCAGTAACTTTACTTATTCAATAATATTTATTGAATTCCTGTAATGTGCCAGACACTATTGTGTTCACTCGTGGTACAATGACAAGCAAGTACCCATTCTAGCAGAGAGTATTGATGATAAACAAATTATCATAAAATAAATGTGCAGTTACTAGTTACCATAAATGCTATTAAAAGGTAATGTGCTATGAGAAGGTGTGACAGGGATCTGTAATTTAGTTTGGGAAGTTATGGAATTCTTCTGTGGGGAAATGAGATCTGAAAGGGGGAGGTGAAGGCAGCTGGACTTCCTAGGTGGAGTGGGGACTTGGAGAACTTTTCTGTCTTACAAGCGGATTGTAAAACACACCAATTAGCACTCTGTAGGTAGGATTGTAAAACACACCAATTAGCACTCTGTAGGTAGGATTGTAAAAATGCACCAGTTAGCACTCTGTGGCTAGCAACGGGATTGTAAAATGCACCCAGCACTCTGTAAAATGGACCAATCAGCAGGATCCTAAAAGTAGCCAATTGCAGGGAGGATTGAAAAAAGGACACTCTGATAGGACAAAAACGGAACATGGGAGGGGACCAATAAGGGAGTAAAAGTTGGCCACCCCAGTCAGCAGCGGCAACCCACTCGGGTCCCCTTCCACGCTATGGAAGATTTGTTCTTTCACTCTTCACAATAAACCTTGCTGCTGCTCACTCTTTGGGTCCGTGCCATCTTTAAGAACTGTAACACTCACCGCAAAGATCCGTGGCTCCATTCTTGAAGTTAGCGAGACCACGAACCCACCAGAAGGAACCAACTCTGGACACAAAAGATGAGTAAAATTTGGTGAGAGAGGAGAAAGCATATGTCAGGCAGGAGGAAAGTATGTGTGAATACCTAAAACGTGGAAGAGGTTGTCGTATTTAAAAAAATAAAAAGTATTCTGGATTGTGATGAGAGAGGATAAAGTGGTGAAATAGGCAGTGTCCCCTAGATATTTTACTTTCCCAACCTTGACATTGCAATTCTCTTTTTTATTCATGATTTGTTCATCTATTTAGTCTCCTATAGCCAGCCACCAAGGCCAAGCAATTCTTCCTTCTTTTTGTACTTGTGTATTGATCCTAGCATTACCCTAATTAATAAATAGATAGATTCTGTATATTTAGTGTCTTTTTAAAAAGATCAAATATAGCACATTTTTATCACAAAAAAATGAATATTATTTTGAAAATACACAAACAAATCACATTCATTGTAGAACAACCAGAAAGTACAAATATGAAAAAAAAAATTACTTCCTCTCTCCCCGTCTCTGCCCACTCCAAAAGTTTTTGGCCCATCATTCCATTATATCTGCGGGACACACACACACACACACACACACACACACACAGAATTACACAGTTTTGTAACCTGCTTTTTTCTACACTTAAACTTTTTATTAGATAAGCTAAGTAGAATTTCTAGAACAACTCATATAATTATGATTCTTTTTCTCAACATTTTTATGAAAATTTCCAACATACTAAAAAGCTTTAAAAAACTGTACAGTGAAAACCATATGCTCATCACCTTAATTCTATAATTAGCATTTTGCAAAATGTTCACTTTATCGTCTCTTTATCTAGCCATATTTTTATCCAGGCATCAATTTCTGATACATTTTCCTACATATTTGCAAATAAGTTGCAATGTTTTTACTGAGTAATAGATGTGCTTTATGTTTCCTGGTTACCAGTCCTTTGACAGTTATATGCTATGTGAGTATTTTCTCCCAGTCTATGGCTTGCTTATTCATTTTCTTAATGATGTCTTGGTAAATATACTTTCTAATTTTGATGAAGTCTAATGTATCATGTTATTTTTCTTTATAATTATTGCTTTCTGCATCTAGTTTTTTAAAAACTTTGTCTTCCTTCAATTATAGAATTTTATATTAGCCTCATTTTACATTTCATCTTGTCGGTTTCAGCCCAGTATTCCAACCTGTATAAATTATTTTGAGTCAAACTCCTATCTTATGCTATATTAGATATTGTTTTCAGCTTTGTATCACCTGCAGATTTACAAGTCATTGAATGTTGAATGGAAAAGAACCTTTTTTCAAGTGCAATTAGAAGGAAGTTTGCATTTTACCATCTTAGTTTTCAAGACATCATAAGATGCAAAGTTAAATTATCTGCAAAATCACTGGCACAGGTGACTGGTAGTAGCAGTGTCCTCTTTTACTACTTGAGAGCCTGATTTCTGAGGTTTGATATTACTTTATTGACTTACCTGTTGACACCTGGTGTTTATTGTCTTTTTTCCTGAATAGAGTTTATTCCTCTCTAAATTGTCTATTGCTCCACTGTAGTGTGAGGTCCATTGGAGTGGACATCTTGTATCATAGTCACCACCACGTATCCAGCAACATAGAGACACATTAATGAATATTTGTCAACCAGATTAATAAGCAAATGTCTAAAAATCTTCTATTTAATATTTTTTCTAGAATTTTTTCTATAAATTACCTATCTTCTTGGCCTGAAATTTAGGAAATTTACCACTTTATCTTTTTGACATCTGGGACATTTTCCTGGCTCTCATATTTTGTTAACCAACTTTTCTGTTCTCCATAACCTTTCCAAATATAGTGATACAAATATTAGATTATGTGAACAAGTTTCTTTTTTTTTTTTTTTTTTTTTTTTTTTTTTTTTTTTTTTGAGACGGAGTCTCGCTCTGTCGCCCAGGCTGGAGTGCAGTGGTGCAATCTCGGCTCACTGCAAGCTCCGCCTCCCGGGTTCACGCCATTCTCCTGCCTCAGCCTCTCTGAGTAGCTGGGACTACAGGCGCCCGCCACCACGCCCGGCTAATTTTTTGTATTTTTAGTAGAGACGGGGTTTCACGGGGGTCTCGATCTCCTGACCTCGTGATCCGCCCGCCTCGGCCTCCCAAAGTGCTGGGATTACAAGCGTGAGCCACCGCGCCCGGCCCGTGAACAAGTTTCTTTAGAACCTGGGATGTAATTTTCTAACAATGAAGACTTGAATATATTGAACCCAATCTGAACAGGCTTTATGTTAGGTACTAAATATACATTTTCTAAAATATTTCTGTACACAACTACTTTGCAACCTAATAGCATGTAAGTTGATACCTAATAATTTGAAATAGTTTCCTTATGTCCTTCCATATTAATAAAGAAAAACCCATTAACAATTGAGACCTGAGCGGAGACACACATCAATCATGCTTTCACTTACTATCTGGCCTGCTCTACTATCTCTCATCCCTCTGTAAGAGATGCATTTAAATGGAAAGGATCACTAAAAATAAAAATATTTAAATAAAAATATTTTAGTGAGTGTTAATCTGTAAGTAAACTGGGGGATGTGTCATCTAGAAACCCAGCTCAAAGTCAGGCACTGTAGATGATAGTAAGATGAAGGCTTAGCTCCATTCTTGAATGAAGAATTGCTATAGGAATAATATCTACAAAATTAATAGCTAATGTAAAGTTATTAGGTCCTAAATACTAGTAAAAAAAATTGTGAAATTCTTGAAAAAGAGAAGGAAGCCTGAATTGATAGAGGTATAGAAAATTCATGATGAATATTAGTTTGCTATAGAAAAAGAATGAGGCATTCCAGGTTGGAGAAAGGGCAGAGTGAAGGTGCCTGGGCAGGAATGTGCTTGGAAAATGAGCAGACTAACCAGAGATAAGTTGGTTTTCTCAGGGACGCTTGGGAAATGTGACTGCAGGATTTCAATAAGGTCCTAAAGTGCAAGAATGAGAGTTTTGTACTTGAGTCTGAAAGACGAGAATAAAATGCTATAAATGCTTGTTCAGGAGAGTGACTTAATAAAATAAAAATGTTTGAAGTATGTCAGTGCTATTTAAGGTAGGTAATGTGGAAGTGATACATAGAAGAGGCAGCCATAAAATTAATGCAAGTAAAGATAATTAAATCAGGAAAGTGACAAAAGGCATGGGACATTAAAAAGAAGTATAGAGAAAGAAATGATATCCAGTTACCCTAATTTGATCATTATATGTCATATACATGTATCAAAATAAAATACGTACCCCCAAAATATATACAACTATTATATATCAATAAAAAATACATAATTTAAACATTGGATAAAAGTATCACAGGTTTTTTCTTAAATTTCAAGTCCAGTGGACTTGGAAAAGCGTCTTCATTTCCTGGAATGAGCTGATCTTGGGAAATAAGTTGAAATGGTTATGGATATAATGCAATTGAGGTGAAGATATCAAGGAAGAGCTATCCAGTAGGTTTTGGAGGCCTTGTTGAAAGCCAGTGCTGGAGAGAAAGATTTGGAGGTAATTTGCTTAAGAAGAAAATATGATAAAAAAAAAAATGAACCCTGTCATAGAGAACAATAAATGGGTGCAGAGCAGTCAGTGGTTTTACCCCAGAGGAAGGTCACGTTGAAGCAAGAAAAACTCTAATTACTGAGATTAAGATAGAAATAGTAATTCATGAACCGAGAGAACAAAGTTAATGCAGTAATGTATAAACCAAAGGAGGAAGATGGTCAAAATATGTGGCAGAACATTTAAGGAGGATGAGGGAGCCGCTGGATGTGATAAGAAGCTAATTATGTCCTTTTTATAAGTAAGGAAGCTGACGTACCCAGGCAAAGCTAATCCAACTTCACTCCTAGGATTATACACAAGAAGCATGTAGGTGAGTTGTTCCCAAATACAATGGTGATAACCTTTTTCACAAGTCAATGTCAAAATGAGAAATATAAGGATAGTGCATTTATATAAAGCAGTGTAAGACAAGTTCTGTCCTGCACACCTTCCTAAACTACTACAATCCTTCCATTGTTATGACATTAGGGAGATCATAGATGATGACTGGCATATATTTAGTTGAAAAAATAAATGATAGCCACTGTTTTATTAGCATGAGGTCTGGTGATAATGATCTGATAATATATTCGCTTTCCTTGGGCTTGTTCTCTAGAACATGAAGTCGGGTATTTTTGCATAGGGTCTTCTTCCTGTGTTCACCAACTACTGGCAGTCAGAAGGTAGGATAAATAAAAATTTATTCCACTTGAGTTGTTGAAAGATACTCATATTAACACAAAATCACCATATCCTGACAGTGTTAAAGCCCAGCTGCAGGTTCAGAGCCCTGTCTGTCACTTATCTTAAGCTTCTAGGGAGAATAAAGATCAAGTATCTCTGAAGCAGCGTTTAGTGTCATAGCTATTTCTGAAGAGACAGGTTTTTTTCCCCCACTAAATCCCTTGCACAGTATTATCATCTGAGTCTCCATCGGGTGATTTTCTTGAGGTTCTTGGCTGTTTAAGTACAGGCAGATTGGCTGTGGCGAAGAGTAAACATTTTTTTAGAGACATAAGAAATAGCTCCTTGTCACAGATCCCTTCGCCTCTTTTGAGCCATTTTCTGTGTCTTTGAAATAATAACTTTAGTAATAACTACCAAAATAGATCACACTCTTGTTGTGTTGTTTTACCCTCATGCCATACTCTATGCAAATATTTTACATAGATAAAATTCTTTCCTGTTTTCCAATAACCTTATAAGTTGAATTTTATACTTATTACACTTTAACATAAGAATTTTGAACCCCAGAGGGGTTAAATAACTTTTCAGCATGGCTAGTAAATTCCTACACAAGGATTTAAACCAAGAGTCTGGCTCCAAATCCATTGTTATTCAACCTTACAATTCACTGCCTCATGGAAAAAAATATGTATATAAAAACATAAGCTTACCTAAGAGGATATGCTCTTATTCCAACTGTGCTATCATATTCAAAATATTTCTAGAACTCTCTTTTCAGAACGTTCTCTAGCCGTGTTCATTTTAAATATGTTCAGGGATGGTAAAACTTTGTTTTAGAGAATAAAGTAAACATTTGGAAGTGATCAGTATCAAAGTCAAAAACACGATAAATGGCCGGGCGCGGTGGCTCACGCCTGTAATCCCAGCACTTTGAGAGGCCGAGGCGGGCAGATCACGAGGTCAGGAGATCAAGACCATCCTGGCTAACGTGGTGAAAACCTGTCTCTACTAAAAAAAAAAAAAACACAAAAATTAGCCAAGCGTGGTGGCGGGCGCCTGTAGTCCCAGCTACTCGGGAGGCTGAGGCAGGAGAATGGTGCAAACCCGGGGGGCGGAGCTTGCAGTGAGCCGAGATCGTGCCACTGCACTCCAGCCTGGGCGACGGAGCGAGACTCCATCTCAAAAAAAAAAAAAAAAACACTATAAATGGACAAAAAGGCAATTCTTAGCAGAGTGTCCTAAAAATGTATTTGACAATGGAATGTATTATTTGAAATAAATATGTGTACTTCATAAAGTGACTGACTTGGAAAGGAAAGGACTCATTGAATGTTTTGCCTGTAAGAAAATCAGTCACACTTGTTGTAGTCATAGGTATTGAATCCCTCTCAACTTTATCTTAATAAAGACTCTTCTGTTCTCATGGTGAAAGCCAAATAGTAGATCTTTCCTTCCTTGTAGTGCTTCAATGCAAGCAGGATTCAAACTCTTGGCTACGCTTTCTGATGGCCTCACTATGTTGGTGGGAAACCTGAATTGGTACAAAAGTAATTCATATGAAGGAAAACTACACAGTAAGCACAATTTTCTCTAGTCTATTTGCTAATGATGTATGATCCTGGCTTGATAAAGTTAGAGCTATTCATTTTGATTGCAGTAACTAGAGGTCGAGTAACTATATCATTTAACCTCCCAGTTTCTTTTCTCTTGGTCATTGAATAAGAAATAAATTAAGTTCTATGTGATTTCAGAGGAAATCATAACAGTTAGTGTGAATTTCCCCTTGCACGTGACAAAACATAAACTCATCAACATCCTGGAAGGCAGATAAATGGGCAGTTCTTTCTATTCCGCCTGCTGAGGTTCAGATAGGTGAACTGACACTTTTAAAGGCACACTGTACATACGCTGTTTACAGCAGGAAACAGAAGCCAGCACTTCAGTTACTATTCAGCAGTATATGAAACTGGACATCTTTTAAATCAAAGGATGGAATCTATGTAGGGTAACTATGTTACCAACATTTTTAGTAGGTACTATATGGCCCCATCATAAAATGTGTATCACTTGTTACTTGGTAATGGAAAAGGAGAATCAACCACATGTTCTCAGGAAAGGGGCCTCTGAGCATAAGGCCTCAACCAGTTATTGTCAGGTTAATTCAAAATTAATGATGGAAAGTTGGGGAGCCAGGTAAACCTTCAATTCTGAGAGAGCAGGACTGACTTGTTTCTTGACCCAAATAATGAATCATTTCTCACCCTCACCTGTGATACAAACTACTCATTTACTAGTGGTTCGTTTCCCCTCTCAGTATTCTATCTGCATAGTAACACCAGCTGACACATAGGAAAGGAAGAGAAAGAGAACAAGTTGGCAGGGAGTCAATATATTTCGTTGTTTTATTATTACGGAACTCTAGTAGCATTTAGTTGGTGAGTCTGAACAGAAAATGAGTATTTCGAAACTGACTCAGTTATCAGGGGAAATGATTAAAGGCACAACAACAACAACAAAAATCCATGGATTAATTAGCAGGTCAATGGTAGTTGAGTAGCTATTACTAAATTACATGGCCTGCATGCAAAAGAAAGAATAAATCTTTGAAGTTTTTCCAGCTTGGGTGACTTGTGAGTTAGAATTCTAGGTCTGTGAGAAGAGATTTTCCATTGATTGGTTGATGGGTAATGAGATCAGAAAAGATAGTACCTGGATTTCCTTCAATTCTACACATTCAAGACTTAATCTTGTTTTCTGTCAGTGATATATCCTTCTTGCTATAGTTACTGACAGTGAGATTTAAAGACTTGATTAATAATAAAGGAAGAAAGCTGGGCTAACCATACCATAAGAAAGGAGAAAAATCAGGATCAGCAAAATAAGACAAGTGTTTGGTGCCAGCAGTGATAAACAAATTCTAAAAGAGGGAAAGGGCAAGTAATGATCTATTCCTTGGAAGAGATACAAGTTTTGAAAAGAAGCGAATCAACAGATGCACCAAGAAGCCCACTGTTTCATTAACCCTTTAGCAAATGTTTATGGACACGCACGTATGTATACAAATATATACCATATATGTATGCCATACATATGTATCATGTACCTTTTATATATCATTTATATATACATATACTTTACATACTTATATATGTATACTGTGTGTGTGTGTGTGTGTGTGTATGTGTAAATTCTAGACAGGAGGCAGAAATAATAAAATACAAAAGTAAATTATCTACTAGGTTAGTAACTGAAAAGTGCTAGGGGTAAAAGTAGAGCCAGTTAAGGGAACAGGAGTTCAAAAGAGTCACAGGGGTCAGGTTTCAGTATTTAATAGTGTCAGGGTAAGCCTCTTTGAGAAATTGACATTTCAGCAGAGACTTGAAAGAGGCAAGGGAGTAGAGAAGACTTGTCTAATCAGAGGTAATAGCTAATGCAAAAGTTCTGTATTGGTGTGTGGTCAAGGAGTTTGGCATAGAGGAAGGATGCCAGTGTGACTGGACTAGAATGGGCAAAATGGGGAGGAGGTAGTAGGAAATGAGGTCAGAGAGGTAACAGGGATTAGATCGTATAGATCTGGTTGGTCTCTATAAAGATCCAGTTTGGAGGGTTGAATTGTGATTTTGGGTGTCTCTCCTCAACTGGTGCAAAAGAAGCAAGTCATTTATGACAGGAACAATAGAGATAGTATTGCAGTAACATAATATGTGAGATTACTCAGAAGGAAAGAATTATCCTTGAGGCATCACACATAAATGCAATGAAAAGCAAACAACGAGGAGAGACATTTATGCATAGAGGAGAATGTTATTCTAGGAACTGGGAGCCAACTCGATTGCGCTAATGTGCATAATAATCAAACTGTCAGTGCTTTCCTTTAGGTCTACGTCTAGGCAGACACTGCTTAGAACATTTTATCTCATTTCCAGATGACTTTTAAGCCCATTAAAATGTTGTTTTCATTTCAATTAATAATTCAGCCAATAATACAATTATGAAATACAACTTTTGCTGATCGCTATTTCCAGAAGGCAGATTGGATGAACCTAGGAAGTGGAACAGGAAATACAGGGGAGTTTTACTGGATAGCACTCAATATGGTATAAGCAGATGTCAATATGGTCTGAACGTGTCAATAATCAAGCATGTTGCATAATCTCCATTCCCATTTTAACTGAAAGGAAACAAGTTTAGAATAATGAATTGTTCTTATTGTAGCTGTTCTTTGGACCCTTTTTAAAAGCCTAAAGCTGGAGCAAGCTGACGGAAGGGAGCCATCTTTAGGAATTCTTTTGCTTGAGTTTGTACTACTCCACAGAACTTCCATTCTTCGCAAAAGTTTGAGCAAGAAACCAAAGCCTCTTCTCACTGTGAGGGCCAGGTGTGTGTGTGTGTGTGTGTGTGTGTGTGTGTGTGCTGGCAAGTTTATTTCGCTTAGGTAAAACATTATCCTAGTGAATATTTCTGAGCTGTATACATTCATTCCAGAGAGATATGTGTTGCTTGATTGTACTCAGTTTTAACAAAAATGATTTCTCATCATAAATAGATATATTAATAGTTCCAGAAATAAGTTGGAAGCCCTACCATAGCCACATTTTTCACAGAATTGTTGACGATGTTGGTTTCTTTGGATGAGTATTTCAGGTTTACCAGCTTGCTGCTCCTCTTTGCTCAGACAGAATCTATAATGTACTATTCTAAACAAGAGAAAGGGTAATATTTCTCACTTAACCTCTTCAGATGCCTAATCAGCAGCACATAATCATTCACATGACCTCCAAATTCCACTTCCTTGAATCAGCCGACTTTTCTGATGCTACAACAAATTAGTGCTCACACTCAATGAGGTTTCAGGTGGGATGCTGTATAGTTGAAAATATTAAAAACTGAGTGAGGATAGTTCCCATTTCCTTCTCTTCCCTAGTAAAACTGGCTTCTCCCTTGAGGTTATGAGACTACGTAGTATAGGCTCTAGACTAAATTTAAGCAAAAGATTCTTTTTTCTTTATACCGGAAAACCTTGTCAAATAACGTAGAATATTGTACTATGACTGTCTTCCCACCATCCCATAGCTTCACCCTTTAACCTTGAAATCTTACTCTCTTATTTGGTTGCTCCAAGTGAAAAATATTAAATGTGCCCCATAAAATGCATAAGACAAGAGTGTATTGTTTTAGTTTACTGAATCATGGAAGCTCCTATATAGGGCCATTTTGAATAATGCAGGTAGGCATCAGTTGTTCCTAGAACTGGACACTTCCCCCATTCCTGAGAGCTGTAGCCTCCCTCAAGCCACCAGATTAATTAAATGAGACAACTGTCTCACAAAATTGCAAGACTTGCTTATAAAATTGGAGGAGTGCTGTCCTTTTAATGCCTGTCAACACCTTGGGAGTAAGCAGCGCAGTAATGATCAATCCCAGCTTCAAGCGATTTTTGCAAAAATTTCTCTAAGTGTGGCCTTCTTTCACATGGCAACGTCTTGGCAATCTCTTGCAGTTCTTCCCTTTCTATCACCATAACAACCTTTATACAAAGTTAAGTAGTGGGAACAGGTCCATGCTCAGGAGAGATTAACCATTATCGGAGACCATCTGCCCTAGTCCAGTTGTGTGTTTCCAAAACTTTATCCAGACAGTATGTGGACTTTTAAATTTTATTTATTTATTTTAATAAGTATGTGGACTTTAATAAATATGTGTGTGGACTTTTAATAACCCTAGCTAAGAAGCAGTCTCCAATCTACATTCGAAAGATCTTTTCTGGGTCAGGGCCTCCTAACTTCCTGATGGGATAAATATTAGTCAGCACCACAGGTGCTTTCCCCTAAAAAGCATAAGGAATTTTAGTGCTGAATTTCTAACTATATCGATTCATAATAACAGACTAATTTTCTCAAAGATCAGGGGAATCGTAGGATGTCACCAAGATATAAAACACATTTTACAAAGCAATATGAAATCCAGACCAAGCACCAACTGTCTGGGTGTGTCTGCTGCTGTTGTCTTTTCAGCACCACTGTGTTGGCAAAACATCTTCATAAGCTGCAGAGATGATGTAGAAGCTGCTCTGCCTTGCTTCTGCAGCCCTCAGGCTGGTAATGCCACCCATCCAGTGAGCTGTGAGGTGGAGCTTGGAAGAAGACTAACAGTCATGTCAGCTTCTCAATCTCTACTAATATGAAATCATTTGAAATGCCACAAGCCAGAGAGAGGGCAAGGCTTTCATCTCATGGTTCTTTAAAATCACCCTAGGCTAAAGTGGAGGCAGCATGGGCACCACCTGTCACATCAAGTGAGGAGTAAAGTGGTTCTCCACAAATAAAAATTAATTAAAATTGATAATAATAGGCCAGGTTTGGTAGCTCATGCCTGTAATCCCAACATTTTAAGAGGCTGAGGTGGGTGGATCGCTTGAGCCCAGGAGTTCAAGACCAGCTCAGGTAACATGGCAGAACACCATTTCTACAAAAAGTACAAAAAATTAGCCTGGTGTGGTGGCAAGTGCCTGTAGTCCCTGCTACTTAGGAGGCTGAGATGGGAAAATCACCTGAGCCCAGGAAGTCAACACTGCAGTGAGCTGTGATTGCACCACTGCACTCCAGCCTCGGCATCAGTTTTTTGAGATCGTGTCTCAAAAAAAATTAATAATAATAATAATGTGTCATTGATGGCTATGGATTCCTCTACACATTCCCCCCAAAAAAAGTCTTATTAGCAGTTTGCTATGAGTTAAAAGAGGGAATTGGCAATAGATTCTTAAAAGAAACTTCCAAAACCAACTCAATTGTATGAATGTTGTCAAGATTTTGTGTTAGGCATGTTTTATGAATTAGTAACGCTAATAAGCCTCTCACTTCCAAGAAATGCATTTCTTGGAGTTTACTCAAAGCTTTTCCTTTCTCCCCTTACTTCCCTCTGATAAATTACATTTTGCCAACTTAAAGTAAATGACATTTCCCTGAAGAATTGACAAAGTACCTTACCAACAATAGCACTTTTAAAAGTAATCATCACCAATACTACTAGAGTGAAAATAAACCACATTGAGTACAACTCAGCGTGTTTCATTTTTAATAAAGTTTCTAAACTTCAACAATATTCTTGAGTGCCTGTTAAGTGCAAGGCCTCATGCTATACTCTCTGGGGAACTCAAAGGTAAGCAAGACGTGTCCCCAAGTCTCAAGTAACTCGTAATCAACTGAGTGCCTTTCAACAATACACAATAACAAACCATGTTAATGAAAAGCAATAGTCTAATTGATCTTTGGCACCTTGAGACTAATGACTTAAGTTATTTCATTTATGTCATGAAACAATAGCAGAGTATAGGGTCTGTTGATTTATATTTATTTAAATGACTGTGGTGAGAAATAATAAGCATCATGTTCTATTTAATTACCAACCTTTTCCATTTAGGATTAGTTTCCGTTCTTGAGTTAAAAGTGCTGTGTCTACTACAGTTTTCTGGAATGGATTATTTGGGTGCCTCAGGAAGTTTAACTCTGCCCTCAGTCAGATGTTATGTGTGCACGTGTGTGTGCGTGTGTTTATTAGAGCAAGCTCTAATGGAAACACCTGCTTGTTCTTGATTCTCTTAATGAATTGTCTTGGCATTACTAAATGGCACCACAAACCAATTATGATACGCTGTGTAGAAGGCATGCACTAACATTGCTCTCAAAAAGCAGGCCACTTCTTTTTCTAATCCTTCTGAGAAATTTATATGCATGCATTACACATATTCCTCATGTGGGAAAATACTTCTAACTTACATTTTCATAGCACTTTACAGTTTACAAAATGTTTTCACTATCATAACTCACCTATAGCTTTTCCTCTGATTGTATTTTCATTTCATGATTTGTACCACTGTGTACATTTATGTGTGTACATGTGTGTATTGCTTAAGCTAGAAACCTTGGTATCTCCTTTATTATTGCTTTTCTTTTTATACGTACATACAGCCTGTCTCCAAATTAAGTTAGTTTTATCCCTGAAGCAATCTGCCTACTTCCATCTATCTCCTAGTCCACAGTCCCAGCTAACTTGCTGTAATATCTTTCCTGGCTTAATGCTACAATTTCCAATTGGTCTCCCCTCTTCCACCTCCACTTTTGCCCATCATATTCATTTTTCTACAGGCAGCCAGAATAATCTTCCAAAAAGCCAATTTGATTTTAATACCCCCCCTGTTTAAAACACATCCCTGGCCCCCTTTGCCCTTAGAATAAATTCTAAACTCCTTAACCTGGCCAACTAGACTCTATTTTATCCAAGTCTTTCTCATGTTTTTTAAGCTTACTTCTTCATGACAACCCTTACATAGCCATGAAGAATTGTTAGATTGAATCATATGAAACTGCCACTACTCAACCATTTTTGCAAAACAAATATGATACATTGTTATTGTTCAAACTAAAATAGTCTAGATTATTTTTTTCCTTCTCTTTGACTTCAAGTATGTGCTTCCTTCTACCTGAATGTATTTTCTTAGTTCTCTACCTGGACAATTCCAACTTATCATTCAGATTTGAGTCTAGACTTAAAAATTCATCTTTAGAAGCCCTCTCTGACTAGATCATCCTCCCTTCTAGATTCAATTAGGTATTCTGCTTTTTATCCATGTACAAATTGAACTTACTGCCCAACATTGTAATTGTTTCATCTTTCTATTTTTTACTGCTATACATAAGCTTCATGAAGGCCAGGGACAGGCTTATTTTGATCACAAATATAACCCAAGTGTCCAGCACAATACCTAGCATATAGTAAGCTTTTAATAATGAATTACCAAATAAAGAATCATTAACCTAATAAAAATACAATGACTTCGATATTTATTTCCATCACCTCATTTGGTTCTCTCAACAAATTTTAATGTTTTCTGGTTTTGACACTGTACGACCATTATGTGTACTATCACTGGGGAAAGTTGGAGAAAGGATTCACGGGTCACTATGTCCTAATTTTATAATTTCCTGTGTGGCTATAGTTATTTCTAAATACAAAGTTAAAACACAGTGATGTAGACAGGCCAAAGATGGTAATTTCTATTTGCATCTAATAAATAGGGCTTAGATAATGAGCAATTTATGCACATCACATAATTAGTAATTGACAGACACAAGACCTGGACATTTTTGAGTAAAGCCACCCAGAAGTTTTTTTCTCTACCCTGAATCTTCAAGTGGACCTAGCACCAAGTACCATGTTTTGTCCCTGAAAAACCTAACGTTGTACTCCAGATCCTCTATGTTGATTTGTAATTGTTTTCCTAAACTGAGAAGATGAACAAGTAGGAAACAGGATAACATCTTTACGTTTCTTTCTTAAAGCCTAGATCCTAGATTCATCCTGTGCAGTCAGCTTCCTCTATCTTTCCTTTTGCTCTGACCTGGACACCCTTTACTTACTAATAAGTTCATTTGTTCATTAAACAATCTTTGTTGAAATTTGCTATATCCCATATTATACTCTGGAAGCTGTGGAAAGAAAAAAAAGTAAAATACAGCCTGCCCCCAGGGAGCTCATATTCTAAGCAGGGATGGAGGGCAAGCGAGCACTTAACTAGAGGGCAGTGTCATAACTACTGCTTTAGCAATAAATACAGAGAGCTAGGCACACAGAGGAAGCCCCTGACGTGGGCTTCAAAAGTGTGTAAGCTCTTTTTTAAGAAGGTTATTTCTAAACAGAATGCTAACAAGAGGACTGAATGGCAGGGTGGGTGGGGTGGGAGTTGTTGAGGGAAAAGGGATCACATACAAAGATGCTGAGGTAGGAAGAGCAAGATTGGGAGGACTTTCCCAAGGAGTAGGCATGACTCTGACCAAAACAGCTCTAACCCCTACCTTTACATTCAGAAGAAAAGTAAAGACTTCGTCTTGCTTCTCCCACCTAAGACACCTGCAGAGCAAGGTATGAGGAGGGATGGACCTTGCTATTCTCCATTGCCAAGGGTAGGGCATCCGTCTTCTCTGTTGCACATCTGTGATCTTTGTCACCAATACTGAGATGCTGACAAGGCTGTTTCCCGAACAATGAAGAGAGTGTGAAAGGGAGGAAAAGGGACGCGAGGAACAAACACAACTTCTGAAATTCAAAGAATTCTATTAATTTTTCCTATTCTTGTTTTCCTTTTTCTAGGTAAGTGAAACCAATTTTTACAGCACAATGGTGGTTACTGGACTCTCTCAACATGTAGTGACTTTCTCCACTGAATATGCCACGGGGAGACATTTCAATATTTTCCATCACCCCTGTTTGACTTGTGAGTCTTTATCCAGAATTTCTAAATAACCAATAAGTAACCTAGAATTAAGAAATATTTAAATGTTTACATTTATATATCTGTATGATGTTCAGTTATATCTTTAAGGTAAGTGGGCCTATTTAAGTCTTGATTTTAATAAAAAACTAAAAGAAATATTATTCTCTTTACAGCAATATCCATGATAAATTTCCATTAAAGAACAATCTTCTTTAATGTGTTTTTCCCTATTTAATTTACATTAAATACATTTGAAGGGGAATCTTAAGATATGCATCTCTGATTGTTTGAAGTACACCTCTCTGTACACACGTAGTGCTTCTCTATTGTTCCTCTGCCCCTTAAAAGATTGACCCAAAGGTATGAATTGGCATGGTTTTTGGTGTGCTCTAGAGTGTAGGATATTAAAATATATGGCTTCTTTCCTGTTGCATCATCCAATTCTACTCTGATGTCAGCATTTTAAAGTTGTAGAAAATAAGCTCTTAGCAGTGCAGTGTTTAGTAGAATTTAGTTGGCAAAATGGGACAAAAAACAGTAAAAAGGGAAAGAATACTTGAGAACTCTCAAGTAAGTATTAGAACAGTGACTTCTCCTAGAAAATTGGCAGTGACTCCT
The DNA here is from genome assembly GCF_028878055.3 of Symphalangus syndactylus. NCBI lineage: Eukaryota > Metazoa > Chordata > Mammalia > Primates > Hylobatidae > Symphalangus > Symphalangus syndactylus. Next base: position 41,608,572 of record NC_072443.2, on the reverse strand, counting down.
CTTGGCCTCTGGCTGAGTTTGACCACTCTTTGACTTTTCATATTTAGCAATTCTTTAATTCCTTATCCTGCTTTCCAAAATCAGTTGTTTTTTTTTCTGCAGAGAATGCATCAGCCATGTTTTATTTTGCCATTTGCATTTACTCTGGGCATTTCACATGTTCCAGTGAACTGAGTTGTGTGCCACTTGTGTGTAATTTGGTACAAGTACCCCTGTCCTTCACAGACAGGTGACACACCCTCTTATTCATAATAATTATCCTAGCTGATGGAGCTCATCGAGCCAGCCCCTCCGCTCACCTGATGGGGACAGAAGTTTCTGAGGTGCTGCTGATTTCTTGTTTGAATTCTGTCATCAGTATCCATGTGTGGAATTATTAATTACAACGCACAATGGAATGGTCTTAGAGCAAAAGATTGAACAGTTTTGCCTGAAGGTCACTGTTGGCATTGGCTCTCTGTGATACATTATTATAAACATTTCATTGTGTTTAATTGTTGAGTGCCTCACTCAATAATTTACTATTGTGTGTCAGAATGAGTCTTGCTCTATATGGTAAATGTAGGATGAATGTATTGCTGTGTATAATGTAGTTTCTAAATTCAGAAGTGAAAATGGCCCAAGTATCTCTGCTTTTAAACACACACACATACACACACACACACACACACACACACACGCGATAGTAGTGATGTGAAGAAAGCAACGATAAAATTTCAAATTCATGTCAGCTCCATTATAGCATCATGGATTTTATCATAATATTTGTATAGCACGATATCAAAAGAGCACTAGCTTTAGAGTCATAAAGTCAGAGCCTAAACCTAAGTTCTACCTTTTACCATCTTATGATATGGAGTCAGGCACTTAATCTTGCTGAGTCTCAGTTATTTTTTAATATGTAAAATGGATATAAGGGTAATTATTTTCTGAAGTTATAATGAATATGCTGAGAATAAATTTCGTGAAATATTATTTGTAAAATTCCTGATACATCATAGATTATCAATGAATGGTAGCTAACATGAAGGAGGGGAAGAAAAAAGAGGAAGAAGTTGAGGTGGTGGTGGTGGTGGTGGTGGTAATGGTGATGGTAATGATGTTCTGAGCCTGGAAATACCAATGTCATAGCTTCTTTTAGGCATTGCTTTTGTTGTGTCTTTATGATTTCTGTGCAAATGTGAACAACTACGTAACAGAGAATTTTAATTGCCAAACTCTTGATGTTGTTTATAACCATATTATAAAAAATAACAGATGGTTTTATTGTAAGACATTAGTCATAGATTCTCAGTAGAAAAGATCCAGTTGTGATTAAGTGTTGCCAAACTGGCTAGGTCCTAATGAAGCAACTTTTGGAGTGTGACTGCTGGGATCTCAGCTGGGCTCTTGTGTTGCTACCTGGGCAAGTGAACCAGTGAGTGACCAGAGGGAGGGTATTTCAAGCATGAAAGTAATGAAGCCTTCCCTTCCAGCACTCACTTCTCACCATTTTTTTAGAGAACTGTGACTTTTTTACCAAGATGAATCTTCATATTTCTGCCATGCTCTCACCTCCACTGTGGGCAAGAAGAGCAATAAGAATAATAGCTAAAATTTATGTACTGCTTCCTCTGTGCCAGACACCATTCTAAATGGTTACATGTGTTTATTTAAACTGCACAATAAAAGTTTGAGACAGACATGGTTACTGATCGCTTTTTAGATAGGAAACTTAGTTGTAAAATATTTGAGTAATTTTTCCAAAATATTTGATCTTCAAGCTTGTGCTGTAAACCACTAGGAATGTTGGCCTTAGATTGAGAGATCTGAAATTTCTTTACCTTTGAGTTAAGCATACCTACTTTGGTAGTATCTTTTTAAATCATAAATATCATTATTATCACTGTAATTTTTAACCTCTTACTAAGGATTACATCCCAGGGGATGTACATACATTATCTATTTATACTCCCATAATAACCCCTCAAAGACTGTATCTTTTCTTTTTTATTTTATACTTGAAGAAATAGCACTCAGATAAGTGACTCTACAAGACTATGTGATGCAGCTAGAGAGTGGCAGAGTCTGATTTGAAGCCAGATGTATGTGACTCCAAGTCTATGCCCTTATCTACCATCCCATGGTAACCACTAAACAACATTAAATAGGATATCCTTAGTGCATGGTATGACTATTTCAGTGGTATATGAGTTGTGGGGACTTGTCTATTTCAGGAATGTGTTCTCTATGTAGTATCCCAGCTCAGTGTGGTGTCCCCTTACAGAATAGCTTTGTGACAGAGCCTACATCCATGTGCCTAGGGCAGTGATGATAAAAGATACTGAATTTCTTATGGTTGCTGACCACTCAGTGATGCTGAGAAAGCCTCCATTGGGCAGCTCTGTATCCCTGTTTATTTTTTTCCTACATATCAGTGTCATGCAGGTCTATACTGAAACGTGTCTGTAATTTGGGTCCATCTGCTGTTTTCACTTCACATAATCTATCCTCTATAGCAGTTCAGAACATCTGAGTAGCAAACACTACTTCAAAAATATTCCCATTTTCTTTTTTTTTTATTTTTGTACTTTAAGTTTTAGGGTACATGTGCACAATGTGCAGGTTTGTTACGTATGTATCCCTGTGCCATGTTGATGTGCTGCACCCATTAACTCGTCATTTAGCATTAGGTGTATCTCTGAATGCTATTCCTCCCCCCTCCCCGGCCACACAACAGTCCCCGGAATGTGATGTTCCCCTTCCTGTGTCCATGAGTTCTCATTGTTCAGTTCTCACCTATGAGTGAGAGCATGCGGTGTTTGGTTTTTTGTCCTTGCGATAGTTTACTGAGAATGATGATTTCCAGTTTCATCCATGTCCCTACAAAGGACACGAACTCACATTTTTATGGCTGCATAGTATTCCATGGTGTATATGTGCCACATTTTCTTAATCCAGTCTATTGTTGTTGGACATTTGGGTTGGTTCCAAGTCTTTGCTATTGTGAATAGTGCCGCAATAAACATACGTGTGCATGTGTCTTTATAGCAGCATGATTTATAGTCCTTTGGGTATATATCCCAGTAATGGGATGGCTGGGTCAAATTGTATTTCTAGTTCTAGATCCCTAGGAATCGCCACACTGACTTCCACAATGGTTAAACTAGTTTACAGTCCCACCAACAGTGTAAAAGTGTTCCTATTTCTCCACATCCTCTCCAGCACCTTTTGTTTCCTAAAAATATTCCCATTTTCATCATCACCCAAAAGAATTTCTAAATCTTCACCATCTCCTTTCTTTTGCTTATGTTCTTAAAGATACTAGCTATGGATTTCTAAGATATGCTTCCCACAAGTAGCATTATTAAGTTAATGTTTATGCTCCTCTCAACTGGATCATTTGAGTACAAAGCTTTGATACTCCGTAAAAACCTGTGTTGATTCTTTACACACTTGTTTGAATGAGTATATAAAATAATTTCTCAAAATAGATGTTGGTCAGGTCATGGAGAGTGACATCATGAAGGTCCTGGGTATCTGGGGAAATGTAGCAGGCAGGAGTCATTCTACTGGAAGAACAAGAAGAGAAGACTGTAATGAGGCAGGAGATATTTTTGCCTAGTAGTCAATTTCTCCTAGTGCCAATGTGGTTTCTGTCACACTTTCTCTCTTAATGAGTAAGGCATAAGTTCCCTGGTAATAATTGTCTACTTTCAGAAGTTACATGTACGATGAAATGGTCTGCCTCAGGCTATCTATATTGATTGTTTTCGGGAAAATATAGGATAAGCTAGGAACATATATGGTACCCATGACATTCTCTTTTCCAAACCAGATTTATTTGTTTCAAGTTTGTTGGCTTAGGTCAAGGTGAGAGCAGGGGTAGAATAAAACAGATAGTAAGGTAGATGGGTGTATGTGTTTTCATAACCTTAAGACTAAAAAACAAAAAGTTCCAACCAATAATGTAATCTGAGAGTGCTTTTAAAACTGCATAGTGGTTATTTTTATGGGTTTTATCATTTCCCCTCATACTAGAGACTGAAAGGAAGTCCATAGAAACCACGTATAATCAAAGGAGGAAATACACCGACCAAATCTGAAGAAGTTTGATGTGTAATACTGTCAAGGATTAGAGGAAGAGAAGGAAATTCTCCAATGGTTCTGTGTTCTTATGAAGCAGAATAATGGTAAAGTGATTATACGTGGAAATTTCTTCCATAAAAATAGTAGATTAACCTAAACATTTTAATTGATTTTTGCAGAACTCTTTACACACAAACACATATACACAAAATTCATTTTTCTCTAGTATTTATGTGGTTAGTACCTAAGACATTTTTGATAAATTGTATGTTTTATTTAATCTTCGCTGATAAAATGTATAGAATGTACACCAGTTGGTCCATATCCTTCATGATGGGACTTAGAATTGAACTTAGCATTTCAAACACTGTCTTACCAGGGCAACTCACATTTATGCAGAAAGAAAGTAATTATTCCAGGAACATATAGTAGGTACTGTGGCTGTTCCCCAGAAGGGGATGTTCTTTCAATCATGCCTTAAGTTAGGCTCTAGGAGGTAGTAGTCTGGGTTGATACACACGTGCACTGCAATTAGAGAGCCTCCATCCATAACCTGTTCTTCCAACTTACCAACTAGATGACCATGACCTCATTGTTGTGGGGATTAAGACATTAATTCATGGAAATAGCTCTGATTCCCTCTGAAAAAAAAAGTTAAGTGTCCAAGATACTAGTTTTTATAATTAAACCCCACACAGGATTGTAAAGGAAATTTTCACATACTTTTCAGTGCCTTATCATTACTGCTGGCACTAATACCACCATCATTCTATAGGAAAATTATTTCCTCTGGGGCCTTTCTGCTTTTGACAGTGGCGATGGCTCTATAGATTAATTATGGAGCTTTGCTTCCACACGGCACCACATTTTTAACATTCATATTTCTTCCTGAAGGAAAAGAAATATTTTTGACTCAAGTTTTTAAACTATAATATTTAACTGCTGGTTTGCACGATTCATCAAGTGTTTTCATAATCTGGTTACTCTCTTGGACTTGTAGAATTTCAAATTAGGAAGGCTAGAATTGTAAATTACTTTTGCATATACAGGCTGGGCCATATGTGTAAAGGAAAGTAGAAAAAATTTAAAGAAATGGCTTAGATTGCTGAAGGGAAATAAAACATCCACAATTCAGAATTGCTTCAAATTATGTGGCTATTTGAGTTTTAAGTTTTATTCTGAATGATTTATTTTCTCAAATGCATATTAGAACACCAAGAGTCTTAGACTTGTGAGGATCTCAGGTCATCTGAACCTAAACTTCAGTGCTATGCAGCTTTATGTGTCATCATTCTCTAGTGATGAGCTAGCCTATGTCTGAACACTTCCCTCAAATCCGAGATAGTCTTCATTCTGTCTTTGGATGAATTTATTAGAAAACACTTTCCTCTTTAGACCTATATTCTCGCTTCTGGTATTTGCCACCTTTAATCTTTTCTCTCCTCTGTGAGACTCTCAGTTGTAGCTTTAGAATTCTATTCTTGGCTGGGCACGATGGCTCATGCCTGGAATCCCTGCACTTTGGGAGACTGAGGTGGGTGGATCACATGAGCTCAGGAATCTGAGACCAGCCTGACCAACATGGTAAAACCCTATATCTACTAAAAATACAAAACTAGCCAGGCGTGGTGGTGCATGCCTGTAATCCCAGCTACTTGGGAGGCTGAGGCAGGAGAATCAATTGAAGTTGGGAGACGGAGGCTGCAGTGAGCCGAGATCATGCAATTGCACTCCAGCCTAGGCAAGAAGAACAAGACTCTGTCTCAAAAACAAAATAAATAAGTAAATAAAATAAAATAGAATGCTATTCTTAAAAACTAAATATATTTCTCTCTGCCTTTCACATTCATCAAATGATTGAACTAATGTTATTAATTCTCAATATATCACCGACTTAACTACTAGGAGTGTACTTGAGAACTTGACTAGATAACCCAACATACCTACTTCTGCAAAAAGATGCAATCTTAGCATTTCATGGAGGGGAGAGGGCAGACATGCTGTTTCACTTCCCCTAGCAACATTCTGATTCAGTTTTGATTGAGCAAAGTTATGCCAGGACAAATAGCTGCAGATGTTCCTTTTTTCAGTAAAGTATCACAGGACTGTACTTCTTTTAAAATAGTTTTTTTTTTTTTTTTTTTTTTTTTCTTAAAGTGATTACCTGTTGTTCTCTCAGGAATGGTCTTTCCTAGAGAAGCTCTGGCTTGCACATTGATTTCAAACTGCAAAAATTAAAACTGAGAAGAAGAGAGAAAAGTGAAGAAAAGAGTAGAAGGAAAGAAGAGAGGGAGACAGGAGGAAATGGGAAAAGGAAAAAGAAGAATTAATTGAGATTTATCTTGGATGTAGAACTAACCTAAATTCATAACTCAGAGAGTAAAAAGATTTAGGCAAAAATAGTCTTGATTCATAATAGGAAGCTGAGCACTTTATACATGGCAAATATTGTTCTAAGGGCTTTAAATATATTAATCTTCCTAGTCTTTCCTAAACCCATTGAAGTAAGTTTGATCATCCCCATCTCTGCAATCGAGGCAACTGAGATGCAGAGAGGTCAAGTAATTTGCTTAAAATAACTCAGCTAACAAATGATGGGGCTGGGAATCGAGCCCAGGAAATACCCTTTCAGGGTTTACACTCTTAATAACACCTCCACCAACAACAATAGCTAACACTTACTGGTCATTACTATCAGCTGCTCTTCTAAATATTTAATCTCACAAAAAACTCTGGAGCAAGTCAATATTATTATTCCCTGTAGGTAAAGAAACAGAGGCATCAATATGTTAAATCACTTACCCACATTCACACATCCAGTTAGTGGTGGTACTGGGATTCATATCCAGCCCTGCCACTAGGCTGGGGAGATAAATTGTTGCCAGGACCTTCAAGATAATGGTGGTCTTGTGGATAAAACGGTAAGCACCTAAGCACTCAGCATATACTGCACTCCAAAATGGTGTGTGAATATTTAGCCATATATCAGTGAGTAAAAATTATCATAATGCAATCTGATTACACAAGCACAGACAGGACACTGAGTAGTTTATCTGATGAGGGACGGTAAGTTTTGTCTTAGAAAGTCTAGATTGAACATATATAGAGAGCAGGCAATTGAAAAAGTGAAGGAAGGAAGCAAAGGTTTAAAGGGCTTTCATTTTCTAGTCAAGTTGTCTTAAGAAGGAGATAGTTCTGGAATTTGGGGAGAGCAGAATGGCTAATTGAGGTTGAACATGAATCTCTATAGAGCCAGCAACCCTGATAAGTCCTGTACTAAGACATTTTTAGGGTGCTCACCTGATTCCCCTTGCACCTTTCTCTACTCTTTTATGTTTAGGCTTTATTCTTATCCCAGTTAGATTTTGAGAAATTGAGTCAGAGAATCAACAATAATGCAGACATTTTAAATAACAGGTCTTTCTTTCTACCCATCTCCCTCATCCTCAGTCTCAGTTTTCCTGACTGACATTAATCCATGGTTACTAAAAAGCTTGCAGTCTCCCAACTCCCCCACAAGAGAGGGGGCTTTGCTATATATATAAGTCTTTACTTGGTCAGTTTTGATTGGACCTGCATCCATAATGTAACTTCTGCATCAGTGCCCCTGCTGCGTCTTTTATGCCTCTCCTTCCCTGTATGCTTGAGTGCAAAAAGTAATTTCTACTTCCTGCTTCCCTTGTGAAGCTCACATCAAACCTCTCCCTCTTTGAATCTACTCTTGCTTTAATTAGCTATACCAGAATTTTCCACACCTCTCTGGGGATGGATATCACATTAAATAAAATTGATGCTCTCCCCAGGAGTTGCCAGTTTCTTATTTTTCCAAATAAATTTAATAAAATATCCCATTTACTATCACTAAATTTCATGAATGAAAGGGCAGTTTCATTTTCAAAATACAGGAACAACACCATCTCAACATAAAGGAAGGTCCCTTACATTGGAAAGCAATTGCCATCACAAAAGTATTTCAAGGTTGTTTTCCTTTATCATCATAGGGCAGCATTTGGGAAATGTTTAGCTAATATACCTGTAGGTATGCTCAAATAAGCATAGCTTTCTATGATCAGTTATAAACTACCTCTTAGCAAAAGTCATTTCTTAAGGATTTGTGCTTGTACATGACTTACCCATATCATTGTTTCCACAGCTCAAAGCAATGAAGTCACAGTCTCACAGATCATTAGTGTTTGGGAGCCATTGAAATCATTAAGTCTTGGTCATTTTTTCACGTGACTTTAGGGCCATATAATATCTTTTGTGGATTAACCAGCGCTAGTTATGTCTGAGTCTCATTTTTATTTATCCTTACTCTATGTCAGGCCCTATGTTAGACCTGGGGTTTACAAAGAGGACTAAAGTGGCGTCTTTGCTCTTGGATATTCCTAACTCAACTTCACACCTAACTGCCTGCCTGCCCTCTGGACATCATTACTCCACTACGTCTCATTGACTCCCACAGCCGAGCTGAGACTTACTAGTGAGGTGAGGCCCAGGGAACCCTTGAATCAAAGGAAAGAATAATGAAAAATTACTGAGCACCTACTATACTTAGGCATTTCACATAGCATATCAGTGTATGTTTTTTGTATCATCAGAAAAACCTTTTGAGTAGGTACAGTCTTCAATAATTTACCGATGAGAAAGCTATCTAAGAGAAGTTCAGAAACTTGTCACAGGTTTATTAAGTGTAGCCTAAGGACTGTTCTCAAGTTTTGTTTGTCTGATTTCAAAGACCCCGATTTTTTTTACACATCTAGCTGCCTTTAAGAGAGGAGAACACAAAGACCCAAATTGTATACCTAGTGGAAGCTGAGCCACACTTGATTCCTATTATATCCAACATTTATGTTTACATGATTACCTTCTGCTCTTACCTTTGGTATTGTTCGCTTGCTGCTATTTACCTAAAACATCTGCAAGGCTATTTTAAATCAGGATATAGGTTTCAGTTCACATTTTACATCTTCAGTGAAGCACTCCCTGACCACTCCCCTATATAGTTACCTTCTCATCATTATTCCCTCTTCATGTTATATTTTTTACCACTTATTGCAATCTGTAAGCATCTTATACAATTGCTTACATTCCTCACATAAAGAGTAGTATCTAACACAAAATATGCCCTCGATAAAAGTATTGAAATACATGCATTTTTCAGATAAAATTAGCATTGTTATTTTTTATTAGAATACCGCATCTTTGAAAATTCTAAGTATTCTTGTTCTCGCAATAGATACGTTTCTAAAGAGTTCTGTAGTTTTCATGCTTTTAAAAAATAAACCAAAATATGGATTTGAAATTATGTAACACATGTAGCAATTTTAAGAGACCTATAAACCTTAAGCAAAAAAAAAAACCCTATGTAAATAGCCTTCTTTCAATAATTTACATTTACATGTTTAACTTATAGTAATTTATCTTCCACGTCTCAAAAATGACACATATTTATGATGTCTCAGTTAATGAGGAGAATTATGTATTCAGTTTCTAGTAATGAACACCTGGATGCAGTTCTCCTCTGCTGTCAGCAGGGGTCTCAAAAAGCCTTTTACCCATCAAAATGTCTATTAAAAATTAGTGAGTTTTGTTGTTAACAAAATGGAACACACATACTCTAAAATTTGTTAAATGCATTTTGTTAAATCTCTGTATCTTGTTTCTAAATGATACATATTTGGTTTTGCTTATGTGCATTGATAACTGTTATTTAATATTTACCTAGCACTAAGTTGATAAGTATACCTTAACAAGCATCAGAACACACAGTGTGAAAATAGGACTGATTTGTGTTTCTTGAGGTTCTTAACACACTTCCTGTGTTTAAACAAGTCCAAGGAATTTCATGAAACTAATAGAATTGGTATAACAACAGCCTGCAACTCTTCAGTCTAACTCTTTCTAAATTATCCAGTGACTTGTTTGGGAAGCAGCTGATCACACTTGCCTTGTAGAAGATGTTTTCTTCTCCTTTTAGCTCAGTCCCAACAGGGCCTGCCAGGCACAAAAAGTGCCTTCCTGGATGCCCATAAGCATTGCAATCCTGATTTTAGGGAGGGTAGCAGAGGTCCCAGCAGCATTTTTACCTGCCTTCTCTCACATTTCAATAGTGTTGGCATTTCCCCTCTTCACTCCATTCCCCAGCAAAAGGTGAGAAAAGTCTCCATAGCAGACCACCTCTTCCAGCGTTGTTTTCTTCCCATGCACTCGCTGATGTTTGCTTGTTATTCACACTGCCCTCAAGCCCTTTCTTCAAGTTGCCCTATGTTTTCACTCTCATTATCAATAGGAATTCAAGCTTGCAAATAATCAGCAGAAAAGCTGGCATTTCCAAAGCCCATTTTTACATTCACTTTCATAAGATTTGTGATAAGGAATCCTCCCAAATTAAGTGCTGATTGTTGTTGGTATCCCCCCCGACCGTTTTACTGTATCTATCTAAAAAAATGGATGAAAGGATGGATAGATGAATGGATGGATGAATAGTTTAAAAATATATACATATGAGTAAATATACTCATACTACCTGTACATATAGATATATGTGAGTATTTAGTAAATATATACTATATATGAATACACTGTACATGTAAGGTGAATATATATATATATATTTTAATAACTCTAGTTTTATCTCTTTATCAACTTGCCCATCTATGTAGTAAAACCTAGGGATGCCAAGAATTGGCATTTCTCCCTCTGTGCTGACCATTGAACTGGGTAAGGATGGTCAAAATCCTGCCTCCAAAACCTCATAATTTATCAAACGTTACAAAGTTCAGCACACAAAAATCTCATGAGCACTTTCAAAATGATATGTAGCTAAATCCAGACACTGTGTAAAGTGCATATGTGCTGAAAGGAATAAAATAATAACACCATAATGCTAAGGTGAGACTCGATTTATAATAGAAGATATCCCCATGAAAATGTGTTGTGAGTCCAATGGGAAAGGAATGGTGTATTAGTCTGTTCTCATGCTTCTAATTAAGACATACACAAGACTGGGTAATTTATAAAAGAAAGAGGTTTAATGGACTTAGAGTTCCATGGTTGAGGAGGCCTTACAATCATGGCAGAAGGCAAAGGAGAAGCAAAGGCACGTCTTACGTGGCGACAAGCAAGAGGGCTTTTGCAAGAGAACTCCCATTGATAAAACCATCAGATCTCATGAAACTTATTCATTACCATGAGAACAGTATGGGGAACCACCCCCGTGATTCAACTATCTCCCACCAGGTCCCTCTTACAACACATGGGAATTCTGGGAGCTACAATTCAAGGCGAGATTTGGATGGGGACATGGCAAAACCATATCAAATGGGTCAATCAGTTTGTCATAGAAGAAGAGTGTCCATATACAGAGAGAAAAAGGATGCAGCAGGGATGCAGAAGTTGTGAAAGAAGGCTTAAGGAATGGGAGAAGTCACCTGGCTTGAGTCTCCTAGACTTTCTCATCTTCGAGAGGATATGGGCTCTGTCTAGTGGATTCCTCACTTGTGAAGAGCTAATAACTCAGGCAATGCTAATCGAAAAAGCATTTTCAAATTCATTCACTCACTTATTCTTTCATTAAATCATTTTCTCCCTTGTTCATTAAACTGCAAGCACATATCAGCCTCTTTTTTTCCATAGGGCCTTTGCAAATGCTCTTCCTTCTGTTTAAAATGTTTCTTTCCCCATATTTTATCACATGAGCCTTATTCTCCTTTCTCAGGTCTTATTAATAATTGTTTTAAATCCTCAAAATGGCTTTTCCTGACCAAATTTTATCACAATATCTTGATCATTTTTCACAGAATCTCAAAATTTTCAGTTATTTACGCATTTTATACAAATTTGTTGTCTGTCTTCCCCAGGGGAATGAAAATGTATGAAAGATGGAATATTTGTTTTCTTTGCTACTATGTGCCCTGGGCCCAGGATGGTGCCTGGAACATAGTCAGCATTCGATAAATATTGGTGTTAAGTGTGTGTGTGAGTGAAACCATGTGAGTAAGTATGAAGATTCAAACTAAAAAAAGTCTTTTTGCAGAATCAAAAATAAAAATTGAATCTAGATTGAATCTCGCCATGTCCAGAAGAACAGTAATTCCATGTGCTTATATATAAATTATGTTAGGCATTAAAATTATATATGGTCTGTAGATAAATATTTAAAATACAAACTGATGCATATACTTACAGGGACATCACTCCCTATTTCTCAAAGGTACAAGTAAATATATATGTATATATTAAGGAATTATAAGCCTCCTGGGATATTGGGATCAATATTAGAAGATATTAGAATGTCCCTGTCTTATAAGATTAACATACTCATCTTTAAAATACTCATTCTAATCTACAAGATCTGTCATCATTAACAGCAATATCAGCATCATGAATATTTATTAATTAGTTACAAGGAGTTGTACACTGGTTTAGAAGTAATCTCTGCCTATAGGGAAATTTGCAAGCTATAACAAATGACATTTGTATGGGTGACAAGGTGAATTTCTATGAACCAGCAAATGTCCAACAACAATTAACATATCATTAGATTATGCCTGTGTTCACACTTCCAGTCTCAATAAATGGTTCGCCTCATTATCTAATGGTTGTTATTGAATATTAGTGCTATCTCATGCATCAGAGCAGTTGTTTACTGAAACAAGTAAACTTGTGAATTGAATATGTGCTTCCTGATTTATTCCCAAGAATAACTTCTATTTTCTACCATGTTATCCTAAAGAGAATCTAAGCTCCGTCAGGGCAGAGGATTCACTTATCATGTTCACAGCTATATCTCCATCTCCCACAACTGTGGCTTATAACAAGTTAGGGGCAATATATATATGTTCAACAAATGATGAAGTTCAGAAATTTTAGTTAAATATTGAGTGCTATTGCATGTCAGACAGTAGGCTAGATACTTTATATTTATTATCTTATCTAATCTTCACTACAAGTCTACAACTTTATGATATTATTATTCCCATCATACAAATAAGGAAACTGAGTTTTAGAAAGATCCTCTTGCCAAGAGTACACATCCAGTCAATAATGGAGAGAGTTTTTAGCCTCAGGCTCTGTGGCTCCAGAGGTTATATGCCTTCCACCATGCTATTTACACTATCAGGTCAAGAAGCAGTTGACAGTTGATATGGCTGGGATTCACGCACAATGAAGACTTGGGCTGGATGGTCTCACTATGTTAATATTGTGTAGTAAGTAGGTGAGGTAAGATATTGTTCAGTAAAGTACCACAGAAGTGTCCATAAAGGCAAAATTAACTATTTTAAAAGTCAGCATAATAAAATCCTAGATGTTATGGATACTAGATAAGCTGCAATATATGATTTTAAATAAAACACTGTTGGAGTGGAAGAAGAACATGGTACTTTATAGAGTATTAGCTGTTAGATAAAAGACTAAATGGATTCTCAGTTCTGCCTCTCATAAGCAGTGTAGCTAAGGTGTATTTAGTTTCTGTGTGCCTCAGTATACTTATCTGTATAATGGAGATAGCTGTCACTAATAACAAAGTAAATATAAAGTGTTACAGTGACTGGCACACACTAAATAATAAATGTTGACTATTATAATAATTCATTCATTCTATTCCAGAAATAAGATATGATAAATGTCTTCCAAGTTCTGTGGATAAACATCTAACTCAAACAATAAATGGTGTGTTTCCTGTTAAAAGATACCATGGGCCGGGCACGGTGGGTCATGGCTGTAATCCCAGCACTTTGGGAGGCCGAGGTGGGCAGATCACAAGGTCAAGAAATCGAGCCCATCCTGGCCAACATGATGAAACTTCGTCTGTACTAAAAATACAAAAATTAGCTGGGTGTGGTGGCATGCACCTGTAGTCCTAGCTACTTGGGAGGCTGAGGCAGGACAATTGCTTGAACCTGGGAGGCAGAGGTTGCAGTGAGATGGCAACAGAGCGAGACTCTATCTCAAAAAAAAAAAAGATACTATGTACTGTGTTCATCTCTAAGTCCCTGTTCATAACTATGTGTGGGTAGCTTAGTGTTATGACAAACTTTCAATGATAAATTTCATTTTATCAATACAATTGCCTTTCCTTTCTTTGACTGATGAAATTACTTGATTGTGTGCTTTTTGCAGGAGATTTTTTATGTATTTCATTCCCTACAAAGTAAAGTGTAGTCAGAAGATATAGAGCTATGATTGGTCCAGTAAAGAATAATGTATTGTTTCATAAACAATATCCCGCATCAAACATCTCAACTACCATACTACCAATTTTGGATGGAAAGAGCCTAGAATTAAGCCCTCTTTTGTCATCAGGGATACCAGCACACTGGGAACAATGCATTTAGCAAGATTTTATTTATAGCAAAATCTCCTTCAAGGAAAACTCCATCTATACCAACAGTCCCCAACCTTTTTAGCACCAGGGACCAGTTTTGGTAGAAGACAATTTTTCCATGGATGGGAGGGGGAATGGTTTCAGGATAAAACTGTTCCACCTCAGATTATTAAGCATTACATAGATTTTCATAAGGAGCATGCAACCTAGATCCCTCTCATACGCAGTTCACAGTAGGGTTCGCACTCCTATGAGAATCTAATGCCATGGCTGATCTTACAGGAGGTGGAGTTCAGGCAGTAATGCTTGCTCACCTGCTGCTCCACTCACCTCCTGCTGTGCATCTTGGTTCCTAAGAGGAAATGGTCCGGTATTGGATCTGTGTCCCAGGGGTTGCAGAACCCTGGTGATGTATAACAATGAAGACAATTAGATTTTTCTAAATTATATTTTACTCCTATAAAATTGTTGCAACAACATAGACTTTAAAATGGAGACAACCAGAATTGTATCTTCTAAAAAATAGAGTTCTTGTTTTCTGTATCTTTTCCAGGACTGATCATCATTATTTTTCCACTCCATATTTATTATTAACATTAGACCATAAGCACTTCTTCATATGACAACTTATTCTCCATGAATACTCTTTCAATTATGTATGTGCTTATAATTTGCTTAATCAATCCCCTATGTTAACAATGTACATGTTAGACATACACACTTCTTCCTGTTCTTCGTTTTATAAATAACACTACATAAATTTTTGTAAATATACTTCTATTTATGTATATATGTATTTTAATATACTTCCTGTAGAATGAATTTCTGGGCATGGCCAAAGGGTTTGAAGACTATTATGCTACCTGAATTATAGAGAAAAATATTTTCCCAAGGGATTGCACCTGATTATCAGTAGCAGTTCACAAGTATGCCAGATTTAACATTGTCTTTCTATTACTGAATTATTTCTTTTTCATTCTTTCATTAGTATAAGCTTATATGTCAGTTTAATATGGACTTCTGTTTGAGGTATCTGGTTTACCATTTTTAATAACTTAATTGTAATTCTTCTTATATAATTTATTCTTTCTTATTAACCTTTTTTCCTTTAGCTATTGATATCTTGATTTTATTTTCTTATTTAAATTGGTGAGACTTTTATATAATATCGATCTTAATCACTTAATTGTCTTATATTTTTTCCATTTATACTTTAATTTTTCTTAGAAGTTTAATTTTATGTATAAAAATAACCTGACTTCTTTCTTTCTTTGGACATTTTAGCAACTCTAAAGTTCTTCCATAGATCTGATAAAAATTGCATATTCTGCTCTCTCTTTACCTAAAAACGAATTTATTTGGACAAATGGTATAAAGTAGCTATCTTCTTTTTTAAGCACAATACTAAACAATTTCCTCAGCATCATTTATTTAATTACATTTTCTGTACTTACTGTTTTATGATGCTTTCTTTGTCATATATTATATTCTTACATATAATTGGATCTCATTACATGCCTTTTAAAAACAGGATTTGACCTATATAAAATAACGATGACTGGACATTGCTCCAGGATGTTGATTGAATGCTTCTACATAGCATCTTCTCTATGGCAGGTTGTTAACATTTTAGAGTTTTATAGAAGTGAATTCTCAAAAAAAAAAGCTGTTGGTGAGTGCATTGGAAACCTTTTAAAATGGCTGTAATTAGCTACTCTGGGAGAATGTTATAGGTTTTGATGGGCCCCTCAGTGGCAGTTCTAGTGGCCTATCCTATTGACTGACAAAAGATTGTAGGTGAATATTTAATGTTGTTTTAATTAACAACTCCTAAAAGAAAATGTCAATTATCTTCCATTTGGCTGAGGCCTATCTTTCCAAATTTTTTTCTTACCCCTTTTCAAATGCTACATAGAAAAATATTTGTTGTATTCCCCAATGGACATCTATCACCTTTTGGAAGTGAGAACAGTGTTTAGTTTTTATATCCTGAATTAATGATAATTTTAAGTCTTTTTTTTCATTTGTCTTTCTTTTTTTATTTTATTATTATTATACTTTAAGTTTTAGGGTACATGTGCACAGTGTTCAGGTTTGTTACATATGTATACATGTGCCATGTTGAAAGAAATTATACTGCCTTTAACATCTACCTAGCAATGATAAGGACTTAATTTTGTTTCTCAGAAGGTAAAATGGGAAGATAGGTCAATCACGGAACATAATAAAACATGCATTAATTTATTTCATGTGGAAAGAAATTATTAATAAAATTGTCCACAAGAAAAACAGAAAGACAATAAATGAGTAGAGACGTGATAACAACACCCCTCTTTCGTGTGTATGGCAGTGATAACAGCAGTACTTACCTCATAAAATTGTTCTAAGAATTAAACACAACGCTGTCATGTCAGTATGAGAGCTTTGGCTGTCACGTGGCTATAATTATCACTGGTTACGTTCTACGTGCATTTGAAGGCCTAGGTGCAGGAAAAGAGGAGGCTATTTCAAGTAGAGACACTGTTATCTCTGGGCTTCAGCTCAGGCTAATGTCTCTACTTGTATTGGAAGAACTAGTTTAGCATTGCAGAAAGTTAAAAAGAAAAGCGTTCTTAAATCAAGGAGTTTTAAAATGTAATGCAGTATTTATGAGCATACTTTTATCTTTTCATATGGTCATATATCAGGTAGTATGTTTACTGGTTGAGAGAAAAATGCCACCCTAAGGTTTGCTGGTACGATGAAGTCATCCAAATTCTATGGTTACCTGCTTTAGCCTATGTCTCCATCACTGACAGATGTCATCCTACTTTTCTTAAACTATGAAATTCTAGGTACTTATGAGCTGCTGGAGATTCCTCAGTACACACAACAGTTTGCTTATTACTTAAAAGTCACAAAGAGGTAGGTGCTTGGGCCCAAAAACAGACACTTCTTTAAAAGGACCTTCTAGTGATAGCAAAACAGGAATCCCAGCCCCTACCTTTGGAAAATGAGCAGTTAGAGAATGTAAAAGAAATTATCTGTTCCATTTATAAAAATGCAAATAAATTGTATGCATCTAATAATAGCTTATACAATACAGATATGTATTTAAGCACTTTATATATCTCAGGTGCTGAGGGGAGAATTCTATATATTAACTGATTTATGTATTAGAACAAACTTATGAAGTAGGTACTATTCTTACTGATGAGATACTGAGGCATATAGTGATTAAGTGTAACTTGCCCAAGATGGAACTTGAATTGGACTCAGCAGTCTGATCTCACAGTATCTGTTCTTAACCCATATACTTCCTGTTTCTCTGCATTAAAGTAGACTCACCTCTTGAGGAAGTAAATAAGATCTTTGGGTATAAAGGGCCAGGCTTGTGACATTTAGGCTGCCATCCTATTCAGATTTCTCTCAACCTTTCTCAGGAATGACTCAGACCATTCTGAAGGGGGGAAACATGTAATCCCAGCACTTTGGGAGGCTGAGGTGGGTGGATTACTTAAGGTCAGGAGTTCAAGACCAGCCTGGCCAACATAGTGAAACCCTGTCTCTACTAAAAATACAAAAATTAGTCGGGTGTGGTGGTGCATGCCTGTAATCCCAGCTGCTCGGGAGGCTGAGGCACAACAATTGCTTGAACCTGGTAGGTGGAGGTTACAGTGAGCCGAGATCGCGCCACTGCACTCCAGCCTGAGCAATAGAGCGGGACTCAGTCTCAAAACTAAAAATAAAATAAGATAAAATAATAAAAATAAAAAAGTAGATACCATTGTTCATTCTGAAATTTAAAGTTTCTCATTGCACCATCTCATTGCATCCCTAGCCTTCCTGAACATTTCCCATCATGTGCTCAAATAATGTGCAAGAAATGGCCTCTGTGGTTACTACAGTTTTGCATTGCACACTCTTTTATCCCTAGATCTGTAGGTAGGTAGGGTTTGCCATCTATACCACTATAACCAAGGTTCATCAATATAATCTAAACTGCTCTTCTCTCTCTCTCTCTCTCTCTCTCTTTCTCTCTCTCTTTTTTTGTGCCACAGCCAGTTTATTGTGGCCAGCATTTTGTAAGAGCATATGGCACATCTGCTGTTGAATTTATTTTTATGAGGCTGTCAGCATGGGCTGTGCTGTGGTTTGAATGTGTCTCCCCAAACGTGTCAGTTGGTAACTTAATCTCCAATGCAACAGTGTTGGGGGGTGGGACCTAATGAGAGGTATTTAGGTTATGAGTACTCCACCCCCATGAATGGATTAATGCCTATTATAAAAGGGTTTGAGGCTGTGAGTTCTACTGCTTGCTCTTTCTCACCCTCTTTTTGCTTTTCCACTATGGGATGATGCAGCAAGAAGGCCATCACTAGAAGTGGCCCCTTGATCCTGGACTTCTCAGTTTCTAGAAATGTGAACCAAATAGATTTCATTCATTATAAATTACCCAGTCTGTGGTATTCTGTTATAGCAGCATAAAATGTTGTAAGCCAGGCTGTGAAAGAGAAAAAGAGAGGCCTGAGAAGCAAACCAAGAGCAGGAAAGGGAAAGGGATCCAGAAAAGAGTCTAGGAGTGGAGGAAGGGAGGACGGAGCTTGCGGAGGGGGACTGTGTTTCAAATCTGTTCCTCCCAGAAACAAGTTCCAGAGTTTTCACACTGGAACATACAGTCTTGTTAATTCTTAAAGGAAGAAGATTAAGGAAATGAAAGTAGACAGGAAAAGAGGAGTGTGAGAAGCATCAAGCTTGTTTAACTAATACTTTTTTTTATGTTTTCTTTATATTTGTGTTTTAATTTACCTTATTTCACACAAGGAACTTAAGTTTAAACTCATCTCTTTTTAAACTACTTTATTGAGTTATGACTGACATATGAAAATCTGAACATATTTAATGTATACAACTTAATGAATATGGTGATAGGTACACACTATGAAACCATCACCACAAACCATGCTATAAATATGTCCATTCTCTCCAAAAGTTTTCTTCTACCTCACTTTATTGATTATTAATGTAATCAATAAGATTATAAGAGCACTTGTCATAAAACCCACGCTTTTAGCAATTTTTTTAGTTTACAATGCAGTATTGTTACCTATAGACACTGTAGATCTCTAAGGCTTACTTATCTTGCGTAGCTTAAGCTGTTTTTTCCTTCCCTACATGAGGCCTATTTTCAGATAAAAAGGCTAGTATCCTAAAAGTGTCTTTGAACCTTTTTTTCCTCTGATACAGACTTAATGAGGTGTTGGGGAAAAGGGACTGACCCCAAAGCATTTGCTCCATTATGTCTCGCCTCATTCCGAGTCCTGACACACACCTCTCTCCTCCAGCCTCGGTGAGGTGAGAGCCACTGAGCTTTTCATACAGCTCCATGCTCAGGATCTTGTTAGGTTAAAGAATTACTTCTAAAGCTTTTTGGTAAATGGCTGAAAAAAACAGCTGCTGTATACAATACCATAGTACAGATTGCTCTTCAACTATGTCCATTCTAACAGGCAAAGAATTATTGAGTGATAGAGAAATTGCCCCTTCACAATTGCTAAGCATTTGCTGGTATGTGCAGGGACAAGTGACAGTGTGATTATGCATGTGTGGGAAGATAGTTTCTGCCTGGGTTATAAATCATATGGGAAAAATATTATGAAGAAAGGTAAGGTTGCATATACTGATAATAATAATTCATATTGAAATAAAATTGTGGTAGGAGTACAGTAGTTGTCATGGTAGTAGCTACTACTATATTTTTTTGAGGGTTTGCTGGATCCAAAGACTCAGGGTAGGTATTATTCTAATGTTACTTTTTGAAATTATAACAACAAGGAAATTGAGAATCAAAAAATTCGAATAACCTGCCTTAGTTCATTCAGTCTTTTAATTAGCAAGCCAAAGATTTATATCAGATATGTCTGATACCAAAATCCATTTCCTCTCTCCTCCCTCCCCAACCCCTAGACTCTACAGGGCTTACCTAAAAGTCTCAATAGCACACAAACAGGAAAGGGGTGACTCAACTGATATTTAGAGCATGTGTCATCAAATGTCTTAGCTACTAGCTGGGTGAAACGTAATCATTCCTTGTCCAAAGTTTTACAAATTTGGGAGAGTCTGTCTAACTCTCCCGATTTCGGGCTGCTGTTGTTTGGAAAGAGGTACAACCTGCAGTGGTGCATAAATACAACTTGAAAATAACATGGCTGGTAAACTTGTTCACAGTGAAAACAAGCACAATGATTTCCTACTTAAAACAAAACAAACAAAACTTTGCCTCAATTCTTTTAACACTGTTTGTAGTCCTCTGCGGGAAGTACAGTTTAATTCCCGTTAAAATAAGGAAATGATCAACCTTCCACTGGTTTATATTTCTCATCATCATAAAGTAGGGAATAAGGGTAGGAGGAACACCTGCAAACAATAACAGCTTAGTCCTTTACTAGTCTTTCCCAAACTGTAACAATGCACCAATCTGTGATACCTCACAGCTGATATTTCAACTTAGATATTTTTAACACTTTAAATTTAATATGAAACTTGGAAATTATTGTTTTATTTTTAATAGTTTTTCAAATAGTATTCCGATAGCACAACAGAAAATAAGCATGCTCTGTAAAATTTTCATTAATTTATATATATAAGCTTTCATAGCAAATTCTCATCTGTAACTATATTAAAATTAAGTTCAAGTTGATTTTTTATAACTTTATATTTTGGTCTGTAGTCTACCAATCACAAACAACCTTTTGGTTTGCAATAGCCCACACAGCAGATTTCTGAAAGAAAAGGATGGGCGAAAAGCCTAGTTATATTCACGGCATGTTAGATCATCTTTAAAAGTACTTGTACATTACAAAAGTGGCAACTATTCATTTGAGGGAGGGTCCTGAACACCTAGCAGAGTAAACACATTTTCCATATTTATTTCTTAAAGGATAATGAGAGTGACAGCAGCAACTGCTCTTCCCAAAGTCTTCCTAGTGAGAAGGCATGAACATTTAGGTTACTGAATTTCTTTTACTGTCCCAAGAAGGGACAATAAACTCAGTAATTTGGGGAAGTGTTTGTGTGAATAATTCCCATTAGGAAATTAACTTAAATCAGAAAGTCACTTAAAAGGATTACAAGTTAAAATAAAAATGGTTGGAGTATTGTCAATGCATCTAGTTCACCATCCACCCAATTAATTGGATTTGTATCAATTACTCCTTTAGATTGAAAAAAAAAATATTTAGAGCAACAAGTAATAAAGCATAAAATATTTAAATTATCTTTACATATGAATCTTGGGGTACTGTAACATGATAGTGGTTGGGCACAAAATGGTACCTACATGAATTCAGTGACAAAAAATTATTAATATCTTGACTAGTAGAAGAGAGTACTCACTGGGACCAACATAAAAAGTAGCAGATGTGAAAGGTGGTGAGGAAAGGATGCATACACGCTGTTAAATACATCTCTCCGAAGGCAGTTATCCTGCTCCCTAAAGTTTTCTTGGAACTCAACTTCCTTTCAGAGCTGCAGCTTCTCTTTTTGTTTTGAATTTCCACGTTTTGTTTGGGCTTCCTAAGAAATAAGTTTATTGGCTTCACAAGTGGATCTGGCTTAACCCTCTATGGGGTCTGCAACAGTCGTACTTCTCCACAAGAACTGGAAAAACATAAGTTTCATAGCTTGGGTCAGGGTGGGGATCCAGAGGGGAAAAAAAAAAAAGCTATACCACCACATACATCTGACCTTACATCACGTTTAAGAACGACCTCATTTCTATTTAATAAAAGTGACAGACGTCAAATAATCAGCACTTTCTCTGAATTCAAGTCAAGACCAGAATTCCACATAAGAATGTTGACATGAGCACAAAATTCATGTGGAGTTCTTGTTGACATACCAATCCCCAGGGTCCTACTGAATAATATGCTTCCAGTGGAAAGACTTCAGGATTTATATTTTAAGTAAATGTTTCTATTACTGTGTATAATCTAGCACCTTTAGGAAACACTAGACCAGTGGGACTCTTAACTCCCCTTAACTTCCCCCACCCTCTGCCAGTTTTAACGCAAAACCAACGTCAGAAATATTCGGACTCCTCCATGTTTTTGACCGAACTGGGAACAACCTGAAACCTTGTGAGCAGTCTAACATATCTCAAGAAGTTGCAGAAACCTTTAGTACAAATGGCATAAAAAATGTGTAGTCAAAAAATGTTAAAGTTATGAAGGACCTTTGAGAATAATTCTGATGCTTCACGTTGCAGATGGGACTGTTCAGAGGCGTGAAATGTGCTATCTTGGGTCATGAATTTGGCAGGGGCAGAACTAGAAGTGAGCTCTCTGGACTGCAACCCATCACTTTTCCATGTGCTTATTTTACCCAACCCAGTATTTTTGGTCAGGGTCAATTCACTTTCCCCTTTGCTCTGAAAGGCTATTACGAGTAACCTTGTAACAACTAACAGCTGCTTTCTCTAAGCAGCATTTGAATGCAACACTGAATCCCCAGGAGAAAATAGTTGCACAGTGCTTTCAAGTCTTTTCTACACTCTCTCCACCCACATATATTTACATCTCTCACATTCTTAAGTGAATTACAGTCAAATGCTTCATTACAGAGACTCAGCCAGGAGGACATGCCCTGGGGAGTTTATTCACAGACAAATGTATTATTCACAAGCCTGATCTGATCATACAAAATTTGCACTATAACCACACACCCTGAGGAAATGCCTTTCAAAAACCTAAATGGTTACACTTAAAAGAATGGTGTGGATGAAAAGAAAGAAAAGTATATGAGCTACAAGGGATGGAGCTATTGCCAGTTGGTGTGCAGGAACCTCTCAAAGGAACCTATTCTGAGCCCCTCCCTAATCCCTTACCTCCTCTAAGATACCATTTCCCTCATTTTATAGAGTCCTCTTTTGACAGTTTTGAAGGGAGGGTGGAATGATGAATTAAGTAGCGTTGGTGAATTATTTTAATTACTTTGTGCATACTTTGTGTTTTAAGCAAAGAAGCATTAGGCAAATAATTTTTCTGAATAGTGAATATGGTAAAAAAAAAAAAAAAAAAAGACAGCTTATAGTTATTTGGTTACCATCTAATATGAAAGAAGATGTGTACATTAGCACTCCACCTGCAGATAGAAGTTGCTCTACTTAGAAAGTCAAAAACATCATAGCATCAAAGTTTCCAGCATTCCTTGACTTGAAGAATTTAACCTAAAGTTGTACCTTTAAATTCTTTAGATCCTGACCTCCTTGAGTTCCTCCTGAAGTAGATTGTAACCTAACCTATAACATCTGAACAGAACACTTGATTTCTTGTTTCTTGCTTTTCTTACCTCTGCAGGGTTCCAATGGTCCCTGGCTCTAACTGACCAGTTTAAACTGACAAAACCACTGCATTAATGTTTGCATTGAGTATTGGTCAGCAGAATGCTGTGCAATTGATACTTCTGCTACTTCCAACTCCAGCTCTGCTGAGAGAAACCTATCTATTATTTAAAACACTATTAGTAGTGGTAAGATTGCACTGCTTTCTCTCACTATAGCTGCTGAGTGTTATCTAATTGGTTTTTATTACTTCGAAAACCCTGGGAGTGTGGAGCTCAAATGCACATTTGCTAACAGTTCTGTTCTTTCCTCTTGTACTCATTGGAGATGCTTTTAGATCATTTAGATTTTGTCAGCAGGAAAGAGGGAAAATATTTGAGATCATTTTGGAGAGTACCTGGAAAGGGACTACAGACCTTAAGATTAGTTTAGCTGTGGCTCCTCTGGGACTCAACTACATGAATGCACATCACATCTGTGGCTTTTCCCATTATTATCTGAAGTGCAGAGACTTCGGCTTGCTTCCAGAATTGTGACATTATCAATTTCTCATGTGAATGCTATTGTTCATTTTGTATAGTCTTGATCTTATTGGCATTTTGATAACTATAAACTGAGTTCTCTATTACTATTTCTTTTATTTAAACGGAGCAACTTAATGATGAGCTCTTATTCTTATACATGCCATGTACAGAATGTATTTTCCTTGTTTTTGTGAAGTTTGCTCCATACTCCAAGGCTTGATTTATGTATATTCCATTTGGTGTCTCATTTAGTTCACTATCTCTTCCTTCTTGACTTCAAAACCAGGCTTCCATGTTTACCTCCTAACTAAAATGGCTTTCTCTGAGATCATATCCAGTGCCTGTGTTCAGCTCTCATTTTTAAAAAACTCTTTACTTTGCCTTTAAAAATATGTTCTTTAGTAACTAATAAAAACAAAACTTTCTGAACACTTACTATGCATCAGATGCTGTTCTAACACTTAAAATGTATAGTTAAGTCACTGAAGTATTTAACTACCTTACTGATTTTTCATAGTATCCCATCAGGTGAAGAGTACTATGCTCTCCAATGTATAGATAAGGACATTGAGACAAAAAAACATGAACTCACATGTCCTAAACTTGCCACTTACTGGAGGTGCTGAGGCTCCATTCTGGAGGGTTTCAGAGGTCCACAAGTCTTTGCTTCCAGCGACACTCTGTGCTGCTGCTCAGAATTCCCTCTGAGTTGTCATCAGTGATGTCCTTGCCTCCCACCTCTCAGACCAGATTCAACTGAACAAACATCAATTGAGTGCCTGTTAGGGGCCAGGACACAGTCTCCTTCCCAGTCTCTTCTTGTCCCCTTGCTCATTAATTGTATTCAGAAGAGACAGATGAAAGTAAAAATTATGCAGTGGCTTTTAAGCTCTAGGAGCTTTTTTCTGGATGGGGAGAAGAGCCGTGATGGAAGCACTGAGGAGCAGCACTGAGGAGCAGCACTGTCAGTCCTGCCCTATCTCCTAATCATTAATAATTTCATATGATCCTCTCAATGCACCAGTCTCATCACCATCAATTTTTCAATTATTCCCTTTTCTTTGACCTCCAAATCTAATCAGTTACTAAATGTTACTAATCTCCCCCTTTAAAATTCATCTCCCCAGCCATAACTCTACCCTAGGTTCTAATCACTTCACTTCTGGATTGTAGTGTTGGCATCTAGCACACGTTCTGTCTATTCCAAACCGGTTATCCGTGATCACAAGCTCTGGCCCCCAGAGCACTTTCAATCATCTTCTGTAATCCAGGTCAGATACTAACTCCTCTCTGAAGTCCTCCCAATCACTTCACAGACCATAACCCTTCATTCTGACTCTTTTGGGACTAGCGAAATAGTATTCACATGTTTGTCACCTCACTGCAGTTTAAATTTCTTGTGGCC
Organism: Symphalangus syndactylus; assembly: GCF_028878055.3. Classification (NCBI taxonomy): domain Eukaryota; kingdom Metazoa; phylum Chordata; class Mammalia; order Primates; family Hylobatidae; genus Symphalangus; species Symphalangus syndactylus. Next base: position 41,582,926 of record NC_072443.2, on the reverse strand, counting down.
TGGCCTGTCTGTTATTCTTCTTTTATACATAACATTCAGCAGTATGTCTGGGACACAGTAACCATGTCTATTCATTCTTAGATATACAAGTGAATGCAGAAACAAATGAATAGATGAATAAATAAATGAAAGAAAAAAATTACTGACTTGGCAGGGACTTTCGCTTGCCTACTTTACCAAGTTCAAACTTCTCAGCATGGTCACAAAAGCCCATTGATATATCCTTCCTTCCACTGAGCTTGTCTCTAATACCTGTTGGCTTGGCCCTGGTTTGCCTAATGGAATACAGTTCTCTTCACATATAATTTTTTTTCATTTCTATATTAACAGTTCAAGGCATTCTCTTTTCTTGGAACATCCTTTCATACACTTCATCATTTTCTTTCTGCACAAAGTCTGCTCCAATTATCTCCAATTCTGCCTCTTACCATTCCTTTATTCACATATGATCCCAATAGACTGATGAAGATCTATTGTTTTCATGAGAGTTTTTTGAAGCTAGGGTTTCCACGAAAGTGTTGGTGTGACGTCATTTAGCATATTTGGCATCAGATGTCCAATGACCAGGATTTCAGTTTCAACTCTAATAGGTGACCTGTCTATGAGTCTCAGTATACTCATTTGATAAATGGAAATTAAAACGACTAGCTACTTCATGTAATTTTTGTAATAATTAGAGGAACCTCTCTATATAAAAGATGCATTAGCCAAATATCTTGAAAATAATTTTGTCCACTATAAAGTATTACATACATTTTCTTTTAATTATCGTAACTACTTTTTTAAGACCCAGGAGCAAAATGCAAACAAAGAAATAAATGTTTCTTACATCATCATTGTATTAATTAACTCTATAGTTCTCATGTCTCTGAAGACTTTATTTTACATATCTCAACTAAATTAACCTTCCCAACAAATAGCCCCTAGTTTATTAACAAAAATACTGTCTATAGGGACACTTTATTATCTCTAAACCTTACAACAATCCTGAATGGTCAAAACCACCAACCCCCATTAACAGATGAATAAACTGAGGCTCCAACAAGGCAACCAACTTTCGCATGGTGACAGGACTAGTAAATTTGGAGTTGGGATATTAATTCAAGGTTATCTCCTGCAGAAGTCCACATCCTGTTCATGGTACCAGGATGCTTCTGTGACTGTATTACGTTATTTGTTTGTGTTTCTATAAAGAAATATCTGAGGATGGGTAATTTATAAAGAGGTTTAATTGGCTCAAAGTTCTTCAAGCTGTACAAACATGGCACCAACGTCTGCTTAGCTTCTGGTGAGAACTTCAAGAAGCTTACAATCATGGCAGAGATGAAGTGGAAGAACACATGCCACATGGTGACAGCAGGAGCAAGAGAGAGGTCCCAGACTTTTAAACAACCAAATCTCACATGATAACTGAACAAGAATTCACTTATTTCCAAGGGGATGGTGCTAAACCATTCATGAGGGACCTGCTCCCCTAATCCAATCACCTCCCACCAGGCCCTACCTCCAGTATTGGGAATCACACTTCAACATGAGATCTAGGGGGACAAACATCCAAACTGTATCAGTGAGAGAGGATTATTACTCATTTTTACTGATAATCCCATTTTAGAATAAATGTAGCGTCCCTGTAGGTGGCTCATGTGATCCGAAAGGAGACAGGAATCACATGCCAATCTGAGGGTCTCACGTGGAGCATTGTCCTGTTGGGGTCAGCAGGTTGGCTTCTTGCCATTCAGGAATGATGCCTTTTATAATGAGGAAGTTAGAGAGATAATTATGGAAATTAATTCCTGAACTGCTGTGGCCTGTGAACTCTACCAAGCAGAACTTTGAATATCAAGGGCAGTGCTGCAGTGCAGATCAGAAATGAGAAAACCTTACTTTAGCAGTCATAGGGAGTAAACTGAACTGTTTTTATACAATCCCATATCGTCTTATTTAACGTGTGTGTGTGATTGCATTCATCTTAGCATTCCTGTCACCTGATGCATACAGATGGCCCATTAACCAATTAACTTATTGGACTAAATAGGCTAAATCAAACTAGATGACATCAGCTTGCTCTACAAGGATAGAACTAAATTAAGTGTGTTTTAAATGCCAGTGAGAATGATTGCATGATAAAATAAAGAAGAGATGAAAAGAGAAAACAGAATTCAATCCCTAATCTACTCATTTCTTTCCATTCCCAGAAAATGCCTAATCTATTTTAGATTAGAAAATACCCCAGCTTGCAAAAGCTTGTCAGCCCCATATCACGTTACACTAAGTCAATGTCGAGCTCACGACATGAAGAAATTCAAGCTCAGTGCTGAGAAATGCATTTTCTAGGTTTTTAAATATTTTTTGGCCACAATCTGATTTATTTTCCACCAATCCAGATTCTTTCCAGCCCTGTGGTTCAGCTAATATGAAGAGCAATAAGCATATTCCAAATATGGATTCTGAGAAGTCACTTCAGAAACATTCTTCCTGGAATTCTGTGTGATTCACAAGGAAATGTCCATAAACTATATCCATATAACACTAAAAATGGAAGAAGAAGCAACCATGTACTTCTGTTTTCTAATACTGCCAAGGTGCACAACTCCTATAATTTTCAGAGACCCACACTATAATTCACTCTCTGTCCTATGATCTGCCTCTTTTCTCTCTCTCATTAGATTTAATTCAGTAATCACACCCTGCAAGCCATTCAAGCAGAAATACCCTTGCTGATTGCAACTTTCACCAGCTAGTCCATGAATATTGCTGTAGTGTGTATATATGTATGTGTATGTGTGTGTGTGCCTGCGAGTGAAAGAGAAACTATTACCTTTATCAGCAGCTGCCTCCTCTCTCTATCTTTAGTTTGCTCTCTCTACCTATTCCTCTTTTCCCATTTTGTATACATGGGAGATGTAATTCTATTTCTCCAGAGTGGCACTACCAGTAGATGAATCCTCCTTCCTCACTAGTCATCACTTAGTATGAAATATTGTTTCCTCTTTTCACTTTTTTCTGTGGTTTTAATTACTTGTCCCTGAACTAAACATAAACCATCTTCCCTTGAATGTTTTGGTGACCCTGTTGTGCTTTTCAACTGAGATTTTACCCTAAGCCTTTTCCACTTGGATTTTAATGTCTGTATATACTTGCTTTTTGTCCACATTGCTTTTTGAATTTTTCACTTATTCCTTAATTTGTTTTCTGTATGTGATTATCGCTTGATTATACCCAAGTGAACTTGTGAACATGGTTTCTTTTTGCTTCCCTTACCCCATGTGTGGCATGTATATGTCAATTCCCATTCCCTCTGGGGGAGGTAGGAGGAGTAGCAGTTGCCGAATGGTATGAGCATTTTAGTTTAGAAGATGTAACCGTATCTCTTCACTGCCTTGTTTTATATCTTTATGCATGAGCAGCATTACTCAAACTGAGCTAAAGCTTACCAGTCTAAAACTGCACAATGCACATCTCATTAAAAGAAACGGCTTAGGTTCCCAAATGAATATGCAGAATTGATTTGTATGGTGGAGAAGTTAAAGGGTCTAAAGAGGCTAAGACTTTGTTTTTTAATAATTTTCCTTTATGCAGGAGCTTAAATAATTGTTGATTTACATTATAAAGGATCAAATAGAAGCCATAGCATTTTGTGCCATTGTATTGAGCAATGAGATGAAAGATTCTAAATTTATATTGTGAGGGAAGAGGAAAACAAGCCACAAATCTCAAAGGTTGTGCCAACGTCATGTGTGGAAGGGCAGTGCCACTCATTTGACACCCTTTTGCTTTGTACTTCGTGATCTGGCTCTTGTGTGTAGCCTCCAGCTCTGGTCATATCATTCCATTTTCCCTTTCCAATATTCAATTAATGTGTTCTTTTTCTGTAGTTGGAACTGGTAACAAAACATGGTGAGAGAGAAGATAGAGAAATGGGAGAGGGGAAAATGTATAGAACACAATGTTCTGGAATGTCCTAGTCGCACATACACTTTTAGTAAGTTTCACTTATTTGCACAAATTTGGTTTGGCATATACTTTTATCTTGCATTGATTTATAAATATTTATATGTATTACATGTCATGTATGTATATTTTATATATATTAGTGAGGGATAAGCAATAGAAGAGATAAGTATAAATATATGATAATAAACAGAGATCACTTCTCCTTCATTCATTTATTTTAAATTGACAGATATAATTTATGTTTTTATTGTGTACAACATAATGTTTTAAAATGTGTATTTGAAATATCTATATACATTGTGAAATGGCTAAATTTAGCTGATTCACATGGTTGTGAATTTACATAGTCATCATTTTTGTGACTTCTGCTTAATATCCTCTGTTTTAGTATTTTTCAAGAATATATCACAATGCTGTACAATATATCTCTAAGATGAATCATTTCTTCTTCATGAGATAAATCAATTACGTGGACACAAAATCTGTACTATCAAATATCCCTCAAAAATATAGAGATGAAAAACATACTTTTGTCACTTCTTTATCACTTTTTCGGAAATGGAACCTAAGAAAATAAGAGTGAGGGAAAGGGAAACTAATATTTTTGAAGCATCTACTATGTATTCAAATACAGAGTTGGCTGCATTCATATAGAATAGTTAATTTAATCCTCTCAGTAGCTCTAAAAATAAGTGGTGCTAGTCCTGCTTTTATAGCTACTGAAATTGGGACTCATATAGATTAAGTCCTTTTAGCTGTAAAGGCCCATCACACTAGTAAATGAGAAGAGCAGATTTAATTTCAGATGAATTGACTTTTAAAGTATATCTCTTTTTTTCTTTCTGATTGATTGAAGAAACTTCTTTTTCTATCTATGAATAAATACTTTCTCTATTGATCATCTTACACTATCTGTGGGTAACAGTGATATAATATATGATGTGTGACCCTTTGTTTTCTCAGCCGAGGAAATTAATGTAAAATTCTGCTTGTCCAAAACACTGTTTACAGAAGTACAGAGATTTCGTAGCTGAGCAGTTTTCTGATTGTGGATCCTACCTGATTGCCCGAGGTTGATTAACAATATTGTGAATTCTGCCCTCCACGCACGGAAGAGGAGCCCTGTGCTGGGTCTCATATTAATACTACTCTGTCTGATCCTTCCATAGAGTCGTCACTCCTCATAGATGAAGCCAACATCTTAAAGGGGCTCCCACCCGGCACCTACCATCTTTCTTCTAGACTATCACCTGTGCATCCCAGAATTCCCTGCCCTAGAAAGTCCCAGACCCATTTTTCCTAGGTCTGCGTTGGCCTCTTCTTGCCTGTACTCACAAAGACTGACCAAGGAAAGCTTGCAGGGGCTGTCACAGACTCCGCACTTGAGAGCAAGGGGCCTCACAAATGTTTGCAGTATAGAACTGAGGCTGGGACAGATTGAGGAGAGAAATTTATGGGCACAGACCAGCGGTCTAAGGCAACTCTTTCATTTCTACCTTCCTCACACACAGAACTTCAAGGAGTTGAAGATTCTAAATTGATACTCAGTCTTCTAGGAGGATGGAATGATATTAAGTGGTACATAAGGTTCCCCTTGTAATGTTTCCCTGGGCCTCACGTATATTAAAAATAGGCCTGAATAGCATACTACTCTGATTATATTTTACAAAGGAGAAAAGATCTTACCCTGGCACTTTCAACTTTTATTATAATTTTAAATAATGTATTATGATGCTTGTTTCTTCAGCTCTTGTTTATTGTAATTGTTTATCATAATTTTAAACAATTTATTATGATGCTTGTCTCTTCCAACCTTTGGGAACAGGAAAGCACAAGTAGCTTTTTGGTTCTGACCTCCTGGAAGCAGGATCCCCTGAACACAGGCGTGCCCACACACATGCCCCCCATTGACAGGCATAGCAGGTAGCTCAGCTCGTCTTCCTGGATTCCATAACCACGTGATTGCTTAGGATTGGGCATCTTAGCTTCTTCCTTTATTGATGACCTTTTAAAATGGTGAAAATTAAATAAAATGAATGCAAAATGGTAAATACAATATTTGGCACAAGAACATGTTGTCTCACAAAGTATAATAGATACCCAATAAATGATAACTTTCCCCCGTCCCCTCCCTTCTGCCAAACCAACACTTTTACATTAGCTAGGAAACATGAGTATTCCATACTGGGATCAGTTGACGTTTTTCTCCCAATTTCTCTTGAAGTTCCTCTAGCGCACGCGTTTACCACTCTCTACCATGTAATCAAGAGAAGACGCTAATGAGGCGTTAGATGCCTTTTTATCAGGTCCCTCACCAATCACCCTAAATACCCAGCTCCACTCAAGAGCTCTGTGCCATCCTGCCTTTTCTCGTCTTCATCCTTTGTTTCACTGTTTAGCTCCCACCCCCAACCTCCATGCACTCTCTTTTCCTGAAGTGCGGTCACTTCATCTCTGTCAGGGAGCTTTTAGTCGGATGAATGTAAAACATTTAATCAAGAGATCTGTCCTGAGTTGGTACAAAATGTCACAGCCCATTTGCTTAAAAAAATAAAAATAAAGTCATCTGTTCTGTTTATCTCTAGCTTTCCACAGACAATGGCAGTTGCTGATTTTAATCTATTGCAATGAAGTGTGCCTTAGCCTGAACCCCCCTGCTTTTCTCACACGTGAATGCAGAGCTGAATCCTGAGAGAGCAGCTTTGCCCATTGCTTGAACTAAAGGTGCAGGAGCTTATCTTCCCATAGAGAATTTTCCATTTCTCATTCTCTGCTTCTCATACTTTTAGCATATAGACGGAACCTTAGATTTGGAATTGTGACTCTTCTTTTTTTCTGCGTTAAATCAGCATGCAGTGGGGCCGGGCGCGGTGGCTCACGCTTGTAATCCCAGCACTTTGGGAGGCCGAGGCGGGCGGATCACGAGGTCAGGAGATCAAGACCACAGTGAAACCCCGTCTCTACTAAAAATACAAAAAATTAGCCGGGCGTGGTGGCGGGCGCCTGTAGTCCCAGCTACTTGGAGAGGCTGAGGCAGGAGAATGGCGTGAACCCGGGAGGCGGAGCTTGCAGTGAGCCGAGATTGCGCCATTGCACTCCAGCCTGGGCGATAGAGCGAGACTCCGTCTCAAAAAAAAAAAAAAAAATCAGCATGCAGTGTCTGATACATATACTTGGGTACATTTCAGATTGAAATATGCAATACCTTTGCACAGGGCAAGATGGAAAGAAAAGTATGCCCCGTGGTTCTGGCTGTGTTTTGAAACTAAGATTGAAGGAAGGAGAGTATATTCAGAAGCAAGTATTCTGAAAATACTATTAATAGGGGCATTTCTTTGTTGATTTCTTAAGCAGCCTCTGCATTAACAAGAGTTTTAGTATTAGGATAGCTTAATGAGGTGCTAATGAGAGAAGAAGAACTGAGCCCTCTGTTCAGTCCCTCATACTGCATTGTTTACAAGGGGTCAAAAGTTCTTTGCATATTTCTACATGAGCAAAATAATTGCAGTACTTTCTAATCCCATTTCAACTATCACCCTGCCAACCTGTTTTCAGCCCACACACACACACACACGCACGCGCACACTCAACTTTGTACAAAGTGGACTAGAAGTGGATTACATAAAATAGAAGGAAGCTGATCCCCTCATCTCTATTCATTTTTCGTAGCATTAACTGCTGACTTATTGACAATGTATTTGTGCTCAGCTTGAGTCAGTCATATATTTCATTCAGAACCGACAGGTTACAATCTACCTATTGGCATCCTACTGGTATCACATGTGACACACTTGTGATAGCTGCTGCAAGCTGGACATGTTCAAGATGTGCATCTTTGGAAAGGCATTTACCAAAGACTGTTAAACAACTTTACACTTATGAAACAGGGCTTGCCTTAAGCCCAGAAGAAAAAAGTTTGAGCGATGTCAGCAGCACTGACAGCACCTTTGGACACGAAGAACAAGGCAGTAACAAAAAATAAGCACACAACCCACCAAATAAAACTCATTTATTTAATCAAAAATATACTATTAGTACTTTACACAATAAAAAAATTTTAATATTAATATGACTTAAAGATATGTTAATTCAAGCCAATCATTCGAATTTGTTTCCTGGGTAGGAAAATAAAATTCAATAAGTTTATATTGAGTGTCTACTATGTCTTATTGGGAACTTATTTTGTACTTGCGTCTGTGTGATATGCCATCAAATATACTAGTATAACATTTTAGGTAAGCTAGGACTTTTTTCTACAAAAACAAAACTATGGTAATTTCTTAGTTTGGCAAGATTATGGTTTATGAAATACTTTCAGTTCCATTGTTTCAAGATAAATGTGCTAAAGGGCCACACAAATACTTCAGTGACTCAGAGGGAGCAATCCCATCCAGTGTGGAAGCATAGAGACTGTTAGGAAGAAGTTGGCAGTCAAACTTGGCCCACCTTTAAGAAAGTAGAGTAAACGGATGATGAAAATCAGTTCCTCTGGTGGACTTGGAAGCTGTGTTTTATAGGTCAGTAATAATAGAAAAGCCGTCTAGATTAAGAAAATTCTGGGTCATTTTCTGAAAGGAGTCTCTAGTTTTATTTAGCTGGAATTTTGATCATGTTGCTTTCAATGCTGTGTCATGTAGGGTCTTAAGTGTCAGGTAAAGTAATTAGGATGTAATTGAAAGTAGTGAGTGGCTAATGATGGTTTTTAAGCATAGAATAATAAGATGATAGCTGTATTCTAAGAAGATTAATCTGTCAGCAGTGTGTAAGAAGACCATGTATTTCAGGTACGGGGCAACATGTGTCTCAATTATAGTGATACTAGTGTGGAAAGAATTCTGTTTTACAGATCAGTTCTACAGGCTGTCCTGTCACACCGAATGTGACAATATAGGAAAAGGAAAGCATCCAAGAAGAACAGGAGCTGTACAGTTTAGAATTGAGGACTGAAATAACGAGGGCAAATCCTTGAACAGCAAGAGACATTCAGAGAAGAACATGTGGAGAGGAAGGAGTAAATAGCTTGAGGTGTTTGAGGAATGAATGTTGCACCTAGGTAAATTTTACAAAAGGCATTCAGAATCATGGATGGAGGTGGTCTAGAGTTGGTATGGAGATAAAGACTTTGGCCGGGCATGGTGGCTCACGCCTGTAATCCTAGCACTTTGGGAGGCCGAGGCGGGTGGATTACGAGGTCAGGAGATCGAGACCATCCTGGCTAACACGGTGAAACCCCGTCTCTACTAAAAATACAAAAAATTAGCCGGGCATGGTGGTGGGTGCCTGTAGTCCCAGCTACTCGGGAGGCTGAGGCAGGAGAATGGCATGAACCTGGGAGGCGGAGCTTGCAATGAACCGAGATCGCGCCACTGCACTCCAGCCTGGGTGACAGAGCGAGACTCCATCTCAAAAAAAAAAAAAAAAAAAAAAAAAAAAAAAAAGACTTCATGCCTATATTCAAAGATATAATATTTAAATAGGAGAATTGATGAAATCACTAAGGAAAAGACTACATACAGTGAAAACCAGGGGTATATGACATGCATTAAGGGACACATATATTTGGTAAGTAAAGAAACATAAGGCATTGGTGAAACAATCACAGGGAAGAAGATCATCAAGAGAAAAAAGTCACTTCAAAGGTAAACCAAGTAACACATACTAAAGAGAGAAAGAATTGGAACCCTCCCCCCACAAGTAATTGGACAAGATTTTAAGGGGCTTTTTGGAGACTTTCAAGTCAGCAGCTTTAGAACAAGTGGAGAATTCAGTCATGTAAGTGATGAAGAATGAACAATGGAAAAAAGTGGAGGAAGTGTTTGTAGAATATGAATTTAAGAGCCCCTAGATAAGGGAATGGAGAAAGGAGTAATTTTATGAGGTTGAGCCAACAAGAGCTCTGTGTGTGTGTGTGTGTGTGTGTGTGTGTGTGTGTGTGTGTGTGTCTGTGTATTGTTTGGTGGCTTGTTTTATCTGTTTTGAAATTGGGGCGGGGGAGAGACAGAGAGAGAAGGTGTGATGGATCAAGATTCCTTAGGAGGCTGGGCACGGTGGCTCACGCCTGTAATCCCAGCACTTTGGGAGGCTGAGGTGGGTGGATCATGAGGTCAGGAGATCGAGACCATCCTGGCTAACGTGGCGAAACCCCATCTCTACTAAAAATACAAAAAAAAAATTAGCTGGGTGTGGTGGCGCATGCCTGTAATCCCAGCTACTCAGGAGGCTGAGGCAGGAGAATCACTTGAACCTGGAAGGAGGAGGTTCCGCCTTCCAGAACTGCACTCCAGCCTGGGAGACAGAGAGAGACTCCATCTGAAAAAAATAAAATAAAAATAAATAAATCAATAATTAAAAAAGGATTTTTTAGGAAACCAAGGGTTACATTTAACATTCTCAGGTAGGATACTAATTAAATCTGAAAAGAAAATGGGTTTTTGGTTTTCATTTGTCAGTGAAGAGAGGTAGATTATTGTAGAATAAAGAGGAATGTAGAGGTGGAAAGGAAATTTACTGTTTTTTTTTTTTTTCTTCAGAAGAGCTTTTGATCTAGGAAAAGACCACTAAGACCATAGGTCCCTACAGAGAAAGGGGTAACAGGGAAGAAAAATAGAAAAGGAGGAGACTAGAGCCTCGTGCATATCTTTCCTATTCTTTGATTTTGCCTAGAGTCTTAAATTCTCAACATTTTGTCAGACCTAGTGTTCTTAATTCAGCCAGGGAGATCAATGGGCTACATCACTGCCGACAATCAACGTAGCAGGATTATCCCTGCCCACTTCAGCGGCCATAGCCTCAGACGCCCAGAGGCACCTTCCCCTCACTCCAACCTTAAAAAATATCATTACTAGTAAAATTAAACAAGCTTTAGTGCTTTATTTTAAAATGGAATACACTTATCCACTCTATACAAATAAAAATACGTAAATGTTTATCTAGAAGGGGAAAAGGGAGAGAAAAAGATGAGAGTGACTTAGCGGGAGGATCTAAAGCAGAAGGGAGGTAAAATGGAGACCATTCCTTCAATCTTCAGGGAAATAAATCTTTTTTTGGCAGAGAGGCCAATGTTTTATTGCTATTGAGTTTTAAGCTAATTGGAATAGGAATTTTTCTCTATTTCTGCCTTAAGTAAAAATAAAAATTGTTGATGGCAGGAATGTCTATGTCTTAATGTAGAAATTTTAGTTGCAAATGTACACCATCAAAGTAAAGCTAGTTTTGACATTTCTGAGGAAAGCTGATGTATTAGTCAGGATTCACAGGAGGAACAGAACCAAGGGAAATGTATAGGTCTATAAGAAGGGATGTGTTATGGGAATTGGCTCACACAATTCTGGAGGCTGACAAATCCCACGATATGCCGTCTGCAAGCTGGAGAACCAGGGAAGCCAGGATGTGATTCAGTCTGAGTAGGAAGGCCTGAGAACCAGAGGAGCCTGTGGTGTAGCTTTCAGTCTGAGGCCGAAGGCCTGAGAACCAGGAGGGCAGCTAGTGTAAGTCTCAGAGTTCAGAGAACTGATAACTCGGAATTCTGATGTCTTAGGGAAGGAGAAAGTAGTCCCAGATCCAGCAGAGAGAGCAAATTTTCCCTTCCTCAGCCTTTTTGTTCTGTCTGGGCCCTCAAGGGACTAGATCTGAATGATGCCTACCCCTCTGAGGGCAGGTCTTCCTTATTCAGCCTGCTGATTCAAATGCTAATCTCTTCTGGAAATACCCTCAAAGACACACCCAGAAATAATCCTTTACCAGCTATCTGAGCATCTCTTTGCCCAGTCAGGTCGACACAAAATTAACCTTCACAGCTGTAGAGAGCAACGTTGACTTACTATAGCCAGAATGGTCTCAGGACTTCCTGAGTGTGTGACTAACCCTGCAGTTAATGCAAGAACTGCCCCTCATACATGTTAGTTGCCTTTACAGCCCCTCATCCAGGCCTGTCCAAGTAGCCTTTCTCTGAATACTTGTTTCAAAGGCAGCCTTCTCAAAGATGCAGGAATACCATTTATCTCTAGGTTGAATAGACAGAATTCAGTTAACATTAGAGTAGTGAATTCAATTCAAGAAAACACTAAGCAGTAAATTCCACTGAAATCCTGGGGAAAGTTTGGACATTGCCACTCCAGAGGGGATTAGATTTCACTTGCTTAATTAACTTCAGGATGAAGATATCATCATCAGCCAAGTTCTAAACAAGTTCTTGCTCCTTGATTCAGACCTTTAAAAATTGTATATATACATTTCTCCCCCTCAGCAATCCTTTCTTCAAAACAAGGAGAAGTTTTTTTAAAAGATACTGCATTCCAGGCCTACTTAACTATCTTATCATAGCACTAATTGCTATGTACCAGTAATGTAGCAGCTGAATTTGTTGTTCCCTTCAACTCTGCAGGAAATGTGAAAGTCTGTAAAATAGCTGATGTCTTCAATAATCCTCCACATTCTGGCTAGCACTCAAGTGGACTGGGGAGACCTACTGAGGCAGGCCGGTGTTTGAGTAGGATCCCTTTTCCTCTGTCTTGTATCCCAGCCAATTATCAGGAATGAGGACTTGTGGGTTCATTAGTTGTTCTATGCACATCTATTGATAGCTGTCACTGTTGACAGCTCACAGAGTAATCTCATCTTGGCATTACAACCTCCCACTTCCTTCCTGATAACTTTTGTTTTTTAAACAATTTGCTTTAAAATTGATTCAAATCTTTATGATTAAGGCCACCTTGGCCTTTTATTGGCAGCTACCCTAGGAATCCAAGAATTGGCCCAAGTAACCATTTGCTAGATAGGGATAAACGAGTCCCCTGAGTTGACTTGGGAATCTCAAAACAAATTTATGATTTTGATGTGAGACCAAGAGAACTTATCAACTCAATTAAAATTGCCCTATGATTAGCCATCCCATAGCCCTCTGACTGGCCAAGTCCCAGAAAGGTCAAGCAGCCTCAAAGGAGCATTTAATAAATATTTTAGTTCCAAGATAATATACATTTCTGGAAAAGGGAAGACCGCAAACCAGAGGTGATAAGAATAGCATTGTATTATCTTTAGTGTCTTGGAATCTTCAACAAAATTTTGCCTTATTTTGGCTAAGTAGAGAAAATTTATGAGCCAAGCTGGCAATGGACAGCTGTCTATGTATTGTGATTCAATAGAAGGCTGGGTTGGGGCTCTGCCTCTAAAGTTACGATATTTGCCTTCTTACTATGGCATCATCTTTCTATTGGGTTTTGGCTAATACACTCAAATTGAGAATACAGCTTCACAGGCAGAACACAACACACAGATGCAAGGTCTCCTGATGGCAGAAAACCTTATAACGTAAGATATGTGCTTGACAGAAAGATTGTTGGTGGATTTCTAAGCCCCTAATGCCATACATTGTATTTTATGAATTCAATATCAAATGCTATATTTGGATTATGGATTGCATAAAGCCCTGAAACTTCAGTAGGCACAGTATCTTGTAGTTGAACATAGCAGGCTCAAAATAGAGATAAATAAAAAAGGAATTCCACCGCTTCAAAAGGTGGTTTAAGAAACTGTACATTGATAAAGTATGATGAAGAAGTATTTTATGTTTGTTCAAATGATATAGGAATGGAAGTATTATCTTTTTAAAATTGATTTGCATAGAAAACATACTCAGATACCGTAACAGGGCCTTCAAAAGTAATTTTCATTAATGTTAATGAAAATAAGATTTCCTTTTTGAGTATTTTATAACAAAACTCTCATTTTAAAAAAAAACTTTAGAAAAATAACCAGGCCAAATTTAAGTTGGGATGTCACTTAAAGAATTAAGTTTACATTTTGATTAACCAAAATAACTAGAATCTATCATTCTTACTCTATTAAGTTTTATCTTAATTTTCATAAAGAAGAAATTACTTGAACAAGCAATTTATTCATTCTTTTGGCTTCCATCTAAGTTATTATTATTATTAATGAATTTTTTTTTTTTTTTTTTTTTGAGATGGACTCTCACTCTGTTGCCCAGGCTAGAGTGCAGTGGCGTGATCTCGGCTTACTGCAAGCTCCACCTCCCAGGTTCACACCATTCTCCTGCCTCAGCCTCTCTAGTAGCCCACCACCACGCCTGGCTAATTTTTTGTATTTTTAGCAGAGACGGGGTTTCTCCGTGTTATCCAGGATGGTCTCGATCTCCTGACCTCGTGATCCACCTGCCTTGGCCTCCCAAAGTGCTGGGATTACAGGTGTGAGCCACTGCGCCTGGCCCATATAAGTTGTTAATGTCATAATTTTTTTAATATTACAAATATACATTATCTTCTGTCTCATGACAAATTTTATAAAAGTTGATTAATTTCAACAAAATTTGATAGAGTCCTGAGACATGGAGCTTTAACTTTATAGATTTGTATTTCATACTGACACCTTGAATCAAAATCGTTCAATTTTTTAAATTAAATAATCTTTTACATTGTAAGTTGTGGCACAACATTAGGAATATATAGATAATATTACAAATGTGAAAAAATACATTCTTTATTCCAAGTAGATAACTTAATGGTTTTGTGGGGCCATTTGCCATTCACTGGAAAATTGAGGTCAGGAATTTGTGCAAGTATAAATGAAAAAAGGCTGAGGGTTTTTTGTTGTTGTTGTTGTTTTTGTTTTTGTTTTTTTGGAGACAGAGTCCTGCTCTGTTGCCAGGCTGGAGTGCAGTGGCACAATCTCAGCTCACTGCAACTTCCGCTTCCTGGGTTCAAGTGATTCTCCTGCCTCAGCCTCCTGAGTAGCTGGGACTACAGGCGCCCACCACCACACCTGGCTACTTTTTTGTGTTTTTAGTAGAAACGGGGTTTCACCATGTTGGCCAGGTTGGTCTCCATCTCTTGACATCGTGATCCGCCCACCTCGGCCTCCCAAAGTGCTAGGATTATGGGCGTGAGCCACTGTGCCCGGCCAGGCTGAGTTTTATACAGTGTTTCTGCAAGTCATCTGTGAAGATAATATGTAAGCTTAATAATTCTAAATATTTGAGAGAGTAAGTGCATCTCATTTTAGTTTTTAAACTCCATAGCCACCAAGCGTTAGTTATAGGAAGACTGTATAGTAAAAAGCAAGATTTCAAAGACCTCTAACAGGAGTGAAAATTGCATAATTCACTTGTATGTCTCTATCCATCCCTTTTCTAAATAAAAATGCTGTACTACCTGGCCCAGGGTCTTTGATTCCATAGCATTGTAGGAAGCAGGCACTAAACTGCTAAATTCTAACACCATCTGTATGACCTAAATCCTAAGAGATATATTGTTTCTGCTGCCAAGGCCAGAATCAACCTCAGCTGCCAAATGTTAGACTGAAAGAAGAATGTAAACAGCTTGATGGAGGGGAGGATCCTGGTGCACCTGTGGTTTTGACAGCTTTTGCTGCTGCTTGAGGAGGAAACAGGTTGCCTGTTTGTTCTTCAAGAGCACTTCTGGCATCCAGGTATTATGCAGGCATGCACTGCCAGCTGTGAAAGATGCCACTTCCTTGTCACTTCAGAGAATGATGCTTCTACAGAAGATCCCTCTTGCTATTTCATTCAGGGAGCTCGGGAGAGCAAGACAAAAAGAATCAAATGCAAAACACAGATCATTGAAAGGGCAAGGGTCTGAAGTGAGACAACTCGTGTCAGAGTGTTTTCAAACTTCAGAATGTTACAGTAAATAAGAATGACTTAATTGTAGTGACTTTAAAAAGATATGAGTCCTCTAATGGATGGATGAAAGAAAAGAATAGCAAGAAAATGCACATATACCAAATTTTGACTGCCCGTGTCTTTATACAGCCAATGTTCTGTTCTGGTCAAGAAGAAAAGTAAGATAACCTGTTTATGTCAAGACATCAGAGATGAAAAAAATAGAATATTAAATCATTGAGCCAACTTCATAACTGAAAGTTTTTAACTGAAATATATATGCTTCACAGATAATCTAACAATGTTGCATATATTATTTGTCTTATGATCACATTAAATACGTATATACCTTAAGGAAGATTTCAAAAATGAAAGTTTTAACACGTTTCCTATCAATTATTAAACTTATTATAAAACTTCAATAGTTAAAATAATATGGTTTAATTGATATAATGAATCAGTAGAAGAGAGATCAAACCTAAGACTCAAGAGTATGAGAATGTCATGTATGATCAAAAGGACATATCAAATTAGTGGAAAAAGTGAATTATTCTATAAATTCTGTAAGTCAGTTGGATAACTTTTAGGAAAAGAGAAAATCTAGATCCCTACCTCACTTTTATTAAACTAAGTACCTCATATTAGGCTAAAAATGAGTGAAAGACTAAAATATACAAATTAAATAGAATCACAATAAAATTTAGAAGAAAGCATAAGTAAATATTTAAAAAACTTGAGTAACAAAGCTCATTTCAATACTGCCATAAAAGTGGAAACAGCTCAGGAAAAGATTTATTAATGTAATTACATAAACTCATAGAACTTTTTAAAGACAAAAAGCAGCATATGGTAAATTTGAAAGAAAATGAAAATTAATAGAATTACTTTTAATAGTGTCATTGTTAAAGCATTCATATTTTAATGTATAAAAGCTCTTCAAAATCAATACAGATTAAAAAATTGGTAATCATAATAGAAAAAAATGGCAAGGGATTTGAAATAGGCAATAGACAAGAGGAAATGTGAGTGGCTGGTAAACATAGATGATAGATAAATGGGTGAATAAATAGCATGTGGATGCATGGGGTAGCGGAGGGAATGAAAGGGAAAAAGAGGGAAGACAAGGGAAGAAGGGAGGAAAATCAAAAGGGAAGGGGACAAGAAAAGAAAAAAAATTATACCATTATTCACTTAACAAATTGGAAAAAGATTTGGAGAATGGACTACTCTTGTGAACTAATATACAATATATTTTAATGTTAATTGTGCATAGATTTGACCCAGCAGTCTCAGTTCTGGAAAGTTACTCTAGCTAATATTATAGCTATAAAAGTGTTCACAGCAGAATGCTTTGTAGTAGAAATTATAATAAAGAAAATAACTTAAATATTCAAGATATTATTTAATTGAATAATGGTTCTTATTATATTTGGATTTTATAGTTCCACTCAAATAATGATGTAGAATTAATTTATTTGAAAACATACCCAGAACATATTGTTGAGTGGAAAAAATGAAGTTGCAGAACAGAATATAAGGTATTTTTCTAGTTATATATCCTTATGTATTTATATTAATATATGCATATATGCATGAACACCTACAAGGATTGTTACCAAACAACATCAATAGTGATTATTTCTAGGTGGTAGAATTTGAGGTAATACATCATTTTACATTTGTACATTTTTGGTATTATGTGACTTTTTCTATTAGAGTATATCATTGTTACAAAATGAATAAAAGTTAATTTCAAAAGATAAAAAGCATTTTGCTAATTTTAATTTTTATTTGCTTCTTTTAAATATTTTTAATCATTGTACTTTTTACCTTGAGTAAAATGAGATGAATGTCTATGCATTTCTATTCTAGCAACATTTTATCTGAAATTATGTAGCCTGAAGGGAAAGCTCCTTACCCTTATCTTTCTGTATTTACTGATTGTTCATTCTTGGTATATTTGGCATTTTATTTAATCTATAATTCAAATATACTCAGCATATCGCAGAAGATTTGATGGTCTAGTTTATAATTACTTTCATTATTGTAAAATCTTGATATTTTGTAGGTCAGTAATTAGGGTTAAAAATAAATGATTTGCAACCTCTTCTTTACAACAGCTCAAAATGCCTCCATTTCATTTTGAACACATCTCAATATCCACATAAAGCCTCTAAACAAAATTAAGTTTAATTCACTCTAAAGGAAAGCACTTCTACAGACCATTTTAAAGAGGAGGGTAGCCAATTTAAATAATTTATCAGATACTCATTTTATACAGATGAGTGCTGCTAATTACAATCAGTCTCATCTATTCCTTAAAACTAGTCCAACAAGCATGGATAAACTTTGTCAGCAGTTAGTCTCTTCATTTATTTGAAAGCCTTAAAACAACATGTCTTTAAAGATATTATATATTTTAGAACTTTTACTAATTTAGATTATTTTGGAGGCATCCCCGAATAGTGGGGTTTTACAAAAATTCTGATTTTTACATGCTTCTTCTTATTTGATATGTTTAGTCTTTAAGCATTTTCAATATTTTCCTGTCTACATACACCAACCTCTCTATATATTCGACCTTTAAGACCTCAGTTGTTTCAAGTTATTAAATAGTAGTCTACCCTAAGCTATGTGTACTAGGAAAATCATCCCATCCTTCTTGCATTGTTTAATTTACTGTAATTTGTATCTTATTTGACTCTCTGATGGTGGTGTCATCTAAAGTATCATAATCTCCATTTCATTACTTACTTGGCTTGTGATGGAAAACTCAAACCAAATTGGACTAACACTTATACAATCTATAGGTTTTATAATCTATATAATCCACCTGTCCTACTTTCCTAAATTGATAATAGAAAACCCTATACTGGTTCTTTTTTTAAAATATTTCTTGTTCTTGTAATTGTCATTTTTCTAAAAACTTGTATAAGCTCTTGTAAGCAGAGCAAATGGTCTCTTTGTTTACTCTTTCAATGTTTTTGATGGACTATGTGACTTGGCTGATAGTATATTCTTTATATACACTGCTTGTTATAACAAGCCCACCCACATAAGAAACGTGCTGAGGAATTATCAACCAGAGAGCTATGTGTCTGCCATCTTAGATAATAGCCTAACCTGTTCCAACACCTGCCCCTTTTTATAAATTTTCAAGAGCTATGATTTTGTTAGAAGATAAGCTAAGTGGAGGTGATTGTATAATATTTGAATAAACTAAGTTACACAGAAAACATTTCTATTGTGTTTCTATCTACAGTATTTAGCATAGTTCCTCTAACATTATAGATACTCTCTAAATAGGTGTTGATCAAATAGATGTGTTTTACTTATGAAATCTGATAAAGATAGCCTGAAAGTGTAGGAATGTTCTTCTCAGTTATAGTTTAAGTAGTCAGGATAACAGCCACAACAGAGGGCCATTCTAGAGCCAGAGCTATCCGATGTTTACCAGCAGCAACACTGTAAATTTCAAAACTTGAGGATTCCTTGGGAATTCTTTTATCAACTTAGCAATTAATTTAAATCTACTGTAATTAATTTCTGAGAAACCTGCAAAAGCCTATTAGCTGGTATTTATAAACCAACTGATACTAACCTGGGAGAACTGGTTGGAATAAATCAGTGTGTATCAGCTAGATATGCTGCCCTGGCATCTAGCCAAATAGAAGCAGACTATTTCCAAGTTTCAGAAAATATAATTAAATTCAGCTTGAAATGCATCTAAAAGTCATTGGCTGATGTACTGGCCCATGGAAATAAACAATTACAAATGGTATTAATAGAGTATCTATTTACCGAGAGTTCAAAGCACTGTTTTAACAAGCAGATATTCATAATATTCTTGTAAACTAGAAAGGAGGTGCATGTTTTCTATATAATTATTTTCCCAAAAATAGTACTTTGTGAAAAGTCATTGGTAGATCAAGACATATTCATTCTCTTTTGATTCATGGTTCAATATTGTCCCCAGTTGAACGTACCACCCAGTACCTCATCATCAGTAGGACTGTGATTTTAACTTTCTTCTTAAAAAGCAAGCGGCTTCTTGCAAACAGATGATGCCAATTTCCTTTCTGGCACTTTCTGTAATACTCCTATTCTAAAAGGCTTAGCCTCTGCCTGAGGTATGACCACAATGTCTTCTAGCAAACCCAAGGCTCCATTGCTTCTAATCTGAAAACACATAGTGCAAATTTACCTCACTTCCTCTTCCCTTAACTATTCTCCTTCACCTTTATTCCCTCTGCCAATACACACTCATACATAGCAGGAAACCTAACATTCATACAATGTGGGTCCTTCCCTAGGTCTGAGGTTACAATCATGTTCTCTTCCTTTCATATTACCTGTTTGGACTTCTGTTGACTTTCTTCAACATGCAATCTACTTGACTACTTGGATTCATAATATGCACTTCTCCTTACATTCAAAAATTGTAATTTTCAAAATCTGCCTATCCTCCACTAAGATAACTCAATAAATAAACTATATAGTCCATCCCCACCACCCCGCATCCCATGCCAAGACCTGCTAGAGAGAGAGAGAGAGAGCTCCTTGAGGGTTTTGCATCCTTAGCATAGGCTGTCCTGGTCATTCTCTCTGCTTGCAGGTGACCTTGCTACATTGTCAGCCTGCTCCTTTAGTATCCATCAAGAACCCCCATCCTTAACTAGACTCTTGCCCTGACTCATCTTGGGATTCAGTTAAATCATTATCTAAACACTAACATGGCCCCTCAAAATTGTAGGAACATCATTTACCCCTGTAGCTGCTCACAATAGCTAACAAGATTTTGCTATAAAGAGACAGGAGACAGAATGTTATAAGTTAGTGGAATGTAGTGAGTACAGAAATACTTATGTTCAAGAATTCCAAGATAGATAGATAGATAGATAAAATAAAAATTTATAGATCTTAGGTAAAGGGGAAGCAATGCTATATGCAATATTATTTTTGGACCTGACCTTGGCTTCAGCTGAAAACAGTATATTTTATACTGTGGGCAATATAAGCATAATTAGAAACCAGTTTAATTTTTTTTAATTAATTGAATGTAACATCCACTTTTCTGTGCTCTTTGGTTTTCAACAATGTGCATGTATTACCTTTATAACATTAAACTTTATTTTTAAAATATGCAGTGAAAATAGAAACAAAAATTAAGTAATTATTAGAGAAATTTATTCTTCATTAGAGCTCCTTATTTAAATAAGTCAGACTATGAAACCATTCTTAATATATCTGCCTAATAACTTAGCAAGGATGTACTTCTCAGATAATCTCATGAAGGCTATGGGAAACCGAGAAAGATGATGATGATAAATTAATACCCTCAAAATTTTCCATTAATGTATGTGAATACATATCTAAATGTTGGTGTGAAAATTCAATGATTATGTGTTTTCCTTCTCCTTTCATTTGCAGAAGAGAACAAAGGAAATTTGGTTTGATGTTATCAGTTTTGATTTGCTAACCCAAAAGGTCTAGAGTAAAGAACAAATCATTATAAATTCCTGGTGTTGCAATCATTGTGGAAAATGCTGATTTGGTTCTATTAACTCACTAATTCAATTAAAAGGAGACTAGCAAAAATCTTCTTAGGAGAGATTCTGAACTCTTTACTTAAAAACTACTGTATAACCTCAGGGTTTTGCTGAAGTGGGTATTGTAGGTGGAGAAGTCTCTGATAATCTTCTGCAATTATACTTTGCTAAATGAGCAGAACTGCAGTTCAGGTAGGAAAGGTCTATGAATTCCTGGCATCTTGGAAGAAGCCTTTTGGGCATTTGGGTGTTTTATGTAAATGTAATTCTTTCTGGAGCTTGAGGAACTGAGCTAAGCTTGGGAGGAATCATAGACAAAGAACAGGAAATCCCCAGGCCCCTTGAAACAGTTCTGACTTGTCTGCAGACTAGTTATAAGTGCTACCATTCTTTCCTTCCCTCACTCTAACACTTCACTCTAAAATGTGTCCTTCACAGTTATTGGGATCTTAATATGTGCCAGGAATTGCTTCAAAGCTTCCATGTATTAACTCATTTCGTCTTTACAACGATGAGGCACAAACATATTAAGTAGCCTGCCCAAGGTTAAGTAGCGAGTAATAGGCAGAATGAAGACTTGGAGTGCAGAACCCACTCTCCTCTACTCCTAATCTGAAAACACATAGTGCAAATTTACCTCACTTCCTCTTCCCTACACTATTCTCCTTCACCTTTATTCATGAAAACTACAAACTGTTCACTCAGGGCAGACAGCACCTTGGATTAGATTAGCTACATTGAATTTCATGGGATACTCTTTTAAAATAGATATTATATCATTTACTTTGTATTTTGTTTATCAAACCAAATTAGAAAACAATTGTATTACCTAGTGAACCTGCAAAGTTTAATTCTGTTGGAGAATAGAATTGGCCACTTGTGAACTATGCCAACCCATTGATAAGGATGAAAGTAAGCATTTTTGAGCCTTCTTGGCTTCTTTTAAATCTCTCACCATCTAAATGGCAGTTGGGTGTCTTGCTGAATCTTACCCAGCTGGCAATCTAAAGTCTTGGTTATAATTCAGAATTTTTGTCTGCCTGAGTGTAATTCAAATGCAGGGCCAGATATTCTCTTCAAAGCCAAGTTATGATTAATGTTGGAAGTATCTTCTATGGAAACATGACTGGGCTGGGAAGCCTGAGGTTTGAATACTAAGGCTAGATCCACTCCCAATTCGTTCTGCGGTACTGGGTTAACACTTTTCATTTACTGAGTCTCAACTCCCACATATGTGGAAAGACAGTTTGAAGAAAATGATGTAGAAGATTTCTTTGAGCTTCAAGACTCTATGATCCTCTGAAGTAATGAAAGAAAGAATCTATTATATACATGGTGAAAAGACAATGGTATCATTTTCTAAGACTTATTTTTAGGTGACTAGGAACAAGGGGGATAACCTAATTTCTAATATTTCAAAAAAATTATTAGGACTTCCACAATGTTAAGTTCCATCTTTCATTATATATTTTAGCTTTTTCTTAAAAAAAAAAAAAAATCTCCCTAGAGAGAAAGATAAAGACAGGAAAAGGAAGGAAAAGTTTAAGTGTCCTTATATATTAAGGCTCAAGAAACCCGTTGACACTGCTTTTGTGCACTTGAATAAAACGATTTTTGGTAACAAAGTAGAACCCTACCTGTAGCATTCCTTAGCTTGACTGTGAGAAAATACAGTAATTCCCTATGTCTCAAGAAGGATCTGGGTTGTTGCTGTTCACTGGGGGCATGAATATTTGCAATGATGTGCAAGGGTGTGAAGGTCCTCCTCCGGGCCATTGAAAAACACACTTCGGCCGGGCGCGGTGGCTCACGCTTGTAATCCCAGCACTTTGGGAGGCCGAGGCGGGCGGATCACGAGGTCAGGAGATCGAGACCACGGTGAAACCCCGTCTCTACTAAAAAATACAAAAAATTAGCCGGGCGCGGTGGCGGGCGCCTGTAGTCCCAGCTACTCGGAGGCTGAGGCAGGAGAATGGCGTGAACCCGGGAGGCGGAGCTTGCAGTGAGCCGAGATTGCGCCACTGCACTCCAGCCCGGGCGACAGAGCGAGACTCTGTCTCAAAAAAAAAAATAAATAAAATAAAATAAAATAAAATAAAATGAAAAATACACTTCATGTTCCTGGGGTGTCAATTTTACTTACTGATTTTGAGGAGAGGAATTGTTATTTCTATATTAAAACAAATACATAAACATAAATATCTTAGGTAAGAAAAGAACCACCTATTAATGGTGAAGAAACACATGAATATTAATAGATTACCATCCCTACAGCAGATGCTTCAGGTGACTACAGCCAGCTCCAGAGGTGAGTTTTCTCTCTTTTGCCTCTAGGATACTTAGAAGGAAAACTCTGAGTAGCAGTGGATGTGAGTATATAAAAGATGTCTTGACATAGTTTGCAATATAAATAAAATTTGAAGCTTCTCTCTTATTATCAGATGTAGTTTGGCATCGTGAAAAAGCATTTTCTTTAGTGTCAGACAGAAGCAGATCAGACTAATGGGTCTGTCACTTACTAGATTTATAGACTGGGCAAGTTGCTTCATTTTGCAGAGCCTCAGTTTCTCCATTTAGAAAAAAAAGTGATAATAACTTAAAAAAGGTTGTCAGGAGTATTAAATTAGATAACTTAGGTAAGGTACTTTGCTCAGTGCCTTTTATAGTAAAATTCTACAATACACATCTGTTTCTTTCCCTTTTTGTCCTTCTGCTAGGAACTGTAACAGTTCCATTTTAAATTATCTGAATTCTGACAAGTAAATGTCTTTAGGATTTATATACTTACAAGCTTTCAAAGGAAAAATCTGAAATGTTGATTAATTGCAAAGAATGATATCAGAAACTTTTTGTTAAGGTAGCCAACTATTTTTGTGGATTTATTGCTTTTTCCTTACATAGCAATACTATTCATACATACCATGCAAAATACGTATACGTATTCTATCACTCACATAGAATAGAGTGCTAGAAGGAATTTCAAGATAAATCCAGACATTTCAGAGTAGATTCATCTATGATACCCTAATGTTGCCCAAGTTGCCTAATTATTAACTCAGGTCCCATAACCCTTGTTTACTATTCAGGTTGCTTCCTTCTCTTTCTCTTCCTTTATTCCATCCCTTTCCTCTTCTGTCTTCACCCCTCTTTTCCTTTCCTTTCCTATCTTTTTCTTCTTTTCTTCACAAATATGTATTAAGCACCTATTATGAACCCACCTCAGGAGATATAAAAAGACTGGAAACCTTTCTTGTCCTCAGAGAGCTCATAGGTCAGTGAAGAGAAAATGAGACAAGTAAACCAAAAATAACATCACCTTAAAGCAAGTACAAACAAAAATATGTGCAAAGCACTGAGGGGCCACTAGGCGTGTTCCATCTTCAGTCCCCAAAGGCCCTGGTTTCCAACTTCTTTCAGATATAAACTGTACCGTATTTTTCTCTGGGTTCAAAATTTCTAAACTGACGCTTAGTTCACCTCTATGATTTCATTTATTCAAGGATCCATTGAATAGAGAATTATGCTAGACATTGCCATTTATTGGCACTCATGTTGTAAGTCTGTGTGTGTGTGTTAGATGGACATGCTCTATTAAGAAGAACAAAGATTTTAGATACAGGGCTGCTTGGATAAGAAAAGTTTTGGCATATCTGATTTCAAAATCAATATCAAAATTGCAGTCATTTCTCAAAAGACTGAAAAATAGAATGGAGAGAGGAGATAAAGGAACATGCAAGCAGCAGAAGAAAACATGTAATCAGCTATTTTATATGAGAAAAAATGTATTTTGAATAAAATCAGCAACACTGGATGAAGATTACAGATGAGTAATAGTTTTAATTTTGACTTATTCAAATTAGAAACATATCTATGGTTTATTCAGTTTTTATCAATTTTGATTTTTATTTACTAATTAGGTATAGTCTTGTTCACTTGACACAGAAGTCAGAGTTCAAAGCTAATTATTTCACTAGGCATGTCTACTGTGCTATTTAGAGTATGCCTAAATCAGTGACTATCAAACGTTCAATATGTCTGAGTGTACAAGAATCATCTAATCACATGGTTGTGTATGGGCAAAGGCACTAACGAGGGGCCTTAGATCCATCTCACACAGACTCATAAACTGACAATAGTCACAACAGAGAGACTTAGCAATTTCCTTTGGGCAGTCCTGTGTGAAAACCATGGAAGTAGTTATCATAACACTGAGATGGATGGAAAGTGACTAAGAAGGCAATCACCCATTTTCACAATGTTATGGTGATATGCCTCCCTTTCTCTTGCCAGGTTCCAAAGATCCTAAAGATGTCCCAGAAAAGTTCTAGAGTACTATCAGATCTCACACTTTGCCTTGGAAGCTGTCATTCCCCTCCATTGGCCCCACAACTGCAGTATAATCTTCAGTGACAGGAGGAAATCTACCTTGTTTGTACAGAAGTCTCAGCAGGAATAGGCAGATGCCTGTTTTTGCTGCCAAGGATGGAGGATTGGAATGGGCCCATTATATATTTTGAGCCTTTGAAGAAAGGTCTCAGGATATGTTTTCCCATTGAAATACTGTTATAAACAATTAGATTTATAGTTTGTTTAAAATCTCATTTCAGCCAATTACAGTTTTAAAAGTCATTTGTAATAGGCACATCTATGGATGAAATTTATCTTCTCTCATATATTGAAGTATTGTTATTTTAACTATACCCTAACTCTTCAGACTTGGGTAAGTCTCCTTTATTTATGCTTTTAATATTCCTCGTAATTTTTCTCTAGCACGCATACAGCAGTTTTATATTACGTGGTTTCGTAAATATTTGTTGTCTTTCTTTTTTTTTTTTTTTTGAGACGGAGTCTTGCTCTGTCACCCAGGCTGGAGTGCAGTGGCGCAATCTCGGCTCACTGCAAGCTCCGCCTCCCGGGTTCACGCCATTCTCCTGCCTCAGCTTCTCCGAGTAGCTGGGACTACAGGCGCCTGCCACCACGCCCGGCTAATTTTTTTGTATTTTTAGTAGAGACGGGGTTTCACCGTGGTCTCGATCTCCTGACCTCGTCATCTGCCCGCCTCGGCCTCCCAAAGTGCTGGGATTACAAGCGTGAGCCACCGCTCCCGGCCTTTGTTGTCTTTCTCATTGGATTGTAAGCTCCTCAGGGCATAGTCCGTGTCTCTTTTACTTGCCTTGTACCCTCAACCTCTGTCCCAGTCCCTAGCACATAGTGCACATGCTACAAATTCCAGAATGAATGAAAGGATGAATAAAGGAGTGAGTGTTTACTATGATTAAGGGACTGGACTAGTTGTATATTAAAATGGTAAATGTAAGACACATCATCTGCTTTCAAGAAGCATACAGTCTACCTTGAGCCAGGAGTGAAAAAAGGAGAACATATATTATAACTAGAATATAGGGCATAAATGTTATGTGATAAATCATAGGTGAAAATAAAGCAATATAGAAAGAGAAGACATCAGTTATTTATAGCATAATTGTAATGGGAATATATATAAGTTTTGAAAACCTGATTTACAAACTGAATTTTGCAACATAGCATAAGTTGGAAAATGTTCACTTATGATTTAGGCATAACCATTCTATAGTGTTCATTCATTTCAAAACTGGTATAGAAATATATTGTTGGCTGGGTGTGTTGGCTCGTGCCTATAATCCCAACACTTTGGGAGGCCAAGGCAGGTGGATCATCTGTGGTCAGAAGTTCAAGACCAGCCTGATAAACATGGTGAAATCCTATTTCTATTAAAAATACAAAAATTGTGTGGGGGCACGTTCCTGTAGTCCCAGCTACCTGGGAAGCTGAGGCAAGAGGGTTGCTTGAACCTGGGAGGCAGAAGTTGCAGTGAGCAGAGATCACACCATTGTACTCTAGCCTGGCGACAGAGTAAGACTCAATCTCAAAAATAAATAAATAAGTAAATAAATAGATAGATAGATAGATAAATTAGCTGGGTGTGGTGGTGCAGGCTGGTAGTCGGAGTTGCTCAGGAGGATAAGACAGGAGAATCGCTCGAACCAGGGAGGTGGAGGCTGCAGTGAACTGAGCTCGTGCCACTGCACTCCAGCCTAGGCGAAAGAGTGAGACTCTGTCTCAGAAAAAAAAAAAAAAGAAGAAAATATATTGAAGAAAATATATTGTTAAACAGAGATTAATGCCTAAATCGATGTCAAAAATAAGTATTTCAGTACAGCCAATGAACAAAATAATGATTGTATATATAAGACCTTTGTCCTCCTATTCTTAGGAAAAATTAAATTGTGTTCAGTATAGGATTAAGTGGAAAACATTACATGTATAATATTCTTGTCTTTGTGAAAAGGTTGGTGAGCTTTGGAGCAGAATGGATTTGGGTTGGAACCTAACACTACTAGAGTGGTTTGGGGAAGTTTCTAATCTGTTTTATCTTTACTTTTCTCATCTAAATAAGAATAACAGCGTACTCCTTTTGTAGGTTTTTCGTTGGATAAGATTTAGTATATATTACAGTACTTGGCAGAAACTAGGTGCCCAATAAAGATTACCTTTTATGATAGTGATTATTGTGATTAAGCATCTACTCTTTGCCAAGAACTCTAAATTGATTACTGTGGAGGTATACTATAAAATTAAATCTGGCTCCCTGCTCTTAAGAAAAGCTTATATCTTATTCTAATAAGAGTTTTAGAGTAATCTGCAAAGATGTGAGAGCAGTAACAAGTGGACATAAACATCAAAGCATTGTAATATAATGCAAATTTGTGATTGGAATACTTTGGGGATAATCTATGAGGAAGATGTTCACTGAGCAGGATTATATCAAGGGGTGAAGAAGCCATCTCACTAGTTGGAGCATGTTAGAAACCATGGTAGGAGAAGGACCTAAGAGTCCAAGAGAGGAACCAAACTAGTTCAGTTTGAAGAGAATGTCTGTGTTTTTTGCAACTGAGTGTAGAGTTAATGGTTTCTTCAAATGTCTGCTGGGATGAATGTCACACATGGATGTCTTATGAGTGCCTAATACAAATCCCACCTATTTTCCTTCTCTTTCACCTCCCAACTGTGTTCCTTCCTTAGTAATCTTCATCTCAGTTAAGAGCATGACTATAATCTTCAGTTTTAAACTTTAGTTTTATTTTACATTTTCCTCTCTTCTCTGCCTATATCCCCTCATCTATCTAAGCCTCTCCCTTTAGCTCAGTTCTTTGCATCTGACATATGTCTTTTCTTTCCATTCCCACAGTCATATCCTTGGAGATGCCCTCACACCTATCACCAGAACCACTGCAACAACTTCAACTTCCTTATCACTACTACCCTCATGCAGAAATGCTGCCCAATTTGTACATGCGTTCATGCCTACTCCTTGTTCAAGCAAATTCTGCAGATTTCCTGTGGCACACAGGAAAGAAAAAAGAACTATAACACATTCCTATGTTTGCATATCCAAGTTCTCCAAAGTTCAGAGCTAACTAATCTTTCCTTTCTTATTTTCCATTGCAAACGTTTCTCTTCGTCTCTCTTTGCTTTGCATCCTTGGATCTCAAGCTCTGCCCATACCAGCTAATTTCCCAAACATGCCCCACATCTCTGGCTTCAAAGCTTTGGATTTTCAAGACCTTGCCTAAAAGCTGTTCTTCCCACATGTGCTTGCAAGAACTGGTTGCCATTGAAAGTCCACTTCAGAGTCTACCCCTTAAGAGAAATCTTCATAGATAATCTATGTCAAAGGAATAGATTTAACGGAACTTTATACTTGATCATCCTGTGAGTTAGAAGTATGCTTGAATCCACCCTGAGACTTTGAACTCTTTATGGGCAAAGGGTAATCCTTATTCATCTATGAACCTTCCTCAAAGCAGAGCCCAGCCAGCATATATTACAGGTACACAATAAAAATTGAACTGTTTAGTCAAATACTGAAAGTCGTAGTTCAATACATGATTTATATAGTCACTTGGTTCTTTATCTGACATATTTTCATGTTTGGATAAGTCTTTTATTTTTTCAAAAATGCTTAAGTTCAAAAAGTGCACTTAGAAGCTAGTTTGCCTTAAGGCTAATGAAGCTTAGGCTTCACATACCTTCTTCTGCATGGTGCCCATGCCAATGCCCTGGGAAGGACCCTAGCATAGGTTTTCATCATTACATAGTTTTGCAAAATTTACAAAAGCATAATAATTAAGCTATGGTTGGTTAAGACTTCTGTGTTTTCTTATATCTATTTGTATTCATTTCTTAAGTAGGGCTCCTAAAATTATACAAGAAACCATACAAGCTCTAGACCCCACCAGAGCAGGATCTGTCTCATGCATGTGTGTGTGGGAAGACCTTCCCCATGGAGGCAACTGAGAGCTCATCACAATGGGCAGCTACTTAGCTGGGATTGCCTAGATCTGAGTTAAGATGACTTCACCACAATAGAAAGAGGCCACAGTTCTTTAGAGCTTACACTCATCTTGTTAAGCCTCCATGAGACTTATCACCTCAATATACGGTGCTGTTGGTAGGCCAAGAGGCTTTCATTTGACAGGACTGGTGATGCTCATATTGAGTCAGTGGCTTTTCCATCTGTGGGTAAGTCAATGGATCTCAGAAACTTGGCTGGGTTATACCTGGAGGAGACACCTTATGAGTTTATCAATATGACTACCATGTCAGCATCAGCAGAAACAAAGGCACCAATTCCAGCACCTGGTTCTCCTAAGTATTGTGGAGGATACCAACAATGGGAAAACAGACCCCTAATCTGAAATTTCATCCTCATTATTCTGAATGAACGAAAACTCTTAGAACCAAAAAATCTTGTTGAAAATGAGCTGGGAGTTTCTGGCATCTGTTTGAATAGCAGAAGCACCAACATGGGCTTTAAAAAGTAGCTTGAGAAAACCATTGGTCTCACAGCTGCTGACCTTTGGAAGAGGTTGGATGCTGAGACTGCAAAGAACCTCCTGGTCAGAGAAAAGAGCCACAGTGCTCAAGTGGCTTTGCAGAGTGATGCCACAGCTAATGGCCTCATTGGTGTGGTCAAAGAAAATGCGGTATTTTTCTCTGTCTCTGGGTGAAATCAGATTGAGTATATATGCACAAATGAGCTGGACATCATCCATACAGTGACTCATCAGAGACTTATCTCTACTCCCAAGCAATGCATTGGAGAGGATCTGTCACTAGTAAAGGTTTACACCAATCGCAAAGGCCAACCACAAAACTGTACATCTCTAGTAGTGCTCTCTGATTGAAGGTCACAGTGGATAAAAATATTAGTGAAGGTTCACAAACGAAACAAAGCAAAAACAGAAACAAAACCAAAAAACCAATGGCCTCTATGCAGTGACCATGTCCCCTGCCCCAAGCTCTGTCTTGGCTTTGACAGCTGCTGGCCCAGGACATAGAGGAAGAAATCAAGGCTTGTAACTTTATTTTTCTCCACCTTTAGCAACCCTTGAATGCTGAATTGCATAAAAGACCTGCTCTTTTATGTGGCCAAAAAAGTAGTTGTATTACATAAATAAGTACATCACCAGCTAAGTTTCTATGTAAAATATATTCAATTCTTGGAGTTTCTTTCCTCTTTTCTCCTAACTCAGCAATGAGTTAGACAACATAAGCAACTTACGATACAGCCTTTTACTCTAAACCATTTGAAATCAGCAAAATATAATGACTGATTGCAATAAACCAAAGAAAAATGTAACATTACGTTTGAATGAATAAATAGTATTGTAGTATTCTGGTACTCAATATGGACAAAGAGATCTGTATTTCTCCACCTAATCATTATAAATAGTAAATATAGTTCAGTCTCAGTGAGACAAAGAGGGCTAAAGGATAGTGCTCCTGAGAGGTTTTGGTACACAATCTGGCAAGTGACTATTTCACTGTTACAGCCCATAACGGGGATAGTAGATGTGTGGATGTGAAGTCAGCATTTCTCCTGCTGTTGGCACATGGGGAAGCAAGATTAACAGCATTCTTCTATTGTTACTGCTCTAGTGGGGAATTGCCATAACCAATCACTTGCAACCTTATTACCCCAAAGAGGATTTTCAATGTAAAACCAAACTATTCCATTTCTACAGTACCACAAGGCTGTTTCTAACCACTGACCGTTTGATTGAACATAATTCAGGAATTTATTGAATCAATTAAACTATTCAGTTATTTTTCTCTACTTAATGAAGGGAGTTGTCTTTGTGGAATTTGAGACCAAAGGTGCCTATTAGTGTAGATGGTCAGTGCATGGTGCTAATAAAATCAAATTCATCATTAGAGTCTTACGTTACAATCATATAATGCTTTACAATTAAAAAGAAATGCCACATTACTGCACTTTGGGCCTTCATTAAAACTTTGAGAAGTATCTGAGTCAAGTATTAACTTCATTTTGCATATGAATAAAAAAGTCTACAACAACAGGCTGAGAGAAACAAACTGGTCAATTAATGATCACATAGTAGTGGAATGGTAATGGAATTGGTACTTCTGACTAAAAAATTTTAATGATAAAATATTTTAAGCCAGTCAGTGTCATTTAATGTTTATTTACCGATCTCAAAGTAAATTCTTTTTTAAAAACGCTGGTATGTGTCATGACTGGATCAGAATAAACCAAACACAAATCCAGGATAAACAATAAAAAATGTAGCCCACTAATAAAGACTAAAAAATATTTTCAATCTAAAATAAACTGAAGAAAGTATACAAACCTAGTAGACTATTCTATTGGTGGAGGGCAATGTCAGAATTAATAAGAAAAGCTATAACACTTTTAATAACATGGTGATATCATCAATGAAATACAAGTTCAGGCCATGTTTAAATGCAGTGCTATCTCATCATTATATAGTACTTTACAGTTTTTATCCCCGATTTTGTCCACTCTTCTCATAATCATATTTTGAAGTTATAAAAGTTTAAAAGACAGATGTCTTAGAGAACCCTTGATAGTTGATTTTCAGTTAAAGGCTCCAAATCAACTCACCGTAATACAAAAATAATCATTCTTTTGTTGGTTAGGTGTATATAAAATGTTAGCACCAAAGGAGAAATAATCATACGCACTAAATCGGCATTTTTTATCCTTGGCTTCACGAAAATGTTATGTAGACACAGTCAATAGTGAAATATACTTTTAAATCTTGTCTTGGCAATTGCTAAACTGAAAACAAATATAGGCACACTGTAGTGTACACTATATTCTATGAGAACATAGGAAAATGATATTCACTACATAAGTTCTGAGAATAAGGGGCTTAATTTTAACATAAATAATCAAGCAAATAAAATAGATCATCGTAAATTAATGTTCTTTCTTTGTCATTGCAGAAAATATTTTGTTCCCCTACCTTCCAGAAGGAGGTGTACATTCCATCCACATATGACTTGGAGTGGGCTCAAAGTTTGTTAAATAATGACGGGGTGAGTGAGGAGGGGCAGCTGTCATGGGAACAGATCAATTAGCCAATTGAAATGTCATTTCTCCACTCGCCGTAGGATGTTGCCATGTCTCTTTGCTGCCTCTTCCTCTCTCTCTCTCTCTCTCTCTCATTTCTTATTCTCTTGTATTTTGATTTAGATATAAAAGCTAAGACATAATTTAAACTGACAGCAGAACCAAGCAGTGTGACCTTGCCAGGATTCCAACACAATCCACTGGGGGTAAAGCATGGGCCGAGGGAGGGGTGAGTGAGAGCGAATGAGAGAGGAGTGAGCTAGCCTTTCCAGATGGCCTTGCTGCTCACGTGCTCCTGGAGGGCTAGTCTCAGGTCTGGATGTTTTCAGACCTGTCTGACAGGGGAGTGAAAGCTGGAATGAAAAGGAAAAGAAGAAAAACTGGGGAATGACCAAAGATTTGAGCAATAGAGTGTTGATGATAATATAAGGCCCCATGTGTGACTGTGTCAGACACTGAATGACTGGTATTTAACATTTTAGAGCTTAGTCTTGCTCAGCTAGGGAGAAATAGCTAGCGTCCACTTTAGTAACACAGTAACCACATAAGTACTACCTTGCCAGATAACAGATACTAAAAGGATAGCTGGCAGGAGGGCACTTAAGACTTCGGTTTGCAATGGACGCTCCAAAGGTTTCTGAGCAATAACTGCAATTTGTGTATCCAGAGGAGGGCTGGGTGGCCTAATAGGTGTGTTTGAGATAACTACAGGCAGTATGAGATTGCCTCTGGCATTTTTTTGCAACTCAGAATGCCAGGATGTTCATTGGCAGTGTCAACAATCTTTTCCACCATCCAGTTGCATGAGTCTACCTCTTTCCAAGCATCAAGTGGCTTGTAAAGCCCAGTCAGCAGCTGGATGGTTGAAGAATCTTCACCTAACCAAGCCCTGGGAAAGCCTGGATGAATTGCTCCACCCCATTGCAGAGAGCACCTTTCTGGTGCCAATGTTTCTTTGCCTTGGAAAATTGATGGAAAACCCCAACAAAGTTGCTAGAAGAAACTATTTTCCAAAACAGGAGAGTGAGAAAAGGTAGAATGGTCTGATGACTATGATGAAATGTTTCTCCAACAAAACAGACATGGGAAGCCATCATCTATGAAAGGATTAGAAAGGACTTACGAGAGAAGAAAGATCTGGAATGCATTCTTGACCAGATCTGTTATTGGACATGAGAATGATAAGGCAATAACAATAACACAACACAAACCGCAACAGCTGCCACTTAATGAATTCTTGCTTTGTGCCTGGCACTGTTGTAAGTGCCTGATGTGACATTTCATGTATCCCTCCCAGCAACGTGACGAGGTATGTCCTTAGAAAGGTCTAAATCAGTTTTAGAACCTATGTAGGTTGACTCCAGAACCTTCTCACATTTCCACAAGTGGCATCATACCTTGTGCTGTCGACTAGTCAGTTTTTGAAGGTAGTAATGAAACACAGACATAGTTTGTGTCCTTCAAGAAACTTAACATTTAACTGAGAAGGAAAATGAAAACATGAAACTACCACAATTTTTTAGAATGAGATGAGATATAAATAATTAAAATCCCTTGCAAAATAATTAAAAATAATAAGATTGTGACCAAATGATGCTTGATAGAAATCAAAATGAGAATCAGGCTGAGAATCCATGAAGGCTGAAATTGAGCTGAGCCTGAAGAAGTGTGCAAGGAGGGAGAAGTGAATGATGTTCCAAGCTGCAGGAATACCAGAATACTGAGGTGAGAAGGAGTTCGGTATGTTTTAGAAACAGTGAATTGATTGGAGAGATGACAATGGAGGGCCTGATGGCGGATCAAGGAGCTACAGAGTCAGTTGAGGAAGTGGGAGAAATTTAATGTCAGAGGAAAGCTGTAGCTTTCTGAGCAAATGGGCCGTACTGGGTACAAGCAGAGTCATAGGAGACTGTTCTCATAGCCGAGCTGATGGAGTGGGGATGAGTGATGGAGCATACAACCTAGTCTATCTTCGAAGGAAACAATCATCTCTAAGCAGTTAGCGTAACTTCTGTGAGGTGCAGCCTTAACATCTGAAAGCTCAGCTTTTGCAATGAACTACAGATGCCAGCAGAGCTTGTGTTCCACACAATGGAAATAAATCAGCCCTGCCCTTTTCACAGTCAGCTCACATGCCTGAGATATAATATATGGGTTTCCCCTACTCATAGCTCCAAAAGTGGGAGTGGGAGGAGGCCCAGGGTTGAAAGGTGCTCGTTTCAGGCTTGTAAATACACCTTTCAGTTGAAAAGAGCTATCATATGTCTAGCTCACTCCTCCCCCACTCTGTGAGCAAGTCTCTTCCTTCAGCTAACTGGAATTACCACATCATTTCACTCCACCAGGTTTTCTTGACTTGGCAGATTTCTGATTGCCTGGCAGTTACAGACCATATTCTATCTTTTGCTGATACAGGGACCTAGAAATGAGGGAATTGAAAATGCACAAGGCTGTTACAGGGACCCCAGCTCCGAGCTGTCCCTGAACTGAGATTTTTGTTGTTGTTGCTAATGCAGAGAATCAGTCTCCTTCTCTTCCTCAGCTGTGACATTTCCCTTGTTCCCCCTCCAGCTCTCCCGCAGTCTCTCTTTTAACCTTGCCCACTCTGTCAGGCAATCCCTCTGTACAGAAGCTGTCCACGGGTAGCCCGGGACCTTAATGAGTATGAGGTGAGGCTCCATCATTCCTGTTTGAGAAAATTAAAATAACATCTCTGCAGTCAACTAAGCAACGTGTGTCCAGAGCACAGAGTACTTAGCAAAACGCATTTCCTCAATTTCACGTCCTTGGAAACCTTTCTTAACCCCAGCCTGTCACCATGGGACTCCCCAGCTCAGTGTCAAAGAGAGACCACTGTTTTGACTGAGGTTCCTTTACACAATCCTGTTATAGATCCTAGGAAGTGAAGAGGAAATGTAAGTCATTAGTGAAGGCTACTTTCAATACTCAGTAACCCTTGCTGCCTAAATTAAGAATCTCTGCTGCACTTCCCTTGCATCCAGAATTATCCATCAATGGTTATAAAAGAATGAAAGGCATTCCACATTTTTAAAAATTAACTTTACAATTATTTTGGAATCATTTTAGATCTATAGAAATGCTAAAAAAAATAGTGCAGAGAATTCCTCATGTCTTACCCATTTTCCTCTATTACCAGCTTACATTAGTATGGTATATGTTACAATTAATAAAGCAGTGTTAACACATTATTATTATTATTATTATTTTTGGGCAGGGTGCGGTGGCTCACACTTGTAATCCCAGCACTTTGGGAGGCCGAGGCGGGTGGATCACGAGGTCAGGGGATCGAGACCATGGTGAAACCCCGTCTCTACTAAAAATACAAAAAATTAGCCGGGCGTGTTGGCGGGCGCCTGTAGTCCCAGCTACTCGGAGAGGCTGAGGCAGGAGAATGGCGTGAACCCGGGAGGCGGAGCTTGCAGTGAGCCGAGATTGCGCCACTGCACTCCAGCCTGGGCGACAGAGCGAGACTCCGTCTCAAGAAAAAAAAAAACAACACATTATTATTAACTAAAGTCCACAGTTTATTCATGTTTCCTTCCTTTTTACCAAATATAACTTTTCTGTTCTGGAATCTCATCTGGATACCAAATTACATAATCATGTCTCCTTAGGTTCCTCTAGACTGTCACAATTTCTCAGACTTTCCTTGTTTCTGATGACCTTGACCGTTTTGAGGAATAATGCTCAGGTGTTTTGTTGAACGTTTCTCTATTGGAATGTGCATGTTATTTTTCTCGTAGATTGGCATTATGGATTTGAGGGAAGAAAACCAAAGAGGTGAGGTCCCATTTTATCACATTGAGTCAAGGGTACCTATTATCAATATAACTTATCACTGTTGATGTTGAGCAGATCCCTTGGCTGGGAAAGTGTTTATCTGGTTTCTCCACTGTAAAGTTACTGTTTTTCCCCCTTTCAATACTTTACTCAAAAGAAGTCACAATATGCAACCCATGCTTAAGGAATGGGAAGTTATGATTTACCTCCTTGAAAGTGGGGTATATACATAAATTTTCTCTATTTTTTCTAAGCAAGAAATGTGTCTGTTCTGTTTATTTATTTATTGAAAATTTATTCATAACAATATAGACTCATGGATTCTTACTTTGTGTTTTGGGTTATAATCCAATACTACTTTATTTTGCTGCTTAAATTGTACAGCTTTGGCTATTGGAAGCTCTTTTAATTGTATCCTGTTTCTCTTTAATTATATCCTGTTTCTCTTCCCCATCATTGTAGGATTTTGGTTTGTTTGGTTGTTTCTTTCTTTCTGACACTATATGTTGTTCCAAGCTGACCTGGAATATTTCCTTCCCCAGTCCTAGAATGAGCCATTTCTTCAAGGAACACTAGTTCCTGTTATTGGAGAATAGTGTTAGAAATCAAGATGTAGGTACTAGGTGAAAATTAAAAATTTGAGCACCCAACCCTGACATTTTGTGTCAAGATCTATTAGGTGATAAATATAAATTTCACAAAACCATGCAAAATAAATATTAATGTTTGCTTTTGTAAGATGAAAATAGAATACTAGAGAGATTGGAGAATTGTCCAAGTTTAAAAAGTGAACACCAGAGCTACAATGTGAACTTTGGTTGTCTAAGTCTAGAACTGTACCTCAGCCACTTATTCTGTATTGAAAACTGGTGATGTCAGGAACAAGATGAAATGTAAAGAATGGGTTCCCTGGATTCAAGTAAGCATAGTTTTGAATATATCTCTTTCTGTGTGTATGCTTGTGTTAAAAGGTTGTTTCGATCTGTACATGCAAAGCTTTTAGAACAATGCCTGGCATATGGTATTTGATAAATTTTAGTATCAGTTATATCATCATCATCTTTATTATCTTCATTATCTCCTACTGTAAGCTTATGTTTCCATTTCTCATTCTTCAACTACTGATTGCAGGCATCCTGAAGTGTCCTTATCTTGGTTTTAAAGAAACGGTAAATGAACAAGCCAAATAATTCACTCATGGGTGCCTAATGCCACCAAACCAAATATTTAATGTATGAGTGAATTTCTTTTAGTCTATACAATTTTTCTCTTTGTTTGGAGTAAAGGAAGGAAATTTGGAAGGAAGGAATATTGTAGGAAAAGAGCTAGGCTCCCCTCTACTAAAGTGGCCAGATGTCTTGAATTGTTTGCAAATTGGCCCATAATGCCTTTTCTTAGAGCCTATTCAAACTCTTCTCTCTCACTCTATAGTCTATTGATCACAGTCTTCTGTCTCTAACCTAAGGTGAGTGTGCGGAAGGATATATATATTATATATATATATAATATATATATATAATATATATATATATTATATATATCCCTCTTCCTCTCCTCTGCAAATGCAGAAAAACTGCATGCTGAGGGATGGAGGAGTTGGGAGGATTCAAGGGCAGTCACTAGGTCATGAGGATTAGCAACCATTGTTAACTCTGGTGATATCATGCTCATTTCCTAAACACCCTCAGTTATGCACAACCATCATTCACAAACCCACTTAAAATATAAATCTATCAATTTTACTTTAGCTTAGTAGCATCCTGAAAGTCCTGTACACAGAGCATGTACTTTAAACAAGCAGATAGAGACCCCGGATAAAACATAAACAGAAAAGGGGAGAGAAGGCAATGCTTTGCTAATGAGCTAAGATTAGGGTTTCCTTTTCTTTCAAATGTCATGTTTAGGGCTTAAGCACCTCTGATCTAGAAAAAGAGATCAGAGGATCTTTGAGATGCAGGGGTTATATGAGGTCACCCATCTCAGCTTGAATACTTCTAATGCAGGAGAGAAGATCAGGAGACACTACACAGGTGGTGCAGCTTGGCTGACTGCTATATTGTTTTCTTGATAAACTGAAGGAATCATGGCCACTTTTGCACTGGCAGAACTCAGTGTCATGTGGTGACAGAATAATAACATGGGACAGTGAGGATTCTGAGGAGAACTGGGCTCAGATTAAGGAGTAAGATCTGATTTGATGTTTTCATTTCTTGTTACTCCTCACTCTAGCCAGTGTCACGTTCCTGGCTACCCCATAAATATCGTATCTGTTCTGCTTTGAAAAGGAGCTGTGGTGAGCTGCTGGTGAGCTTCTGATGGTGGCTGAGGCTAGTATTGCAAAGTAACAGGAAATAAAGAAAAAAAAAAGGAAGGAAAGGGCAAAGACAAAAAAAGAGGAAAAAGAGTGGAAATTTATGCAGCTGTTTTTTGTTTATTTATTTATTTATTTGGAATCTCACTCTCGCCCAGACTGGAGTGCAGTGGTGTAATCCTGGCTCACTGCAACCTCTGCCTCCCGGGTTAAAGTGATTCTCCTGCCTCAGCCTCCCAAGTTGTTGGGATTGCAGGTGCCCACCACCATACCCAGCTAATTTTTGCATTTTAGTAGAGACGGGGTTTCACCATGTTAGCCAGTGTGCAACTGTTCTTGACTAATTTCTTAATATACTGAAAGGAAGATACAATAATGAATAGATGGGTAAATCTATCCAGTACCAGTGAAAAGCTCACTCTCTCTCCTTCTGTC
The DNA here is from genome assembly GCF_028878055.3 of Symphalangus syndactylus. Taxonomy (NCBI): domain Eukaryota; kingdom Metazoa; phylum Chordata; class Mammalia; order Primates; family Hylobatidae; genus Symphalangus; species Symphalangus syndactylus. The sequence goes on along the minus strand of NC_072443.2, from coordinate 41,543,798 downwards.
TTTTCTCTGAAACTTTTCTTCCTAGAACCATATAAATATAAGAACTGAAAATAACCCAGATCATCTAAAGCAATCCTGTTTTTCTTTAACAGATTAAAACTTTATTCCTGAGAAATGGAACTTATTGTGAAATGATTGCAAAATCCACATTTAAACCCATGTTTTCTGATTTCCACTGTCATGTGGAGGGCTGTCCTCCTCATAGTCTGCTATGTCCTTTTTTGTCTTTCTCCTTCTCATCCTACAACCACCCCCAGCCACATGCAGGGTTAGTCCTATATTTGTTCCTGTTTCTGCTATATTTGCAACTTAACTTATGGATGGAAACATGGAGCCTCACTGATTTCTGGCAGAGCTCTGTCTCATGTGCTGACAAACACTCCCTGGCACTGGGCACCTGTCCAACAGCAGGTGCCTTGCTCGGCAAACGGCTCTGTAGTTGCTTCTCAAAGGAGGCAGTTTGAGGTCCAACGCTGTCTTCCTGCTGCCTCGAGGTTATGATCTAGCACCAGCATTTCTCTCACCAGGTGAAAGGAAGTGAGATTAATGCTGCCAAGGTTACCAACACTAAACATGGGAGGTGGCTATAGGGAGCATCTGTGGCAGCTTAGGGATTCTTAGCTTGATGGATGGGCAAGAAGATAAGATGAGACATTTGAAATTGTTTACATAGGACTATTGTCCATGAACCTGAGTAGGTTGACCTTCAGGTCATGATGAAATGTCTACATGTTTTCTCAAGGTGAGAGTGAGCTAGAAGATGAGGCTTCAAGGACCTAAATTTATATCATTATAGGACTCATTGAGGCAAATTATTCTTGTTTTACAATATGCATTTATTTTTGTACATTACACACTAATTTAGACACGTATAGTATGTATGTAATGGTTACAGCTATATATGCTATAGATGAGCAAATGGAAGGTAATGAACACAGGGCTTAAAGCTTATAAGAGGCATATTGCCTTAAAGTTAATGAAAGGTTATAGGCACAGAAAATGAATGGTGGGACCCTCCATGAAATGGATGGCACAAAAGCAGGAAAGCACAAGTCATGTGGAAAGGCAGTGCAAAACAATTTTTGAGAGATCCTAAGGGTTTGAGTAGGGGTATAATAAAAGAAAATGTTGTAAAAAATGACATGCAGAATTAAAATATCTAGGTGAGGTCTGTCTTCTTAGATTGACAAGCCAATGAAAATATTATTTGTTAGAGGAATGACTTTATTTGAAAAACATTTAAAAATATTAATCTGGCAGCATGCAAATGATACATTGGAAATACAGAGGTCAGAGACATCAAGTTTAATTAGAAAAGTTTGTCAGTTATTCAAAAATAAGAAGTTATAGGACCTAAATTAGAGTGGTGGCAATGAGAAAAGAATGTAAGGATGAATAAGAATGTAAGGATAGGTGGATGGAAGAAATTCTGCACAGAAATAATGGAGCAGCTATGGCAATAAATTCACTTTGTGGGGCCAAGGATAAGGGGTTAATTATGATGCACAGGTTAGGTATGAGATTGATTCGACTGCAATGTAATTCTCTCAGTTGTGTCAAAGGGGCTAATTTTTTTGATATGATCAACTCATATTATTTGACCTTAGCTGATTGGGAAAGTGGTGGCATAACTGAAAATATGAAGAAAAGCCAAAAAGCGGAGATATTTTATGGGACAAGGGAGAAAATTTTGTAAGACAAGCTTTAGGTAGTAGCAGAACACTGATACCAGGCTCTGGGAAAGGCAGAACTGGTGCTCAGAAAAGGTAACGAGGTTGAAGTGGAGACCACATGTTGAAAGTCAACTGTGTCCAGGACAAAAGAGCATGGGAACCACAATTAAGCCTTTGTGACACCCTCCTTCAAAGGTTAGGAGGAAAAGAAAGTAGTTTTCAGAGATGTCACAGTTGAAGAAATGGGAAAAAAGCAAGATTTCATTCTGCTGGGGACAGAATCTGAATCTCAAAGGATTAAAGAGAAAGTAAGTGGAAACATGAAAGTGACAATTATGAACTAATGTTCAACAGCAGAAAATCAACTATATTGACAGTGATGCACATAAAACCTTATTCAGGAAGGAGACTTGGACTGCCTCTTATTTCCAACCCAATCCCATGTTTATTTCACTTTTTCATTTGCATACAATACTGTCAGGCCTCTGATTTCATGGGTGCTGTATTCATGGATTCAGCCAACCATGGCTGGAAAGTATTTGGAAAAATAAAAACAATAAAAATAATTATACAATACAAATTACAACATATAGTAAAACAACTATTTACATAGCATTTACATTGTATTAAGTATTATAAGTAATCTAGAGATGATTTAGAAGTATACTGGAGGATATGCGTAGATTATATGCAAATGCTATGCCATTTTATATAAAGGACTTGAGCATCCACAGATGTTGGTATTCATCCCAGATCCAATCTCCTGCAGATACTGAGATAAAACTGTACTTATTATTATGTGAGATTTGACAGACAGATTTATATTTTTCTGTATCCTAGGAAACATAGACTGAGTCCAGAGAGTCTCAAATTATTTTCTGCCCCCATCAACTTGCTTTTCTGTCTTGTCCAAGGAAGCCTGACTCCCATAGATTTATGAGATAGACTCCACTTCTGGTCTATGTTTGGTCTCCCTGAGCTCCATCTGTTGTGGGAAGCCCACAAAGCTGTCTCTTATTTTTTTCCCTCCAATGGTTCTTGTTTATCTCATTGCATTATCTCCTTTACTTCTCTTTGAATCTGTGAAACAATTCTGCTCATACTTGCACCTTTGTCCATCATTTAAGAAACGAGGATATTAACACAACTCCTTATAACATTGAAACAATGATATTTATATTTGTATAGCTTTTTAGTTTCCTAAGTGATAATATGTCTGTATCTTATTCAGCCTTCACAACAATTCAGGAGTTGGGTAGGCCAAATAATTATACCCATTTCAGAGAGGGAAACTGAAGATCTAGTGAACGTTGTATAATGAACACACACTGGAACCTAGTCTTACATTAATATTTCCTGACTTCTTACCAGTTCTCATGTCATGACCTTATATTGCACAAATTATCTTTCATAGAAAACCCACAGGTCTGTCTTTCACAATGTGAGGTAGTCATTGGGACCACTGGCTTCTGCATCATACAGGCTGAATAGTTAGTTCCAACTCATTGTGTGGCTTTGCAAAGACTCAGTAAACTCCTTGAATCTCAGTGGCATCACCTGGAAAATGGTGGGAATAATAATAATATGCCATCATAGGGTTGCTGTAAAAATCAAGTAAAACTACATTATAGAGAATGCGTAAGGATCACCCAACAAAGGTTAACAGCAATAAAGTAATTTATTTAGAATAAATAATCATATTTGATCATAAGCTATTTGTCACAAGTGTTCTCTTAAAACTCACATGGCATGCCCTTGAATGTCCTTTTATATAGTGAGGGGAATTTGCAATTAGGGGAAATAAAATATGTTTTCAGAGATAAGTAATTTATACACATCTATTGGAGCTGAAATAATAAATTCTGATAAGTCAAGAAAAGTAATGTTATTGATTAAATAATCCTTAGTTATAACAAGCTTCTTTTAGTCTTCAGGCTTGAATTTTTATTCTAGCTTTGCCTTTTTCCTCGTCCTTACTTGCCTTTCCTTTTCCTTTTAAGCCATGGCACCTTGTAGTGTTATTCTTGCCCCTCACAAATAGGAGAGACTGTCAGGTCTTAAAGCCAATGTTAACAATGTAGAAGGAGAAACAGAAATCTCACTCAAATACAAATACTTTTATTAATTGCCAGCATTAGCAGTAAAAAGAAAAGTAGGAAATTACAGACAAGGAAAGCAACTTCTGGTTTTGAATGTTCTTCGTATTTCTCCATGATTACAGCTTGAAGTGCATTTTCTTCCAGAGGCAGGGTAGCTTGGATAGGAGACTCAATGAGATTTGGTGCCTTCAATAAATGTCAAATTCATGACGTCCCACTGGTTCTAGGATATAACTGGAATGTACACCCACTCCTCACCTGTGCTCTTTCCTCTGCTACCTAGATAGAAGGTAGTAGGAGGATAATTGGCAGAGTCAGACACCACTGAGAATCAGCTCTGAGATCTACTTAGGAAAACACTATAGTGGGCCCTTTTTGCAATAAACTGTGTCTTCTGAGTCCAGCCAATGAGGCACATTCAGAGGGGAAAACTTCTAACCTATGTGAGTCACTGAATATTTTAAGGATTAATTCATAGATGCATACATATTAGCAATTTTAACTTTTTGTTTTTTGCCTTCCCTGATCAAAGCCAAATTATGAAATATTTTTAAAGGCCTCATATCTGTCTGATGAAAAATTTTGTTAGCACAACCAGATAGATAGAAGCTCCTAGAGACTACTGAAATCAATTAACTCTGACATTTTATTTTTGTTCTTCTATACCCAAGCTATGTCAAGTGTTGGGAATCTGCCCTTCTAAGCCACAAGCTTCTGGATTATAGAGTTAAGTTGTCTCAGGATCACCTGGGGAGCCTTGACAGTATCTGAAATAAAAACAGAGAACTAAGAAAGAGATCCTATTGCACTTAGGCATTGGCCTTTTTATTTTAATAATGGGAAAGGGAATCTATTTAAGAAACTCAGGTTTCTATACAGGAGAATATGAGGGATATGGAACAAATGGAGATGAGAGAATGAGATAAATGGCCTTCAAAGTTAGGTAGAGGAAAAAAAAAAAAGAAGAAGGTGGAGCCCCACACTTAGAAATGTCATGGTATGTGGCTTTGTAGGAGGTTTGAGTCTTGCTCATTCATTTGCCAGCTCTCAATGAGCAGGGAACTGTGGGCCCTGCAAGGAAATGAAAGGAACAAAGATAATAGCAGCCCTCAAAGGCTTCCTGGTACTTTTGTTTTAGAATCAAAGTATGGTAGAACCAAAGGCAACATTCAGTAGCAGAAAGCTCAAGCCTCTTCATTTTTCAGATGAGACAACTGAGGCATAAGAAGGTGATGTGACTTGCACATTTCTTCTTTTTTTTTTTTTTTTTAGCAAACTTATTAGTTGCCAAATCAAGGCTAAAACCCGACAGTCTTCATAAGTCCTAGTACATTGCTCTTTTTCACTCTACCACTCCCTTTAGAAGTCTGAGCTCTTTGTAGGTTTTTTTGCTCTAAATTCTTAACAGAAATATTTTGTCTCTTCCCTTGAGGTAGAGAACCTAGCAAAGATGGGAAAACTTCTTTCTATCCGGATTTTACTACTATTCATTCAATTCTTTCACTACCTCTGTCCTCCACACAAATTTTCACCATGCTCACACTATAATGTCCCCTTGAAACAAATCTTGAAGTTACAGAGTCTGCTCTAAGAAACCCTGGCTGCTGTCTCCTTGAGGGGAGTTTTAAGGAACCCTTTCTTGCTTGTGTCAGAGGAATCCTTGACCCAATGAACCCCATGAGAGTCAGTATGCACTTATTGAACACTCCTTCGATGCCACCTACAGATGCTTGAGCCCTTGATCTTAATTAGTAAACATGGAAACACATTTATAAGTCATAGTTTTTATATCAGATAAAGTGACTGCCATTCTTCCTTTATGGCTTTCCAGTATTTTAGTCACATATTTGAATTTGAATCATCTTTTTAAATGGACATATATATTTTCTTTTGTTGATTATCTGGGACAAATGTGCTACAAATATACACAAACATTATACACTAGTTTGAATATGACTCTCTTAAATTTAATGAATGTCTTAAATTTCCAAATCTACAATTTTGTATGCTTTGAAATTGAAGAAGCATGAATTTTTATTATTCATGAGTGTACCATGAAGTTATTTCATAATAATGTATTCAGTAAAGTGATGAGAATCATGATAATAATACTTTTATAATCCTATTTATCTGCTATACATTCATTAGAACAGGTGGAACCTGGTTGATCAAGTGTGCAATTTACCATTAAAATCAAAATGTCCCTAACTATCACATTTCATGGTGTTAGGAAACGTTGTTGATTCTTATTTCTGGAGTATGCTAGGATCTAAGGTATATATGTTCATATTCATTGTATAGTATAATTATTGGAATATAATAAACTATAATAATATCATTTAATGTTTTCAGTCGTAGTGTACACTTTGTGGTGGAAGAAAAGCTGCAACTTTGACACTCTCACATATGTTCTTCATACTGTGATAAATGTTAGATCTATGGTTACTTGCTTTTTTTTATTACCTGTGATTTCTGGATACATATGCCAGCCTTTGGTATGCTCTGCAATATATATGAGTATTATGTTATTGTCTGTGATTAATATACTTAGGATTGAGTGGCTCAATTACAATGTAGCTAAAAGAAAAAACCAGTAAAAGTGGGCAAGGTCTTAGGTAAGGCTTGTAGAGATCATATAACAAGTTTTAGATGGGTAAATGGAAGAAGCAAAATTGATTTAAGCCAGGGTACTGAAAACTGATGTACTAGTGATTGTTAAATATTACCACGTCTGAGGAAACATTTGAGTAGCCTAAAATGTGGGCCAAGGCCTTTACATACTTTAATTAGTGCAGTATTATTGCACACCATTCATACGACTTGAGAATTTCAAAATAATCAATGGTCCCTGTTCTTTTCATCTGCCCCATATCTTGTTACCTTGGCAACAGACATTAAATGATTTTAAGAATTTTCAGAATTATAATCACACTCTACTTCAACAGTGTGCTTCTAGGTAAATAAACTTTAAGAAAAAAAGAAAAATGAGACCTAAAGGTAACCTCAAAGCACACTGAATGAGAACCTGAAGGATTGGCATTTTCTATTTACAGCGTACTGTAAAAACAACTTCAGAGATTTTGGTGGAGTCCTCCAGATGTCAGAGTCTTCGTAGGCCATTCAGGTACAGAAGAATTACACCATTTCTCCTCCCACTCCAATACTGGATTACTTGGAATTGGTTTTAAATCAGTAGGTGGATCAGAAGAAACAGAAGGAGGAGCAATAATAGCAGGGCATGAAAATAGAGGAAGATGCTGAAGAAAGTGATGGTGCAGGTGGTGGTGATGGGGAAGATGCCAGAGAAGGAGATGAGGGAGGGAGAGGGAGAAGGAGAGTAGGAAGAAGGAAAATAAGTTCCACACCCAGCTAATTTAACCAGCAAAAAGAAGATAATTATTTACCATCATACTTGTCTAAATTCCCTTCTTCAAGGACATGGAGAGATGCAAACTTAGAATTATAGAACTCTAATTCATTCAGTGAACTCTTAGATGCCCAAGCATATGCAAATGTCTGACATTCAGGAATTGTCTTGAGCTTAGAATATGGCCTTACTTACCAGGGTAAAAGATATACAATATGAGTTGATTTGGTTTTAAAAATATGCACTCAAATCTCTGAACTATCTAGGATTTCTTCGTGTCATCATGTTTGATAGTTTAACACATAATCCAAACATTTTTTGATATCTGAAATGAACTAGTTATTCTGTTTGCTCCTATTCTCATTTTTAAAAAGTAAATATGACTATCTAAGCTCAAGTAGATATTTCAAGAGTTCTCACATGAAAATGACTTTCATTGGTGATTCCCTGTTGAAAAATAATGTAAAAATATAAAAGGGAAGAATAATTGATATCACATGTAAGTGTTTATATGGACAGTTTTTATTTATCTCGTGGTGCTGAAAAATAAGAATAAAATATCTGGTGGATGCTGGATAGATCATATGTTGTCCAGCTTCTAGGGCTTCTTATTTTTTGAGTTAAGCTTTTGGGAACACTTTTTGACCTAAGACAAAGCTAAATTCTGTAAATTTGAGCCATCTTGTAACAGATTTCTGCAATCTGTATGAATACAAAGAATTTAATTAAAACTGAAAGCAGAGTGGAGTTTATATGCATATTATTGTCATCATTTAAGACTCTATTCACCTGGCTTGCATAGCTCTTCTGGACCAGGTGCTATACAACCGTCTGAATCTTGTTGCTGAGTTCAGGCTGAAGCCTAAAATAAGAGAGAACAGGAGACAGCTGGAAAAACACTTGAGTAAAGTTAGGAATCTTCACACTAGTCCCTCCTGGACCAATACATTTTTCTGTAAACTTGAGAGTGCCCCTGAAGTTTTCTGGATCTTGGTTCCCTGTAAACAGCAGGAGATGCTTGTAATGATGATGTCTAAGGCTCCACCATCCTGTCCTGGACTGCTAGGTGGTTTCAACAGTTAAGGTGACTGTTGCAAATCACTCTTGACAGAATACAAACTGCTTTCCAACCTTTGTGAGAGGTGAACAGTGAGGGACACCTCCTTACCCAGAGAAATTCGTCGATTTCATGCCTGTTTTTCACCACCACTTCGTGAATTTCCCTTAATAATTATGCTGTGCCTAGCCAAGTCTGTCAGGAATTAGCAAATAATGTGGTCTGGTTTTGAAGGCACTGTCATCTAAGAACATACGCTGACCTTAATCTGCTGAGTCATAGGCAATATTTGTAAATATTTTCAGTGCAGTTAATTTTCCAGAGCCCCCCAGTTGATCCTCTCTGCCTTGCAATTTCTACATTGCCTTTTGGCAATTAGTAATTTTCTTGCAATCTAAAAGCAATACTTAGGACTCAGAAGCTCTGCTCTGATGGCCAGTTGGGTTATAATGTTTCCTATTTTAGTGCACTGTTGATGGATGGGTCAAGCCAGTAGTAAAAATAAATAAATATAATTTCAAAAACTAGAGGTGCACCAAAGTCTATTTTCTTTTCGTCTTGTAAAATATAATCTAAATTTCCCCTTGTATTGAATGTGTGCAGAACATAGAAACTTGCTTCCAAAGAATTACTGTATGGAGAGGAAAAACTATTAGCAACTTTACAATGGAGAAATCTAGCAAACACTATGGTGACCAGGTTATCAAGGTTAATGTCACCAGTAACAGGCATGTTGGTATCATATAACTAATGGGATGGGATGAGAAGGGCATGCTGCCTGTCTACTATTCTTCCTCTAACCCTAGTATAATCAAAGAAAACAAAAATGTCAGGCAAACCAATTTGAGGATATTCACCAAAATTCCTGTCTAGTACTCTTCAAAATTGTCAAGATCATGAAAAACAAGGAAAGACTGAGAAACTATCACAAATAGGAAGAGACTAAGGTAACATGAGAACTAAATGTAATGTGGGATCCTGAATTAGATCATGGCACAGGAAGAAGACATTAGTAGAAAAACTGGTGAAAGTGAAATAGAGACAGCATTTTAGTCAATAGTAACTTACCAATGTTCATTTCTTAGGTTTTGACTGTTTTTCCGCGGTTTTGTAAGATGTTGACATTAAGAGAAACTGGATGAAGTGTATGCAGCAACTCTCTATGACCTCTTAAGCATGTGTCTGTTGTGAAAAGAATAACTAACTTAGGCTACATGTGCCTGTATTTGTTTGCTAGGCCTACCATAACCACATAGCACAGATGGAGAGGCTTAAACAGCAGAAATCTGACGGTTTTGGAAGATTGAAATCTGACATCAAGGTGTCAGTACATTTGGTTCCTTCTAAAAGCTGTGAGGGAATAACCTGTTCTAGGCTTCTCTCCTTGGCTTCTCCTGGGCTTCTGTGTCTCTTCCCATAGTCTGGCCTCTATGCCTGCCTGCCACTGAATCCAATCAGGTATCAGGGATTAGGGCCCACCGTAATGGCCTTATTTTAACATAAGCACTTCTGTAAAGACCCTATCTTCAAATAAAGTCATATTCTGAGGGACTGGGCATTAGAACTCCAATATATCTTTTTTGGAAGGACACAATTCAACCCATGTCAGCATCTCAGAGTTGTTTAGCCTTTTCTGGCTCCTTCTTCTTTTCTTCCCCATATCCAGTGTATGACTAAACCCTACCTCTTTTACTTACTAAATGCTGCTCAAACCTTGTACTTCTCTTTCTCTGTGCAATCACCGCCACCACTCCAGTCCAAACTCTTACAACAATTTATCTTGACTTCAGAAAAAAAGAGAAAAACCCTCTTCAATTATTTTTCAAATTATTTTTTTTGCTCTGCTCCAGTCTACTCTCTAGATTGTAAGCAGCACTGTCTTCTTCTCACAATGCAAATCACCTATGCTTAAAAACATTCCAAGTCTTCTCATTGTTCTGAGAATAAAAGATCAAAATCTCTACCATGACCTCAGGGCCCTGTGTGACCTCCCAGACTATTAGCCACACCAAAAACCTCATCTGCCTCATCCTCTCTGCTCTTGCAGCACTAGCCAATTTTACATCTTTGCAGAAAGCAGAAGCTTTCTCCTGCCATGGGGATTTACTTGTGCTGTGTTCTCCCTCCTATCCAGCTCACCCGCCTGATTACCTCCACTTCCTTCCTGCTCATCCACCAGATCTCAGTTCCAGCATTAATGTATCAGGAATATCTCTCTTGCATCCCTCCAGCCCAGATCAGGGCACCTGTTACATGTCATCTGTACATCATATACTTTTCCTTCAGAGTACTTATCATATTTTGAAATTTTACATTTATGTCATTATTTTATTGACTTTTATCTCCACCACTGGATTGTAAGATGGGTAAGGCAGGAACCATGTATCTTTGACTATCTTCCTCATGTGTAATAACTAGCTATTTAGTACCTATAATGCTTAGCTTATAGTTAGTTCTCAAATTCTTAAATTAATATATCCATGGATTTATTTTCAATTTATATTGTTTAATTTGACACTGTATTTCTTCTCCTGGTCTCTTATAGTTACTTGATAAATTTGCTAATAATATTTAATTCACTTTATAGTTAATGCACTTAAATCATTCACACATACTTCAGGTAAAAAAAGAGAAATGATCATTTTTGTGATTTCCCAACCTAGTGACAACAGAAGGCCAAATTTTATTTGCTAGGCTAAATAGAAGCTTCAACTTTGATAATTTCCATATTTTAAATTGATCAATATCTATAAAATTTATTTTATTATAATTTCTAAATGTTAGAGAGGCAGACCTAAAGCTATATATCTAAGTATATTGAAAATGTTTTAAGTTATATGTGACTGAGTATAGACTTTCTATTGAGTACAGGCTTTGAAGTGAGTATGTTTATTAAAAATGTTCTTTGAGCCTTTCCTTCACATTTTGGAGAGAGATCCAGACATTTTTGTAATACTCATTAGTGTTTGTAATACTAACAAATCTCTTATAGCAAATGTGTCCTAGAGAAGTTTTTCCACTCTGAGTAAACAATAACTATGGGATGTTATTGTTTGCTGTAACAATAACATGCGATGTTCCATTCGGTGGTTTAACAATTATGTCCCTCTGAAAATACCAACACCCACTTTCACAGAAAGCTCAGAAGGCAAAAATATTCAGGATATTTTAATTTCTATAGGACACTAGGGTTTGCTTACAGCAAGTGTTTATCTACAATAGTGTTCTTTTGTGTGTGCAGAAGGTGGAGGGAGAGAGAAGCTTGGCTACTTATTAAAAAATCTATATTTAAGTTAAAATTCAATGCCCCAGGATGAGAATTTTAAATAAATATCCTGAACATTTAATGCATTCATTTATTTTAAATAAATATCCTAAATATTTAAGACATTAATTTAAGAAGTATGTAATGAATACTTACAATATGCTGACTCTATGTTCAATCTGTAATTCACAACAATGGCTCAAGTGAACACATCTCCTGTTCTCAGGGGGCTTGTATTCTAATGTGGCAACTCAATATATGTCAGTCAAGCTTATGATGGATTATTTTTGGTTCAAGAGCAATTTCAGAGACACTGATTCAGTTATGTTCTCTTGCTTGAAGCTCTAAGTCTTTAAGAGTGTGGCTGAAAACAATGCCTCTTGTCAGAAACCTGCTTGTCCAACAGGAGACAGCCTTGCAGGTTTAAGCCAAGAAAACCAAGCCCAGTTCAGCCAGAGTGAATTATCTTTGGGATCCTGTGCAAGAGCAGAACCCTCACAGTTGTGTTTGATTGTCCTTCAGTTGCTCTTGCAATATTTGAACAGAACTGCTTTCACTTTGAGAGGATGCATATATGTGTCCACGTCCTCGCTTGGTATGGCATGGTCTTATGGAGCTGCTCCCTTACTGAGGCCTCAATGAGAATTATTCCTAATGCTTGCATTGCCCACCTATGGATAAGTCAAATGGAAAAGAGAGGCAAAGCATCTCCAAGGGTCACCCCCTAGACTGTGGGGTAGTGTGTGTTTGTGTGGAAAGGATCTATATTTTAGCCTTCTTATCTGTCTCCTAAATGAGTACTTTTTATATAATATCCCATTTTACTTTTCTGTATAATTCAATCTTCCAATATGAAATATTCTTAAACAAACAATAATCACTTTGTAGCAAAAATAGGACTAGACTGTAGAATCTCCACCACTCCTCTTTGGGGAAGGTTTATTTCACTCCCCCCACTCAGCCTCATGTGAATGCATGTGACCACAGGTGATGTAACCCTGCGGTTTCAGGGTTCAATGCCATCAGTTCCTATGGTCTCCTCTTCCCTGCCCCAAATTCTACCGTCTGCCCTTATGTCATCATCCTAGTAAAGGGCATCTCCCCAGGCAAAGCCAATCAAAGGAAATCATATTTGAGATATCAATCATACCAATACTTGATAATATTTTCCATCTTGTCAAAATACTTCCTTATATATTGTACTTGAATTTTTTAAATATTTTTAAGAGAAGATTTAGGCTCACAGCAAAATTGAGAGGAAGGTAGAAAGATTCTCCATACACCCGCTGCCCACACACCTGCATGGCCTTCTCCCCTGTCAGCATCCACCATCAAAGTGGTACATTTGTTACCACTGATGAACCTACATTGACAACTCATAATCACCCAATGCTCATAGTTTACACTGGAGTTCACTCTTGGTGTTGTACATTCTACAGGGTTGGACAAATGTGTAATCACGTCTCCACCATTATGGTATGATACAGAGTATTTCCACTGCCTAAAAAATCCTCCGTGTCTCATGTGTTTATTACCCAACTTCTGGCAACAACTGATCTTTTTATTATCTCCACAGTTTTGCCTTTTCCAGAATGTCAGGGTTGGAATCATAAGTTGTGTGGCTTCCTTCACTTAATAATATGCATTTAAATTTTCTTCTTGCCTTTTCATGGATTGATAGCTTTCTTTTAGTGTTGAATAATATTCCATTGTCTGGATGTACCATGGTTTATTTATCCATTCACCTAGTGAAGGACATCTTGATTTCTTCCTAGTTTTGACAATTATGAATAAAGCGGGTATAAATATCCACTGACAGGTTTTAGTGTCCTCATTAATTTTTAATTCCTTTGTGTAAATATCAAGCAGCACATTTCTGGATCATATGTTTTAGAATATGTTGTTTTCTAAGAAACTGCTACAGTGTCCTCTGATATGGCTGCACCATTCTGCATTTCCACCAGCAATGAATGAGTTTCCTGTATTCAATGTTGTCAGTGTTCAGGACTTTGGCTATTTTAATATGTATATAGTAGTATCTTATTTTAATTTTAATTTACATTTTCCTGATGACATGTGATGTGGAGCATCTTTTCATGTGCTTATTTGCCATCTGTATATTTTCTTTGGTGAGGTGTCTGTTAAGGTCTTTGGTCCATCTTTAATTTGCTTGTTTGTATTCTTATTGTTGAGTTTTAAGTGCTCTTTGTGTATTTTGTAACACAGTCCTTTATCACATGTGTCTCTTGCAAATATTTTCTTCCAGTCTGTGGTTTGTCTTCTCATTTGATTGATTGTGGTTTACTTTTACACCTGGAAGTGGGAGATGATATTACATTGCTTTTGGTTCTTAATACCTAGCACGACCCCAGATATGTTAGTTCTTAATGTCTTCTTGGAGAACTCCCAATGAGTAAAAAGCGTAACTTTTTTGGATGGGTTAAAGTCCAATTGAATCCATTCTCTTAACTTCACATCACATGAAGAGTTAGAGGGATAACTTTATAGATATCTTTAGAATACTTGATTGTCCTCATTCACCTCCTAAGGTTAGGTGTAAGTTCCCAATTGACGTTATCCTAATAAGAATACACACAATGCTTCATTCTCCTCGTCAACCAGAGTGTTTTCCTTTTGCAAGAGGAACTTGCTGCAGAACTTTGCCGTCCATATTGACAAGCTATAATGCTGTTCAGCTGGCAAGACGTGACAAGGTTACTTCTCTTGAGGTTATGCTCAGTGGCAAGACACCCGTTTACTTAGAAATTAGATTTTTAAAAAGAAGCTTGCTTAATTTTTATTAGACAGTATTTAGAGACTGCAATGTTTGCATAAGCTATTTCTCAGGAATAATTTACTCTAACCCTAACCCAATTCTTGAGGATAGCGTGCTCATGCAGAACAGCTGCAGAATATAGGTCGTTGTCTTTTATTTCAATGACACTTAGCAGATTCCGTCCATCTGACACGTACAATACCGCTTCTCTGCTTCTTTCCTCTTGACAGAAATGAATGTCGGCCAAAAAGTAGAAACCAAAATAGCAAAATAAAAATATTTTTAAAGTGGAACAATTTCAAAACTGGGCACATGAAGGAGAAATGAAAAATGAATGCCACTGGAATATGTTCTGACCTAAACCTTTAAAATAGCTTGTAGCTCTTTTAGTAGGCGGGAGGGCATGATTTTTCTGGAATTTTGTGTAGGAGAAGGAGTTGGCAGGGAGAAGTAACCTCTTGCCCCTCAAGGTTTTGACGGATTAGTCCTGGCCCAAGAAGAGTGCTGATGTTACAGCCATCAGAAGGGGAATAAGCAAAAGTTGGAAAGGGCAAAGGCAGTGGCTTATTTGCGGCAGGGCCACCACTGAGCTGCCCAAAATGTCATTAGGCTGAAACTGAGGAGCCAGCCTTCACACTTGACAATCATTTAAGCCTCCAGCAATAAAGAGATAATACGAGAAGTGGGACAGAGGGAAGGTTTTCTCCCCTTCATTGTTTCCAAGTTGTTTAGAGATGAGAAGATCTGAAAACGAAGCTGTGAATGACCACTCAGGAGCCTCTGGGTACTGCTGACCTCTCTGGAACTCAGTTCCCTCAACAATAAACTCTGAGAGCATATGTGTCAATGACTGTAAGTCATATACATGTTTTGTTTAGTCCTTAGAGCTTTGTTCTATTTTATTCATTAAGTACCCAGCTAAAAATATGAGGGGATTTGTATCTAAATTTTCTTGATAAATTCAATCACTAGTAACATAGTTTCTGAATGATTGCAGTGGGCTCAACCTGATGAAAGTTGTCCCTTTTAGCCTGTCTAGACTGTTTACACTTTATCATAATCATCCTGCTCAGTGGTCTTTCCACCCAAGCCATTTCATGGAATCAGGTTATAAATGCCTTTGTAGGCATTTGGGTTTTAAATACTACTTATAATTATTGGTATCACTTTCAGCTCTTGCATCTGTTATCCTTTGATTCTGAAATATCCTTCCACCTATGTAATTACTTATAATTTCATTCATAATTGGTCTCTGAAGCCTGAACTGGTCAGTTGATCAACTTCTGGGTTACAAGTACAGTGTACATTTAATTGTTTTTCAACAGCTTGCATCATAGCACAATTTTTAACTTGCTTTTCCATGAACATTTTTATTTTCTTCTTGTTTCCTTTTCACAGCGTCATCTTCATTAGCTTTTTTAGTGACTCTGTCAGCAATGCCTTTAATATTGCCCCTCACAGGCTGCTCCCACAGCTCAGGGTATCTGAAGTCTTATGAGGTACAAAGTTCTCACAAATCACAATGAACATTTAACCTAAATGTACATGAGTAGTAGGATTTATTAGAATTTAAATTGACCAACTGATTTGATTTAGTTCTATACCCTGATTCATTTTAATCTATAAGCATATTTGCATGGGCTAATTTGCATGGCCAATACACAGGTGTGCATCCATGCATATTTATTTTAAGTAATTTAGGATGTTAATTTAGTAGATATGATAATGCAATCTTAAGTTGAGAAAAATTATGACATAAAAGTCTGGTAGCGTGGGGAGTCTGTAGTATTTAGTGATACATATAAGTAATATGTTACCAAAAAATAACCCCTCAATTACAAAAGATATATGATTTATATTACTTTTATTATTTTAAAATACACACTTTACATATGATTTTTTACAATATTATTATATTTTACTTAATATTTTTCAAAAGGCAAAAAGATGATATTTTTAAAAATAAAGAGAAGATAGTTTCAATCAGTATGTATATAATTTTTTTAATGTCAGACTATGAGACAGTATAAAACAGATACAAATGAAACTTCTCCAGTTGAAGCAAAATAAAGCATTCAGACCCTGTTTATTTGGCATCTACCCACCTCTTTCCTGCAGTTACCCCAGAGCCTCTGAGGTACCTCAGTGTAGTTCCAGGGTTCTTCAAAAATCTGTTTGAAACCACTGGATTAGTTAGTGTCTGGTATTCTTTTGGGCCAATATTCCTTAAGTCTGAAAGTCATTTGTACCTATCTTAGATTTCTTATATAATGTAATTTGATGTCAATAAGTATGTTTAAGACTATATTAACTGTATTTTTTCAGACAGCTAAACAAGAAGCATATTATTAAATTATTCTTTATAATAGGGTTTTTTTCTTAATATTTTGGAGGAATAGTGAAACACACATGAATGATAAATGATCCTATGTGTGCACATTTTCCAGCTGAAATACTAGAGTTCCTGAAGACCGGCTTTCCAAATTTGATCCGAAGGATATTATGTCTCACTTACCAGTCCTACTTTGCTTTTATGCTATCATAAAGACTTAATGATGTCCCATCAAGACACATTAACATTTCCCTTGAGCTGGAATAAAGTATGAAACCTACCTGAATCCTTTAGCTTTTTATAATCTCTTTTCCATAACCAGTCTTATATTTCAGAGCAAGTGGAGAGCCTGTTTTAGTGCTGCAGATGAGCAATGTGAAGCCAACACCTTGACTATACAATGGAGCATGAAAAAATGACTGGGAGGAGGAGCCCCAAGGTAGTTTAAGAAAGTACTTGGAGGATATCCAAACTGCAAATAATGATATCCTGTGAACCCCACCCCGAACCCCCAGCATGTTTTGTGTTAGACTGAGAGCCCAGGGCTCCTCTCTTCTAACAGAGGAATAGGTTTCCAAGTCAGGGAGGCAGTCAGGGAAGAAACCGTGGAAATCACTGGAACACATTATGTATGCGCAAGAGCATTGATATCGGATGAAAAATATTACAGCACACAGCCTTGTTTCCTCTTTAAAATTGGACATTTTAATATTTTATTTTCTGCAAGTTGTAGGGAAGGTATATATTATTGATGAGATCATGTTATATAGAATTTCAGAATTTCTGGCTTTTCCAGTCTATCATTTTCCTAGCATCATAATGAAAAGAATACTCGAAAAAGAATCTTCCAAGGTTCCAAGGTACAATAATGAGAGAACAGACTGAATGAATGCTCTTTTCATTTCTGTCCCTCTTAGCTCTGTCATCCTTTTGTTTTCTTCTCCCCTCTACCACACTCCTTTTTCACTGTTTGTTGAAGTGAGATCTAGAAGCCAGTAAAAAGAAATGATGGTTGCTTTGCAGAGAAATTTACAGAGCTTTTAATAAAAGGAGGGGCTGTGGGAAAGAGTCACTCACAGAGAAGACCTGTGTTCCTCTCGGGCCTTCCTTCCAATCACCTGAAAAACGGGCAGAAAGAAAGAGATGGCTGGTGCTCTGTCTGTGAAGCACAGAGCAAGGAATCCCTGTGCTACCCCTGTGTTTTGTCACCTCTATTCTCTTTTGCTGAAGGAGTATGTTGTAGAGATTACCTATCATAACGCTCTAGTTTTGAATATAACTGAAAATGAACTAAAAGTTATGATTTTGAGTCTTAAGCACTCCTTTCATCATCAAGCCACTTTAATATCTTAGGTCAGTCAAACACAGAGAAAGAAGGAACGATTCCACAAGTGTCCCTTTTTTGTGTGATTGGAGAACACACGGCCGTAATTCCATTTTGTGCATATTTGTTGCACAAAACCATTTTCTCTGGTAATGCTTTTTAGCAGTCCTTCTGGCTTTCACCTCATTATCCCCTAGCTGTTTGGAGGTACAATACTGACCAAGAGGGAAAAGAGATATAAAAGAACAGACTTTCCTCTGCAGTCCTCCAGTCTGGAGGCCTGGGGGAGCAGTGCTGGGCACAGGCTTTAGGAAGGTGGGTCGCTAATTTTTTCATATGCTAATCTGCATAGCAACTCCATTTTTCCCTGACCATCTGTGCCCAGTCACGTTCACCCTGCAGCCACTTGAACCTGAGGATGTTGTGGGAATTACTGTAATGATGACTCATGATTTAGCGGGGCAGGTACCCCTGTGGTCAGCTGGTATCCAGAAGCACTGTAAGAATATGTAAAATCTCCCCTCTGGAAAATAAGTAACTGGAAATGTGTCATGTTTTCCTTTGGTTAATCCTACCCTTAAATTTTAAGTTTCTTTGTTATCTAAATCCATAGATTGCAGCTGTAGTCAAACATTGGAGCCATATTTTTCCTGTGTTCAGGGAAAGTTACTGCTTGAATCTTAAGTGTATCTCAAATTGCTCAATGTAAACAATTCCAATGCCCAGGGAAAGAGTGGGATAAAGGAAAATTATACATCTGCCTAGTATTTTTCCATTTTCAACATTCTTTTTTTTTTTTACTTGGACAAACCTTCATCTGAACCATAGATTAACAAATTATTAAAAATTATACATGGCTAAGGAGTGGCCATCCAGCCAAGTCAGGTGAGCCAGTTGTTAGGCCCAAAATATTTCCTGACCAGTTACTCTTACTAACTACACAGAGATGGATGGTTGTCCTTTTCATGACTCTGTCCTTGTAGGTAATTTAATTTACAAGAAATCCAAGATCAGCACTTGAATAAGTAAATAAATTAATTACTTAATACTATTTCTCAATCATAAATCTCATACCCACCACATTTTGCGAAGATCAATACATATATTCCGTGAATAATACCCTCGTTTTCAAAACTTTAGAATGCTGCAGCTGACAGCAAAGACCACTTAGGGGCTAAAGAATATTAGTCAGCATGACAGGCTTCATCCTGGTCAAGAAAGGTTTCACCTCTACTTTAATCCACCTACTTTTTATTATTTCTCTTTTTTTCTTTCTCGTTAGCACTGCTATGCAACTGTGCTAATTGATACTAAGAGAACTTATTCATGAAAGAGGCTTTTGTGAGGGTTTGATGAACTTCTATTCCTGCTGAAAGATGCAAGGAATTACCTGGATATGCAACAGCTGGCTTACCCTTCTTTCCCCAAACTGAAATTCATGTTCTTAGGTTGAGAGTAACTCACTGATTCAGTTGTTGATTTTGAAGCTTGAATCATGTGGATGTTTATTTTCATTGCAAATGACTATTTCAAAATGAAGGAATGAATGTTTTTACCCTAGTATCTTGAAAATGATTTAAAAATATATATATTTAATGAACTAAAGTTTTTTTACCTACGTTTTATTTTCCAACATGTTACAGTGATCTCAATAAGATCTAGGATTGGGACACTGACTTTGAGTCCAACTAATGAGTTATGTCATAATTGGTGCCCATATTCATGCAGGTGGACACTAAATATATAATATTACCCTAAGTCAGACAAAATATAGATTTAGCCAGAGCTTGGCTTACAGGTAGAAGAATTGGATGAGGAATTGTGTTGGGCATTTGGTGTTCAACTCACAGGTAGAGTACAGTGGATGGGTTTAATACCATAAAAACAACTGGTCAGCTTGGTCAGCTCTAAGGACAGAATGAAAGGTAGAGTGGCGTGGATGACTCATTCTAAGGGGAGGCCTAGTAAAGGGCTCTTTCACCTATTGTGTGCCACAGTCTTCTTTGTCAGTTTGATGAAGACATTGGGCCTATTCCAAGAAAAATTACTTAATGCATAAATTAAAAATCCAGAATTTAGACTTCCATGTCTGGGAAGATGAAGCAGAGTGCTTTTCCCTCTTTTTCCCACTAAGTTTAACCAAAATCCTTGGACATTACATGTACAACAAACAGAAGACTCTGAAAGTTGTGGAGAGGAAGGCAGACAGGTTAGTAATCTTAAGACTGATAGGGTGTTGAGTTCCCAGGGTTGGTTTGTTTGTTGTATCACTCATCTCATACTTGTAGGTGAAGAAGCCAGCAACTTAAAAATGCCAATGGGTGGCCGGGCGTGGTGGCTCATGCCTGTAATCCCAGCATTTTGGGAGGCTGAGGTGGGTGGATCACCTGAGGTCAAGAGTTCGAGACCAGCCTGGCCAACATGGTGAAACCCCACCACTACAAATAATACAAAAATTAGCTGGGCATGGTGGTGGACGTCTGTAATTCCAGCTACTCGGGAGGCTGAGGCAGGAGAATTGCTTGAACCCAGGAGGCGGAGGTTGCAGTGAGCCGAGATTGCACCACTTGCACTCCAGCCTGGGTGACGGAGTGAGACTCCACCCTCAAAACAAACAAACAAAACGAAACAAAATGAAACAAAACAAACAAAAAACACCAACAGGTACAGAGAAAAACAAAACAAACAGCAGCATCACCAATAACAACAAAAAAACAAGTCTCTGCAAAAGTCGGCTGTCTCTAGCCAAAATACCAGGAAAGCAGCAGACCATAAAACAGAAAACTTTTAGCCAATAACTATTCTAGTTCAGCCAAACACCACAGAAAATACTGTGGCCCAATCTTCACCCTGGCCAGAAAAGACTAAAGGGAGTGGAAGACATAAACTTCCACTCTCAAACAAGGCCACTCCACTGTCAATGGAAACAAGAGGAACAGCAAGGAGGCACTCCTAGCCCTCCCAGACAGAGGATTATCAGTTGGAACAGCCAACCCTGCCCAGCAATAACAGAGCCATTCCTTTCTTAGTGACAATGGAGACCCAACGGAGAACCTAGATTTTTACCTTACCTGGCAGTAATGAGGTCCCGTCCTTGCTTCCATGCTGAAGCACTGTCAGAAGAAGCCAACTCAAATGGAAGGTTTAAATAAGATCCAAAGTCTCCAAACATAAACCCCCAAATGTATATGTTCCAGTCAGTGTTTATACAGAGAACCAGAAAAGTCTCAACTAGAATTTTTAAAAAATCAATAAACATCAATAGTGAGATGACAGAGATTTTAAATTATTTGACATAATTTTTAAACAACTATTATAAAAATGCTTCAGTAAGCAATTACTAACACACTTGAAACAAATGAAAAACATGCAAACTCAGCAAAGAGCTACAAAACTTTAGCAAAAAAAAAAAGATGATAAAAAAACACAATATCAAAGACATGGACTCAACCTAAATGCCCATCAATGATAGACTGGATAAAGAAAATGTGGTACATATACACCATGGAATACTACACAGCCATAAAAAAGAATGAGATCATGTCCTCTGAATGGACGTTAATGGAGCTGGAGGCCATTATCCTTAGCAAACTACCATAGGAACAGAAAAACAAATATTACAAGTTTTTACCTGTAAGTGGGAGCTGAATGATGAGAACACATGGACATAGAGGGGAAGAACACACACTGGGGCCTTTCAGAGGGTGAAGGGTGGGAGGAGGGAGAGGATCAGGAAAAAATAACTAATAAGTACTAGGCTTCATACCTGGGTGATGAAATAATTTGTACGACAAACCCCATGACACAAGTTTACCTATGTCACAAACCTGCACTTGTACCCTTGATCTTAAAATAAAAGTAAAAAAAAAAAAAAAAAAAAGAAATTTTAGAACTGAAAGATACAATAACAAAAATAAATACAACTCAGCAAATAAGCTCAACGTCAGAATGAAAAGGAATGGATAATATAATCAATGATCTCAATGATATAACAATAAAGGTTACCCAATCTGAGTAAGAGAGAAAATGACTTGAAAAAAACAAACAAACAAACAAAAAACCTGAGCCTGAGAAACCTATGGAGCTAGATCTAATATTAATGACATGGGGTTTGAAAATGATAGGATATAAGGGCAAGGCTGAAAAAGTCTTCAAAGAAATAGTGACTATAATTTCCCAAATTTGGCAAAAGACCTAAAAATTAAAGAAGCTAATGTAAACCCCTAAGAGATATACCCAGAGAAATTTATACCTAGGCACTTCACAGTAAAACTTCAGAAAACTAAAGGGAAAAAAAATTATTTTGAAAGCAGTGAGAGAGAAATGGTGCCTTACCAATGAAGAAAAAGAAAATTGATTTCAGGACGATGCTGGCTTCGTAAAATGAATGATAGTGGATTTCTCACCAGAAGAAAGTGACACATTTTTCAAATGCTAAAAGAACTCCCAAACCAGGATTCAATATACAGCAAAACTATCCTTTAGGAATGAAGGGAAAATCATGCCATTCTCAGAGGAGGGAAAGCTAAGTGAATTTGTGACCTGTAGATCTACCCTAAAATAATGGCTGAAGAAATCTCATTAAACAGAAAGGAAATTATAAAAGAAGGACTTTTTGAACATTAGGAGGGAAAAGGGAATAAAGCATAAAAATATGTGTGAAAGTAATACATTGTCCTTCACTTCTTGAGTTTTCAAAATTATATTTGATGGTTGATGCAATATTTTAACACTTGCTGATGTGAATCTAAATATGTATAGGAGAAATATTTAAGGCAGCTGGATTATAAATGGTAAAGGGACATATAGGAAGGTAAAGTTGCTACATTTCCCTCACAATAAAATGTTGATAATGATAGACTGTGACAAATTATGTTTATATTGTAAATACCTTGAACTACCAATAAAAATCATATATAAAGAGATGGAATTGAAAATACTGTAGACAAAAATGATATCCAAGTAAATAATATCCAAGTAACCCACAGGAAAGTAAAGAGATAGGGAGAGACAGAAATAAAAAACAGAGCAGATTGGGCGTGGTGGCTCACGCCTTTAATCCCAGCAATTTGGGAGGCCAAGGCAGACAGATCACTTGAGGTTAGGAGTTTGAGACCAGCCTGGCCAACATGGTGAAACCCCATCTCTTCTAAAAATACAAAAATTAGCCAGGTGTGGTAGTGTGTGCCTGTAATTCCAGCTACTCGGGAGGCTGAGGTGGGAGGATCACTTGAACCCACGAGGTGGTGGTTGCAGTGAGCTTAGATTATCCTGCCACTGCCCTCAAGCCTGGGCAACAGAGTGGTACTTCATCTCAAACAAACAAGGAAGAAAGAAAGAAAGAAAGAAAGAAAGAAAGAAAGAAAGAAAGAAAGAAAGAAAAAAGCAAGCAAGCAAATAGAAAACAAAACATAAAATGCTATACCTAATCCCCAACATTTCAATAATATATTAAATTAAATGGCTTAATACATCAATTAAAAGACAAAAATTGGCAGAATGGATTAAAAAATAAACTATCTGAATGTCATCTAAAAGAAATACACTTCAATTATAATGGTATAAGCAAACTAAAAGGATGGAAAAAGATATAATATAAAAAACTTTAATCAAAAGAAAGCAGAAATGTCTGTATTAGAATTAAATAAAGTAGACTTCAGAGTAAAGAAAATTAGCGGAGATAGAGAGGGACATTATATAAAGATAAAAAGGTGAATTCACCAAGAAGATATAGCAAGTCTAAATGTGTGTGTATGCACCAAACAAAAGAACTGCAAAATAGATGAAGTCAACTTGATTGATGTGAAAGGAGAAATAGACAAACCCACAATTAGAGTTGGAGACTGAAATTTCCCTTTCAACATTCCATATAAGTAGTGAGAAACCACAAATAATATTGAAGAACTTAAGACATTATCAAGCAACAGGATCTAAACAACATTTATAGAACATTTCACTTAATAACATCAAAATACACATTCTTTTCAAGTGTCCGTAAAATACATACCAAGATAGACCATATCCTAGGCCACAAAACAAACCTTATAAATTAAAATAAAGTAAAATTATACAAAGTGTCTTTTCTGACTAGTGTGGAATCAAACTGGAGATCAATAACGGAAAGATAACATTAAAAAATCCCAACACTTAGAAACTAAACAACCCACTCTCAATAATCCATGAGTCAAAGAGGAAGTCTCAAGAGGAATTAGAAGAAGTACATTGAACTGAACTAAAATGAAAATCCAATATACCCAAATTTGTGGGACATATCTACAGTAGGGCTGAGATGGAAATGTATTACCCTAAATGGTTACATTAGAAAAGGGGAAAAATTTTAAATCAATAATCCAAGCTCGTCCCTGACAAACCCAGAAAAATTAAGCAAGATAAAACTAAAGCCAGCAGGAAGAAGGAATAATGCAAATAATAATAATACAAATAATACAAATACAAATACAAATACAAATAATAATACAAGCCAGCAGGAAGAAGGAAATCAATGATACTGAAAAAATAAATATGAGGAGAAACATGAAACAAAAAACTGGTCCTTTGACCAACATCAAGCAAAATTGATGACCGCACGCATCCCCCTAAAATAGAAGGAACAGACTAACAGTATTGGAAATGAAACAGAAGATATCACTTCAGATGCTGCAGAAGTCAAAAAGTTGTTAAGGGTATACTATGAAAAGTTCTTGTTCAAACAAATTTGTCAGCTTGGATGAAATGAACCAATTCCTCAAATAGTACAAACTACCACGACTCACCCGATGTGAATTAGAAATTGTGATACTACTGTAATTATTAAATTTGAATTTGTAATTTTCAAACTCCCCAAAATAAATCTTGAAGACAAGATGATTTTCATGAGAGAATACTTCTAAATATTTATAGATAATCAACATGGATTCTACAAAATCTCTTCCAGAAAACAGAGGGAACAGAGGTTATATAAGTTTATTTTATGTTAGTGTTTTCCATATACCAAAGCCAAACAAAAGCAGTGCAAAAGTGAAAACTACAGGAAAATGTCTCCTATAAATATAGATGCAAAATGCCTTTAAAAATATTAGGAATAGAATTTTGTAATATATGAAAAGATTTAAACGACATGATTAAGTGGAGTTTAGGAATACAAGGCTGATTTCATATTTGAAAATCAGTCAATGTAATCTGCCATAATAACAAGCTAAAGAAGAAAAAATCATATAATCATATTAATTGATGTAACAAAAAGCATTTGACAAGATTCAAAACTCATTCATCATAACAATTCTTAGATAATGAGGAATAGGGGTAAATTTCCTCAATTTGATAAAGAGCATCTGCAAAAACTCTACAGTTAACACTGCACTTAGTGGTGAAAGACTGAATGATTTTCCCCTAATGTTGGGGGCAAGACAAGGATGTCTGCTCTTACCAATCTTACTCAATATACTACTAGAAATTCTAGCCAGCACAATAGCAAGAAAGGGAAATAAAAGACATATTAATAAAAAAATACATAAAACTGTCCCTATTGGCAGATGGTATGAATATGTATGCAGAAAATTGCAAGGAATTGGGCTTGTTGTGGGGTGGGGGTAGCGGGGAGGGATAGCATTAGGAGATATACCTAATGTTAAATGATGAGTTAATGGGTGCAGCACACCCATGTATACATATGTAAGTAACCTGCATATTGTGCACATGTACCCTAAAACTTAAAGTATTATTAAAAAAATTTAAAAAAAGAGGACTCCTAAAACTAATAAGTGAAAACAAAGTCACAAGCTACATGATAAATAAGGTGCATTAATAAACACAACCAATTTATTGTTTTCATCTCTCTTCAAATTTAGTGCATTTTTTCTTAAGGTCAAAATGAAATATTTTGTAGTGCTTATAGTCTACATGTTATAGAAGAATATTTAATGATGTAAAAATCTTGCCTGTATATTTTTTATTGGTAAAGTTGTTACCAAACAATAAACACAGGATGATCTCATTTTTATAATAACATTATGTTAAAACAGAACGAAGACTAGGTGGTTAAATATCTACATGTTAATTAATAGTGGTTACTTTTAAGCGGTAGGATTATGGGTGATATAAATTTTCTACTTTGTGCTTTTGGCTTCCCCAAATTTTGACATTGTTTTTAAAATAAGAAAGCTATTTCTTTAAAACAAAAGAAAGCATAGAATATAACTAGCTGTTTTAAAGGCCATGTTTACTTTGCAACAGATAATTAGATTTGAAAGCAAAGCAGCTTTGAGTCCTTAAGTTATTCCATTATAGCATCCATCAGAGATAATTTTTAACATAGCTCACCCCATTGTACATTATTGTATGCAAGCAAAGCTTAACTTTCTTTTTTCTTGATTACAGTTTTTTGTCTCCAGAAAAATCCTACTTTGTAATTGTAAAATATGTAATATATATTCAAGTCTATAAAAAATATACATTCCAATGCAGCATTTTAAAAATCAAATTTTGATGTATTAGTAATGTGTACTTGGGCCCCACAATAAAAAATAAAATACCATTTACGACTGCTGAACAATTAAATATGTAGTTGTAAATCAAACCAAACATGTTCAGAATTTGTATGCTCAAAACCACAAAACTCTGAAGAAAGAAACTTAAGAATACCTGAATAAAAAGACAGACAATATTCATGAATTTGAAGACTTAACATAGTGAATATGTCGATTTTCCCCAAATTGGTAGACAGGTTTAATGCAATTCCTATCGAAATCCCAGAAATATTTTTCTGTGGATATAGACAATATTATTCTAAACTTTACATAGGAAGACAAAAAAAAAAAAAAAAAAAAAAAAAACAGAGTAGCCAAAACGATTTTGAAAAATAAAAACAAATAGAAGGAATCAGTCTACCTGTTTTTAGGCTCATTAGTTAGCTATAGTAATCAAAGCTGTGTGGTACTGGCATGAGGACAGACACATAAGTCAATAAGACAGAAAAAAATAGCTCAGAGATATGCACATAGATATGCTCAACTGAATTTAACAAAATTTTACAAATTGAGGAAGAATACACTTTTCAATAAATGGATCATGGAGCAATTGGACATTCATAGTCCAAAATATTGAAATGAAACAAACCTCAAACTAAACCGCATACCTTATACAAAAATTAATTAAAAATGAATCACGAACTTAATTATAAAATATAAAGCTATAAACCTTTTAAGAAACAAAACATATAAAATCATTGGAATCTAGGGCTAGGCAAATAATTTTTATAGTTGACACCAAAAGTGCAATCCATAAGAGGAAAAATTGACAAATTTGGCCTCAACGAAATTAATTTTGTTATCTTTGCAAATGGCCCTAGCAAGAGGATGAAAGGACAAGCTATAGGCTTGGAGAAAAAAAACTAATCCCCATATTCTACGAACGATTACTATCTAGAACACATAAAGAATTCCCAAATTTCAAAAGTAAAAGAAAAAAAAAATCCTATTAGAGAACGGTCAAAAGGCAGGAACAAACATTTCACTGAAGAAGATATACAATACAGGTGGAAAATAATCACATGAAAAGATGTTTAATATATTTAGGGAAATACAGGTTAAAATCACAATGAAATATCAGTTTATAGCCATGAGAATTACTACTTTTTAAAATATGAGAACACCAAATTTGTGATGAGGATGCAGAGGAACTGGTTACTCACACAATGACGGAGGGAATAAAAAACGTCCTAACGTTTGGAAAACAATTTGGTAGTTTACAACAAAAACAAAACAAAACATGAAATCATATGACCCAGTGATTGCACTCCAAGACATTTTTTCCCACAGAAATGAAAAGTTCACACAAAAACCTGTACAAAAATGTTCATAGCAGCTTTATTCATGATAGTCCAAAACTGGAAGCAAACCAGATATCCATGGGGCATACTATATTTAGAAAGTATATAATTATACTTAGTATTAGGGAAGTATACTAATATTATAACCCCCTTATCTACAGGCCATACATTCCAAGAACCCCAGTGGATGCCTGAAACCATGGATAGTACTGAACTCTATGTATACTGTTTTTCCTATACACAAAAACCCATGATGAAGCTTAATTTATAACTTAAGCACAGTAAGAGATTAACAACTAATAACAAGGTAGAAGAATTATAGCAACATACTGAAATAAAAGTTGTGTGAATGTAGTTGTGTGTGCTCTCTCTCTCTCTCTCTCTCCTTCTCTCTCCCTCTCTCGAATATCTTATTGTACTGTACTCACCTATTTTTGGACTGCAGTTAACCACGGGTAACTGCAACTAGGGAACACATACTATGGATAGGGAAGGTATACTAAATAACAAGATGTAGAAGTAGGTTCGATTATGCTATAACTTCAAAATAGAGAAGAGTGTAAATTACATTTTGAAAATCTGCAACATCTAAATTAGTGCAATACAAAAATATCTGTGATTCTACTAAGGATAAGATCATGGTTAATTTTAACACTATCACAGTTTGCTGAATACATTCATAATTGAGGGAAAGAATGAATTTATTTAGTGCTTAATGAGAACACTGATGTAATTTTTTTCCTATCCAGTCCACAGATCCCATGTTAAAAACCCCTTGTGCAGAAGGAGTATTCAGTAGGTTATGTAACTGCCTGATGGAACCGTTGCTCCATCTGAAGCATTATCTTCACTTGATCTTAGCCAAAAGGCTGAGAAGCCATGAAGCCCTATCTTCAAAGATCTAACTCGGTGTCCCTATCCCTCTCTAAAATTATGGTTGATAAACTGTTTGCTTCTTTTTGCCAGATTTTATTTCTGTGAAGCTAAGAAATTAGTTTTGCTTTAATGGTCCTTTCTCTTCCCAAGGTCATCCCTTCAGTCTGTGGTACCACATTGAAAGTTAGGGCACGTTTTCTAGGATGATGGTGGGTGTCCATCTGTGATGTTATCATCTCCCAGGCGAGGACAGAGGCCTATTTCAACTGGGTTCTGACTAGTTAGTTAATTGTGTAAATAGATTTTAAAAGCAAAAGAGGCCAGGCGTAGTGGCTCATGCCTGTAATCCCAGCACTTTGGGAGGCTGAGGCGGGCAGATCATGAGGTCTGAAGATCGAGTCCATCCTGGCTAAGACGGTGAAACCCCGTCTCTACTAAAAATACAAAAAAAATTTGCCGGGCATGGTGGCGGGCTCCTGTAGTCCCAGCTACTCAGGAGGCTGAGGCAGGAGAATGGCATGAATCTGGGAGGTGGAGCTTGCAGTGAGCAGAGATTGCGTCACTGGACTCCAGCCCGGGTGACAGAGGGAGACCCCTTCTCAAAAAAAAAAAAAAAAAAAGCAAAAGAAGAAAGTGATATTGTGGCCACGGAGTGGAATTTTGTCTATTAGTGTTGTTATTACTGCTGCCTTTGTTGTTATTGTTATTATAATTAATGAGGAAGACAAGCATATTTAAAAAGTGATAGGAATATCTAAGAAAAAGGAAGAGGTTGAATATACATTCATAATATAGTGGAGAAATCAGGAGACTGGGTTTAAATCCCATCTCCTTCTTCACTGACATATGGTGGGACTTGGGCAAATTCTTTAACATATCTAGGGTTTACTTACCTATCAGAAAACTTTCATAGGTAAAATAAGGGGATAGAGAATTCTCTAGTCTCTCTAGCTCTGATTTCCTACAATTCTACAGTTTAAATTTTAGTGCTAGAAATACTGAAATAACATTTTTAATGCTTCACATCTGTAGCTACAACTTTCATCCTTTTAAACAAATACACATTATGCCAAAACTCTCATTTTCTTTCAGGATTTGGAGCAGACTAATTTCTCTTTTAACACGTCAAGGCTTTGAACAGTCTCCTTTTAAAAGGGTGTGACTCTACCTGTCACAGACTACACCAGTCTTCTGAAAAAGTGATAACATCAATATCTTCTTTCAACACCATTATAATTGACTTATTTACCCCTACTATTTTTGTCCAGTCTTAGCTAGATGCCTTCCCTAATTATCACCTGGCGTTTGATCTTTGGCAATGACCTGCTAAGAGTGTGTGTATAAAGATCACTTCTGTGATGCATATATGTGTGGCTTTTCAGTTTTCTTATTGATCCACATGGTAGGATGCACGATGTTTGCATGTGGAGATTCTCTAGCATGGTTAAAAGAAGTGTTTTGCAAATTATACCAGGTGTGTCGCTTAGTACACTATTTCCAAAGCATTTTCTAATTACATAAGTATTCAAACAGGAATTGTCAAATTTTAGAAGCAGTAACAGATGGGAAAACCAAATCACAGAACTTCAGAACCCAGAGGTGTCATTGCTGCCACACGCATTTTCAGCTCGATTAGCTATTTTGTCTCATTTTCAGCCTGTGTGTTTCACACGGTTTGAGAGACTTTCCATTTTGAGGGAATTCAGAGCAGTGGAAAACCCTTTCCTCTGTCAGAACCTTGCCTGACCCACGTTTCCTTGTTTGTTCTCCTCCTATCTTATTAATGCAGCTGTGAGTACATTTCCAGAACTCTTCACCTGCCACAGTGATGAGGGATCAGGTGCCAGGTAGGGTAATCAATCTGGAGGGCTTTTAGCAGCGCATCCTGCCACTGTTTGACAGCATGTCTCCGTCAAGGAGACTGTCTTCCTTAGATCGATAAATCAATCAGCTCTTTTTACATCTTATGAAGCACTCCTCATGCCCCGCGTCACTCATGCCGCACCACACACAAATGGAGAATCAGACTCTAGGTCGGCCCAAACTGCCTCCATTCACATTCTATCCCATAATCACATATCCTTCCCTAAAATCAATTCCTGGCACAGTGGTAATGGATCAAAGTCCAGTTCTTCTTTCCTCTGAACCGAAGAGTAAATCTATCTAAAGTGCTGCATGTCTTGGTGTGTTTAAAACTAAATAAGTCACATCTGTAATTTGAAGGAGACTAATTGTAAGGTTTATGACTAGAACTGCTTGAAGAAGACAGTAAATGTTGCATTAAAAATCGTAGATGAGGCCAGGTGGGATGGCTCGTGCCTATAATCCCAGCACTTTGGGAGGCCAAGACGGCGGATCACTTGAGATCCAGAGTTGGAGACCAGCCTGGGCAACACAGTGAGACCCCATCTCTACAAAAAAATGCAAAAATTAGCTGGGCATGGTGGCATATGCCTGTGGTCCCAGCTCCTTGGGAGGCTGAGGTGGGAAGATCACTTGAGCCGGGGAAGTGGAGGTGCAGTGAACCAAGGTCCTACCGCTGCACTCCAGCCTGGGTGACAGAGTGAGACCCTGTCTGAAAAAAACAAAAACAAACAAAAACCAGGAGATTACCTGATATTGTTCAAAGCAATTTGCAATTTTAGAACTGTCATTGGCTATCCAGGTTGTGAAGGGGCTGTGGGACCACCTAATGGAACTAAACTAGGTGTTTGTTCCTGTGCAGTAAGAAGTCTCCAGCTTCTTTGTTGACCTGGGGTGGAATGAGCGGTGGAAGTGAATCTTGTGTCACCGAGACAAAGTCACTGCATTTGTTTCATATGTTAAGGTTGGGCTTAAAATATCATTGAAACAATGGGTTCTATTGCTTTGGAGAAAAATCTGAAAAACAATAAATTATGCTTGGTGTTTTCATATTACAACTGTGGACTCAAACTCGTCTACATTGTATGGCGTAGACAAGGCCAAACACCTGGAGACCCGACCTTCCAAACATCTACCTACAAGCTAGGTGTGGCAACTTATGCCTCTAATCCCAGCACTTCGGGAGGTTAAAGCAGAATGATTGCTTGAGCTCAGGACTTTAAGACCAGCCTGGGCAACATAGAATGACGTTGTCTCTACTTAAAAAAAAAAAAGAAAGAAAGAAAAAGAAATCCAAGCATGGTGGCAAGCGCCTCTAGTCCCAGCTACTCCAGTGGCTGAGGTGGGAGGATCACTTAACCCCTGGAGATTGAGCCTGCAGTGAGCTATACTTGCACCACTGCACTCCAGCCTGCGTGACAGAGAGAGACCCTGTCTCAACAAACAAATAAACAAACAAACAAACTTCCACCTCCACTAAATCTCCAACAAACCAACATCCACCTCCACTAAATCTTTAGAAAATGATTTTGCCTGTTCAGTGAGTTTTCCCAAGCAGGACTGTTTTCACCTTCAGAGTATATGAAGAAACATCAGAGGCAGCTCAACAGTTCTGGGTATAGGGTAGAGCATGCCAGGAGGAGGAATTTGGCTGGCATTTATTGTTATTCCACACCCAATCACTGTCATTTCTTCATTATTGGAAGGAAGCTTGAACTAGTGAGTTTTGAAGCTAGATAGATAAAGAAATGAAGCCTGATCCTCCCACCAGCCCCTGCACACAGGTTTACAAGGCAGTAGAGCTTAATGGTTAATAGAATCAGCTCCAGAGGTAGGATGCTGAAGGACAAATCTGGCCCTATCCCTGCTGTGTAACTTGAACAAGTGACCTAAACTTTGCGGACCTCAGTTTCTTCATCTGCCGGGCCATGAAGACTAAAAGACCTAATGTAGGTGGAGAGACACAGCGCCATCCCCATGGCTGTCTCTGAGTGTTAGTTCTCATTCCCTCCATCTGTCACCTGTGAATGTTGTTTCCTTAACACTTCTAACTTGGTGGCATGATGCCAGTTTTGATCTAAGCCTTTAGTATCGGTTTCACTTTTCTTAGGCCCCGGAACTCCAAGTTTCAAATTAGAAAATAAAAGAAAAACATAACCAGGCAAATGTAAACACCATCTTCTTTTCCATCATCTGCAATTCATGTCATCCTTTCTCACAAAGAAATATTCAGCTTTAGGCTTTCACTGAAAGCAGCAAGAAATAGCCAAGGAACAGAAATACTACAGGTGGGTTGTAGTTAATCAGGCTACAGATGCACAATTCTGGCCTGGCAGCTGTTCTTTATCAACAGTTTTGAGTCTGAAAGAGCTGTGGACATCTCAGCATTACAGAGACCCAGAACTCAGCCTATTTGCTTTAAAAAAGTGAAAGTATCACATTAAAATATATATCATATTTGCTTAAAAACGTATTTGAACCTAATTTTCTTTAGGCAATTTTCTGACACTCTGTGATAGGTGGTGGCATATCATGAAGATAAAAGAGTTTAAAGAGACAAACAAGTCATATAACTAGGGCTAAGAGTCTGTTCTAGACTGAGGGATAATTTAGACGTTGCACATTTGAAGAAGAAAGGCAGAGGAAGATGGCACCCTATCAGAGGGGAAAATAGATCTAGACTAAAATCCAAAATCAAGACCAGTCATTATTTGGGTAATAACTTTGGGGAAGATAAGGAGAAAGTTTCTATTGTGAACAGCCAAAAGGGGCTTTCCTTCACAGGATATTATCTAGCTTCAGGTCCAGATGAGATTTTGGAGGTCCTCTGACCCTTCTCTATCTCCCTGCTCCCTTCCCAGAGAGGAGATTCTCATGTTACTTATTATTAGAGGCAGAATTGGAACTAGACTCCAATCCCCCTGATTCTCAGCCAAGGGCTCTTTTCAATATGCTATCTTTCCAAACAGACGTTTGTCCACGTATCCATTAGGGTTATCCAAACCCATATTGTGATGACAGCCTGCTGAAATGAGCATCTAAACTGACAATGACAGTTCATTTCATATGGGCCATAAAGTAGCAATAACTGTCTTTAGCTTCTTGGTTGAAGCCAGACCTATAATCTCAAGATAAATAGCTTTGCATGCATTTACCAATCTCCTGAGCAAACCAGTCTTCCTTGTTCCTCCCCTCAGAAGCAGCATATGCTTAATTTTCAGACTAATGAAATGATTTCAAGGAGCTAAATACATATGATGTACTTGGTTAGTTGTTATTAAGTGGCTTCTTATAATCCTGATGTTGTTACATATCTGCCTGCTGATGTTTGCGTTTCCGAATTGTACATCCTCTTTGAATCATACATGGTTAATACGTCTATATTAGATTCCATTGTATTCCCCCTTCGATACCACAACTGCCAAACAAATTATTTTATTAATCCTCCAAGCACTTGTTACAAAGTAAATATTATACAAGGTCATGTATCTGGTTCCTCTATAATTATAAGCAGGAACATCACAGAAAATAGAGTATTTTGACAAACACAGCATTGGATCTAATGTAAGACACGTGTGCATGGAGAATTTTTCTCTAAAATTAGATGTAGACTAAATCTATTGTTTCTTTAGTCATTTTAATGAAGTGTCTTCAGCCTAATCTTTACCTAGATCATTGTTTGGATTACTTTGTATTTTTCCTAGGTTATCTTAATGTAGTCTTGAAAAGTGACCTAAACATTCTGTTTCTTAAAATGATGACAACCTTTACTTTTCTATATAATATGAAATACATTTTTGTATGTTTTGTGGTAATACTATATCTAACATGGTTTTCCTGTGTGTTCTAAAAGGAAGTTATATTACAAGTACCCAGTTTTAATGTCCTTGCAGAGGGCAGGGCCTTGTTTTTACTTGCTTTGATTGAAAACCAGCACATGCATAGGATGATTTATTTTGGGGGCCAATCAACAGAGAATACTTAAGGCTACAAAA
Source organism: Symphalangus syndactylus (assembly GCF_028878055.3). Lineage (NCBI taxonomy): Eukaryota > Metazoa > Chordata > Mammalia > Primates > Hylobatidae > Symphalangus > Symphalangus syndactylus. The sequence continues at coordinate 41,509,345 of NC_072443.2, read as the reverse complement.
GTCCCTGACATATACAACTGTCTGTGAGTTCGGTAAACTGTGTATGTGCAAGAAAAGAATTTCAAACGTGGTTTCTGGTTTCAAATAACTTCCAACTGAGTAGAAAAGACAAATGCAACAAAAAAAGAAGTATTTTAAAATATTGCAAGATACTATATTACATATAAATGCTTGTATGTGTAATATAGATAAACCTTGATGAATAACATTAGAAAAGTTAGTAAGAACTGAAATGAGAAAATGTAATAGGGGACCTTGGGCTGAGAGCTGCCAGATGGGTAAGACTGGTTTAGAGGAATAGACTGTATTGTGGTCATCAAATATTCACTACCCTTCCCTGGAGAAGATTATATTTCACTAGCCTATTGGCATGAGGCTTGGCCATGTGTTTGGCTCTGGGCCAATGGAAGGTGTGCTATTTCCAGGAGAGAACCTAGAGGATCAGTGTTTGCTTAGTTATGGTTATTTTCCTTCTTCCACACAACTGGCAGTGGTTCAGATAAAGGATTCGCTGTGAAACAGAACCAGAGCCAACCCATAGTAAGCTTGTAGCAAGAGAAGAAATAAACCTTTGTTGTGGTAAAGACATTGATATTTGGGGGTCATTCATTACTATAATATAACCTAGTCCACCCTGACTGAAACACATAGGTAGGAGCAGGTGTTCAAGGCAGAGCAGGAGAGGAGAATTAAATAATTAACAGTATTCTTTGAGGGGAGTGAGGAGATTAGTCTAACTTCAGAGACAGCATTGCTTCAAAAATAACAGCAAATAAAATTTAATAGTTAGAGTTGGACTAAGGATAGGACGACTAATTTCAGTCTTGAAACTAAGAGTTCAAGTTGAGTAATGACCAATAAATGTGTTTCTTTTTCTTTACGTTCCCATCCCCTAGCATATGGCAGCTATTCACTCATATCTTGTTTGCTGAATTTATAGACTTCATTCAACTGACATAGTAAAATGTAGTGAAAATTTAGTTTCTAAAAGACCATGAGAAAAGTAACAGACAAAACCATGACCTATAATTGCAATCTAAGGAGAAAGGTGATAACAATTTATAGAATGACAATTGTAGATAACAAATAGTAAGATTTCCTAAGCTAATGTGCTAGAATTCTCATCTGGAAGATAGTTTTATAGCATTATTATGCTACTTTGACCATAGATTATAAACTCTCTACTGACAATAAATAAAATGCTTCTGCCTGAGAGATTTATTATATAATTTCTGGAAGGAGAAAGGCAAATGTAGGTATACTGCAATGATTTGTCTCTGTTATAGAATTTAAAGAGTTATTGAGGGTATTGAGAGATAATCCCAATCAAAATATGACATCCACTTGAATGAGGTTTGCCATCTGGCCAATCTGTCAGTCTTCAGTGCCAAGCTGATTGGCTCTCAGCTGTTACCCTACTCCTTGTGGTTTATGGTCACTTATGCCAGTTATAAGCATGGAATCACTGGGACCTTCTTCCTCTAGTCCTCATCTTTTCAGATCTATAGTACTTTGAACTTACAGATGTAAAAGTTCTGGGTAACATTCGCATAACCCTAACTAGGTTTCTCTTCGGTCCATCATTTAACTTAATAAATTCTGAACCTAGTTTTGGCCTGCATAAGTTCTGAGCAAACGCAAATAAAATTTCCTTTATATCCACAGCAACATTCCTTATTTAGAAGATATTAGACCCAGGAACTCATAATGTTACACTTAACACAGCATCTGCTTCATCTCACACTGTGCCGTGCTGGCAGTGTCAAAAGTAAATTAATTCAATTTAGAACTCAATTCAGTAGCCAACAGCAAAATTATACCTGACTCCATAAGAATCAAGAGGAAACGCCACTCCACCATCAGACACTGCTTCTCGACAGAGCTCTAATGTCAAACACCTGAGCAGGTTTCTTCTCGTGGGTGCCTACGTGCTATTTCTGATATTGAATTTTTTTTCTCCCCTGCATTAGTTTTCCTTGCAAACACAAAGAGAAAACAAATGCACTGAGTTCCTCAGGGAAGGATACTCTTTTATTAATATTGCTTGTTACACAGGTTCAGGTCTCTATGTCTACATATGGGGATGGCAGTGGGGAAGAGGGAATAGTACAAACTGTATGAACTGCCCTTAATCACCAAAATAGAAATACAAGCAGCTGCTTTCAATCTGCACCTGGAACATCTGCAAGATGACTCCTGAATGTCCCAGTAAAATGGTCACGTGTCTGAGTGGAAACCCTGAGGCTGATTGGCTGGATAGCCGGGTGAGATGCTAATCTTGGCTTAGAATTCTCCCTTTAGACACCAGATACTGTGTTGCTGTGTGCTTTCTCAGATTTTTGGCAGCCTGCCATTTAATAACAGTAATTTAGGTTTCTTTGCTTTTCTTTGTGCTGACCCATTCAAAGAATGAAAAGGAAACTCATGATATTCAGAGAAATGCATCTGGGACTACAACCAGCTCTCTAGAGGCTGTGGCAGTGCCCATAAATCACTCTTAGGGGATTTGCAGGGCAGCAAGCAAAGACACACCCCTCCGCTCCCAAACTTTTATTTTGCCCCTCTCCTGCCTCTGTCCTAGCAAGTCAAATCTTAGGGCCATACAGAAAGAGTGAAGGACTGTGGTGAGAGAGAGAGAAGAAGGAAGAAATACACTTCAGAGCTGCACGTCCCAGACCTTTTCTTTGATCTGTGTTCTGTATTTATGTATTAATTTTTTGTAAGTAAAGTCTTATGTGTAGTGTCCAGCATAAAAGGAAAAACAAAATCTTTTTTAGTTCCCTTATTAAATTTAGAATCAAGCAAATTTGTGTCACAGTTGCACCTTTACCATTCAATAGCAATGTGACCTAGAGTAAATTGCCTATTTTTGAACACTTAAGTGTAAAAATCTTTTTTTTTTGGATTGTCAATCTTTTTTTTTTTAAAGTTCTGGGATACATGTGCAGAACACACAAGTTTGTTACATAGGTATACATGTACCACGGTCATTTGCTGCACCTATCAACCTGCCAGGTAGGTTTTAAGCCCTGCATGTATTAGGTATTTGTCTTAATGTTCTCCCTCCCTTTGCCCCCAACCCCCCTGACAGGTGCCGGTGTGTGATGTTCCCCTCCTTGTGTCCATGTGTTCTCATTGTTCAACTCCCACTTATGAGTGAGAACACGCAGTGTTTGGTTTTCTGATCCTGTGTTAGTTTGCTGAGGATGATGGCTTCCAGCTTCTAAAAATCCTATATCACATGAACAAAGGCTGACTATAAAAAGTAATTGACATATTATACAGATTATACATATTGTATCAGTGTCATTGATAAGGGTGTAACTATGAATGCATATGGGGAGGGGGCATGGTAGAGGGTATAAACTGTCCTTTAGCACAAAAAGAAAAATGCAAGAAGCTGCACCAGGAATATGCAGATTGATTGAATATTCATTTGAAATGATATGGAGGTGCCTCTCTGGTGCCAAACACACAGTAGGTGCTCAAAACACAAGCTGTCTTCCTTTCCTTTTTTTTTTCCTCATCCCCCATCAAAGCCTTTTAATTTTCCAAAAAATACTTGTTTTAAACACCATTTCCTTTTCATGAAAAATACTGTAGGAAAGTTCACACTAATATTTTCAATAAAACTGTTGCTTTTTAATAAAAACCCTCTTCTTTTAAAGAGAGCAACAATGACTTTTAGTTTAGTTTCATTTATCATTGAATATGTTCCTTACAACCCCAAATGGAGCTAAAAACATGCCAGCAAGTACGTAGAAGAAATAATTTTCTTAAAATAATGACAAGCGAGTGGGCTGGGAAAAGGAAAGATGATGATAATAAAACTTTATATATAATCCAGTTTTCTTTGTTTTTTTTTTGGAAATTTCATCAGAGTCACTACACTGGACAGTTTTTCAAAATTGTTTTTCCCCTAACAAATAGCAAGTACAATACTTAATATGAATATTAAAAATTAGTGAACATTCTGTTTCTGCATGGTTGAGAGGCAATATAATATAGAGCAGTGATTTTCAGTGTATGATTCCTAGGCCAAAAACATCAGCATCAACTGAGAACTTGCAAATTCTCAGACCACACCCCTTATTTACTGAATCAGAAATTCTAGGGTAGAGCACAGCAATCTATTTTAACAAGCTCTTCCCACGTTTCTGATACAACCTTTGAGAATTACTGATGTAGACAAAGATGGTTTTGGCCCTGACTTCATTTGGTTAAGTGGTTTCAGGGGTCTCTTTCCCCACTGGAAAATGAGAAATTTGGACATGTTCAAGCAGTTATCTTAGGCTCTTTGGTTTTCTATAGTGTGTGGATGTTAACTCATCAGCAGTGAAGAGATTCCTGTAGGCTCTGGAACAGTTCTTCTCACTACAAGAATCTATGCTATGGATGAAATCCTGAATATGTCAGTAAAGTAGACTCAAGTCTTTCCTACTAACTGTAGGAACCACACCAGATGACTCTCAAATAAAAACTAGCTCAATTATAAATGAATTAGGAACATACTATTTATTTTTCAAATGAGGACATACCTGCATGCTTTTAACTACCGGGAGTGCTGGGAAAAGATTAGACACGAACTTGATCCAAAGGCAATCATCACTGTTAGTCAAAGCCTCTTTTAGTTCCTCCAGGGAAGCTCTATCAATAACCCCTGGAGAGTTGGTAACAACTAGAAAGTGCTAGACTTCCTGGGGCTTAAGAAAAGTTTATGTGAGTTGTGACTCAGGTGCTTTGGTTCTTGAATTTCTCCTTTCTTCAGAAGAAATAATATTTTGGTGGGAAGTTTGGTTTAGTATTAGGGGAGGAAAGTGAAGTGATATGGAGGGCTTTGCTTGTAGCTTTAGCCACACTTAGGATTAGAGAGGAGGTAGCAGAAGAGGAAGGCTGAGATCAGCCAGAAAACTGGCTGGGTAAAGGTGAACTGGAACTCACAGAATCAGACCTAACTTAGGAATAAAAAGTCAGGGAAAGGGGTTTCAGGTTCCCTAGCCTTTCTCACGTTGAATTCCCATATCAACACGTTGCTGGTCACTAAGCACAGTTTTATAGTTATAGAGAACCACTGTGCAGCTTCAATAAAACACAGGATTGGCCGGGCGCGGTGGCTCACGCCTGTAATCCCAGCAGTTTGGGAGGCCGAGGCAGGCGAATCACGAGTTCAGGAGATCAAGACCATCCTGGCTAACACAGTGAAACTCCATCTCTACTAAAACTACAAAAAAGTTAGCTGGGCGTGGTGGCATGCACCTGTAGTCCCAGCTACTCGGTAGGCTGTGTCAGGAGTATCACTTGATCCCGGGAGGCGGAGGTTTCAGTGAGCCAAGATCGCGCGACTGCACTCCAGCCTGGGCGACAGAGCAAGACTCCGTCTCAAAACAAAACAAAACAAAACAAAACACTGGCTTGTTTTTCTTCTTTATTGGAAAGGCCTCTGGCCTAACTACGGGATCACTATATCAAAATTTGGTCTGGTGTAAAATCAGAGCCATATTTTCAAACTCGAGAACATGTATGTCTTAGGTTTGAATCCCTAATCAAGTCAGTTATCATGGTGATGACGATTATGAGTATGATGATGATCGAGATGTTAATAACAGCACAGATATTAAAAATTCAACTATGTGTCAGGTCTTGCGCCAACAGCCCTGTGAAATGAGTCATATTCACTTTAATTTACAGATAAAGAAAGTGAGGATCAGGGAAGTTAAGCCACTGATCAGTGTTGTGCAGCACCAGTGCCCTACCAGAAAGTGCTATAGCTGAGGTTTCAAATACAAGCGTAGCTCTACAGCTTAAGGTTTTGCAGACACAACCTGCTGCCTCATTTGAAGAAAAGTTACTTCCTGACTTAAAATGCACCAGTTTATACTCATTTTTGTTGTTATTATTCTACAACAGAATATAGAAATAAAAGGATACATAACAAGCACATGGGTTTCAGCTGAATGAATTGAGTAGAAGTGTAGTAATGCCATTAAGTAACATTTTTAGAAACTTTATTTCAATGAAAGAGCTCCCTAATTGAGGCAAATTCAAATCAGCATAGTAATTGTGATACAGTAGTTTGACTATATTACTCTCTTACATGTAATTATTGTTTTTAGGGCCTTTGACTATCTTCTGCTAAACAGACATTATTCAAGGCATCTGATCCCACACCAAGGGTATTTATAGCCTCTAGAATCCTGGCTTTCCCCCCTGCAATTCATCTTATCCACTGCAGGGCTAGAGTAATCATTCCACACATACAGTTTAACCAACTCAATTTTGCAAACACTGACATTTATTCTACTTTTGTGACTTCCTTGTCTGCATGTCTTCGAAGATGGCATATATTTCCTGTGCTATTAAAAAGTGAGCTTCTCTGTTTACCAAAACCGACCTGCACTTTTCACTGAGTTTGATTTACCACAAGTCCCCAGCATGTATTCTTCACTGTAATCAAGCAGGTCTTCTCTGTGCATATTTAAGATGTATGTATAGTTCTATCTAACCTTTTTCTAAAATTCATCCACATTCCAAGGTGGGGGCTTGCTTCTATCCTCAAATTCTGGATAGATTTTTAGACATGGTTCCTTTCTTATTTCTTCAACGATTTTTGAATATCATTATCTTGTCTAAATTTGGATTATACCACTTATACTAATTACTATCACTTGTTGCTTCGTTATATTAGTATCAGTATTATTTCAAAACTGGACTATGTAGTTATTTGAGGAGAGTCTATATTTCATAACAGGTTTTACCAAACATTTGTGTACATAGGAATCATCTCAGATTCACATTCAGGAGGTCTGGGGTGGAGCCTGAGATACTACACTTCTAACAGGTTTCCAGGTGATACTGGGGCTGCTTGTCCATAAATCACACTTTGAGTGTCAAGATGCCACAGTGTATCCTTGCCACAACAAACATAAACTGCCTCATGAATAATAGGGGTGCAATAAATGTTTATTCATTAAGCACTGGCAAAGGGTTTTATCTAAAACATATTAGCGTGTGTGAGCTAATATTTTGAGATCATAACAGGGGTAATTAATGATAGAGACCTCCAGGATATTTGCTGCTTAGAATAAATTTGGTCCTATTTGTCAAAAAATGACAATGGGACACTGATTTGAAACATAGTGAACAAATCTTGTGTTTCTGCTTCCTTCTTCCTTCCTTCCTTCCTTGCAAGAAGACACTTAAAAATTCACCTTTGGGAAAAGCTTGTAACAAACTCTAAGCAACTTACCATACTGAAGCCAAGCAAGCTAGAATGGATGGGAACTATTTTCTCAAATTTTCCCTGCTGATCCTTAAGCACACCCTTCTGCTGTGGATGCATTTTCGCTTCATCGTTTCCTGCCGCTCAGCCACCTGTGTGTTCCCTGGAACTTTTTTCTGCCCCAAATAATCATTCTATAAAAAAGTTAGACAGTTCTTCCCTCATCTTCCCACTTGCAGTTTCTATGAAACATTGTCCCGAAATTGTGTCATGAATACAGTTTTTGATGAAGAAATCAAACCTGCTATGTATATAGGTGGCTAACAGCAAAGGAACAACACCACTTTTTTCTTTCTCACCCCTCAAATAGAAAGAGTGCTCTAAATCAGGGCTACTCTCATGAGTTGTTCCATATCCACATGCTTTATTATAATGTTAATATTTTTCTTTAAAGACTATTTTTTTACTTAAATGTATTCCTAAGAAACATTTTATTACTACCATGAATAGAAAAACCAGTCTCAGGTGCCATAAATAAATGAAAAAATGTTAAAAATAATTGATACAATGGAAACAAAACATTACTTATTTTTAACTAGATACAATTTCCCTCAGAAGACTCTGAGTTTAAGGGCTGCTTTGCTTGTTAAAATGAGAATTGACAGGTAGAAGTAGTATTCAATGCCGAGGTACCAAGAGAGACTTTTTTCTTGACTTGATCATAGGATTGGAAGAGAATCGAAAAGAGAAATGGTGCTCACTATATAATTTAATAATATGTAAGGCTGTGATATTGCACCATCTCTAGTCATCTCTCTTACACATATTAGTTTAGGAATTATACTTCTAGACTGCAAGGACTCAGTCTTCTGTGGGAAATGTTGATTTCACAAGAAAAGCCATAAAAAGTTATTGTTTAAGCTTGAAATTAACCTTTTTAAATCTAGACCGTTCTTTAAAAATGTCACTGTGTCTTGCAGACAAGCACAAAAAATGGTCTGCATGTATTCTCTCCTTTTTTCGTTATCAGAATTATAGGAATCATGATGAAAACTTTAGTATGAAGTAAAATAAACAATGGATAGGCTTCCTAGGAGAGTCTGCTTTAGGAAAAAAAGCTCCTCTTGTAATTTTAGGTTAAGCCAAGCTGATGGTTTACCTGGTCCAATAAGGTAATAGGTTTAAACACGTTATATATAATATGATGCAGATCATGTGTTAAAAATATGGCGATATCACTGAAAATCAGAAAGATGACCGACCTCAACTACTTTCAGGAATATAATTCTGTCAAAATGGATAAAGCAGAAAGAATAGAAAATAAATGGCTTCTGCAACAAGTTTTGCTTCGTAAACTGATATTTTCCAGAGGAAAGAGAATCAGAGCAAAGGAAATGGATGGGGCCCCAGGCTTCCTTTCCTCGTCTTCCTGACGAAGATGCCTCTGTTCCGTCATCGCCTAAGGTCCCACTTATGCCTTTTAGCTCTGAGTAGTGTACATGACTTGATTCGTGATTAAAATACTCAGGATTCAATCTTGGCCAGCTACTTATGGATGACTTATTTAATGAGTCAGGCTTGTTTCCTTTTCCTTTTCTTCTCTTCCTCCTTTTTTTTTTCCCCCTTGCAGGCATAGCCAGACAGGTTTTGAAGTACTAATGATGATTAGTTCATTTAAGCCAGCACAGACCAACAATGGGTTTGAAATGTTAATCAGATGAAGGGCTTATTGCTAAACAGCCCACAGAATAGCAAATGAACCAGGAAAGGAAAGCATGGAGAAAAAGAGGCTGAGTGGAGATTTGACACAAGCATTTTCAGCTGCTGGGCCTCTTTGATGTGTGAGTGGGACAGATGTGCTTCTCTTCTCCTGAGAGAACACTCTTTGTGCACAATAGTGTGCTGATTAATATCACTTCACTCTTCCCTTGAGAGGAGCAAGGCTGGCTCTTAGTCATTCTCTCACTGGGCATCATCGGACCCTCTTCTTCCTGCTGATAGGGAATTGACATTCAGTTTCTCTTGTTTTTCTAAAAGCTCAGACTCACAGAAAACTCATATTCCTCCTGTCGTCACAGCCCCAAGAGTGTGTCATGGTGAGGTCATTTATATCATTCTTATATGTAAGGGCTACAGTGGATTAAACCATTAATGCCTAGAAGACACATGAAGATAAGATTTTAGAACCCACAGAGATGAGAAGAAACCAATGAGGTCAAGGCGATTTTTCCACTTTGAGTATTGCTGCTGTGCTCCAATAGAACTTTCTGCAGTGAAGAAAATGTTCTATGCCTGACATCCAGTGTGGTAGCCACTAGCCACATGGCCTAGTGAACACTCGAAGTGTGGCTAGTGCAACAAAAGAAATGATTACTTTTTTTTAAGAGATGGGGGTCTCACTATGTTGCCCAGGCTGGTCTTGAACTTCTGGTCTCAAGCAATCCTCCCACCATGTCCTCCCAAAGTGCTGGGATTACAGGCATAAGCCACCATGCCTGGCCAAAAGAAATGAATTTTAATGTTATTAATTATATTTAAATGTAAATAGCTATATGTGACTATTGGCTACCACATTGGAGAATGTACCTCCAGAAGGTCTAGAGCTTTGCCACTCAAAGTGTGGCCCAAAGACCAGCAGCATTGACATCACATGGCACCTTTTAGCAATGCCCATTCTCAGTCCCCAGTCCAAACTTTTGGTAGTAGATTCTGTATTTAAGGATATTCCCCTCTAGTGACTTGGATACACACTAAATTTTGAGAAGTCTTGCTTTGGAGCATGGGTTAAAAGCTAGATATTCTAAAGCTGAAAGTTTTCATGAAATGGCACAATGATGATGCTGAACTGTTTGGTTATCTGCCTCCTGAAGAAAATACTTTTTCTAAAATGCAATGGAGTCATTCCTGGTTTCTGGGCTCATGAAAACCTTAAGTGGTCATGGAGGCCTGGTATTTGGCAATGGAAATTTGTAAGGGAAAAGATTAGGAATGTGTTAGGCCCTAAAACTGCACCAGCTAGCTAATGTTTGTGTAGTCTCTAACCATTTACAAAACACCTTCATAAATGTTATGTTTGGTATTATCTTTATCTCCATTTGTTGTGTGAAGAAATGGTTTCAGAGGATTCATCACTGAGCATAGTTGAGTGCCAGGTTCATGGTCCAAGTCCAGACCTTCTGTTTCTTGGGTCTTTGTACTCCATAGCAAAATGAGACGAGCCCATATTTCTTTGGGAATCTTGTATTGACAGAATTTAGAAACTAGTTGTATGTGAGAATTTTAAGTCTATGTCTAAGCTATAAAAACAAAACAAAAGGCTATAGGCCACCTATTTTCTTTCTTCTCTCAAGATAGTGTCTTCTGTATTATAGTTGCTTTAGACATTTGAGTTTCATATCTCATTTACATGTAACCCATTACATGTCACTTTTTCCCCTTTTATGAAGACGAGAGTAAAACATTGTGATTTTAAAAACAATACCGAAAGTTATTCAAGAAACCAATTGGATTTTATTCAACAGGTTATTTCGAGTATTTTCCAACTGAGAAAAACTCAGAAGGCTATAACTCTAGTTTACCAAGTTATGAAAGGTCAGTGTGGGTACATTAAATTTCAGGTAAAAGAGAGCCAGGCAAGTTTCTTAAGTCTGAAAGAGGAAATTTATGGATCTATAAATAGAAAAGGTAACTATGCCAAAATTAAACTTTTTAGTATCATACTCTTACCTCAACCTCAAGAGATTGTATAAGCTGGTATGATAATAACAATTAAATGTGTTTATGTAAACTCATCAATGACAGATCATGACTGGACTTTTAAATAAGTCTGGCAATATTTGGATATGTGTCTCACATTCAAATGCTGATGTGACACAGTAAGAATTCTTTTCTGTAAATCATCTTGGATTGCCTCTGTCAAATTTAAATTCTTGGTAGAATATGCCACAGATCTGACTTTTGGTACTTCTTACAGTCTTAATCCAGGATCTAATGCAAATTAAATAGTTTATTATTTTCAGATATTCCAGAGAATTGTATCTATTCAGCTTGCAACATAGATTCTGATTTTCATTCCTGCCATCAAAATTCAGATTGGCAAACACAGACTCCTGAATGTTTTTCCGTATCCTTCAAGTTCCACATCAGATTGGGATAGGCATGTGGCAATTGAATTATTTCATTCGTATTTGTCGTTCCATCCAAATCTCTTACCAAACTTGCTCAACATAACCCTTTGATTAACTTATCACTCTGACATTTGTAGGGGTTCCCTCACCCTAGTACAGAGAGGGAATTACCCACCAACACAGCAGGATTTCAACAAAGCAGAGTGAAGCCTTAATTACAGATTTAATGAAGAGAAAGCCTGATCTTCGTTTCTTGCTGATTTCCCAGCTGTAGGATGATATCTGATTATTTCTATTACACCAATGGTTTGCTTTCCATCTGCTGCTGTCACCACCATCACTTTCGTTGGGCAGGTCTCTGCTGGTCAGCCTGTTCTTCCTCGGTATATTGGCTCTGAGAAAATGAAAATGTCAAACTCAGATATTCTCTCTGCTTTTGCTAGAGAGAGGTATCCTAAAAGACGTATGGCTCTACCTTTGCTGAATAATTACAGTTAAAAATAAAATGTATTTCTGATTTCCTAAAGAAACACAATATATATATTACTCATTTCTCTTTGAGTGTCAAAGGGGTTACATTTCACTTTTTATTATATCCCTCTCTTTCATCTGGTAAATTTTGAAAAGACTATCCCGAGGATAAAAATTAGCATGGCCCTTTTTGCTCTAGAATATGACATTTTCAACCAAGCATTTATATTTTTAAAGTTTGAAATTGGATAAAAATAAGCAATATGTCTGTACAACCTGGTCATTTACTTAACCGCTCTGTGCCTCAGTTTTCCTCATCTGTAAAATCAAGACAATATCTGTTATTAGTCCATTTTCACACTGCTATGAAGAAATATCTGAGACTGGGTAACTCATAAAGAAAAGAGGTTTAATTGACTCACAGTTCCACATGGCTGGGGAGGTTTCAGGAAACTTACAATCATGGTGGAAGGCGTATCTTCACAGGATGGCAGGAGAGAGAATGAGCACAAGCAGAGGAAATGCCAGATTCTTGTAAAACTGTCAAATCTTGTGAGAGCTCACTCACTATCACAAGAACAGCATGGGTGAAACCACCCCCATGATTCAATTACCTCCCACCAGGTACTACCCTTGACGTGTGGGGATTATTACAATTCAAGGTGAGATTTAGATGGGGACATAGATCCAAACCATGTCAATATCTATCTCATAGGACTGTTGGGAAATGTAAATGAAATTAATAAAGTGCTTAGCACAGTTTCTGTCATATAGCAGGTTGCCAATAAATTTTATTTATCATTTTAAGGAGTATTATTAAGTATTATTCTCTAATAATAGAGTGTCTGTTTACACTATTATTGTGCCAGGCTGGAGTGCAGTGGTGCAATCATGGCTCACTGGAGCCTCAAACTCCTGGGCTCAAGCCAACTCTCTGCCTCAGCCTTCCAAAAGCTAGAACTACAGGCACAGGCCACCATGCTTGACTAATTTTTTTTTATTTTTATTTTTGTAGAGACAGTGGTCTTGCTATGTTGCCCAGGCTGGGCTGGAACTCTTAGCCTCAGTGATCCTCTCACCTAAGCCTCTCAAAGCACTGGGATTAGAGTTGTGAGCTATCATGCCCAACCTCTTCAATTTTAGACAATATTAATTATTTTTTAAATTAATTAATTCGCTTTTTTATTTTTTTCAACTTTTATTTTAGGCTTAGGAAGTTCATGTGCAGGTTTGTTACAGGGGTAAATTGTGTGTCTCTGAGGTTTGGTGTATGAATGATCCCATTGCCCAGGTAGTAAGCACAGCACAGGATAGTAGTTTGTCCAGCCCTTATTCTCCTCCCACCCTCCCCTCTCTAATAGTCCCCAGTATCTATTGTTCTCATCTTTATGTCCATATGTACTCAGTGTTTAGCTCCTACTTATAAGTGAGAGTGTGTGGTATTTGGTTTTCTGTTTCTGCAAGAGTTTTGTTAAAACGCTTTAACAAACAAGAGTTTAAGAAGCTCTTGTTTCTGCCAAGTTTTGTTAAAAAAAATCCTTAAGTGACTAGAAAGAAAATTATAGCTCAGCAAATTTGGCTGGCATATAATGAGACCTGGAAAACCATTTCTCACCAAGAGGACTGGTTAAAGAGCAGAAGCAGAAGCTGCTATTTCAGGATATGCAGGGAAGATACATTTGACCTTCAAGCCAACACATGGCATTTTTCTTAGACAATCATTTTATACTAGCTTTCTTATGTTACTAAATATCCAAATAGATTAAAGTGAAATAAAATCCAGTATTGATTAGAGTTATCATTTCGTAACATAAAAATATTAAATGGATGCTTTGGAAGGCCAATATATCCTGTTGTTCTTGGGCTTAATAATGTGATAAATATTGAATTGCCATGACTTGTTTTATATTGAATATACTGGGTTTTCAAATGCTACATGCCTGAATTATTATTATTCTTGATACTCCAAACACTTGAGGTCAGAGCTAAAGTCTTATTTATCCTTGTATCCAGGCCTCGCCAAACACACATGAACATGCACACACACACACACACACACACACACAGAGCACAGAATATTATACATTTAGGTGCTAATTGGGTATCAGTACAATCTTTTGCACTTATGAATATATTCATTTTCACTTTTACTTAATCACTCTCTTACTTATTGTTCATTCAGTAAATACATTCTCATTCTTTAAAATAAAATATTCTAGAATAGCCCATATTTCTGCCCTTTTTTGAATTTGCCACTTTCTACCTCATGGCTTCAGCATCTCTGTCTAGCTTTGCAGCCTATAGTGCTGGAAAGAATGAATCTGTATTCTTTCTGATTCCATATTCTCCCTCTTCTCACTTCCAACACTGTCCCATTTCTACTAACCAAGAATTCTAGAACTACCTCCCACTGACCATCTGTCTTCTTCTGTTAGGCTCACATCTTCAATAAGGCCTTTTCTGGATCAATAATGTACCTCCTGTGGGCCAAGACACTTTCTACTTCTGCTCTTTTTCAAGGCCAAATGCATTATAGGCACCCAACTGTTATTAACGGCAATAAGAATAAAACTGCGAAGGAAAACAAAAATGCATCTTTGCACTCCTCGTGTAGCTCATCTTTTTTACTTTATTTGGTCAAATAATTTTACTAGTCAGTTTTATTTTCGAAGAAACTTTCTATTTGATTTTCCTGGTTCTAGTTCAGTGTGATATTGTTTTGATTCACAAAGTTGACAAGAAAGTGTCAATAAGAACCATTGTGATTTAATTTAATAATATAAAAATAGAAAATTTTATTCTTAATATGCATAGAAAATATTTTAATTGATTACTTGTTTTATATTTCATATACTGGGTTTGCAGATGCTGCATGCCTAGCTCTTTATAAACTAGACACTTTACATAAAGTATATTATTTTATTTAATTCTAACAACAACTTAATAAAGTAGATGTTATTCATCTCACTTTTCAAATAAGGACACCAAAGCTCAAAGCAGGGAGTCAATGTAGAGCCAGGATTTTCATCGAAATTTTCTGGCTTCAAAACTCACTCCAACAGTTTCTGAAAGTTTAGTGTTTGAGCTTCCCTAGGTATTTTTAAAATATATTCAAACTCACAAGCCCCATCTGCAGGAGATTCTTATTCAATAAGCCTAGAGTAAATCTCAGGACTTTGTGAAACCACCTCTTCCTCTTTAAGTTCGATGTTAAAAACCAGAGAATTTTATGTAAAATAATTTGAGAATGTTTGGCCCCTCTCCCAATGATTTCTGTAGTCATTGTGTTAAACATTGGGTTAAACATTATTTCTAGAAGTACTCATTTTATTGGATGAGAATATGTTGTCGCCATTTTCCCAGACTCGCAGAGAGAATAATTTTGCTGGTAGTTGTCTCAGCCTTAGCCAGTATAACCGTTGTTTCCATTAGAGACTTCTTTTAATATACAGTGATTATAAAGGGCATAGAATAACCCAATAATATCATATGGTAATAGTAACTACGGACTTGAGTAAGTCATAATGTGGCGAATACAGTATTAGGTTATTGCATGAGAAGAAGAGAGCTGAAAGAAAGTGGGAGGTTGTAATCCCACCCTGGAAAAGATATTTTGCTCTCAGAGAAAGAAGGACTCAGAGAAGTAGTTACATAGGAAGATAGTGATGAATGAATGGGCCAGAGGATAAGGAAGACAGAAAAGGACATGCTACGTTAATCTGTGCCTCCCAATCTACTGGCTTTATCCTTGGCTCACAATGAAGTCTCAACAAATGCTAGTTGAATTAATAAATGGATGAGTGAATCATGGCAAATTTTAAAAGACGATGAAAGAAAGCGGAAAGACTGGACAACCAAAATGAGAAGAAGGAATCATGGTCAGGGTGAAGAGAATTGGTGCTCATGGAAAAACAGAATGACCCCCTCATGGACAGAAAGACAGAAGAAGCAAAAGAAAAGCCCTGGCAGGAATGCTTCCCTTTGGGTTTGCTGTGGACAGGAGGCATCTCCATTCATTCTATAGCAGCACTTCATAACTGTGTTTTGCATATGAAAATCTAGTTAAGCTAACAAGGTCCTTAATTAGGGCTTTTATTATCCCTTAATTCTTGCTTAAAGGAAAATGATTACAAAGCTCATCTTTATGATTTAGGAAACTAATCTTTCATTTCTGAAGTGTTTCTTTCTTTTCCTGATCACAGATATTAAAAGAAAAAGAAATAAAACCCACAGAATGATGTGTAACTGTGCAGTAGTAATAAGGAGAATACTGGAACCTGTGTATTAGACTCCTTGTGAACTACAGAAAAGACTTCCATATCAGGCATGACCCTTCTCTGGTTCTTAATTTAATAAGGACCTATAGTGACTCTATATAAAGCAGAACCAAAAATGTCACTGCAAACCTAAATTCTCTTGCATGTATTCTTAAAATTGTAATTACGAGAATGTCCATGGGCCTCCCTCTCACCATAGCGACAAACACCCTTGTTCTTCTATACCCATGCTAGAGCATTTGCTTTCATCCAGTTGAGGATCAATCTACACCCATTATTTGAGGCTATAAACCAAAGCATACAACCCTTATGGCATCCCTTTCACCCAGTAGAATTTTCCAGATAAAATCAAATTGAAATAGAGATAAAAGGGTGGCCTGGAAAGGGGAAAGAAACAAACACAATGTTTATTTGATTAGTCTGAAAAAAGTAATGCAGGATTGCCTGTGTAACTTTTGTGTTTTGTTTTTGAGACAGGGCCTGGCTATCTTGCCTAGGCTGGCCTTGAATTCCTGGGCTCAGCTGATTCTCCCACTTCAGCCTCTCAAGTATTATAGCTGGGATTACAGGTGTGCACCAGCTAATACTGACTGTTAAATGAAGGAAGGGCAGGTGTAACCCTTTGCCTTTAGTTCTATAAGCACCTGATGACCATCTACTAGATGTCAGTCTACTGATCATTGTGGGTATAACTATGAATAAAATTTTCTTGAAGAAACAGACATATAAACAAAAATACTTTCAAACAGTGATCAAGTTGAATGATAGAGTAAGGATATGGCTGACAGGAGAGTGGCAGTGGGGTTTTGTTGGAAGGTTCAAGGAAGGCTTCTTGCAGGAGATGGCACATAAGCAGTAAGTGCACATGATGGATTTGAGAAAAACAAGACTGGAACAGCAATGGAGACTGGAAAGGCCAGGCAAGAGCCTGTTACAGTATCTCCAGGAAGGAGAGATGTGAGATTGGAAGTAGGAAAAAGGTGATGGATATGAAGGTTATGTGATACCATCCACATGAGTTGGTGTTAGTTGTATGCGGATATATACAGGACAGAGTCCAGCAGAGATTGCAGGTTTTATATCTTCGTTGAATGGATAGACTGTCATGAATTTAAGAATATGTGGAGACTTCTGAACATTCTGTTTATTAGCCTAAGAATTGGTTACATAGACCTTTTCACCCTCTAAAGATTCAAGCTGTGCACTTCTGATTCATACAGTTTATTAACATGTACTTAAGTTAAAAACTTAAATTTAAAAAAGGAGTAAAGAGGATTTCCAGAAAGAAGAGTTTCGATGAAGTTAGAGGCATTGGTGTGTGCTTGTGTGCATGTGTGTGTGTGTGTGTGTGTGTGTGTGTGTGTATAGCATTTTGTTCCTTCTGAGCCTTAAGATGCCTTGCCCACTTTCCCCCTGCATTGCTATGCAGGTATTAATTACTGAGGATGGGTGAAGCCTGGGTCTTCCTTCACTATTTTTTTACTGACTAATCTGCATAGCATAGTTACATTTCATGGGTTTCCTATCTTCCTTCAAAGATTATTTGATAAATGAAGGGATAACTCTAGAACTTGCCTAAGCGAGAGTTGACATCAGTGGCCAGATCATGTTAACTTAGAGGATCAACATGCAAAAATCAAATGTGTTCCACTATGCCAACAAAAACTAATTCAAATATAATCAATGAAAATTACATAACTCATAATAAAAACGAACTGTAAGATGACTAGAAATAAATATTAAAAATAAGCACAGCCTTTATGAAGAAAAATTTAAATATTAATAAGGACATGCTATAGACAATTAAAATTATACAATATAATATGCGTATAGTTGAGAAAGCTCAATGTCATAAATTGTAAAAACCTTTCTGAATTAAATTTTAAATGCAATGTAATTTCAATAAAAATTCAGAGTATTTTTTGAACTCTGACAAATTGACTCTAAAATGAAATATAATGATCTTGTTTTTAAACAAAACAACACAAAAATTTAATTTTAATTGTTTCCTTGCTAATTTTACTTTCTTGAAATATAAGTAAACTTGTTGCAGCAGTGTTTACTAACTATAATGCTGAAGTAGCTTGTCTTCTTAAGCCTGTATTTCCTCAAGGTGTAAAATGGAGGTGAAATGGTACCTACCACAAAAATTTGGCAAAACACTCATGTAAGATAACACCTCTAAAGTATTAATCAAATAAAGCAGTTAGGAAGTGCTTATTCAGTATAAGCTATTATAACTGAATAAATAAAAGTATATTGACTCTTAAGCCTTTGCTCTTTCCAGTAGAATGCAAATTTCTTCTATTTCATCAATAGTGTTGCACAAAATACACCAAACAAGTACATGTTTATTGGACTCAAATTATTATTAGCATAGACTTCCAATTCATTCATAAGACTAAACACACATTTAAGATCTCTTTCTCTCAGACCCTGTGTAGATAATTATTTTCTTCTTTTTTTCAACTTGTATTTTTATTTTATTATTTTATTTTTTATTTTTGAGGAGTCTTGCTCTGTCGCCCAGGCTGGAGCACAGTGGCGCGATCTCAGCTCACTGCAACCTCCGCCTCCGGTTAAAGCGATTCTCCTGCCTCAGGCTCCCGAGTACCTGCAATTACAGGTGCCCGCCACCACACCCAGCTATTTTTTTTTTGTATTTTTAGTAGAGATGGGGTTTCACCATATTGGCCAGGCTGGTCTTGAACTCCTGACCTCATGATCCACCCGCCTTGGCCTCCCAAAGTGCTGGGATTACAGGCGTGAGCCATCACAACCAGCCTCAACTTTTATTTTAGAATTGCGATACATGTGTGCAGGTTTGTTACAAGAGTATATTGCGTGATGCTGTGGTTGGAAGTACGAGTGAATCTGTAGCCCAGGTAGCAGGCATAGTACCCAGTAGGTAGTTCTGCCCCCTCTTAAATTCTCCAGTGTCTGTTGTTTTCATCTTCACGTCCATGTGTACTCCATGTTCAGCTCCCACTTATAAATGATATTTGATTTTCTCTTTCTGTGATAGTTCGCTTAGGATAAGAGTCTCCAGCTGCATCCATGTTGCTGCAAAGGATATGATTTTTTAAAATGTTTTATGACTGTGTAGTTCCATGGTGTGTATGTACCACATTTCTTATAGCTAAGTTGACAAACTTCTATTTCCTCTTTCAAAACCATTTCAACTCACAATTTCATCTTATTTTTGCTCTACTCATTATCACTAGACTTTTTATCCCCCCATTTCTCTGCTTCATGTCTTTTCTTTGTTCAGGTCTCTGTTTTTTCCATCAGTGGGAAATTCTTGATAATGAACTCTAGGTCTCTCTGTTTGTTGCTTTTTCTTGAGCAATTTTCTTCTCTTCTTACCTCCACGTTCAGCCTAGCATTTTTACGTGCTGTTTTCTTATGTGTTTGTGAACAAATAATTAATTGAAATTTGAAAGGTAAGTGCCACAGACCAAAAGAGCCACTCGAATTGCCTCCATCAGGTTTGAGGCAGTAGGCACTGACCTCTGGTTAGAAAATAGGGTTCTTAGAAGTGATGCTCAGGTTCCAATCACAAAGGATATTTTGCAAAAGCAAGAAAAGTTTTAGATTATTCTAGATAAAACTTAGACTTAATGTTAAAATGATATGAATTAACAAGTCCAAATGTAGCTGCCTCTTGCAGTTTATAAGGCGCTGTCTGTACACATTGTTACTTTTAAGTACACTTAGACAATTTTGATTTCTCCTCAGCAATGATCAATTATCACTTAACTAAATCAAACCCTTGGATTCCTTCCCAGACCTGAATTACAATTTCCTCTTATCTTTTTGTGAAGGCTAGGAGTCCCTGGACAATGCCATTGACAGTGGGACACCTAAGCTAGTTCAGGCTTTGCTAGGAAAATCCCCACCAGCTGCTCCACCTGATGCTGAGTTAATTGCCTTAATTAGCTTTCTTACAATAGCCTTCTTAATCAGTTCTTGTGAGGAGATCTTAAACTTGCATCATGATTCCTTTCTTACTACACACTGACCTTTTACAAATACCCATTCAGTCTTTTTGCACAACTGCTCTTGAAGTCTAAAATGAAAAACATAAAAAGCAAGGGAAAAATAAAACCCTCTGCTCTCTGTTTTTTCCATATTCCTCCCCTGAAACTGTGACCCTTAACTTCTAATGAAGGCAGGTTATTTTGACTTTCTAAATTACCAACAGCTAGATCGTACTCTTTTTTCCCCCCCATGGCTCACTTAGCCTTTCTAATGAATGCTTAGTTAACATTGATACGTATTCTTTCTGATGAAACTTGCAGTTTTCAGTTTTGCAGCCTGTTGCGATCCTCCCTGTAAAGAGGCTCGACGTTTAGTTATGAAATTTTACAACTTGTGGACACTGTTGAAAGAATAAAGCAAAGCAATTTAAAATTTAGCTCTTTTCGTAGGAATTTCATGCAGGCCCAGGTCTTGATGATGTCAAGGAGGATCATCTCTGTCACTCCCCTGTAATCTGTGACATTAATTTGTCATTTCTAGACAGTAATTAAATTAATTCAACAAGATTTGAATTTCATAAACAAGTTAGCCTTGCTATTGACCAATAACACTTTTGCCCCATGTTAATATGCGTGTTAATTGATAATTTGATTTATTCTAAATGTTCCTAAAATGCTTCAACAATATTTAAGTAATTGTGTATAAATATGCAAAGGTTCTCAAATCTGGTGAGACAAAACACTAGCACAACACAGCAGGCACAGCACATTTATTACTCACAGATAGACAGCAAGAATAAATAGAAACCTAAAGTTTTCTATTTAAGCAAGCTTGTCCCCCAAGTCTCAGGAAGGCTGCCCGAGGTGAGAAGTGTCTTGTCTGCGTATGCCTCACTTCACATTGTAGCTGCAGGACACTAGAGGCACTCTGCCCTGGGTTTTATACCCTTGGCACAACCTGGCACTGAGCACAAGCATTGTAGGACATCCTGTTTCTAGGAAGAAAAAGGACATAGCCTGGAATGTTCCAGACATTTCCTCCTTATCTCAAGACATTTCATTATTGACTTATTCTACAATTATTCTGAGAGCTGCAATAGGCCGAGAGGGGAGAGCTGGGTTAGCCAGTGCTATCTGGAGACCTGTCTACCCGCAAAATAATGTTAGCTTTTGTGTTTTGAGAATATGTATATATGTTTGTTTGTGTTCAGTATTCAGTAATCTTAGGCTGTAGTAAAGTTTTCAATTTCTGTCACCATCAAATGAGTATAAAAGAAAAAAAGAATAATACATAATCCTGTTGTCAGCTAACAGGGAGAGCAAGGAGAGAGAGAGAAACAGAAAGCATGCACTATGCACTAAATTATTTTATGGTTAAATAATTATACTGGTGTTAATTTCATGTGGTGACTTTGACTTCATTAACATATATCACATTTTATGGCTATTTTGTCAATTTCTGGATATCATAAAACTATTCACCAGTAGCTTGTCATAATCAATCTTCCTCTTCCTACCCCCCAGCCCATGAAAATGTTTAACTGGATATAGAGTATCTTAACTTTTTGAGTGATTTCTGGGGCAGAGGAGCTGAGGCTGCACAGAGGTGTGGGAAAGATTAGGAGGGAGCTATCTTATTTGGATAAAGTTGTGATGAATAAGTGTAGTATTGAGAGGTGAAGCCAGCTGGACTTCTGGGTTGGGTAGGGACTTGAAGAACTTTTCTGTGGCTAGCTAGAGGTTTGTAAAATGCACCAATCAGCACTTTGTAAAAACGCACCAATCAGCGCTCTGTGGCTAGCTAGAGGTTTGTAAAATGGACCAATCAGCACTCTGTAAAATGGACCAATCAACACTCTGTAAAATGGACCAATCAGCAGGACATGGGCGGAGACAAATAAGGGAATACAAGCTGGCCACCCCAGCCAGCAGCAGCAACCTGCTTGGGTCCCCTTCCAGCTGTGGAAGCTTTGTTCTTTTGCTCTTCACAATATATCTTGCTGCTGCTCAATCTTTGGGTCTGTGCCACCTTTAAGAGCTGTAACACTCACTGTGAAAGTTGGTGGCTTCGTTCTTGAAGTCAGGGAGACCACGAACCCACCAGAGGGAATAACTCCAGACACAGTATGCTATGAGAAAGAGAGGTATGAACTGTAATAAATGTATAATGAAATACAAGGAAGATGGTACCAATTTGGGCTTTGTGACTCTGAATATTTCAGTATTGACTGAGCTTTGAACAAGTCCTAAGTAATTTGTAGTAGTGTTAAAAGCTGGAACCTTTATTCAAGGATTGATTAAATGATTATTTAAATAAAAAGGTGATTATTTAAACTTTAACATTAAAATAGGTATAAACCAATAGCATATGTTTTCTTAAATTTGCTTGGCATTCTACACAGGGCAAGAGTCAGCTTAACCACAGATGCATGTAAATAAAGGAAGAAACTAGAAACAAATTAAATAAAATCATTGAGGAAGCAGTAAGGTCCTGATACTTTGCAACATTATTGTTATTAAACATTATTTATTGTTTGTTATATATCAAGTTGGTCCACTCTGATTTCAAATTAAATTTCAAAAACTCAAATGCTTATACTTATGGCAGAGATATTTATTTTTTTAAATGTTGAGTAATAATTGCTCTTTTACAAGATCACTTGTTTCTAAAGGAAGCAAAAATAAAACTCCTCTAAGAAAACGATGAATTATTTTACCTATTGGAGTGACATGAATGAGCTGTGTTAGCTTGTGTGTGGCATATGTAAGAGATGATTGCACTCCTACCTACCTTCTTTGCATGCCAGAATGTTAACTGCAATTGTCATTTAGGGTGCCCCTTGGTTCAGTCACTGACAATAGTATTATAATACCTGTTGGGAAATTTCAATTTAGGATCTTACAAAGACTAAATGCATACTATTGAAGGCATTTTAATATAGCTTATTATACCATTAATTTAAGCATAATGAAATGCAATAAGCAATATAAAATATGCAATGCATTTCTGATATTCTCATTTCCTCTGTCTCTCTGAAATGGCTATAGTGCACTGTGTCTGCTGTGCTCCTGGTTTCCATTTTCTTTTCATTGTGTTGGTTCTGCTGATTCTCCTCCCTGTCTTCCAGAATGTTCCCAGGCTGATTACTACTTTGAGCAAGGGTCCCTGTTTTTTGTTTTTGTTTTTGTTTTGAGACGGAGTCTGTCACCCAAGCTGGAGTGCAATGGCATGATCTCGGCTCATTGCAACCTCCACCTCCCAGGTTCAAGTGATTCTTCTGCCTCAGCCTCTCGAGTAGCTGGGATTACAGGCAGCCACCATCATGCCCAGCTAATTGTTATATTTTTTTGTAGAGACGGGGTTTCACCATGCTGCCCAGGCTGGTCTTGAACTCCTGACCTCAGGTGATCCACCCGCCTCAGCCTCCCAAAATGTTGGGTGATTACAGGCATGAGCCACCGTGCCTGGCCAGGGTCCCTGTTTTTAATTGTAGAGAAATCTAAGCTTGCCTTCAGTAGTTACTCAGAGTTCAGGTCTTTTTCAAAGATTCTTCACCTGTAGATGAAGAAGAGTTGCATTATGCCTTCCACTGATTAGAGATCAAAGATGAGTTCTCTTTATTTTTGTGGGGCAGATATTCTTTGGCTATTTGACAACAGACTCTGAAGTTACATGTATGTGACTGCTGCCCTGAGTATTTTATTGAGCATTGCTTTTTTAGATCTGCCTGGGAAACTCTCCCCCATATTTGGGTGAAAGAGAGATGGGGTGAAATTTTTCCACCTTGACTACAGCAGGAAGAGTCAGCTCTCAGCTGGGGACAGAATCAACAGGATTTTTCATAGGCAGAGACATTGACTGTGTAATATCTGAGACATAACATGGAGTGGCCTTCTTATTTGTGACTACTAGGATCTTTCTTTCCCCACTCACAGTCTGGCATGCTATGCATGTATCAATGTTTCAGGACTTTTTTCCTCAAACTCTCTTTCAGAACCTATTACTCTTACATGAGATTATTTGTTTAGACTTGGTTATCAGGTTTTTCAGCCCATGCCATTATTCTTTGCTGTCAGATTGCTTACTGTCAGAGCAGAAACAAGAGCTTAAAGTTTATTGCATTTGCAACCAATTTAGGTAGGGTTAGCCACTCTTACATTCTTTTGCAGATCTTGACAAAAAGTGGTTGGGCTTTAATTATACAGAAAATTTCATCTATGTGTAACACCACCTTCTCTGGTAATATAAGTAAGTGAGTTTCCTGCCATCTGTAGTATCTTTTAAATTATGTGTAGTTTACTAAAAGTAACCTTTAGTTGATTCGTTAAGCTATATCCATTGTTGAAAATTTATATTATCAACCAGAATTGTCTTTCCAGAAATACCCCTAAGCAACTCCATGGCCTGTTTCAACAAACAGTCATTGTTTAAGGGGGTTCTCACAAGACTGGATGTGGCATTTCAATTTAAATATTTTCAATGCTGCAGGTCACCAAAAGCTGGGACTGACATCTGCTTCTTTACCTGTAGGTCTCTGTGTATCTTATTTTCACTGGCCTGTTTGCTCTTGTGCAAAATAACTGTGAAGTCTCAGACATTGCAGGCATCTGAACTTGCTTTTCTACTACCAAGCTTCTACTTTATAAAAAAGTATTTTCTCTGTTTTTAAGGACCTTAATTAAAAGGGATCTAAGTAGCTGAGGGATTACTACAGGATCCCCCTTATGAAAACAGAGTAAGTCAAGTTATATGGGTTCAAATCTTAAAATAATGAAATTTCCTGCCCATGGAGGATTAGATAATCTCACACATCAGATAGCTCAATGAGGAGATGAAAATCTTTTAAGAAGTGTATAAATTCCTTTATACCTCTTCTGGAGTTGCAGACTGATGTTGTCCAGCATCCCCAGCTACTGTTTCTACTGTGACACATATGACAGATGACATTCATATACTCAACACACTCCCATAGGCATACCCAGATTTTGAAAAAACACCACAACATTTATAGTAAAGTCAGGCACTGCAATAATTCATAGTCAACATAATTATTAAAGTGGCATCAGTATCTGTTGCTCCCTGTGGGCACCTCAGAAAGGCTGGATGTTAAGCATAAATAATTAATTTCATACTAGCTGTACCTCCACCCCTATTTTCTATCACTCTGGAAAGGGCATGAAATTCCAATGAGTGATAATGATATAATTAAAGATACAATTTTATATAATTCAAAATTGAATATAATTCTAAATTATATTTATTTTTTAAATTTCCAGACTTAAATATTTGATGATAAGTAGGGAATGACTTTCAGCCACATATCTCACAACCCATTAAGTCAAATGACCATTGATTTGGAACCTTATGGACTGGGACTGGGGATACAAATCTGCCATATGATCCTGGGTGTTACAGCAAACTCTTGGAGCCTCAGTATTGGCATCTACTAAAATTGAGATTAAAGGCCTTGACATCACTGAAGATTAAATGAGATATTTCTTATACATATTTATTTTTATTACATATGCTAATGTTTATACATTGTTTGGTGCTTCATGATGGCACATTCACACCTGTGCGTGTGCCTTTATTTGATATTCTTGGGACCTCTGTGAGGTACGCGTGGCAAGTATTCATTACTTGGTAGATAAAAGAACAAACTAAGGCTGTGGCACTAAATTATTTGTCTAAGGCCTATCTTTTTCCTATTCCAGTTTGAGTATACCCAAACAGTCCTTATCGCTAGCACTTACGCTTTTTATTTTTTAAAATCTCCATTGTGTAGTAACATATGCTCTCATAAACTAACATTCCTAAGGAGTTTCAGAGAATTTTTAGGACATCAGAAGTTATTACTATCTTCCTGTAATGTACACTATTAAAATGAATCACTATGGAGGTAGGCGAAATAATTTATAATAGGGGATTGGATTTGAAGTCGGAAGAAGAAAAGATATAGGAATACATATACATTTCTATATGTAGAGAAAGGCTAATAATTAAGACTCAGAGGAATCACTCCCAGGGCCGGTTTTGACACTTTTATAAATGGTCTAGATGAGGGAATTCACACTAAAATATCTACTAAAAGCAGACTCTGATAAATTATTGACCTGACTTACTGTGCTGACAGTTTCATCTTTCCTAAGGTAGAAGATGTTATGGGGGAATTGTAATTTTGGACTTAATTCTAATCTCAAAGGAAAGCTGGCTGGAGATGTGGTAGGGAAATCCGCAGAGACATATCTTAATTTTAGGTTTCTGTCAAGCCACCAAATCTGGTGGAGAAGATGAAAATATGGGTTGGGTTATAGTAAAAGAGGTATAACAATCCAAATAATATTAACTTACAAATTAATTTGAACCTGGAAAGAGGTCTCTAAGTGTTTAACCTTAACAAGGCATGACCCTGCTCAAGATTTTTATCTGTTATTAACTGTGTCATAGAAGTAACTTTTCCATTATAAATAATAATGTGACAAGAGGTGAATATCAGTAATGCATTAATGAGAATGAAGACTTAAAACAATGCTGACAGGCTAAACTCTTGGGCCAAAATCAAGATGATTAAGTTGCGAGTCCTGATGATAGTTTTCGTTGTTGTTTAAATGACACCTCATGATGGTGGGGATGTTGCTAATGAGCTGATAAATTAGTTTAATCCTCCTGGAGGGAAATAAGGAAATAAACACCTAAAGCTCCAAAATATTCATAACCTCTAAACTCGCTACTCTATCAGAGAGAATCAGTTTAAGAAAATAATCAGGAACATATCTATTGACAGAAAAAAACAACAAAAAGATGAATAGTCTGTTGGTCAAATTGTACCCCTGCCACAAGGCAATACTATACATCCATTAAAAATATGTTGTATTTACCTATTCATATGAGAATATATCAATGATAAAGCAGTTAAAAAGACTGTGGAAGAATATTATATACTTTATTTTTACAAAATAAATGTTATGCTTCTGTAGATATGCAAAGACATGAAAAGAAAATGTGTGAAGGGCTATCCAGGAGTATGTCTGTGGTTTCTCTGGTTAATAATTTTAGGAATAAAATGTTTTTCTTTATGTTTATTTATGTCTTCTAATTTTCCATAACATACATGTATTAATTTTATGATAAAAATGTTATCCTGAAAATATAAGATTAAGAGGCGTGCCATTTAAAATGAAAACATTTTTCTGGTTATTTGGAGGACAGAAGTTTCCACAGTGTGATATAGTAGCTAATAAAAAAGACTGTAACTTAGGTGGCATAAATAACAACAGAGTTTTAACGGGGGGTGGGGGTGAGGGATGGAGGGATGTCACAGAGCTAGAAACCCACAGGGTCCTGTGATCCTGCGTTACAGGAACTACATTTCAATAACAACTGCAACAATATGTATTGTTCATGGGGTGGCAACTTGTCATATAGAGAAAATTTGTAGTAACTCAAGATGTTTTTCCCACAGAATTGACAAATTAGGGACCTAGGTACGATGAGCCAGGCTAACTAACTGTGTTCAAGTACCTGAGGGATAACAGAATGAAAGAAATTCTGATTATCTCTAAACAAAACCTTAAATAAAACACTTGAGCAAATGGGCAGAAGATTCAGAGAATAAAATATTCAGAAGGATTTCCTAATGTTTAGAAAACTGTGTGGCAGGCTAGAGTAGAAATAAGTTCATTCCCCATCTTAGGCCTGTCGTTTTGGTTCCTCTCTGATGCAAGTGATTGAAAATCCTGCTCAAAGCTGTGTAAATGAAAAAGGAGAGGTAGTGGCTGAGAAGTGGTGGGCTTAATCAAGCTTTCGTTTTGCAGAAGCTACATGCAGGGCTCTGATGATGCCCACAAAATTCACTTCCCCTCCTTTCTTGTGGTTTCATTCTGACGGCAGCTTGGTTTCATGATAGGCAGATGGCCACAGCCCTCTAGATTTCCCACCCTGTATCTCACATCCAAGGAAAAACCTCTCTTATAAACGGTAGAATGAAAATTCCAAACCTGATTTGCCTTACCCATAATTGGCCTCCTTTCCCACTCCTGAGGCAATTACTGTGGTCAGCTGGATATGGGATAGTTGTTTCATTACAAAAGTCAGTCAGGGCCTACCTTCCCCAGTTGAAAATAGGGTCAAACTCAGGCAAATTGCCTGGGCTGACAGTATGGACTGGTTGTTTCTGAAAGATAATTCCGGCTAGTCTTCTATTTGGAAAAAAGACATCCAGACAATGGGCTGCAAAAATGACAGACGTCTATTAAGACTAGGATGAAAGATGTAACTGGGTGACTTCTTAGGTTCTTTCCAATGCCAAGATCCTGTGAGACTGCTATTCAACTTTGCAGTTGGCACTAAGGTTTGTGGGGAGAGGTATACGAAAGGAAACACAGAAGGAATTGTTGATGAACTCCAGGAAGGTATGATCAGTACTCAAGAAAATATAGCAAATTAGTGCTGTGGGCAAGAAAAGGAATTGATGGGGAGTCCATTTAAAACATAAATACCCCTCCACAGTTATGAGATTTTAAATTTTGAAAAAATTGGGATTTCATCAGTTAGTCTGTTTCTCTTCCCCAAAGGACTCTCTGTTTTTACTTAACCAAGTATGCATTTTGTGCGGCTGTAATGCAGTGTCTGTGCATTTCTCTCTTGATGTAACTCCGCCTACTCCCCGACACACAACACCCATGCCTGGAAGTGTGCAAAAAAGAGAAAGAAGCAGCCATCTCTCCAAAACAGACTCCTCCCCACCCCCGCACTTATGCATATTCCAATGCTCCCAAAAATGTGATCAATCATAGATTATTTAGGTTTGACAGATGCTTTTCAAAATTCATGTGATCCCTGGAAGGGTTAAGGCTCATTCACACTCAGAGTAAATTGCTTTAATGAGATAATCAGATCACCAGCTCCTGAGGGCTGCCAGCTCAGCAGAATTTCTTCTGCAAATTTGCACTTTTGTTTTGAGAGTAGGAGGGGGTAGGGAAGGCAAGGATTTGGGAGCAGATGGTGATTTGGGGTACATTTTGGACAGCCAATAGACCTCTTAAAGAAATGTAGGGAAAGGCAAAGGGAAAAATAGAAACCCAGGAGTCATGGATTTAAAAAGGGAGATAGACGCTAATAAAAACAATTTTGCCTAGAATCCTGTCAACTGCTCTATGGACCAGCTGGAATTAATGAACATCTCTGCTTCCCCAAGTCACTGCGTCTCCTCTAATGTCCTGTCATCCAATCCCCACCCATTTTCCACTTAAGAAGCAAAAAGAAATGAAGGAATAAATAGCCTGAGACAGAAAAAAGGAAGGATTTTTATTCATGTGCCTATCTCCTCTCTCTTTCTATTTCCAGTTCTATTTTACGTTTCAATCCCTAGGATTTGCCTTTTTTAGGATAACTACATTGCATCCCCCAGGAACACCAAGGGCAATGCCCTTGTACAAAACCTTCGTTCATCTGCACTATATGTGGTTCTGGTTGATGAACCTTAAAAGAGAGGAAATGGAGCTAGAAAAGGTCTGAAGAAGGGCAGATAAAATGATCAGAGGGATTTTTAAAAAGAGTGCTATGTGAGAGCAGATTAAAATGATTACCTTTCTACATGCTGACCTCTACAAAAAGATAAAGGGCACAGATAAGGTAAACACAAACTGGATGGGTAGAGCCTACAGTGCCATAGCCATGGGAAAGCCACAGAAGCTAGCAGGTAGAGAGGTGCGTAGATGGTAGCTGCTACGTAGAAGAGAGTATATTTATGCATTTCTCTACTCTTAAATAGTAAAAACTAAGTGAATTTAAACAGGTTTTGATAACGTTACAGCTGAAAAACACATAATGAATTATCAAAAATAAGCCAGATGATGTTTACCAGTGCTTATTAACTGTGGATAATTTAAAATAGTGTTTTTCAAATCCATCAGTAGATCAGACTCACCTGGGGGTACTTTAAAACTATACACACATTCCCATAGTTCCAACTAAGACTTAAAAATATCTAGGAATAAGACCTCAAAATATATATTTTAAAAAAGATTCTCCAACTGACTCTGATATGCATAAGATTTGGGAATACTGTTCAGAGGCTAACCCTGCTACCCCAGAAGGCAGCACTATGTAATGGGAAAGTATCATGGTATCAGGAAGAACTAATTTAAATTCTGCCTCTGATGCTTCTCTGGGTGTGACTTGGACAAGTTACCTACCCTCTCTGAGCCTGAATACATCTTACAGGGTGGTATATAGACTTTCTGGGGCATTTTCGTGCTGAGTAAATGTTGACCTGTGCGTCCCCACTCCAACCTCCAACCAGGTCTTGTGAGTCACTGAGCACAGAAGCCTGTGCTAGTGTGATTATGGATGTAAGGACATGGATAGTTCTTAGTATATCCAAGTGTTTGTCTCTGAGAGGGAGAGAAGACAGTTTTATAGAAAACTGTGAATGTAGACATGTTGTCTTTTTCTCTTGACCCTAGCTCTTCCGTGCTTCCCATTACAGGTAGAATAGAGAAAGAAGAAATATATATTTCAGAACTATCAGGTTTAACTTACTGGATTCATGGTGTTTTGAGCTCATTTGTCAATATTTTAGGTTTTTGGCTCCTGTTGAGGCCTGTACCTTTTGAGATTAGTTTATTGACAGTTCTGTGAAGTTTAAACTAAAGGCAAAAACAAATCAGTGGGGATCTGAACATGTGTGTGAACACCTGTTGGGCTGGGCTGTACATTCAAGCAGCTGTTGAGGAAACAGAAGATTCCCCACCAAGTTTCAGTTTGAATCTAGAGAAATGAACAGAGAACAGAAAACTAATGAATGGGAGGGAACAGGCAAAAAAGGGCTTCCTTCAAGAGGCAGGTGCAAATAAGGCAAATGCCGGTGTGCCAGGCTTCTGTGGAGCTGGCTGGAGAGGAATGTGAGGCAATGTGAGACAGGGGGAGGAGACGGGCTGGATCCTGCTGCAGAGCCCGGTAGGCTCCAGGGCTGCTGCTGGGCCTTAGGACACACAGCTGTTTTCAAATTCTGTTTCCTTGAATGGAAACACAGACTTGTAGGGAGAGAGATCTGTTTTGTATGGTGAGCAGGAAGGAATGGGGAGACAGTGAATCTGTGCTACTGAAACTTCCCCAGTGCCACTCCAGAGAATAGTGTGTCCATTTTCCTGAGCCTGTCTTCTCCCAGACATCATCTCATTTGGAACCTCTCAGGGATTCTATTCAGCAATCTCTATTGTGTACCCATTTCTGTCCCCGACCCAGAGCTGATTGTTGAGGAAGGTTCATACCTCATCATGATGCAGAGCAAGAATTTCCCTGTTATATTGCAATTGTGTTCAACACTCAAAGCTCAGGTCAAAAAGTGCTAAGTATCCATATTCCGGATTCCCAGAGCCACCATCAATGGTGATCAGACATTTCCCCAAGGAATTTGCTGAGGATGCTCTCTGAGATGAAGCAAAATCAATTCATTGCCCACTTCGCTTCTGACACCTCCACCGTATACACACAGACACATACAAACACACAGCACTAGAAGAAGAAGATTGAGACTCTCAGGTGAGGGGAAATGATCAAAGTTTAGAAAGCGTAGATTTATTTTATTCTACAGTTGGTTGGGATTTGGCCAACTGTCCTGCTGATCTGACTCTTTACAACCTGAAGTAGAGATATTTGGAGGGAGATGGCAAGACTGTGAGATAACCTCAGAGTGGCTCCTGCTCTCCTACTATTTGGCATGTGCTATAGATTGAACCTTTGTTTTCTCCCCCACTCTTACAAGATTCATCTGTTGAAATCCTAACTCCCAAGGTGATGGCTATTTGGAGGAGGGGGCTTTGGTAGGTGACTAGGTCATGAGGGCTCTGCTCTCATAGGATTAGTGTTCTTATAAAAGAGACCCCAGAGATCTCTTCTTCCCTTCTGCCATGTAAGGACACAGTGACAAGACAACCGTCTATGAACCAGGGAGTGGGGCCTCATCAGACACTGAATCAAACGGCATCTTGATCTTAGATTCCCAGCCTTCAGAGTTGTGAGAAAGAAATATTTGGTGTTTAAACTTGGTATTTAAGCCACCCAGTCTGATGGATTTTTGTTATAGCAGCACAAGCAGTTAAGTGCGGCAATCGTACATGAGTTTCCCATATGTCTCCAGGACACTACGAAGAAGTTAGGCTATTACTGGCGCTCCACCTAAAGTCCTGGTGAGAAGACTCTACACAAAGGAGCTGTATCCAAACTCCTGGTGGTGAGAAATAAAGACAAAGGACGCATTTGCATCACAGCTTTATTTCTCATCTCAGGGAACCAGATAATAGGGAGACACCCCAGCATTGTCCAAAGTGCATATACAAATGTTCCATGAGAATATCAGCTTTTTGGTCACTTGCTACCATGTAGAGTTTTGAGAAGTGGCACTAGCCAATCAATCAATAAGTAAAATAATGACCAGAAACAGGATGGGACCCTCACCCCAAAGAGACACGTAGCCTTCCATATACCTCTGAAGAAGAGTCCGAAAGAAAGGGAGAAACAGGTGTGAAAAAAGCGTATGGTCTCTCTTTTCCCCTATTTACACACCCACCAGAGCCACAGGGGCTAACTCGTATCAGGGGCTGGGAAAGACAACTTTGAATTGAGTTCGAGGCTGACATTTTGAAGGAAAGTGGTAGCATCCTATCTGCCAGAAGTAGACTGTTTTAATAAATGCAAATGAGTGAGCTGTTAGAATTGGGACTAGTTATTAAGCCAAAGTTTCATTTCAGGAAGACGAAACATATTTAGAGGACCAAAATTGAAAAAAAAAAAAAAAAAGTGAAACCGTTTCCCATGTATATTCTCAACTCATTGAGATTCCTTAACTAAACAGTTTACACAAAAAGGAACCAGACCCAGTGCTGGTCCTCAGGGATGCTACACTTCAACATGGGTTATAAGACTTTGCAAAAACCTAAGGCAGAACTTGGTTCCACATGGAAGCTTTGGAAAGCCTTGAGGACTTGAAAGAAGAATGCTTAGCACTACTCACTGGGGGCTTTTCTGAAGAGCTAGCATTCAAGATGGGCCTTGGAGCAGGGCTGGCTTTCATCAAAGTGGGCTTAAGTGTGTTGGAAAGAGAAAGCAGTTTTGACAAACAGAAGAGCCTGCCTAAGTGGAAGTCTAGATTTGGGAAATGCAGCACATGTTTGAAAAACAGTGTCTGATTTGATTAGCCAGGGGCAGTGGTGAGAGACAAGGTCTAAAAGGAAGGTGTGGGTAGGCAGGACCCTTAAGTAGTTTATAGTTAGTTTGGAAAAAATGTAGAAGGCACTCATCTGTCCTCTGTTTTGGGAAAAGGACTCCAGCTCTGTTTTACTTTAATTTAATTTTACTTTAATTCTTCACAATTTTATGAGAGATACGTAGATACATTCTTAACATAGGAATTACAGTATTGAAAAGAAAGACAAACTCTCTTTACCAGCATTGTAGACTTTTTCCTCTCTCTGTCTCTGTTTCTGTCTCTCCTCTCTCTCTCTGTGTATATATATATAATACACACACAAACACATTCTTATAGGTATGTGTATACATATACGCCCAGTATATATCCAAAGTAGAGTACGATGCGTAAGATATTATTTTTCTCTGACGTAGCTTTTTAGTATTATTAAACTTGTCTTTTTTATATCAAATTTTTTTTAACATGTACCGTTGAAAGTAGATCAAAGAAAATAAAGCATATTGTTAAGAGTCTGGATTGTGAAGCCAGACTACCTGGGTCTATTTATTGTCTGTGAGACCTTAAAGAAATTATTAATATTTCTGTTTCCCAGTTCTTCATCTGTACAACTGGGATACAATAGGTTTGTATTCTACTTTTTGTATACTCCCAGGTTTGTTATGATAATTATTTAAGATGCATAAACCATTTGAAATAGTGCCTGACATCTTGCAAAAGCTATGTAAGTGTTACAAATAGATCAAGTTCATTCTTTAACTGCCACAGTAAATCGTAACATGAATATACCATATTTTATTTAGCAATATCCTTATTGATTGACATCTAGACTCTTAATTTTGTGTTATTGCAAATAATCCTGCTATAAATATTTAACCAATTTATAACACGTTTTTAGAACATGTGTTAGAATTGGTATGGCAAATGCTATTATTGTAATAAATGCTCTCAAAATCACATTGATGCTAAGAATTTAATGTAATTTCTTTCTGATTTACACACTTGAGATCATTTTTCCCATCTCTGAAATGACTTGAGAGAAGTTGTATCCCAAAGATTTAATGAGGTTATGTCCCTTTTAACTGTCAAGAGCTTCCCATTCTCTACCCTGATATTCTTTTGAATTGTTGATAATTAATCAGGAACATCAGTGGTGAAATGTCACATAGATATCACTCCAACTCTTCGATCTGTAGCTTTAAAGGGAGATTTTTCTCCCTGTCTGATGGCCCTGTCATTGCCACGTTTCCCTCTTATTAACCTTGAAGTCCCATGGAACAGCCTCTCCTGTGATTTCATCATATCTCCCATCTGAAGAGATGCTATCACACTCCAAAAAAAATAAATTAAAAGGACCATATCACCCCCACACATAGGCAGGTCACAAGTTTAATTTTTTTCCCCCAGTGGGACTTCCTGCCCTGCCTGCCACAGACAAATCCTCCCAGACTTTGCTGTGGGTCTTATAGCACATCAGTTTGCCTAGACAATTTGATCATTTTAATTTTAAAAGTACTCATGAAATTATTTTCTTCTGTGTAAGCTAGTCTTCTCTGAGCTTTTTGGAAAATGAACTATCTGCTTCCTTTAACCTTCTCTTAAATTTCACAATAGTGGTCTTGATTAATAAACAATGGTAAAACACATTTTTATAGAATATTTCTACCATCTCTGTAAACTGTACAAGGTGGAAAGGGGTCTTTGTCAGGTATATATGAAAATATATCACATTCACAGCTTTTCTTGGATTTAGCACGGTTGTCCACATATAGGTCTGACCTTCGGCAAAATGGTGAAGGCTGTGGAGATTGACTTCAGCATCTTGAATTTTCTTTTAAATATTTAAAAAAAAAAATCCCTGGCTGCCTTAGGTTATAGATGTTCCTCTGTTTTCTATAATATTTTCAGTTAAATGCCTGTGCTGGCTGGGCGCGGTGGCTCATGCCTGTAATCTCAGTACTTTGGGAGGCCGAGGCGGGCGGATCACGAAGTCAGGAGATCGAGACCATCCTGGCTAACACAGTGAAACCCCGTCTCTACTAAAAATACAAAAAATTAGCCGGGCGTGGTGGTGGGCGCCTGTAGTCCCAGCTACTCAGGAGGCCGAGGCAGGAGAATTGCTTGAACCTGGGAGGCGGAGCTTGCAGTGAGCGGAGATCACGCCACTGCACTCCAGCCTAGGCAACAGAGCAAGACTCCGTCTCAAAAAAAAAAAAAAAAAAAAAAAAAAAAAAAATGCCTGTGCTGTCTACACTACTGGAAATATTAGAATAATGAAACAGCAGCAGAATTTTTAGAAAAAAGCAATAATTAGCAAGAAGGGTAGCGGCAGAGACGCGGGAGTCAGAGCATGACCTTGGTGTGGGAGGAAGAATTCATTTGGAGTGATAAAGTAGAACAATTGTCAGCAACAGACATTAAAGTAAATGCAAGGTCTTGCTTTATTTCCAAAGCATCAGAGGCTGCATTTGCCCAAAGCTGAGGGTCAAAGCAGTCTGAGTAACAGCCTTCAACATAGGACTGTGGAAAATGCAAATTAGAAGCTTCCAAGCTTGGATCAGAATTGAATCAAGGTCCACAGAACTGGGATCAAGCAGGTATCAAGTCTATAAGGGGTAAATCTCTGGAATATTAAAGGGTCAGACTGGAGAGCGGGAAGATTGGTTGTGATGTGGAAAGTTGCAGTCAGAAGTTTTGTTTTGTTTTGTTTTGTTTTGTTTTTTTCCCTCCAAGACGGAGTCTTGCTCTGTTGCCCAGCCTGGAGTACAGTAGTGTGATCTCAGCTCACTGCAACCTCCGCCTCCCAGGTTCAAGCAATTCTCCTGCCTCAACCTCCCTAGTAGCTGGAATTACAGGTGCCCACCGCCATGCTCGGCGAATTTTTGTATTTTTAGTAGAGACAGGGTTTCACCACTTTGGCCAGGCTGGTCTCGAACTCCTGACCTCATGATCCACCTGCCTTGGCCTTCCAAAGTGCTGGGATTATAGGCGTGAGACACCATGCCTGGCCTTTGTTTTCTTTTTCTTTCTTTCTTTTTTTTTTTTTAATTGAAAAAGGAAGGCAATTCTCTTTTACTCAATTGTATCAAATTCTTGAGTCTATGGTTTCCTAGAAAATTAAAGGCAGAGCATTCATCTTTAGCCCCTCCTGTTCACAGGCATTCCTCGTTCAACTCTTTTTGCAGTGCTCTGTTTTTGGCAAGCTCTGTTCCTTTCTGTATGCTGTATACTAAAGGCCTGGAAGCCCCCTCAGAGAAGTCATTTAGTCCTACTGAACATACAAGCACCACCCCCACCCTCCCTTAAGAACTATACCTGATTTAGTCATCAGGTGTAGTTTTCCCAAGGAAAAAGCCATAAATGCATCCTTTTCCCAAGGAGAAAGTCATAAATGACAGTACTCTAAAAGACTGGACTTAATGGAGGCCCCAGAGGTCTAGTCCTGTGACTTCCTGAGGGTAAAAGGACTTTTTTCACCAGCTTCTTCCAGTACTTGGAGCTTTTTCTGCTTTATCATGATTTTGTACTGAACCTCTTTCTGTGTCTGTTGTACTTCAACACACCCCTTACTTCCCACTTACTCCCTCAGCTTCAAGACAAACCTTGATCTTCTAACTCTTTTCCACCACTATTAGGTACCTATTTTGCATTTTCTGGCACAATTGACTTTGTTTTAAATAACAATTATTTTTAAAACAACTGTCTTCCATTCTTGACATCTCAGAATATTTTTGGCTTTTATATTATTTCTGCCTTTATTTATGAAGCTCCTGACAAAAGGAAGAATTACAATTCAGTTTCCACTTAATAAAGGTATCTAAACCAACTTTTATCCCAATTAAAATGAAGAGCATGCTGGTTTATTTGAAAACTGGAAAAGTAAGCTTTGAGGGCATCATAGACAAATTTTAAGATTAGGTGTATATAAAAGCACCTGCAGAGTAGGTTTTGACCCAAGAATCAACATTTTAATCATCACCCCAGGTAATTATGACACAGATAATACTTGGATTACGCTTTGTGAAATATCACAGCGTTTTCTACTATTACATGGATGTTGTCTAGATCAGTAGGTATTTAAGCTAATTTACTCTTTTATAAAAGGCAGTGCAAAAGGGGTTGCAGCATAAGATGAGCCGTAATGCTATGAAATGTTCTTTAAGGTAAACTTAACGGGAGATTCTTGACACTGTGTTTAACCAGATGTAGAAGGATACCAGACGCTGATGTCTGAAAACACAGAGCTCTGAATTTCATCTCTACTAGTAGTTTTATGTGTTATTCAGCATGTCTTTTAATTAATTTTATTTTATTTATTTTATTTTATTTTATTTTTGGAGACAGAATCTCACTCTGTCCCCCAGGCTGGAGTGCAGTGGTGCGATCTCAGCTCACTGTAACCTCCGCCTCTCGGGTTCAAGTGATTCTCATGCCTCAGCCTCCCAAGTAGCTGAGATTACAGGCGCATGCCACCATGCCCGGCTAATTTTTGTATTTTTAGTAGAGACAAGTTTTCGCCATATTGGCCAGGCTGCTCTCAAACTCCCAACCTCAGGTGATCTGCCCACCTTGGCCTCCCAAAGTGCTGGAATTACAGGCATGAGCCACTGCACCCAGCCCCCTTAAGTCATTTTAGAGTCCTTTTTCATCTGTAAAATGGTGATTATAAAAATATTTACTGTACAGTATTACTGAGAAGATAAAATGCATTAATTTCTGGAAATAGCATAATTTCTAGCAATAGTAGGATTTCCTCAAATAGTATCTACACCAACCTTTGTTGTTTGCTGTCTGATTTCTATAGTGCAGGCATAATTTGAGTACATATATGCAAACTCGTATGTGCATACACACACATATCCATACACAGAGAGACAGAGAGAGAAAGAGGCAGAGATACAGAGACAGAGACAGATACAGAGAGTTTGACAGGGACTTTTGGTTTTGGAAGACCTCTAGCCTCAAAGGTTGCATATCTAATCTTACCAGAAAAACATTCTAGGTAACTATTTTAGGTACGTACATAAAGAACATAAATGTGCATGAGTCTAATCTGAGGGAAAAATAGCTAGGGCTAGGTGTGAATTCTATCTTTGTAATGAGTACTTCTATCTTTTGATTCATCCTCTCAGCAAGTAAGGGATTCCTTCTCATTGATATTTCTTCAAAAGGTGTCCCGTGACTGCCTATGCTCCACCACAGAATCGCTCGTGAATGAATATACAGAGCACTTCTAAACAAAAAAAAAAAAAAAAAAGAAAGCAAAACTATTGTCATATAGTCCTAAGAATATGGCTTTGAGACAATCCAAGAATGAATATTACTACACTGCTAAACTATTGGGAGATCTCTGCATCGGTGTTCCACAATGTCACTTGACCTTTATGACTGGTAATAGATAAAAACGTGGGCATGGAGTTGAGTTAGCAAAGTTGAGGTGGTGTAAAGTGGTCTGCTAAATGACCCAAAATATACTTATGCAGATTCCTTTCACTTTGTTTCATTTTATTCAATTTAAATAGCAAATTAAAAATCATATAGAATTTGGACCATCGGAATTCATGTGAGAAAGACGACTATAAACTGAAAAGCATCTTGAGACTGGCCTGTATAGATCTGAGGCCTTGCAGGAAGTGTGTTTTAAGGTCAGCCTTTGTCTTCATACTGTAAGGGTGGCAAGAATACATTTCTCTTCACCACCACTTTGAAGCTGATCCTTTTCCATTTTTTTCTCACGTAAATACTCTCAGGGCCTTTTAAGAGAGCATAATAGGCATGTATGTGTGGTTTTCAGCAGGACAAGAGTGCAGTCAACTATTGGTTTCTTATTTTGTTCCTGGTACAAATAGTCTGCAAGCTAAACATAATCTCATCATACAATTCAGCATTGGTGCTTGTAGGTATTTATCTAACTGATTTGAAAACTTATGTCCACACAAAAACCTTCATGTGAATGTTTATAACAGCTTTATTATAATCTCCAAGAACTGGAAGCAACCAAGATGTCCTTCAATAAGTGAATGAATAAATAAACTGTAATTAGATCCATACTGTTATTCAATGATTTTTTTTTTTAAAAAAATGAGTGATCAAGCCATGAAAAGACATAGCAAAGCCTTAAATGCATATTGCTAGGTGAAAGAAGTCAATCTGAAAAGGCTATATCCTGGATTATTCCATTTATATAATATTCTAGAAAAAAATGACCTTTAGAGATGATAAATCAGTGATAGCTGAGGTTTGTTGAAGGGGGACAGTGGAATAGGTGAAGGTGAAAAACAGGATTTTGTAAGGTGGTGAAACTATTTTGTATGATAGTGTACTGTTGGATACATGACAATATGCATTTATCCAAACCCATAAAATTTTACTACCCAAAGAGTATACACAGTAAAAATCATCTAGGAGGTCAGGTGATTCCAGGCTGTAATACAGACTGTGACAAAGAGTTTACCATACTGAAAATGTATGAAAAATCTAACTGAAGCAGATGGGGAAAAAGGGACAGATCTAAGTGCCTTTAGAAATTAGTGTTCAATGTAAGATTAATGGCAAAAGGAACTGTAAGCACTAAACCCAATTGGCAAAGTTTTATTCCGTGGTGGTACGGGCTAGCAATTCTGAAACCACTTTACAGATATAGTGGAATTGAGCAGTTAAATAAATTAGATAGCTTATGGCATCAGCTAGGTTTTTCACTGTTGGAGTTGGACAGTACAGATAAGCAAGGTGTCAGGGAGGCCAGAATGATCCATGTAGTACAGGTTGACAGTTAGAAACATCAATATGAACTCATATTTACTTTAATAGAGATGGATATACATAGAGGTATTTATGGATATTTGTATGCACATCAGTTAGCGTAGATACATATATGTTGTTGCTCTGTCAGCTGAGTGGGCCTTGAGGAAAGGCGACCCAGTAATAATAAAATACCCAGAATTCAGACATTGGTTTCTAACGCCATTCTCCAATAAAAGAAGCTAGGGTCCCTTGGAGAAATGGCTGATTCTAGAGCTGGGTCAGGGAATATATACGATGAGCGTAGAGCTAAAGACACGCACACAAACAAAACAAAACAAACAAATAATTAAAAAAATTAAAACCCTCCACAATGATGGAGAAAGGTCAAAGGAATACAGAAGCCAACAGGGAGCGCTCCCAATACCCAAAGCTGGAAGGATTCGAGCAACAAAATGAATAATGTAGTGTTGGATTACAACCCAGAGAATAAAATAAGTATCTGTGAATTCATACTGATATAAATAAATGATTAAATAAATAAATAATTAAATAAGAGAGAAGAAGCAGATCACAAATCTCCCACGCAGAAGAATTACAAATTATTTATACGAATATTCCCCTCTCAAGAAGGTAGAGCATAATTCCCTACCTTTTAAATATGGCTGCATATTGTGACATTCTTTCAAAGATTACAGTATGGAAAGAGCGAAAAAGAGCTACTTCACAGTGGAGAAACCTGACAAACACTATGTCAGCCAGGTGATGAAGGTCATCATCGAGTCATGGGTCATGTTGATAATATGTACTCTTGATATGATGACAATGGCACCTTACCTCTGTAGTTTTTCCCCCCCAAACTCAGAAACTCTCCCAAATAACCTCTGTTTAACTGTAAGAAAATACATCAAAGAAACCCACATTGAAGGGCATTCCATAAAATACCTGACCCGTGTTCCTTAAGATTGTCAAGGTCATCAGAAACAAAGAAAGTCTGAGAAACTGTTACAGCACAAAGAGCCTAAGGAGACATGACTAAATGTAATGTGGTATTCTAGGTAAGATCCTGGAACAGAAAAATGACATGAGGGAAAAACTTAGGAAATCTAATTAAAGTATGGATTAAACCAATATTGATTGTGACAAAATGTGCCTTACTAATGCAAAATGTTAACAGTGGGAGAAGTGGGCACATGTGAACTCTACTATTTTTGCAATGTTTGGGTAAATGTAAAACTATTTAAAAATTAGAAGTTCATTTTTTAAAATCTAAAATAGAAAATAAACATGTGATTTTTATGTTTAAGTGGCTTATATTAGTTTTATGTAGTTTTCTTCAAATATAATTTCAAAATGAAATCGAACATATCTCCCTCATTAGTGAATATCATTTTCATAATGGGGAAAAAGAGGAAAAGGAAGAAAATATCCCCACAAATTCACAAGAGCTTAGAGGTGATGAAACCTTAGATCCCACATTTCAAGTTAGAGGATAAACCTCTCTGAATTCCTGAGTTTTAGTGGCCAGTTATTTCTCCCAGTTCTCCTAACCCAAAATAGCTTCTCCTCATTTCCAATACCACTCATCCTGTCCTCTTTGTTATTCTTCTCATTTAATCAATTCAGATTATTGCAGTGAGGATGTTTAATGAAAGTCCTAGACTGGCATCTCGTTTACCCGTAAGAAAGGTAGAGCCGTAAGGATCCCTGCTGTATGCACCATTCCCCTGGGTGCTTCAGCCTTGACCCACACAGGACGAGCTCCTAATGAGAAAAAGTTTAAGCCTCCCTCACTCATTCATCCCTGTCCTGTCTCTTGAGACTGCCAACAAGAGAAGCAATTAGGGCCAATTGTGGTGGTGGCTGGCTGCCTTTCAAAATAGAAACCATCTCAAAATCCATGTAAGGGCTTGCCTTACTTTCAGCTTCCTTACAGACTGCAGTGACATTTGGTGACAATGCTGAGAATTACCCAGATTATCCATGGAAGACTGTAATAGTCCAATTACCAACACTTGTTTGCAATCTTATCGTGAACTTTCTCTGAAATCAGAAAAGGATGTGCTGCAACAGGTACAGAGGTGGAGGGTGAGACAAGGAAGCAAAAGAAAACTGTTCTGAGAATGAAATTGTTTTCATCAGTGACTCAAGGCTCTAAAAGATTAGGTGACTACCAGAAGCCCTGATGTGTTCTTTAATAACCTTAACCATTGTGGGGAAATGGCTTTTCCACAGACTATGAAATCTCATAGCAAGCTTGTGTCCATTATATGTTTCCTATTATATATTGACTTGAGGAAAACTTTCTGTTGTTTTTTGTTTTGTGGGGTTTTGTTTTGTTTTTTTAAATAGACCCTGTGTTTTCTCCTCATGAGTTAGATAATACCAAAGCATTCTAGAAAGTTTAAAAAAAAGCTGAAAACTAATGTGTTTGTTTATTACCTAGTTTAACACTTTGAACAGGATTTTCTTGCTTTGCAATTAAGGAATAATGACCAAATTCAGATTTAACTGAAAAGTGAGGAAGCCCTTGTTAAACTGTTACAGGCTATTGTTAAAAGTTCCATCCTTCAGGGAAAGAAAAAGAAACCAAAATTTATTTTCCCTCTGAGGACGTTTTTCCTTATCAATTCAAAAAAGGATTGTATAGATATCTATTAAATGCTTAATTTCCATAATAAAGTCATAAGTGCTGCTTTTCTTTTTTTTCTTTTTCTTTTAAATAGAGCTGTTAATATGCTGTTATTTGGAGTCTGTGCTCTTCTTACTTACCTTTAGATGTCTGATCATAAATCAAGAGCTATCATTCATAGAGACAGGAGATGACTGACTTCTCAGCTTCACTAAGAATTCTTCTGAACCTCTAGTCCTATCCATCAGCTTCGGCAGTGAGAACGGCACCATGTGAAGAGACTTCTCTATTATTTTCGCCAGACCATTGTTTACATTTAAATTTCACCTCTCTTAAAAGTTTTTAAAATCTTTCTCTTTTCTTATAGTCAGTATCTTTTAAATTATAATATTAACATACATGCAGACCATCATCACTATATTTCTGGAGTACTGGAAATTGTGCAATTGCGTGCATAGACCATTTGCTCATCTCTTCTTTTTAAGAGCATCTGTGTTTCTTCATGACTGCTCATTTCTATAGTTTATGATTTTCATTTTGGAGAATTCTGTGCTCTAGACCATTCTACACTGGGCAGTGACATCTGTATCACCTCAGGATTATAATTTAAAATTGAGGGTTCTGCCAACAAGTCACTTGCGAGGAAGCCATAGACTGTGTGTGTGTGTGTGTGTGTGTGTGTGTGTGTGTGTGTTTTAATGGAAGTGTTTATGTGCTAAGCAAGATTGTGTTAATCAACTCATATCTCTTTGATTGTTCCCATTAGGCCTCTTGCAGCTTATCAGTGCTCTGCTGACTTAGGATCCCTCTGGCTGCTCTGTCAACTGCCCTTCAGAGTAGGAATGCAGATGTTAGTGAACCTGGATTTGTTTATATTCAAACGCATTTGTCGTTCAGGTAGAAAGAGATCCCTCTGCCAAACTGTGAGCTTTCATGATACAGATACAGAAAAAATAGGATTTCACAGATCTTATGAATAGTATGTGGAACAAAAGATACCCAAAGATATCAAGTGCTAATCCCTGGAATTTGTTCATGTTACCTTATACAGAAAAGGAGTCTTTTGGGATGTAATTAAGTTACAGATCTTGAAATGAGGAGATTACCTTGGATTAATCCAGTGAATCCTACATGCCTTCACAAGTGCCAGTATCTATTTTATAAGTGCCCTTATAAGAGAGAGGCAACAGGTGGTCATATAGATACAGGAGGAGAAAGCAATGTGAAGACAGAGGCAGAGATTGGAGTGGTGCAGCCACAAACCTAGGAATACTAGGGCAGCCACCAGGAACTGGAAAAGACAAGGGAAGCACTCTCCTGTAAGTCCCCAGGGAGGGTGGCCTTGCTGGATCTGGACTCCTAGCTTCCAGAACTGTAAAATGATACATTTCTATTGTTTTAAACCACCAGGTTTCTGGTAATTTGTTACAGCAGCCTCCGGAAACTAAAACAAGCAAAACTAAAAACTCACATAGAATGTTACATTTCATAAATACAACTCCTCATAGTCTTACTAAATTATCGAAATTCTTTAGGATCTTCATCAGCAGGACTCTTGGGCATGACCACCCTCTCCTTCCTTCCCCTACAGCTGCACTGTTTAATACTGTAGCCACCCACCACATGTGGCTATTGAATAATTAAAATGTAGCTACTGGGACTTGAGGAATTGAATTTTTAATTTTATTCAATTTTAATTAACTTAAATTTTTAAAACTTGATTCAGTTATTGGAAAACTTTTAACGTATGCTCAAAACAATTTATGTATGTGAATTTACTTTCCCAGCTCTAAATTTTATGAAATATAAATAAACATCCAATATTTCCAATTAAAATTTAGCATTACCAAACTGAGATGTGCTCTACATGTAAACCATATACTAGATTTCAAAGACTTATGAAAAAAATGTAAAATATTGCATTAATAATTTTATATTGATT
Source organism: Symphalangus syndactylus (assembly GCF_028878055.3). Lineage (NCBI taxonomy): Eukaryota > Metazoa > Chordata > Mammalia > Primates > Hylobatidae > Symphalangus > Symphalangus syndactylus. The sequence goes on along the minus strand of NC_072443.2, from coordinate 41,464,748 downwards.
GTTGAAATGGTAATATTTTTGATATATTTTATCTGAGAAAATATACTATTAAAGTTAATCATATTTCTTTGTAATTTTTTTAAATGGGGCTTCTAGAAAGTTTAAAATTACATGTATCTCACGTGGTATTCATTTTGGACAGTGCTGCCCTACAGTCTCCCTTCTGAGTTATCCAGCAAACTGGTCTTAGCGAAAAGTCTGATTTCTTGTACTTAATAGACCACAACATTCACCCAACTTACCATCGTCTGGAGGACTATGACCATATCTCCATTCTTATGGATGGTTAATTTATTTGTTTTTTTGAATAGAAATGATCAGCTTTAGAACTGGAATTTAAAAATAAACAATATTGCCTTCATTCATTATAGCATGTGAAAGAAAAATAATCCAAGATTACACATCTACTTTTTTTATCTTTTTATTTTTCTTCAACTTTTATTTTAAGTTCTGGGTACATGTGCAGGATGTGCGGGTTTGTTATATAGGTAAACGTTACATGTCTTCTTAAAAAAGACAATATCCTAGATGATTGTTATTTGAGGATGTTTACAGTGTTTGGAAATTAGATACCCTGTCTTGAAGTTTGAAGAGCTTTGGCAAATATTTTCCAGGCCGGTTTCTCGTATCTCTTGAGAGTTCTTTGTGTTAACAGCAATATATTTATTCTTGCTTTGTTTTATGTGCCGCATGAATCTCTTTTAAATAATTTTAAAATAACATGCTAGATAGTTGTGTAAATAAACAACTTTATTTTGATTAAATTAATTGAACATGTCATTTCATTTGAATAATACAATAATGTTTCTAATTTCTCTGTTATTACGTTGAATATAGTCTATGTTTACTGGTTTTAGGCACTTACCATAGTAAAAGATAACTCAGTAGAACCAAGGATTAGAAGTAGAAAGGTTTTTTATCTACTAGACTATGCTGGACTGATTGTGGATCTGAAAGCTGTAAACAATAAACAAAACCGGAGTGTGGCAAACCTCCCTTATTTAGTATTTGGAAGTGGTCCAGTTTTGTTTTGTCTCTTTCTCCTCCTGATTCTTTAATTAAAACATGCTCTCCCATGGGCCCCTCCCACATTGCTGCCACACTTACCCCAGATTCTGTTGGCTTTAAAGGAGACTTAAAAAAAGAACGGACAAGTATATCACTTTCCAGAGCTGGAAAGAATTTAATAGTCCCCTTATTTCACAGACGAGAAATTGTTTAGAGTCAAAGCTAAAACTAGAACAAAGGGTCTTCTGCCATCAAGTCTAATTTTCTTTCTGCTAAGTCATATGTTTCCACTTAAAATGACCTGAAAATACCTTGAATATTATGTTTCTGTATGAGCTCCCGACTACCAAGTATATAATAAAAATGAGAGGCTAGTCCTTATAAAAATTAGAAATAATGGTAGTTGTTCTGACACCATTACACCTGTGGATGTCTCCTGAATTCACGAGGTGCTGTCCAAGCACTCACCCCTCCTACTTCACTCAGAATGTTTGCTGATAAAATAGTGTTACGTTTGTCAGGTAGGGACCCTAGACACAGGTCTTTCCTACAGTTGTTGTGACTGTGTCCAGTGGTATATATAAAGTCCCATGTAAAGTTTCCAAGAGGAGTATTAAATTCTTAGTTCCATACATAAGTGTTCTGGACTTGGAGATTAATATGCATATTTCATTTTTTAAGTTAAATGTATTATTTAATACAGCATTCAACTTTCAAAGCTAAATACTAGTTATTTCATTTTATGAATTCCAATAGGAGTAAAGTGCAATTTGAAGAAAAATTTATACTATGGTCTATATTGGAACATCTTTAAACACTTTCTTTAACTTTTATTTTAAGTTCAGGAGTACAAGTGCAGGTTTGTTACATAGGTAAGCTTGTGTCACGGGGGTTTGTTTTACACATTATTTCATCACCCAGGTATTAAGCCTAATACACGTTAGTTATTTTTCCTGATCTTCTCCGTCCTCCCGCCCGCCACCTTCTGAAAGGCCCCAGTGCGAGTTGTTCCCTTCTGTGCGTCCATGTGTTCGCATCATTTAGAACACTTTTAAAGTGCTATTTAGTTAATATCTAAGTTTGCTTTTCAATGTTCATGCCCATACATTTCAGACTTATATACTAAACTCAAGATGCACTTTTTTCTGCACTTTAAGTCTTTCTCTTCCAATGACTATATTGTTGATTCACGTGTGGAGGTCTTAACACACTGGTTTTAGTAACTGACATAGGGTAGTGTGTGCATAGTCATGGTGACTTGGTCAGGAACAGTGCACACAGTTAGAGATGGGCATAATGGGTCATAATGCTGGTGTGTAACATGTTGCATCCACATCCTTGGACTCATTTCTTCTCTGGGTTTTGTAGTCTGGAAAACCAGGTTCATTCAAGGACTGTCTGCCTCATGTAATCATGGGGATGATATGGGATAGTATATTCATGCACATTATGGAACATATTAACTATGAAGCACAAATAATTGCATTGGGTTACTTTAGGGACTCTAGTCTGATAGGGTGTTGAAAATAATCATAAGGGGAAAGAGAATGGGGGGATATAATGATATGAAATAAAGAAAGAAATGATGGAGAAGACCCTAGGCTCAGAATGAGGCTCAAAGCTGTAGCATTGACCTGGGAGTATTAATTTTCCTTAAAAACTTAGTGTTTCAGCTCATGTCTGTAATTCCAGTGCTTTGGGAGGTCAGGGTGGGAGGATCACTTGAGGTCAGGAGTTTGGGACTAGCCTTTACAACAAAGCAAAACTCTGCCTTTACAAAAAATTAAAAAATTAGCTGGGCGTGGTGGTGTGCCCCTGTAGTTCCAGCTTCTCAGAAGGCTGAGGTGGGAGGATCACTTGAGCCCAGGAGTTCATAGTTGCAAGGAGCTATGATTTGATCATGTCACTGCACTCCAGCCTGGGTGGAAGAGTGCGACTCTGTCTCAAAAGAAAAAAATAAATAAATAACAAAAAACTTAGAGTTTCAGACCATCCTGTATGGCTGAGAAAAATGTTACAAAACTTTTCACATACTGCAGTAGTAGATTTTGATAGAGAGATTGGAACAGTGACAAAAATTTTATTCTTGTCATTATTGAAAACAGTAGGCCATAAACATGCATTACAATTGCATAGTATTATTGATATTATTGTCAGGTGATGTGTGTAGGAGTCTCAATTGTTGAGCAAAGTTTGCATTCATTGGATAAGGGGACCTTGTCCATGAAAATGGAGGGCTGTCTGTAGTAGATAATTCTGGGAAGCTGCTATGCCAATCATTTAAATGTGTTGGCATTAATTTTTATTAATTTTTATATGTAAGGTTAGGGTAGGAGTAGGGAAAAAAGGAATAATTAATTCATTTAGTTGGAAAGTAGATATCCTGTGATAAATATTTGAAGGAATTCTTATATCTGCTTCTTTGAATCCTAAACAGTTTAGTGGCATTCAGACATAGTTTTGTATTTGTATTGCTGTTAACATTAACCATGGGTAGCATCTTCTTCTCCTTGTCCTATAAAGTATATTTCAGCTTATTTTCCATTACAGCCAGTTCCCCGTTCAGCCATTATGAGAGATGACCTCTGAAAGCAGCCCTAAATGGACATGTAAACATGATATGTGAATACAAATAGTTCTGATATTTCCTTCGTACACAAAGTTTTCTTCAAGCAATAGCTAAAGCTTCTTGCCCTTTTCAAACCCTCCAATCCTCAGGAGGTTATTTTCAGTGAAGTGATGAGAAGGAAGAGTTCAAATAGGATTGATTTAATAGAGCTATGATGTGAAAAATCTCGCAACATGTTTTCTGCCTGAAATGGCCAATCATGGAAGCATTAAAATCAGAGTGGGGAAGGAAGCGAAGGCATCCCAGAGAGGCACCCAAATTAAAGAATGATAGCACCTTGCCATTCCTGTGTGGAGAAATAAAAGTGTTAAAGAATGAGAAATAGCAAAAGAAACATTTGAAGGAGTCATCATCTGTGAGCTACAAACAGCTTCAGCCATAAATTTAGTGCAAGAAAATGTCCCTACTACCCTCTCTTCACCAATGACCCAAGAAATTAAAAGAAAACCTTCATATTTCTTTTGTGCCTCTATCTCCCTACTTCCTCCAAAGAATACATTCTCTCTTTCTTACCTGTATTTTGTTCCTATTATCACAAAATTGTATTCTCTTTAATATTTCAGTAATGTAATTGGCTTGTTTCTCTTGTGCTATTCACTATTCTCAAAGAGTGTTATTCATTTACACACTCTTTAAAGCTGCCTATCAGGGCATGACAAATCTAGCCTGAGGGCAGAGGCTTTCTAAGAGTTTCCTTCCAAAGAAGGATGGCAGTCATGGCAGCAAGCATATGGATTGCAGATCACTGAAATCGAATGTGGAATAACTAAATAAAATGTTAGCAATAAGTCCTGCTAGAATTGTGAGGGTGGGTAGTCCTGAATCTTTTTGTGGTTGCCTCTGTCCCAAGATCACTTGGTTATTAGTGACATGACATGCATTCACAAAATATGCAGGAAATTGCTTTGCAAATCAGAATTCTAGCTAATACCCTATCTTTATTATTATAAATATGTGGTTATGGGAGACTGTGTGCATAAACAGAGGAGATTCCTTTTTTTTTTTTTTTTTGAGATGGAGTCTCACTCTGTTGCCCAGGCTGAAGTGCTGTGGCATGATCTCGGCTCACTGCAACCTCCGCCTCCTGGCTTCAAGTGATTCTTCTGCCTCAGCCTCCTGAGTAGCTGGGACTACAGGTGCATGCTGCTATCCCCGGCTAATTTTTTTGTATTTTAGTAGAGATGGGGTTTCACTGTGTTGCCCAGGCTGGTTGCGAACTCCTGAGCTCAGGCAGTCCGCCACCGCACCCAGCTAAGATTTCTTTAAGCATTAAGAAAATAAGTAGGTGTAATCTCATCCCTTGGAAGGAACTAGATCTTTTCTGATGTCTACCCTTTCAATTTATGTATACATATGGATACATTCTTTTTAAAGAAGATATAATACCCTGTACTTTGATTTATAACCTATTTTTACTATAATAGGTTGAGAAGTGCAGGAAGGAACTGGAGGAAACATATGTATATAGATCTTTTCAGAGTTTGTGACTGAAATGCTGGGATTCAGGTTGAAGGAAGAACAACTGAATAATTAGTGTCTTTGAGATGGTGAGAATGAATAGAACCTACAGAAACTGTGTGGAACTGGGCTTTGATGGCATGAGGGCCACTTTTGTTGTAGCAGGAAGAAGAGGGGTGTGGACACTGGTGGGTTTACAAACAGATCCAGTGATAAGAGAATGAAGAGAGTCTATGTTGGTGGCTTGCCCTTGTCTTTGCTAATGAAATCTGAGGTAACATCTTCAGCTGACTGTAAATGAAAAGGGAATTTTAGGGACTTTGAGGAGAGAGGGAAAAGTATGAAAATTTTCTTGATGAATAAAACTGAATTTTCTAGCACACTAGGGTGGGATTGCTGGACATTATTGAGTTATTATTTAAGGTTTATGATTATGCAATTAAAATGAGTTAGAGGATTAAAGGTGTGATTTTTGCGGAAATTTTTAGCAGTGATGTTTAGCTGTTTAGGCACAAGTACAGGAAAGGTTAATGGTATAGATAACACACTCAGAGTCGGAGTTTTGCCAAGTGACTCTAACAGAGGGAGGTGAGAGGATTAGCAAAGAGAATGTAAACAATGACAGATAAGCAAAAAATGGAGACAGAGGAGGATAAATGGTATATGTAGGAAATGAAAGAATTGTGGCAATACGAGTATCAGAGCAAACGGGGGTGGGGGAAGGGGGGATTAGAAGTAGTAATTAACTATTAGAATGTTTACAATCGAGTTTCTCATAAGTACAAGGTCTGGAGTGTGCCCTTGACAATGTACTTGAATTGGTGAGAGGATGTGGAGAGAATGGAGCCTTGAAGGAAGGGAGAAGCAGGTTGAATGATTCGTTAATGTGGACGTTGAATTCACTGTGAATAATGGCAACGGTTGTGGGGGAGAGGAGTTATGTGGCAACGTTTTTCACGAAATAAAGGAAGTGACAAGGAGATAGGGAGGTAACTGTAGCCAGTAACGTAAGACCATGATTTATCAAGATGGTGGACATCTTAAAGGAGTAGTGGTTTTTATACGGGACGAGGAGGCGATAGTCTAGAAGCCACAAGGGGAAGCAAGGAGGACACTAGCCTCACTTTCTGGCCTTGAGGTAATGAGGTATAGAAGAGAAAACACAATCACTGCTTGAGGTTATAGAAAAATTTTGTTCTCAGAGGAAAAGTAGGTTTCAGCTAAGATAAGGAAGTAAAGGAAATGTTCTGAGAAATGAATAGTAGAAAGCAGCATGAGGAAGTGAGGCAAGGATAAAGATTGGGTCTGAATAGGAGATGAACTGGAAAATTTGCAGATGAGTCTGGGTGAAAACAAATATCCAGTGAGGTCCAGGTTAGCAGTGGTGACTGAAGCAAGCAAGAATAAGAGACACAGGTGGGACAGTCCTCATGGATCTGAGATGGGTTCTTTATAGGACTGTGGCTCCCTGGGGCCTAGCTCAGGGTGATGAAACTGCTTAGACTTTAGAGTCCCTAGAGAAGGGCTAGAGCTGAACCAATGCAGCAGTACTTCATCTGTTTTATATATGGACTTGCTTAAAAAGTTTTGTTTGAAGAAAGTGTCACATGGCTTTAGAAAATTAAAAGTACTGTTACAGGTCATCAAGCATAATTTACACAAATCCCTGGGTAATCCAGAAAGGGACAAATGAAGTTTTAAAATTTTATTATTTTTTACCATGTTTTCTTTCTCACTGAATGGCAGATTTGATCATAATTGGGTTTGTGGGTAGGAACTGGAGCAGAGGAAGCAAAAATTATCAGGAGACAGGGAGTCAGGTTGAATAAGCAGAAAGTTCTGATTTTGTTTTTCTTGTCAGACAGAATGTTGAATCTCTTGTCAGAGAATTGCATGGCAAACTGTGGACAAACCTATCCATTAGGGAAGATTTATACACATCAACTTCCATTCCAGGCTGAAAAGAGGGTTGAGAGCCAGGACAGACATGTCTGAATGGTGTCGATTCACATGTAAGTTGAGATATGCCCCTCTCACCTCCCTCTCCACTCTGTGCAGCAGATGACAGCCGCTTCTATTAGCTAACATTTCATTCGGTGGACAAAGCTTAGGCAGTAAGATAGGCCATTTTATTCTTCCCTGGACTAGTTATTTTCCATCATAGAGACTGTATGGCAGTGATATCAGGGCTCTCAGCCACCCCCAACCTCTTTCGTCTTCTCCTTTTTTTTTTTTCTTCATCCAAAGGAACAACATCTGGGTAATTAGAATGATTCGCGTTTTTTTATAGCTAGAATTCTTGAACATTTGTGTTGGCTGAGATAATGGAATTTCCCCTCACATAATCTATCTTCAGCAATGCTGAGAAACATAATTTTCATATTATGAAAGCTCGGTCTTTCCTTTTGGGGTAAAAATTCAAGCTATCTCTGAGCATAGATGAGAAAAAGTGATTTTCTAAATCAACACCTGTCAGAGAAGTTTCTCTTTCAGAAGTTTTCTATAAGTTACTCTAATTTTTATCACGGTTCTTAATTGATCCCACTGTTTAGCCAGATATAATTTTGATGTTTGATCCTTGTCCTTTCTATTGAACTTACATTATCCTTCTTATTCTTCATGCTTTCTTAGGAAACACTTCCCTCCAGATAACCCCTAAGCCAGGTTATGTGTTGTTGCTATTTGCAGTTGGAACACTGTATTTTTTCCTTATCGCTTATATAATTTTTGGTTATTTATTTAGTTATCTATATCTGTAGGTCTATGAGAAGGAGTACATACCTTGTTCATTTTTATATCCCTGGTATCCTGCACAAAGCCTAGATCAAATTATGCTTAGTAAACATTTATTGAATTAATAAATATCGTATTTTTGAATTTGGAAAATTAGTATTTGTAAAATTCTATCATGACAATGACTATGAAGTTCTTTCAAACTATATTCTCTTACCTTCAGTGGGTTAATATATTTCAGAACCCTAGGTCAATTTCAGTACTAGGTATTCAGAGGGCACTCAATGTTGTAAAATTGCACCATGGGAATTATTGTACAGTGTGTATCCAAAATTGGGAAAGGTCAAATCTGGAAAAGTAACCAAGTCTTTTGAAGGTTTAAAAGTAGCCTCATAGTTATATCAAATTTTACTAGGAAGTTATTTTCTGTCTGTCTTCTTTCTTGCTCCACTGTGTCTGAAGAAGTTAAACAGTTTTGTTGTAGGAAACTATTTTTATTATGTTATTCAATGTCTAGTGAGTATTTGTCAAGAGAATGATTTTAGTCAAGAAAAGATATACTTATTCAGGAAACAGACCCCTTTTTATCTTCCATGAACTATTTATTGAACTTCAAGGTCAGGATCCAGTACTGATGCTTAGGAAATCAAATCAGACACTGCTGTGTTAAAGAAAGAATCAAAACTTTTGTTTCATAGCAAGACAGCTGTTCTGCATAAGGGCAGGACTATGAGTGGCAGGGTTGGGAGTCATGTTGCAATCCAAATCTTAAAACGAGGCTGACTTCCACTCTAGATAATCAGAATAAAATCAGAATTCAGTGCAAATGCCCACGTGGGAATAGGACGAGCAGTTAAGGAACAGGAACAGGTAAGCGATTCAGATTTTTTAAAAGAAAAAAGGCACAAAGAGCTTGCCTTCAAATGAATGAGAGCCTTCACCTGCTTTCCTCTTTGAAGCCCGTAGTTACAACTGAATCAGGTATGATTTGGCAACAGATGATGTTTGCCACACCCTGGCACTTGCCATCTTATCTTTTCAGTCATGGAATTCAACCAGAGAAGAATATAACCCATGTAACAAATAATTTGATATCTAGGTCCAGAGAAGATTTTGGTAATTTCAAAGTGCCACTGAATATTCTAAATTTAATATGACCAATGAGCCTACATTTTAGATCTTATGTTTTCTTGGGAGCTACATTATTCTCATTTTAACACATATTGAGGATCTACAGTCTTCTGATTGCTGAGATACCTACTAGCTCTAGTACCCTTGAGCCAAAGAAGATCATATTCTAGTAGAATGGGAACAGATGTATACTGTTATATAGACATAAATTTATTCATAAATTTCAATATAGTATATAAAGAGAATATGGAGAAAAAGTACTATACCCTAATGTAAAACCTCATAATAGGCCACTTGAGCATAGTACCTAAACGGATTTTTTTAAGGATGCGTATGATTTAGCTTTGTGAGGAAGCAGGAGAAGCTAGTCCTACTAGAGAGAATATTATGAACAGGATATGGAGTGTGTGTGTGTGTGTGTGTGTGGTGGAGTACAGGGTAACTAAAAGTAGCTCCAAAGACTAAAGGGGAAAAAAGGAGAATTAATCAAGGCTTAGCTGATAAAATGGGCTTTCATGCTATATTAATGAACTTGGAATTTATCCCAAGGCAGGAATTAAGTATGAATAATGTGATGTCATATCTTCATTCAGGTGCCTCTGAGGAGTAGATATATGAAGAAAACAACACAGAATAATAGTCCAATGTAGTAATCTGGATTAGAGATATAAGGACCTGGAGAAGAGGTTACTATTTTTTTAAGGAGATGTCAGAGTAAGAGAAGTAATAGATTTTGTGCCACCAACAATAAAATTATTCTACTGTTATTACTTTTGTGGTTTATTACAAGATATAAAAAATTTATGTTAAGATAATGTATTAGTCTGTTATCTTGTTGTTATAAAGAACTGCCTGAGACTGGGTAATTTATAAAGGAAAGAGGTTTAATTGACTCACAGTTCTTCAGGGTTGGGGAGGCCTCAGAAAACTTACAATCATGGTGGAAGGGGAAGCAAACATGTCCTTCTTTACGTGGCATCAGGAAGGAGAAGAATGAGGGAAGTGGGGAAAAACCCCTTATAAAACCATCAGATCTCACGAGAACTCACTATCACGAGAACAGCATGGGGAGACCACTCCCATGATCTAATCACCTCTCATGAGGTCCCTCCCCCAACACATGGGGATTACAATTCAGATTACAACTCAAGATGAGATTGGGTGAAGACACGGAGAAAGACCATATCAAATATATTTAGATAAATTGGATGACAGGTATATGTGTTTGTTGGTTTGTTTGTAAGTTGCTAAGGTGTTTGAGGGATTACGTGTTGGGATGCATATGAGAATCAGGTCAAGAACAATAGTTATATTCTGAACTGAAAAAGATAGGCTTGGATCTGTGTGTAAGGAAAGGGATGACAATAGAAATTTGTTTATTTTGTTTGCAAAAACCGAGCTCATAGAAACTTTCAGTTGACAGTTACCTGTCTGCGTAAGAGCCTCTGCAAAACAACTTTTAATATTCATGTGGTATCAGTTTACACCTTTTCTAATATACGGTTAACACTTTTAACTGAGACATGTAGAATCCCCGAAAATTTACTTTTTCTTTAGCATTTGAAGATGTCATTTATAACCCATCTTCCACTATTTTTGTTAAAACTTCATCTGTCATTCTTTTAGCTGTTTCAATAATTTGGAAACACCTCAGTGTCTATCAATAGACAAATGTATAAAGACAATTATGTATATATACACAATGGAATACTACTTTGCCATAAAAGAATACATTCTTGTCATTTGCAGCAACATGGATGGAACTAGAGGTCATTATGATCAGTGAAATAAGCCAGGCACAAAAATACAAATATTTCATGTTCTCTCACTCATACGTAGGAGCTAAAAAAAGTTGGTCTCGTGGAGGTAGAGTAGAAAAATAGTTACTAGAGTCTGGGAATGGTGTGTGAGTGGAGGGGATGAAGAGAAGTTGGTTAACAGGTGCAAATATATAGTAAGAATGAATAAATTCTAATGATTAATAGCCGAGTAGGGTGACTATAATTAAAAACAATTTTTTTATATTTCAAAATAGATGGAAGAGAGAACTTAAAGAGCTCCCAGCACATAAAAATTATAAATATTCAAGGTACCGTAAACACTCTGACTTTATCATTGTTCATTCTATGCATGTGAAAAAATAACATTACCTCATAAATATGTACAAATATTATGTGTCAATAAAAAGTTAAAACACAACAAACAAAACTCCAGCTCTTATTCTTACAGTTGTTCCTTTAAATGCAAGGTGTTGTTTTTCCCCCCTCTAACTTCTTTCACTTTTGGTAGTGTTACTAAGAAAACCCAGGTATTCTTTTCTTTGTATTTATCCTACTTGGGGTTTGTATAGCTTCTTAAATCACTGCCTTGATGTGTTTGATCTGATATAAAGAATTCTTTGCCAGTATCTCTTCAAGTATTACTACTGTTTCTGTTATCTCTTATTCTTCTGTATCTGCTGTTAAACTATGTATTGAGTCAATGATTTCAGTTATTACATTTTTAGTTCTAAAATTCCTATTTCATTGTTTCCTATAGATTACAATTCATAGGTGAAATTTCCCATCTTGTCATCTATTTTCTGAATATATTTGGCATAGTAATTTTAAACCTATTTCTAATAGTGCCAATATTTATTTTTATCTATGGGCCTGTTTCCAGTGTATTTATATATATATATATATTTTTTTTGTGGTTTTGACATTGCATTCTTTTCACAACTGGTAATTTTTTACCAGGTGCCAGACATTGTCCAAGGTAAATTTTAGAGGCTCTGGATAAAATTTTACCTTCCTCCAGTGAAAATTTTGCTTTCCTCTGGAAGACTGATTAGGACACATTTCTTAAGCATTTTAAATTATTACCTCACTCATCAGACTTTTTAGACATTTTGTTTCTAAGTATTCCTCCCATGAAATTGTAATCTCCTGCCCCAGATAGACTGCATATCTGTTTTTGAATGTCTCTATATTTGTGCTTCACACATAAAAAGAGTAAGCATAAAGCTTATTCTTTTTTTATTTAATACATGATTAAGAATGACTAAATAAAAAAATTAAGTTAAAAGTTAATTTAGGCCAGGTACGGTGGCTCTTGCCTGTAATCTCAACATTTTGGGAGGCTGAGGTGGGAGGATTGCTTGAGGTCAAAAGTTCAAGACCAGCCTTGGTAACAAAGGGAACCCATATCTCTACAAAAAATATTTTAAAATTAGCTGGGCCTGGTGGTGTTCACCGGTAGTCCCAGCTATTCGGGAGGCTGAGGTAGGGGGATCACTTGAGCCCATGAGGTCAAGGCAGCAGTGAGCTGTGTTTGCTCCACTGAACTCCAGCCTAGGCAAGAGAAAAAGACCCCATCTCAAACAAAACAAAACAAAACAAAAAAGCAAGACAAATGTTAATCAGGACAAATAGCTAATGCATGTGGGGCCTAATGCCTAGGTGATGGGTTGATAGGTGCAGCAAACCATCATGGCACACGTTTACGTATGTAACAAACCTGCATGTTCTGCACATGTATCCCAGAACCTAAAATAAAATAATTTTTTTAAATGTTAATTTAACAACTAAAAAGCTCTTAACATTTAACTTTACAACTGTGTTTGCTGAGCAACTTTCAATGCATTATGTATGCAAAATTAGCAACTTATATAAATACATAATAATAATAGCAATACACATTAAAATCATTTAAAAATAATGTTTCCGCCAAAGGTAAAACAACTGAAAAAAATAATTCCTTAAAATTATTTTTAGTGAATTTTTCTTAACTTTTACATGATATGAAAAAATAATTTTTAACTTAAGTAGTGCCAAATACTCCTTCAGATATTATTAACACTTGTTCTTTTAAGCACATGACATAATTAATGATGGGTTGAATAATTTTCACAGAATATAATTGTAAAATATAAACAATTTTTATTACATTTTCAAAGTCCAAGTCACATGTAAAAACACCATGGATCAAACGTAAATAACATCCATAAAGTAGTCATGTTTTAGGCTCATGCAAGCCACCTCTGGTAATATGACTTTGAGATTAAACAATCAATCAAAAGAAGGTCACACTATCACAGATAACTATTTAGCTGAGATTTGTGGACTTATCTTGTATATATGTTGTCTATCTCCTGTGAGCTTATTGTCAATGTTGCTCATGTGATACCCAAGAAAACCCAATGAAATAAAATAAGTATTAAGGAATATGATCTTGTTGTGTAGAGTTGAGCTTTGGAGGGCTACAAACTAAACATCCAGGTTTTTTTTTTTCTTAGTATCCAAGGACCAATCTTCACTCCCTTGGAAGTAATATCACTCCTATTGAGAATACACAAATTGGGAACTGATCAGCTTGACCAATAAGGCACTGAGGTGATTTGAGGCTAATTTTCAGTTTTTGTGAGTGCTCTTATTCCTAGGCTGTAGATTTTCAGAGTTCTCAACAAAAAGCCTGGACTGTGTATCCTTCCTTAGCTGGCCCTGAACTCCAATTTTTGTCTTCTCAGTCCTTGGAGACTATTGAAGGCTCTGCTTAATTTTGTTCTCTCTTATTTGCCCCCTTTTTTTTTTTCTTTTGGCCTCTAGGTCTCTTGCCTACTACTGCTTAGAAAATGTAAAATACAAAAAGTGGCATATAAAGATGGGTTCACTTGTCTGAGGTTCCCTTTTTTCTTCCATCTCAGCCCCCTCATATCCTGACTGCCTTGCTAATCCTGAACTTCAATTTTCATTTCCCCAGTCTCACGAGCCTGTCAAAAGTTTTGAGCTCCTACTTTCTGCTTCTGCTTTCAATCCTGCACAGCTTACAAAGTGGCAAATGCTTTGAGAGGAAAAGCAGTGGAGGATTTACTTCAATGTGTTTTCCTTCTTGGAATCTTGGATCATTATATTCTGGCTGCCATGGTTGCTTTCTGATCTATTCATATGTGTTTTGTATTTTATGGAGCTTTTATGGTTGTTCACAGTGGGAGTGGTAGTCTGTTACAAGGTATTTTGTCATAGCTGGAAGCAGAAGTCTCAATCCAATGATGTGGATTAGTTGGAAGTTTGATTAGCTTCTGGCTGAGGAGACTGAGAAGAGCTCTAGGCAGATGTTGTATGAAAAAAAGTGTGAATGTCGAGATAACCATTACAATTCTTAAGTTTATTTTTTCTCTTTAAGCCTCAAATACGTTTCATGGCATCCTTATTCTAATGAAAATAAAGATAAAATGGAATTAATGTAAAATGTTTGCTTCACACACACCATTAAAAACATATTGTGTATCTGAAGCACTACTATTCTGTGTCTGGGCAGAGTGATTGCTCTATTTTCATAACCAAACCTGGAAGGCTAAAGTTTTCTTGAATTATCTGAAGTGGAACATTAAGAGACAGTATGTCTATATGTGACATCTTTTTTCTAATAATTTAAGATTGGTTTCTACACTAAGACTTTTCTAATTCAACCACCTATTAGTTGCCTTTTTTCCTTTCTTTTATTCCTCTGGTGTAATTCTTTGTCAGCAGTCATAAATGTAAGGTTCATTTCAGGATTTTTTTTTGCCCCATCTTTATCCATGGCTAAAATACAACATTGGACTGTTCCTCAAGTCGCTCCCAGGTGCTACTATAAAACTATTTCATCTCCTCACTTCCTAATACTGTTTTTCACTAGTTCTTTGGAAGGAGGAGGTAGAATGTTTTCCTGGTCAGTCATAAAAGTATAATGCTTTTGCCTTCTCTTTGACCCTGGTTACAGCAGCACCCAATTCCACAGATGAAATGTGATCTTGTGTATTGTTACGAAAAGCACTGAAAATAGCTTTTTGGATTTCTCTTATTTGAACTATCCCATGAAATAAATCAAGAGTCCAACTTATATTTTTAGTCAATACTTCGGTACTTTTACAGTAGCTATTATCTATGTGCATGTTTAATTAGAATATTGTAATAGTTTTATTAAATAAAGCCATTGAGTTGATAGACTTCTCTCCAGGTTCTTTACTAAATACTGTTATTATTTATTCATCCATTCAACATTATAAATTAAGCCATTCTGCCTCTAACCCCAGCACTTTGGGAGGATGAGGCAGGAGGATCACTTAAGGTCAGGAGTTCGAGACCAGCCTGGCCAACATGATGAAATCCTGTCTCCACTAAAAATACAAAAATTAGCCAGGCATGGTGGTGCACGCCTGTAATCCCAGCCACTCGGGAGGCTGAGGCAGGAGAATTGCTTGAACTCGGGAGGCAGAGGTTGCAGTTAGCCAAGATCGCACCACTGCACTCCAGCCTGGGTGACAGAGACTCCATCTCAAAAAAAAAAAAAATTAAAAAAAAAAGCTATCTTCTCTTCTAATAGTTTCTATTCTAGCAGAATGAATGCAGTAACAAAGATACTACTCTTAGAGTAAGGAAGACCAAAGACCTAACTACCTGGGGAAACTGGGTAAGGCTGCAAAAAAGAAGGCAGGATATGTTTCTACTGGGATTGTCCTCTTATAAGGGAAACAGATTAAGGAGAAAGGTAGGAGGTCAAGGAAAGGATCTAATTTTAAAGACTGAGTGTTTTTCTAGTTTTTGGACCAAATGGGACCACTTCTGCTTCTGTTTCCTGTGCCTGCTCTGCCTTTTGGAGTTTGGGTCCCTGTGGGAAAATGATGAGCAAAGGACAAAGGCTATCCTCACAAAAAGAGAACGATCAAAGACCAAAAAAAAAAATAATGGGTTGAGGAGGCTGTTGTTATGTGATTCTTCGGAGACATCTGAGAGTAAAACTAACCAGCCTGCAGGATGGGATCAAACCTCTTGTGAAATGTTCATTCCCCTAGGTCACAGTTGAACAACAAGGATTTTTGAGAAGAATGTGTGTGTGTGGTGGAAATATTGATAAAAATTGGGTCTAATTCTTTGTTGTCCAGAGAGACTTTATAGCTCTTCTCATTAACACTTCCTTTCTACCATTCCCTTGGATGTTGAAACACAAAGGTTGAGTTTGAACCCCAAAGTTAATTTTATTATAGGAAAACGGTCTTTTACATGAAAACATTGAGAGGGAAAAATGAAAGGAATATCATCTATTTATGTATTTTTCTACTTTAATCCCAGTTAAAAGGGAATCTAAGTTTCCATATGTGTGTGCAAAAGACTAGATTATTTTATTTTATTATTTATTTTATTTTTCAGACAGTCTCGCTCTGTTGCCCAAGCTAGTGGTGCAATCTCAGCTTACCACAACCTCCGCCTCCCAGTTCAAGTGATTCTCTTGCCTCAGGCTCTGGAGTAGCTAGAACTACAGGCATGCACTACCACCATGCCTGGCTAATTTTTTTATTTTATTAGAGACGGGGTCTCACTCTGTTGCCTAGGCTGGGACTGTAGAATTTTTTAAAATACGTATACTTATAGCTATTTAAATTTGTAGAGATGCACACAACTTTGCTTCCTAGGAAGGCAGAATGATAATTTCTATCTAGAATCAAGAATATTTAACATTAGTGTAATTTATGTTCCCCATTTATTTAGATTACTGGTGTGCTGTCCTGTTAGTGTCCCCTTTGCTAAGATATTGGAAAATGTCACAAGCTTAATTTCTATTTACTTCAACTCAGCATTATTTTGGAGTGGACCCTAATATTTGCCTATAGAAATTTTCCCATATTTTAAAACTCCAGAGGGAAACATGAACTCTGCTATGTATCTTATAATGTCTAGTTATCTAATAATGGCTGAAATTTCAAGTACAAAGTATCTGATAATTATTTCTGTTTAAGACAGAATATTTCTGAAAGAAATTGATTCTTATAATAGCATTTTTTATTAAGGTATGCAAAACAAAAACCTCCAAAATTTTTTTCTGTAGAACATTAATCTCAAAGATAAGTTTTCTGTACCAAATTTTCCCTCCCTCCCCTACCAATCTCCCTTTTAGTTCTACTTTATTTCAGTAGTAAAGAAAATGCTTTTTCATTTGATGGGCTTCTATTGTAGAACCTTAACAATTTATGTCCCTTTCTTGTTTAGGAGTCTGTTTCCAACCTTTTCCCAAAAGTATGGATTTTTTGAAGGCAGGGACTATGTTGCATTAGTCACAGAGATATACAGTAAAAAATGTGGTTGGAACTCATTCATCTCTACTTTTCCTTTACTTCGTCCTCATGCAAAATCTTTCTTAAGCAGAGATTTGAAGCAAAATGAACTGTGTAAATGGAGGCAAGGTAATAACAAACAAAAAAATTCCTCCAGGTCCCAAGAGCCAATGTATAAATCATTTTTAAAACAGTATTTTACATTATTCCTCTTTTTAAGGCTGAGAAAGGATGAACACACGAGAACCACCACCTTGATCTTTTAGTAATAATAACTTCCAAATAACTAGTCTCCACCGAGAAGTCGTTCATGGCATTCCTAGGATGTATGAATAGAGTGTATGTGAAAGACCACATGGTCAGAGTTTCAGGAAAGGGACAGTAGAAAGAAAGGATATTATCTGAAACTGGTGGATTTCTGTAATTGACAAACAACTTGATTGCATTACTTTGAATAAAGCATAATGCTCAAATTCCTGCTGAATCTTCATGATTATTCTAGGGACTGTAACTCCAAGTTTGAAAGCTAAAGGATTGTTGTATGGATTTTTTTTTTCATTTTTCTACAAGACTTTAAATATACAATAGAAGTTATTAAAGTGCTGAACCTTTCTAATCATGTTGACATAACAGGGGAATTGCATCACATAGCAATTCACATATAACATTTCTAGTGTCTTGTCAGACTGACCAAATAGATTATGTTATTTTATTTATTTGTTTATTTATTTATTTATTGAGATAGAGTTTCTTTTTGTCACCCAGGCTAGAGTAGTGGTACCATCATGGCTCACTGCAGCCTCAAACTTCTGGGCTCAACTGATCCTCCTGCCTCAGCCTCCCAAGTTACTAGGACTACAGGCACGCACTACCAAGTCCAGCTAATTAAAAACAAACAAACAAACAAAAACACTTTTTTTTTTTTTTTGAAATGGGGCCTCACTATGTAGCCCAGGCTGGTCTCAAATTTCTGTCCTCAAGCAATCCTCCCATCTCATTCCCCCAAATTGCTGGGATTACAGGCATAAGCCTCCATGCCCAGCCTAGTGATATTATTTATTTATGCTAAGACATGTATAAGTCTGCATAAAGCATAGAGTCTGGTGTTGAATCCAGGACAACATATAAACAGGCCACACTAATCTAAGAAAAGGCTTCTATGAGGAAAATAAGTACTCCACACTGATATCTTAGTCTTTAGATGGTATTCCCATGGTTCTGCCTGGGTTTCCTTCAGATCTTTCCCTATTGCCGCCTCTACTACTCATTTTTTTTCTTTTATAGAACCAATTTCATTTTATTAGCTTTTCAATTATTTTCTCATTATATCTATCACCTCCTTTTTTGGTTTTCTGTTTCGTTACATTTGTCTGTCATCTCCCTGCCCTCCATTTTATTCTTTTATTTCCTTTTCTCAACCACTGGAGTAATTCTCTCTCACAACTCTTCTGTATTGCAGCCAGCCTTAGGATTGCGTAACAACCCATGAACAAATAAATCCCCAGAAACTTCTTTTTTCAGAAATCAGATAAGAAGCAGGACCCAGTAGAAAGAAATCTGCTGAAGTTTGATCCAGTGTCCTATCTCAAGATTGCTATCCTTTGCGAGTGTGTCTTCTTCACCTTCCTGTGAAGTCCCCTCTATTCCTGAAGCTGTGGCTCAGAAAGAACAAGACCAAACTCCCTGCACAGAATGCCAGACTCTTTTGAAGGTGAAGCAAGATATTCAGCACTGGCTTTTTCAGGACCTCCAAAACTGCATTCTGTTTTAGAATAGCTGTTTAAATACCAGCTTAGAAATGCCAGACCTTTCCTAAGGACACAGTAGTAAGAGATTCTAAAGCAAAGAAAGTTGGCAATACATCTTCAATCATGCTACTTAAAAAAGTAAATCATGCTTTATAGATCTTAACTTAGCCTTTCCAAATACACGTGTCTGCAGACACTGGTGATTAATGGATGACACTGAAGCCTGGCATCACGAGGCCTGATTAATGGCAGTGACATCATGACTTTTAAATATGCCATTAATGCTGGAGCCCATGACAAATGCAAATGTGACACGTGGATTTTCATGGCATTTGCATAGAAGCGGAAAAAATGTTTTAAACCATCTTTCCCCTTAGGTTAATTACTGACTTATAAGGCAGCATCTAAGGGCAGTGAACTCCATTTCTTCTGCCTTATTTGGGAAAGATCTTAAATTTTTCTAGAGGTGTTGGAGCAGCTATAAAATTTCTTCTCTTCTACCCTTCTAAGCTGACTCTAGAACATAAATGTATCTATAGGATTCCTAACCTTGGATGTTCTCCCAGAAACAGTATCCTAGGGATTTGAGTGCTATATTCAGGAAAATTAAATCAAACCTATGTGTTCTCTATTTGGTTGTCTTTCTACACCCTCACTTGCCTCAGAGAGGAAAGAGGAAATAAAGAGAAGAATCATTATTTCCTCATTACCAGCCAAGAGATAAATGCTTCAGCCTCTTCTTACTGAGGCTTGGCATATGGATTCTTAGCACTGTATATCTTTCTGGATATAGATTTAGCTCTTCCTGAGAATCCTTACCAGGATTCGACTCCACTTCCAGGGTCCCTTCCCCATCAGATATGTAAGCATGTGGTGTATCTAAAGAGTGTATGCATACACATGCACACATTTGTACATCATTCTACACTGAGGCACCAAAAGACAACTGCCAGGATGGAGCTGACCTCATATAAGATCAGTTCTAAGAAATGTCAGCAGGGAATAATAGTGGCAGATGAAGAAGGGCACTTGAGAACTTTTAAATTCCCAATGTGACATAGGAAAGATAAAGAATATCCAAGGATCTTTGGGTCATCCTCAGGTTGGGGAAGGTATATTAAACATTCAAGAAAGATCAAGGTGGTTGGAGAATAGAGCTATAGAAAACTTTAAAAGTAGGAATGAGTTGGAGTGGCACTTTAAACAAAACTACACACAGAAAATGGTAAAAGCACTATTGGTTAAGTGATTAGTACCTACATCATGGATAAAATTCACAATTTCTTCGAGGTAGCTATGATCATCCTCATTTTTTCTATATGAGATTTGGGATGCTGAGAAGGTAGTTAAATTGCTGAAGGATTTAAAGCTTAGAAATGGTAGACTCATATCCATGTGTAGATATGTCCAACTTTCTCAATGAAGTTTTATTATTTTTTCATTACATTGCAGAATATATGTAAAATTGAAATGATATTATTTGAGGCAGCTGAATTACTGAATCATCAGCTAGGGGTACATCCTATTTCCAAAGACTGGGTCAGAGCCAAGGGTATATTTCTGATATGATCTCTAAGATCTTGTTTAGTTCTAACATTCTGTAGTTCTATGAAAATTCCTCTCAATGAATACTATATCCTAACCTTTCTCTCACCCTACTGCCCTTTTCTTTCACCTGCTGCTCAGTCTGACTGCCCTCCATTACTAAGCTGCATTCTTCATTTTGACTACAGAACACACATTATTTTAGGAGAAAATAATTGGTTTCTAACTGCAGGTGTAGTAATTGGCATTCACTACAGTCTTTAGCCAGTTGGGGTAGTTGTGACAGTATAAGCAGAGAGCTTGACCTCTGATTCCAGAGAACAAAAGACCTGGCAAAGAGACTGTTTCTATGCAAAAAGGTAACCTTGTACGGACGGAAACAGGAGACAAGGATAGCAGGAAGTAGGCAGTCTAAAATGCAAGGAACTGGATTTTGCCTCCAAGACTTAATGTTTTATGTAGAGTCTTCTTCCCTAAATGTCTTGAATATTAGCAAACCCCAAGGGTACTCACAAACACAAAACGCTAACAATAAAAAATAAATAAAAACCCTTAAAACTAGCTTAATCCACCTATGCATTTTCTTTTTTTTTTTTTTTTTTTTTGAGACTGTGTTTTGCTCTGTCACCCAGAATGGAGTGCAGTGACACGATCATAGCCTCCAACTCCTGGCCTCAAGCCACCCTCCCACCTTGGCATTCCACAATGCTGAGATTATAGATGTGAACTACCTTGCCCAGCCCACTTTATTATACCATTTTTTAAAATTGTACTTTAAGTTTTGGGATACATGTACAGAACGTGCAGTTTTGTTACATAGGTATACATGTGCCATGGTGGTTTGCTGTATCTATCAACCCGCCATCTAGCTTAAGGCCCGCATATGTATCCTAATGTTCTGCCTCCCCTTAACCCCCACCCCCTGACACGCCCTGATTTGTGATGTTTCCCTCTCTGTGTCTGTGAGTTCTCATTGTTCAACTCTCACTTATGAATGAGAACATGTAGCATTGGATTTTCTGTTCCTGTGTTAGTTTGCAGAGATCGATGGCTTCCAGCTTCATCCATGTCCCTGCAAAGGACATGAACTCATTCTTTTTTATGGCTGCATAGTATTCCCTGGTGTATATGTGCCACATTTTCTTTATCTGGTCTATCCTTGATGGGCATTTGGTTGGTTCCAAGTCTTTGCTATTGTAAATAGTGCTGCAGTAAGCATATGTGTGCATGTGTCTTTATAGTAGAATGATTTATAATCCTTTGAATATATACCCAGTAATGGGATCGCTGGGACAAATGGTATTTCTGGTTTTTGATCCTTGAGGAATCGCCATAACGGTTGGCGATTCCTCAAGGAAGACATTCCACAGTGTCTTCCACAATGGTTGAATTAATTTACACTCCCACCAACCATGTAAAAGCGTTCCTGTTTCTCCACAGCCTCGCCAGCATCTGTTGTTTGTTGACTTATTAATAGTCTCCATTCTAACTGGCAAGAGATGCACTTATACCATTTTTTGATGAAGATGATGCCTAATAAAACTGTGACAAAAAGAAATTCAGAGCCCTAATGACAAACATATATTTTAGTTTCTTTGTAGATCACAAGTGAAATACTATAAATTAAGTCATATAATTTTAACAGTAAAAAATAGTTCTGGCAAACTCTTACAGCAAGTTTTGTGAAATCTCATGTTTCTGCTCTTTGGCAAAAATGTATGAGGAATCAATGTTTATTTAGTATTCTATAAGACAATATTGTATGAAAATACAAGCAAGTTAATTATTTGCTTTATAGAAACACCACTTTAGATGATTTGTTCTGCAAGAACAGCTTGCCATTTTAAAGATCTCTTTCTGAATCTCAAGATCTCTCTCTTACAGAGACAAAATACAAAAGTTGCTCAGCACCAGATTTTCTAAAGAATCCCTACTTCTTACTAAGTATTGACCTGTAGGAAAAAGGGCAAGGACCCTCTTTTAATATCTTTTATTTAGCTCTATTTCCCTTGTCTCCACTTTCTGGTATGTAAACAAAGACAGTAAAATGAAGAGCTAAAGACATAACCTTGATCTGGAGGGAAGCTTGGCAAGGAAGTGCAAGAGCCCTCTCCTAGAGAAGAATGAGATGGAAAAGAGTCTGCATGAATAAAAACTTGAACAATGACCAATTTGAAAGCACATTTTATAAAATAAAACAACTATGATACACTGGAATGAGTGGCCCTGGAGTTCGGAGCCTTGGAAGTAGGACCGATGAGTCGCAATTGGGAATCCTCCTAACCCCTCTATTTTTCCTGTACCCTAGGTGCAATGTATTTGCAAACAGACTTAGCTTCATCTTCAAAAAAACAGACCCAGCATCTGACTGTTTCTCACCATCCCAACCACTGACCACCTGGCCCAAGTTACCATCGCTGTCTTGCTTCGATGGTTACAATGCCTTTTAACTGGTCTCTGCTTCCACATTTGCCCTTGGTAGTCTAGTCCAGGGGTCAGCAAACTTATCTGTAGGGGGCTAGGGTGTAAAAATTTTAGGCTTCAGGAGCTGTCCAGTCTCTGTCACAACTACTCAACTCTGCTATTTTATCATGAAAGCAGCAATAGACAGGTAAATGAATGAGCATAGATTTGTTCCAATCGAACTTGACAGAAATACAGAAATTTGAATTTCATATGATTTCCACATGTCATGAAATATTCTTCTTTTGATTTTTTTTCAACCATCTAAAAATACAGAAAACATTCTCGGTTAACAGATTGTACAAAAATAGGCAGCAGGCCAGAGTGATCCTGTTAAACAGTTAATAAGTTCATATTATGCTTCCACTCAAAAATAAGGACAAAAATATTGATGATGGCTTACAAAGTTGTATGTGATCTGTTCTGTTAGCTCTCTGACCTCATCTACTGCTCTCCTTTCCCTACTGCACTCCAGCCAAACTGTCTCCCTGCTCTTTTAAACTTATCAGTCATACTTCCACTTAATTCCTGTGCACTTTTTGTTTGCTTTGCTTGGAACATTCTTCTCTAGATAGCTGCTTGGTTTACTCCTTCCATTCTTCAAAACATTTCTTAGAAAAACCTCTCCTATTCACCCTTATTTAAAATTGTCAACTAACTCTTTGAAGAGACACCCACTTTTGATTACTATTTCTTTTTTTTTTTTTTTTTTTTTGTTGAGGCGGAGTCTCGCTCTGTCGCCCAGGCTGGAGTGCAGTGGCACGATCTCGGCGCTCTGCGAGCTCCGCCTCCTGGGTTCAGGCTATTCTCCTGCCTGGGACTACAGGCGCCCACCACCATGCCCGACTAATTTTTTGTATTTTCAAAATACAAAGAAACTGGGTTTCACCATGTTATCCAGGATGGTCTCGATCTTGTGACCTCATGATCTGCCCGCCTCGGCCTCCTAAAGTGCTGGGATTACAGGCGTGAGCAACCACGCCCAGCCAATTATCCTTTCTTTTTATTAATGGTATTCCTTTACTAAGATACTCTGCTTTTACTTATGTTATTGTTTCTTTCCACCTAGTAGATGATAGGCTTAAAAGTGGAATTGCATTTTTACCTATTTTCCTGTTTTGTTTACCTACATCGGAATCTGAAATACATTGAATAAATACTCAAGTAGTTGTTGAATAGACTTTTAGTAAGCATGACCTATTGCAGAACTCAAGAATATGGTTCTCAATAAAGTTGTTTTATTAAAAATATGGATCTAAAGGTGCTTACTATCTTCTGCCTAAGGTGACAACTGGTCCTACAATTTGGGAGCTGGGGGAGTTTGGATAAAACAGACTTAAGAGGCCTAACATGGGGAGAGGAAAAGGGATGAAGATAGTGAGTCTCACATTTTGCAACCTCTGTATTTATAGGGCTTAGACCACTCACATAGTACTTGCCCAATATTCATTCATTCAACTGAAAGCATCCATTGGTTTGATTATCACATGTACTGCATTGATGTCACCTGCAAAATTGCAGTGTCAGTGCAGACGTGCTCTGAGCCAGCCAGTCCCTATGCCTCATATTACAGGGCACTGACACTGTCAGAGCACCACTGTTGACTTTGTGGTGACAAGTGCTCACACTGCCATCGGCAAAGGGACTGGCAAACACATAGCTCTTACTTTTAGTTGATTCACAAATGAAATGAACTTGATGTGGTCCATGAAGCTTCACCACATGCTACCAAATTTACCTTATTTGTCATTGAACATGGAGAGAGGGAGTATTCCTTCCTGTACCATATAGATTTATTCTCAAAAGTCTATGAAGGCTCCATTCTCACCTTTTCTAAGGTTTCATGGGGCTCAAGACTCCCTTTACTATTAATGTAATACTTTAACAAATTAATAAGTAAAGGGAGGTTTCTCTTCACTGATAACAATTTTTTTTTTTTTTCTGGGAAAATTATCGGTACTAGTGTAGAAAATGTAAAGAGCCATGGATGTGGAGGCAGAAGGTCCTGGTTTAAGTTCCAGCTCTGTCACTTGCTTGCTTTATGACTTGAAAATGCTATTTAATATAAATGACAATGATAATAAATAGCATTTATCAGAGCTTTATCATATGCCAAGTACTTTTTTATGAATTATTTCCTTTCATCAACTCTCTGAGTTCTGTAATATTATCTTTATTTTACGGATGAGGAAACAGTCTTAGATTAAGCGACTTGACAAGATCACATAGCTAGTAAGAGTCAGAATGTAAAGGACAGCTCAAGTCTACGTGATGTCACAGTCTTCACTATTAACTACTCCCCTGTATTAACACTCCAAGAGTTTGTTTTTCTCTATGTGCTAAGCTCTCCATTTAATCTTATTCAATTTTAAAATTTGTATAGTAATAATTTTCCTTATGCTAATTTTGGTTTAGATAATTGTATTAGTCATTCTTATGCTGCTAATAAAGACATACCCGAAACTGGGTAATTTATTTTTTATTTTTTTCTCTTTTTCTTTTTCTTTTATTTTATTTTAATTTTTTTTTTTTATTATACTTTCAGTTTTAGGGTACATGTGCACAACGTGCAGGTTAGTTACATATGTATACATGTGCTGTGTTGGTGTGCTGCACCCAGTAACTCGTCATTTAGCATTAGGTATATCTCCTAATGCTGTCCCTCCCCCTCCCCCCACCCCACAACAGTCCCCGGTGTGTGATGTTCCCCTTCCTGTGTTCATGTGTTCTCATTGTTCAATTCCCACCTATGAGTGAGAACATGCGGTGTTTGGTTTTTTGTCCTTGCGATAGTTTGCTGAGAATGATGGTTTCCAGCTTCATCCATGTCCCTACAAAGGACATGAACTCATCATTTTTTATGGCTGCATAGTATTCCATGATGTATATGTGCCATTTATAAAGGAAAGGGGTTTAATCGACTCACAGTTCTGCGGGGCTGGGGAGGCCTCAGAAAACTTACAATCATGGTGAAAGGGGAAGTGAACACATCCTTCTTCACATGGCAGCAACAAAGAGAAGTGCCAAGCAAAAGGGGGAAGAGCCCCTTATGAAACCATCAGTTCTCATGAGAACCAACTCACTATCATGAGAATAGCATGAGGGTAACTAACCCCATGATTAAATTACCTCCTACCCGGTCCCTCCCATGACACATGGGGATTATGAGAACTACAATTGAAGATGAAATTTGGGTGGGGACACAGCCAAACCATATCAATAATGTATTAGGGTAGATTTGTGTTTTTGTCTTAGGGTTTTTGTTGATGTAGTTTTTGTTAAATATTAGGTACAGTGTATATATGGGAAGTATTTTATGACTGTCACTTTGTGGAAGATTGAGGCTTATTCCATGCTACTAACCAAAAAAAAATACAAAATCTGTCCCCGCCTCAGAGCGCTGAACCTTCCAGAATAATTTAGATATAATAAGACCATGCAGAATAGAATCATTTTTGTATGTGTAAAATTAATCTAGGATAAAATACACACAGAAGATTGGGTTTGGAAAAAAGCCTTTTCCCACATTTTCTCTGGGCTCCTCTTTATGAAGCAATTCATGTAGTAAGAAATCATTTTTTTTTCCCACTTTCTCTTCCTTCCCAAGAGAGCATGGGCATCTGTGTCACTTTTCAATGGGCGATTCAGTCTTAATTATTCTTCAAACTATATCATTGACTCTCAAGTGTCAAATACAGGTTACATTTAGATACTTCTTATATGCATCCTGTGCAAACCCTCCTCACCACAAACGCACTCACGCTCACAGTAATTCTTAGGAAGAGTACCTGCTCACAACAACATAAAATGCCTTTTCCAGGCCGGGCGCGATGGTTCACGCCTGTAATCCCAGCACTTTGGGAGGCTGAGGTGGATGGATAATTTGAGGTTAGTAATTCAAGACCAGCCTAGCCAACATGGTGAAACTCATCTCTACTAAAAAATACAAAAAATTAACTGGGCATTGTGGCACGTGCCTGTAATCCCAGTTGTTCGAGAGGTTGAGGAAAGAGAGTAGCTTGAACCCGTGAGGCAGAGGTTGCAGTGAGCCGAGATCATGCCACAGCACTCCAGCGTGGGTGACAGAGTGAGAATCTGTCTTAAAAACACCAGCAACAAAATGCCTTTTCCAGTAAAATGAATTTTTAATAACACCCAAGTGTGTGGTGATTTTTTTTTTTTTTTTTTTTTTTTTTTGAGACGGAGTCTTGCTCTTTCACCCAGGCTGTAGTGCAGTGGTGCTATCTCGGCTCACTGCAAGCTCTACCTCCCAGGTTCACGCCATTCTCCTTCCTCAGCCTCCTGAGTAGCTGGGACTACAGGCGTCACCACCAAGTCCGGCTAATTTGTTGTATTTTTAGTACAGACGGTGTTTCACCATGTTAGCCAGGATGGTCTCGATCTCCTGACCTCGTGATCCGCCTGCCTCAGCCTCCCAAAGTGCTGGGATTACAGGATTGAGCCACTGCGCCCAGCCGGTGATTTTTAATTTGTACTCCCCCTTCCACCATCTTATTCATAAATTGTTTATAAGCTTCTCTGGGTACCTTTAGGTAGTGGGGGTGAGGGGGAATATTCCCAGGAAGAAATAGTTCATGTCTTATCATCATCCCTGTAGCTCTAACCATACTGTCTATATTGATTATGTGGTGGACTTTTGAAGCATTCCTTCTAAGCCAATAGATGATACCCTAATTACAGTCTCTTGGGGTGTTCCACCAGTCAGAACTATGTTGTAGGTGATTTTTTTCTGAATGTTTTGCTCATCTGATACTCTGTTGCCCCTCAAGTATTCTCCACTGTGACATTGCAGATTTTTCTTCATATCAAAATATATCTACTTGCTTCCTATCTCCTTGGGGTCTGCCACTTTGCAGCTTTTGCTAGTTAAAACTGGTTTACTCATTTCTTATTTTGCAGTGACTAACTAATTGAATGCATCCTTCTCAGGGAACCATTACCTAATCCATCTAATGTTTGTTTTATTCAGAGCATGTGAGAAACCACTGAGGCAGTGTCATTGATTGGACATGACTTATGGTTCTCCTTGATAAATCGGACCAATGATGGTCTCATGTAACTCATATTCAGCATGGAGAAAGAGAGAGTTCATATTCTGTATTCAGTGAGTAAATAATTATAACAATTATTGTGGAGCCCACAATTTACCAGATTTCTACTGAAGTCCTTGAAAGGAATATCTCATTTAATCTTCATGACAACAATATTAGAAATCACCATCCTATAAGCCAGGAAACTGAAAATCATCAAGATTAAGAAACTTAAAACAGCCAGTGGGGAATAAAGCTTGGGTTGAGGTGAGAAATAAATGTCTGAAAAGGGAAATCTGCTAAATAAAGTAGAAGAGATTTTGCTTAAGTTATTTCCTTTGCCCAGAATTCTATTCTCTTCTATGGTATTACCTTGTATCCACCTGCAAAGTCATCAACTCCCGTGGCTTGATTTAACTTCACCATAGCGGAACTTCTATATCTTTCTTTCTTAATCTCGCTCTTTTTCTGCCCCTGTTGTATTCCCACAGGACTTTAACCTTATTTCTTTTAGAGCACTTACCACTTTGTGTCCACAATTATTATCTAAGCATTCAGGTACAACAGAACCTGAGTTCCTTGAAAGGTGGAAATATGCCCCCTCCATTTTTATATCCCCTTCACAGGACTTGATATTTAGCAGATGCTCTGTAAAACTTTGAATGAGTGAGAGAAATCATACCAAAATAGATTTTTTTAAATAGACAAAGACATAATGAAATTATTTGTTTATAACTTCAGGCAGAATGCCTGGATTAAGGAAGATCTGAAACCTTGTGTTCTTTAATGACTGGTAATGATTAACAAAAGCTATTTTAGTGGAGAAAATGCTTTCTCCTTCATGATGCATATTGCTGCATTTTTTTCTTTTGCTGTGTAGTTATTGATAATATTTTATCATTTTTTAGGGAAGCAATCAATTCCATTTCTATTGCTGCCCAGTTGGCTGCTGCAATCCTGATGCTGATCTCTCACTCTAAAGGTTCTACTTTGCATTAGGTCCTCTTCAGAGAGAAACTTGCAAAATGTCTGGTGATTAGATCAGAAGGCTGGTTTCAAGCATTCTATTTTTATCTCTATTGCCTGCCTTATTGTGTTACCTTGGACAAAACACTTAGTCCAGGTTTACATATAAGGTTTTTCACTTAAAACACTATGTCTCATGATGAATTCTTATTCAGACAGTAGAAAGCAATTTTCCTAAGTGCTTTACTTAATTGGTTTCCATCCACACATGATCTTCCAAGGCTGTACTTACATATCCCATCATGCAACATCGCCTCTATAATTCTCTGCCTCTCAGGAAGGTACACGTCTCTGGTAATTTGTTTGTGGCTGCTGAGTTCATTCACTGATGCTTGCTCTTTATTCCCAGTGCTCTATCCTTTGAAGCAGACAACAATATATTGCTTATTAAAAATATGGGTTGACCCTATAAAAGTAACACAAGCAGTGCTCTAAATGTTCAGTTTCCTGATATTAGCACCCAGGTTTGAAATGTGGCCAATGGAATATGCTCCCTTGAGTTGGAAAATAAGATCCTTATCTGATGAAGTAGAGGTTGGGAGGAGGATTCTAGTGGGGAGATAGTCCCTCCTTTATTATTTTCTGATAGTGTAGTGGACAGTGAAAGATTTTCTGTGGAAGGCAAGAAGAGCCTGAGAGAGAGAAACGTGCTATCTGCCATGTGTTGTTTTTGCTATTTATATATGAGTTGAGTGCTGACTCAGCTAAGTATGTCTAATGAGGGGGCAAAAATCTGGGGAATTTGTGGTCCTCAAGGAGATGATAAATACAAGAAACAAACAAGAACTGGGATTAATTTTCATCACCTGGAAGTTTTGTGAAAGACTTGTGTTGGGCATAAACTTTAAGTGCTTTGCTTTTCCGCTTGTTTGAAAAGGTTTCAGTGATACTCTGTGGTTCTTTTGTGTCTTGTATTAGTCCACTCTCTCACTGCTATAAAGAAGACTGGGCAATTTATAAAGAAAACAAATTTAATTGGCTCACTCTTCCGCAGGCTGTACAGGAAGCATGATGGCTTCTGGAGAGGTGTCAGGAAACTTTCAATCATAGCACAAGGTGAAGAGGAAGCAGGCACATTTACATGGCCAGACTAGGAGGAAGAGAGAGAAGGGGGAGGAGCTACACATTTCTAAACAGCCAGATCTCATGAGAACTCTATCATAAGTTCAGCACTAGGAGGTTGGTGCTAATCCTTTGTAAACTGCCCCCATGATCCAATCACCTTCCACTAGGCCTCACCTCCAACACTGGGGATTGTAATTCAACATGAGATTTGGCTGGGGACACAGATACAAACCATATCAAGTCTTTTTGTAGGTATTTGTCATTCAGTTGCCTGACTTAAGGGTCTATCCTGTAGTCAGAACATAATAAGAATGTCAAACTCCCTAACTTGGCTTCCAGTTTATTGGCAAGAGCAATGAGTAGTGAGGACTGTCTCAAGCAGAGGGCAGAAAGAGAGATATCTGGGTTTTCAGATATATAATATCTCATTTTGACCATGTGATTTTCATGTGTTTCAAATAAAGCAAATAAAATATTTTTTCTTTTTTCATAATACCAGGGGTTATATGAAAAGAGGTGTTGTCAAGGATAGTCAGCTAAAAATCTATTTGTTTCTATGAGCATTTTCAATGAATGTGACTCAAAGTGTTCCTCAAATATACCAAAAAAGTCCAATTTTCTGCTTATATGTTGTAGTTCTTTTTAAAGAGGCAATGGATATCCTGACTAGATTGATAATAATAGTATATATATATACTGCTCTGATATCTTAGAACAACCTTTAATACCACTTTTTATGAAAATGTTAAATATTTCACCAATTTTAGTTATTTGGGTCAACTAACAATATCATAAAGTGCATTCTGGTTCTGAGCTTGTCCTGAACCTTGAGTAGAACCAACTGGTGTCTTTTGTCTCAGTTAGGTTGGTAGTCTCCTTGACTATACCTTGATGAACTCCTTTAATGTCTTTATTTCTGAAAGGTGATATTGAAACAAGCTCATTGGCACCTGTCAAATGTTTGACCTCAGAAGCTGATTGATGAGTCTATTTTTTTGACTAATGGAGTTATTTATTCCTGATATGTGTTTAATCCTGCTCTTCAACCTGATGGAAGGGAAAGTATCCTTACTTGAAAAGTAAAGAAACTCATGTGACTTTTACTGATGGATAGGATAGGCATTATCTCGTGCATAGTTCTAAAGGAAAGATAAACTTTGATGGCTAAGCCAATGAGTTATGATTGGAATTGAACTTGGAGAATATCACTACTTAGCGAAGTGCTGAAACACATATGTTAAATAAATAAGTAGAACACATTTTCTGAAACTGAAATGTCTTTATTAAATAAAGATAATATCTTTCTCTCTAAAGAAATGGGTGATGAAAGTGTATGATGTTTTAAAAGAAGATATGTAAATGTGATATACCTTTTAATTTTAATTTTGTATTTAAAATACAAGATATCAAAATAATTTCATCCCTACTTTTACCTAAAAGAAAGTAAGTTTCTTTTTTTACCATAGGAAAGAGGAAAATCATCTATTTATGCTATATTCATATAATAATCTCTCTCTAAGTGATAATGGAGGCTGTAATATTGAAAGAAAATATATTCCCTATTTTCCTTCAATAAAAGTGATCTAATGGGTACACAGAAATTATGATTTCTGCAACAAAGTCAGAGTTCTTTTAGGGAGTTAATTTGAGGGATCAGAAGATGTACTGTAACAGCTAAGGGGTGTTTTGAGAAAAGATTGACTTTGGAACTTGAATAACATTGATTTGAACCAGCAGAATACAAGATAAGGGAGATGGTTGGGATTAAATCTCAGAATAATTTTTAATAGACCAAAGGATTTTAAACTTTGTTAGACATTAGTAAGCCAATGGCTGTGTTTGAGGTTAATGTGATCAGAATTATAGTTAAGGAATTTTAACTGATAGCCTTATGTAGGCTAAATTAAAAATGGATGTTAACCATTTTTGCTTTGAGTGAAAAATAAAATTAAAAAAATAAATTCTGAAAAATGGGGAGATCTTGGAAGCAGGAATGATAGTTGTTGGATGATTAAAATAATCTAAATAATGGTTCGTGGGGCCTGAATTCAGGTGATAGGTGTGGAGTACACAATTAGTGAGGAACTGCAAGTGGGTAGAAATGTGGCAGCTGATCGAATGGAGAAAGCAAAGAGCAGAAGTCAAGGGTGACTCAGAGCCTATGACTCTGAGTAATGAGTTGTTAGTTGTAGTAAACTTCTCGTAGCAAAGCTGTAAGAGATAATTGGTTCACTTTGGCCTATCCTACAGGTTGGGTATCATAAACATGCAGGCATTCCCAATGAGCTGATAGGTAGATGTGACTTGAGGTGAAAACAATTTTTTTTCTTTACTTCTGTGGTAGATAGAGCTTATCTCCAAATTTCTACAAATAGCCTGTAATGCAAAATCTTCCAGAACTATTTTCCAAGGTGTTTTATTTGTTCTGTCTCTGAACACTTTAAAAAATGTTTTAAAAGTGTTTTTAAAGATAGGTTTAAACAAGCCTCAAGACAGGTGTATATGGATTTTTTAAAGGCTAGAGGGAAAGTGAGAAATCATTTAATTTAAAGCTTCATCCTGAAGTTGTGGGAACTGAAACACAGAGAGGTAAAGGAAAGTAAATGCCTACAATCACTCAGTGGCAGAAATTAGCTCATGGCTCCTGACTTCAAGTCTTGTACTCTTTTCACAGTACATACAGTGGATTTAACTATGTACAGTTGAAATTTTTATAGGTCAACACTTTTAGAATATTAGGAATTACAATCTGATAGCAAAACACTTAATCAGGATAAAATATATGACGACTTAGACACAGATGGAAATTTCTCTACTAAGAACTGGTCCATCTACATATTAGGAAGTTATTTCAGTGACAAGTGGTGGGCAGAGATTAAAGTCTGTATTAGAAATCTGGAAACTAAATAAATAACATCGATGGCACATTTATTTGGAGAACACTAAGGAAGAAGGTGTTTCAAGCACATTAAAGCTTGAGAAAAGCAGAAAGGATCATAGACATAAAGTGTTTAGGATCATAGACCCCAAAATACAAAATTAAAATTCAAGCCAGTGTATGTGGAAAACATAAATTTTTTAAAAGGGTATGTGGTATAAGAAATCAAAGGAAGATTAATATCTCTTGTAGAATAAAGGCAAAATGCATATTGTTGTGTAAGTGTGCTAAGACCGGTGCTCAGTAGGCCATAGGTGGGTACCCAATTCACAAACGTGGTTAGGACTTTGTTGTGTGGGAGACTACTAAACCAAAGAAATGATAAGAGTGGTAACTTGATCCTGACATCAAAACTGGAAGCAGAGGCCAAACACTGGAGGATAAAGAGGATAAACAGCTGTGGCTTCTTGGTAGAGACTTGCAAAGTTTTATGTTCCTTAATAACATGTTTGTGGATAAAGGGATAGAAGTAGTACCTGCTTTTTTGATCAATGTACATATGTATTGTAGATGTCTGTACATTATCGATGTATGCATTATGGAGAGATTGGGGAGAAAGAGAGAGAGAGAGACTAGAAAGGGGGCCAAAAGAACAGTCAGGAAAGGAGAAAAGAAAAGAGAATGCAAGCTAAAGAGACAGAGAGAGAGAGAGAGAGCATATGACTGAGAATGAGGATGTGAAAGAGAAGCTTAATTTTCTTATATCTACAAATAAATACATATTTTGAAACATGCACTGTTCATTCATTCAATGAACATTTATTATGTGCCTATTTAGTGCATCAGTGGTCTCTTTTGATCCTAAAAGAAACAAACACAAATTAAACAAAACAAAACTAAAAAACTGACAGGTATATACCTTGATATTACCGATCAGGAAAGTAAGTCTCAGAAAGGAGAAGTGAGATGTACAAATTCACATGTCAGTGAAGGACAGAGCTTTTCTTTAATGCAGTAATTCTTTGCCACTGAGTCTATCCCAAAGGAAGTGCTCAGATTTATAAAAGAGAATAAAATACGGCTGGGCGCGGTGGCTCATGCCTGTAATCCCAGCACTTTGGGAGGCCGAGGCAGGCGATCACAAGGTCAGGAGATTGAGACCATCTTGGCTAACACGGTGAAACCCTGTCTCTACTAAAAATACAAAAAATTAGCCGGGCGTGGTGGCGGGCGCCTGTGGTCCCAGCTACTCTGGAGGCTGAGGCAGGAGAATGGCGTGAACCCGGGAGGCGGAGCTTGCAGTGAGCAGAGATCGCACCACTGCACTCCAGCCTGGGCGACAGAGCGAGACTCCGTCTCAAAAAAAAAAAAAAAAAAAAAAAAGGAATAAAATATATCGTAGTCAAACACAATGTAAACCAGTGGTGGAGCCTTGGGGCACAAGGAGCATGACCTGGGGCTGGGGAAAGAGAATAATCCCATAGGGGTTTGTTGCAAGGCCTGCAGAGCAGCCCTGACTTTTCTAGAACTTTGCATCTGACTGGCAGAAAAGGAAGCCTTTCTCCAGTATAGAGAAGATATGATGCTGCTTTCATTCTTCCAAGAAGTAAGCATTTCTCTTATAATTGCCCATGGAACAGATTCACAAGCACTACACCGGGTAGGGATTAGAAGACCAGAGCATTAATCATGGCTGCACCAGCAGTCAGCTGTGTGACCCTGGATATAGCTTCTCATGTCTCTGAGGCTTGATTTACTTATTAAGAAGATTGGCCTGCAGGAGTTTTAATGTCCTTGCTAGCTCCGAAATGTTGAGAGTTTGAGAACATGGATACATTCTTCCTGTGAAATCTTTTGAAGTCTCATGAGCTGATGCTGACTAAAAAGAGGCTGCTGATAGCGAGTGTTTGTCATTCACAGTGGCCGCCTGATATCTGCCCATCCGTGTGTATGTTTAGAGATTTCCATTCCCCTTCTAACCATATTTTATGTCTCAGTGAAGAGATTAGTTCCACTACTGGAGAGGAAACTGACTTTCTCAGCTTCCCCTTCGACTGTGGCATAAGCTACATTTCGGGAAGAAAATATCCCAAGGCCACTGGCTATGCTTAAGACACTTGGAGAAGCAAGTGGTGCAAGATCTCTCTCTCTGGAAGCAGACTTTTTTTTTTTTTTTTTTTTCCTCATCAGAACCAATTCTAAGGTGGTTGGGGCATTTTCTTTTCCCGTAACCTTGAGCCTTGTTCTCCAGTTCTGTCATTAATTCTGTGAACTACTGAATTTATTTTTAATACATCACCAGATCTTATCCTTCAAGGCCTACTTTAAGTTTCATCGCCTACTTTTTTCAGACCACTTGAATAGACATATCCTCAGAAATTCAAAAGTACTCATTTTTTTGGTCAATTAGATTGATAATTCTCAATCGTATCCTGTTTTTTTGTATTGTTATTTAACTAAGCAATTAGACTTTTAGCTCTGCAGGACAAGTTGTTTCCCAGGGAATCTAGTAGAATGTTTTTATTCATTTATGCCTCAAATCTTTAAAAAAGGACCTATATCACTTATTGATCAGAACAATGAAAACACATCTTCAATCAGAAAATGAGGCAATCCATGTGAAACTCCCAAGTACACTTTTTGAATTCATGGATCCGTTTGTTATACTCTTCAAAAAGTTTCAACACTGCCCTCAACTCTTGCTACCTCATTTCGGTCTTTTGACCCTTAAGTCTTAGTTATTCCTTGTGACATGGTAAAGATTGGACAGTAAAACTAATTGTGACAGTACTCAACAGAGAAAAGCCTGTAATGAATAGCATCAGGGGGACCTTGTGAAGAATTGCACTTTAAACATAAAAGGTTGCAGATGAATTGAAGAAAGGAAAAAAAATTTTAAAAAAATGGAAAAATGACTCCAGGGAATCTATTAAATACAATACCCTTATATAACTTGACTTATTGAAAAGTGTAGCTGAATATGATTTTTCAAATAGATATAAACACTTAAATGCAAATAAAATAAACCAATAAAATAGAAAAATTATTTTACTCAGCACAAGGGGGCAGAGTTAGCTCTTACAGAGAAATAAAGCGTCCTCAATACAACAGCCAATGGATTAAAATGGAATCTCTTTGCAAACTGGAAGACTAGAGTAGTAAAAAAGCAGCACTGTGAGATTCCACACCACCTTTGCCTTATACATTCCCTTGCCCTCCATTATCAGAATTCTCAGACCACCCCGACAAAGAAATTGTTTCTGATCCTGATTTACAGCAGGGGAGTCTGAGGCACATAGAGATTATTATCTGACTAAATTTGTCTAAAAGTAGATCCATGATTTTCTGACCATAAAGTTCACCATTTGTACAAGAGAATAATCTGCCTTTCTCAGATGGGTGTCTAGAGACAATGGATTGTGTAGCTATGATCCTTGCCCTATAAGAGTTAGCCACTTAATGCAGAGGGCAAAACAAACATACAAGAAAGCCTCTATTATCCATACACTAGGAAGAAAATAGCTTAACTGGCACACATGGAAGAAGCTATATGTCTACCCTTACATCTATATCTCTGTGCATGTTTATTAATTTAATACACCTATGCAAACATACCTGACTAATAGGATTAGTCTGGAAAGTTTTCCAAAAAATGAACTTTGAATATAATTTCAGAAGACAGTGAGAGACATAGTGAGACCAGGGCCAATTCATCCTCCCGAAGTAGGAGAACAGTATTGTTCAGCCAGGCATTTTACCACATAGCATCTTATCTCACTGTTTAACCATCACTGCCATAAGGGCTCCAAGGAGGTAAGGAAGCTTATCCAGTGCTCCTGATTTCAGATTATTCCCTTAAGTCCACTGAGGTTCATTATCCCTAACGCTTGTTCCTAACTCCTTCACACCTTTTCATATTTTTGTATCTACTTGAATTTAAAAATTTATTAATATAAGAAGACTAGATTCTCCTGTGCACCAACCTACAGAGCTTTAGTGCTTGCATTCTAAGGAGTCCTGCAGCAACACTGCGATCTATTGAAGCATGTCCACTAATATACAATGCACTTTGTTTTAAAATGTGGTTTCCTTCAACATTTTTCAAGCCCTGAAGACAACCTATGAGCGCCTGCTGAGACTTAGCAGCTGACTCGTTTCACTCCCTTTTGATGTGGGGTCGAGTTTAAATTGAGCTACAGACAGTCATACTGGAATGCAACAGCATTTTATTCAAAATGGATTGTTTTGAATGGTTTATAATGCTTTATACCAGGTAAAGCAGAAAAGCAGAAAATGAAATGGATCGTATCATCCATGAGAGGCAGTGGGTTATCATACTTCCACGGTGAGATGCCTCTGTCCTCTCAATCTCACCCTAATTCCTCTTCCCTTTCCACTCCTTTCCATACACATATACCAGAAGAACAATTTTTCCTTCCACAAAGAAGAAGGGCCTTAAGACGTTTAGAGAAAGGGTCAGCATACCAGATCAAGTAGCAATCCTGCCAAACCTGTGAATCATTGGGCCTTTGTGACAAAGGAGCATTGCAAGCCATGGGCCATACCAAGCATGAACCAGAATTGCTACGTAGGCTATGGAAGAACATGGAAAATAAAGGAGGGAGAAGAAATGAGACTCCTATTTTCTAGCATCAGCATTTTCCCAAACAAAACCCAAGATATGAATAAAGTGACTCGTGCATTTTAAATCATTGTGGGATTTTGATGAAAGGCATGTGAGTGTAGAGACATTCTAGCCTGTGCAGTTCAGAATGAGTAAAGTTACGTGCACATGTTGTCAGCCAGGGGCAGGGAGCCAGAGTGAAAAACAGAGTGAGGGGGAAAGATGTGAGATAGTTAATCTTTACTAAATTATCTCAGAATCATCTTAGATTTCATAGATGTAGGATGACTCATTTTCTGCCACAGTGCCAAGGGGCAGCTTTGAGAGACAAATTATAAATTATGGGATTGCTCATAAAGGTAAGGAAAAATGATACTCTGATACTGGCAGAGATGTAAGGGAAACAGTATAAACTCAAATTGAGAGATATGAAAAGCCGCCCTAGGTATCCTAGGATATACCAATACTAAAGCAATGAATTAAAGCAAAACAAAAGAAAAAAAAAAAAAAAGGAAGGGATCACTCTCTTTACAGAAACTGAAAATAGAAGCAAGATATACCCACTTATATTCTATATTTTAAAACAATGATTTCTAATACCTTTGGTGGTAGAAACTTTGTCTTTTTTGTCAGTTTTTTTAAATCCTTAGCCCTCAAAGTAATCCCATGAGTTAGTTTGGGCTATCTCAGAAACATATGCCAAGACAGAATTCCAAGTACAAGAGATTTATGGTAGGAACTGCCAGTGTTGCATAAATGGGGGGAAAGGAGGTATAGGCAGGGAAAGGCTTCAGACTGCAATGCTGAAAGGAGAGAAGGAAGAAAGGATTTTGTAGGAAGAGTCATAGACTGCAGCACAGTTCTTAGAAAGATCACAGCCAGGCTGATGGAAAAGCAGAAGTGTCCTGTTACAGAAATCCAATAGGAATGGGTCAGAATCAGTAGCCCTGCTGGGACCAGGCATTGACTGAGAAAAGCCTGGCAGGAGGGTGGCCTTGACAAAAATGTGCAGTTGACCCAAAGGGGCAGCAACCAGGGCTCTCTGTCAATTCTTCTCTCCAAAAGGTCAGGTTCTCCAGAAAGGGCATCTGAATGACACACATCTGTGGCCTCTGTACAAGTGCTCATTACATTTTGCTTGAATCCATTAAGTCATTTACAGCCAATGTCCAAATCTAGTCTTCCTGCACACCTGCACACACAGTCCCTATATTCTCTACTGTCATCATGTATCACCCATGCCTTTTAATGGCTGCTATCAGCTATGGGATTTCACTGCTAAACAGATATTAGTGGTATAAGTGTTATGATGTAATCCATGCCTGGAACCTGCCCTTGGGGTGACCCTGTAGAGTAGGAGACAGTCCCATGTTCTCCTACCTCTTCTGAGACCTTGGTTCATCAGTTCTTGCCTTATTTTTACATATACTTTTAAAGACATTGGTCCCTTACTTTCTGATTATAATTATACTCAAATTCTCTTTACTGTTTCAAAAATATCCCCAGCCCAATCACAGTTTATACTGTTATTCTGTTATACTCCTTAAATGTGGAGTTACTCTGGGATCTGTTTTTACCCCTGTTCTATTCTCTGTCTGGTTTCGAAAGTCTTTCTAGACTATTTCTGACTCTTCTCTCCCAAGCCAAAACGCATTAGCTGCTCTACCTTTCTCTGCAGGCCTATGGAAAGACTATGGCTGTCTGTCAAATAAGTCTTCCTGTCTATTTCCTGTTTTGTAATCTTTGGTTTTCTTATTTCTTCTACCCAAGTGAGCTGTCCAGTTCTTCGAGGGTTGATACCAAGAGTCTAAACTATTTCCTAAATACAGAATGATGCCTGGCACATGGTAGTTCTCAATTAAGGTTTGTTGAGTGAATACTAAATACAAATCAATTGAAGGAGAATATGGTTTGGTGATAGTGAGGAATGAAGAAATCGATTGAAACAGAACAATAATTTCCCTTAGAGTAGATTTCGTAGATAACATAATTTGTCTAAACGGTAAGGTTGAGTAATACTGGCAGCAAATTATCATGCCTTTCTTTTGCCAGTAGGAAGTGGACAGGATAGAAATGTGTTCCCTATCTGGACAGAATACCACTGTGACTAAGCACCCTCTCCTTTTCTCATTTATTAGAGGGGATGGTGTGTAGTTGATGAAAATATCAAAGAAAAATAAGAGAGCTTGGCTTAAAGGAAAAGTTATTAAGACTCAAGGTCACTCATTAAGATCTGAAGTAAACTATGTGGCAGAGACACAAATATCATCTGAGCATGAAAATCTGTATTCATTCAGTGAAAGAAGGGGTCATATAGTATTGTTAATTCATTGTCAGTGTTTGTTGATACAAAGTATATTGAATTTGTAAATCAAAGTAAATTTATAGGTGATTTAGAACAAACAGGAATATTTTTTTGAACTCAGAGAAGTGATACCCCAGAGGACAAATTGCCCCTCAGCTTTGACGGCATTTGATTATGATGTAAAATATTCTTAATCAAAAGAGATGGTTCTCTACATGTAAAATCGGGGTTTTAAATTTTTTCTTAAGATTTTGAAGCATTACTAGGCCTAACCCTAGTATGAGGAACAAAGACTTGTTTTGTGGTAGAAACTGCCCTTTTAATGAAATGAAGGCACAGAGCTTGTGCAGCTGAAAGTAGATTGAAGTAAGGAATGTGGCCTCTGGGTATATAAGAGAAAGCCACAGGCTGTTATCTGGCTGAAGGTCAAGTAAGTCTTTCCTTGCCCCTCCATACATGCAGGAAGGAAAGGGAAGAGACAAATCTCTCTTGCCCCCAAAGTAATGTTTTTCCTTTCTTTCTTCCTTACTCCTTTCCCTTCCTCCCTCCAGGACTTCTGGCTGTATCTAGAGGTGAAAGGATCTGACTCTGAGGAAAGAACTTTATGCCTTCAGGACCCCAGTAGTTCAGGAGCATATTAGAGATGAGGGCCTGAAGCTGAAAGAGTGATAAGTGTTTTGTTTTGTTTTAGTAATTTAATGAAGACATTCTCTCTCACTCTGTCTTACTCTGTTTCTCTCATCTCTTTCGGTCCCTTATTATCTGTCTCTTAACTTTTTTGTTTCCCATAAACAACCTTAATCTGATGAGAAAATAATGATTGCTGAAGGTGTGCAGGAGGAAACGGGTGAGGAGTGTAGAGAAGGATGTACATTTCTCTCCTAAGACTGAACATCATCAGTCTTCTTAATTCTCAGTAAGTGAAAAGAAACCTTTTCATGGTGGGTTCACAGCTGTCCCTTCTCTAATTCAATTCAAATCCAAATCCACCCGTTTACCTTGGATATGGGATCTCTCATAATTACTACAGTTTTTTTTTTTTTTTTTGTAAGCACTGCACCTGATTGTATTTATGGTTCTCAACTCAGGATATATATTAGAATTATTTAAGAAGCCTTACAAATTCTGACTTTCAGACCACTCTAATACTGAATTCAATCAGAAACTCTAGATGTGGGACCCAGGCATTTTTCTTTTTCTTTTTTCTTTTTTTTTTTTTCAACTTTCAAGTTCCGGGATACATGCGCAGGATGTGCAGGTTTGTTACATAGGTAAACGTGTGCCGTGGTGGTTTGCTGCACAGATTAACCCATCACTTAGGTATCTAACCCAGCATCCATTAGCTATTCTTCCTGATGCTCTCCCTTCCCCCAACCCCCGTAGAGGCCCCAGTGTGTGTTGTTCCATATGTTCTCATCATTCACCTCCCACTTGTAAGTGAGAATATGAGGTGTTTGGTTTTCTGTTCCTGTGTTAGTTTGCTGAGGATAACAGTTTCCAGCTCCATCCATGTCCCTGCAAAGGACATGATCTTGTTACTTTTAATGGCTGCATCGTATTCCATGGTTTATATATACCACATTATTTATCCAGTCTATCATTGATGGGCATGTGGGTTGATTCCATGTCTTGGCTGTTGTGAATAGTGCTGCAATGAGCATACACATGCATGTATCTTTATAATAGAATGATTTATATTCCTTTGGGTATATACCTAGTAATGGGATTGCTGGGTCAGATGGTATTTTTTGCTTCTAGATCTTTGAGGAATTGTCACACTGTCTTCCACAATCGTTGAACTAATTTTCATCCCCACCAACAATGTAAAAGCATTTATCTTTCTCAAAAACATGGAATGCTTCATGAACCTGCATATCGTCTTTGCGCAAGGGGCATGCGTATCTTCTCTGTATCATTCCAATTTTAGTACATGTGCTGCCAAAGCAAGCGCTGTATTTCTCAGTACTTCAGACAATTCCAAAGTGTGGTCCAAGTGGAGGACCACTGTTTAGGGTCAGAGTTTAGGGTCATCTCAACAAACAGACACACAATATCCTAAGGTATTCATCTCTCACACACATATTTTGACTTACTAGCAGAGCAAAAATATGAGAAACATGTCAAGCTGGACTTTCAACATTTAGCTTTCTATAGCTATGAACATGAAAACATGTACAAAAATTCCACAGTAAAATTAAACCGATTGATGCCTTACTGGCCAAGGACTAGTAAAAGTATATTTTAACAAAGTGTTCAAATTATTTGTGTCCACATAGTGAGTATAATGTTGGCTATGACATGGACTGAGAGTGTATTTTTATATTAAATTGCAGTACTAAGGAGCTGTTTAATAAATCAACTTCTGTTATGGTGGTATGCTTGGATAAGAAGAGAAATGATTGACAGTTTTGCAGGATCATGCTGAAAAATCCCACCCACTTCGAGATAACTAAAACATGAAGTAGGCTGTAAGTGGAAGTGTCTGGAGAATTACATTTTTTTTTTTCCCTGACAAGTGA
Source organism: Symphalangus syndactylus (assembly GCF_028878055.3). Taxonomy (NCBI): domain Eukaryota; kingdom Metazoa; phylum Chordata; class Mammalia; order Primates; family Hylobatidae; genus Symphalangus; species Symphalangus syndactylus. Next base: position 41,422,494 of record NC_072443.2, on the reverse strand, counting down.
TGTACAGGATTTGATTTTTGGGGGGTAGTAATTTGTTTCCAATTTTGTTTAACTCTACACTATCCATGAACATAGACCTCAGACTCCATATTGTTACTTGCTTTTTCTCATTTACATATGCTACAAACATATTTATTTACTGTGGGTTCATTACTGATGGAACAAAGATAAATAAAAATACAGCTTCTACCATCAGGTTGGTCACAGTGTAAGGCATTACTTCTCAAAATATAGTTAGAATTACTTGGGTGCTGTGAAAATGTAGATTCCCTACGATTCTAAAGATTCTGATGAAAGTTTGCAGTAGAGACCAGGCGCGGTGGCTCAAGCCTGTAATCCCAGTACTTTGGGAGGCCGAGGAGGGCGGATCACGAGGTCAGGAGATCGAGACCATCCTGGCTGACACAGTGAAACCCCGTCTCTACTAAAAATACAAAAAATTAGCCAGGCATAGTGGCGGGCACCTGTAGTCCCAGCTACTCGGGATGCTGAGGCAGGAGAATGGCGTGAACCCGAGAAGCGGAGCTTGCAGTGAGCCGAGATCATGCCACTGCACTCCAGCCTGGGCAACAGAGCCAGACTCCGTCTCAAAAAAAAAAAAAAAAAAAAGTTTTCAGTAGAACCCAGGAAGCTTCATCTTTATGAACTTCCGAATGGAATTAGTGGAAGGATTTATAATGTGAATCTTTTTGGAGATGACATTGGTGTTCTGAAACTGCCTGTGTTAAAGAACCCATTTTAAATTTTTTGTTGTTGTTTTTTGCTGTTATGAATAAAACTGCTGTGAACATTCAAAAAAAATTTTCAGTGTACAAGAGACTAAGTAAAATCTAATAAAAGGCCAGGTGCAGTGGCTCACGCCTGTAATCCCAGCACTTTGGGAGGCCGAGGCGGGCGGATCACGAGGTCAGGAGATCGAGACCATCCTGGCTAACATGGTGAAACCCCGTCTCTACTAAAAATACAAAAAATTAGGCGGGCGTGGTGAAGGGTGCCTGTAGTCCCAGCTACTCGGGAGGATGAGGCAGGGGAATGGTGTGAACTCGGGAGGCGAAGCTTGTAGTGAGCCGAGGTGGCGCCATTTCACTCCAGCCTGGGCGACGGAGCAAGACTCCATCTCAAAAAAAATAATAATAATAATCTAATAAAAATTAATTTATAAGGAAAAAAGCAATGAAGGGAAAACATACAAAATACAATTTCTGATTTTCATTATTAGATTCAATAAACATAAAATTACTATGTCAAACTGCTATAAAAGTTTTTAAATGTCTGCTCTTAGTTTTTGTGCTTATTCTGTGATAGACTGGTAAATAATTTGCAGACTGACACTGATCCACACACCGAACATTGAGTAGTATTATTTCCAATATTTGTTCAGAATAGCACTAATTCAGTGAAATACCAATAGGCTAGAAACCAGAGGAAGAGAGTCAATGGTCAATTAAGTTTGGGAAATTGTCAGATAAAGAAAATTTCCTTACAATCAAAGATCTTAAAATGTCTACTATACCAGTTTGTTTGTAAATGCAAGAGAAAGATAGCATATGGGTTTTACTAAAATTATTCAACCATAGATTTGTTTCCAAGAGCTGATTAACAACTCTAAGAACCCAGTCTTGAGTTGACCATAATTAAGGAAATGCTGATCTAGATAATTTTCCTTATTTAACAGTCGAGGAAACAGAGCCTAGAGATGTCAAGTGACTTGGCTTATAGTCAACTCTTTCATTTACCAGTTAACTGAATAATTAGTCTAATTAAATTTATTTATAATAAATTAAGCAAAATTTTAATGAGTATTTATTTATTAGGGTCAGGTACTCTACCAGTGCCTTGTCTTCCAGATTTATAATTGGAATCTTTTATATACATGAAATGCCTAACCATCTACCTCAGGAACCCTTGCTTCTTGTTTTTCTGCAGACACATATATCACTAATTTTCCTGTGTTGTTTACTTTGTGTGCTTCAATCATTCTTTCTAAGATTTCCCTACTGTTTATAACTGAGGACATTTTTCTGGATGATGTTGGCCTAATCTTAGCCAAATTTGTTAAGATTGAATAGTCATGCAATCTGGTAAAAAGACTGGCATATTTATTTTGTTTTGTTTTTATTTCAAAGAATATTTGCATAGCAGTTACTACGGGTCCATTTTCTCAGCTACTACTGGCCAAACAATGTTCTTAGCATTTTACATGTACTAACTGATTTAAGCTTTAAATAAGGGTTTGATATAATTATTTTTATTGTACTTATTTGGAGATCAGGAACCTGAAACATGGAAATATTAAGTGGCTTGTCCAAGGTTATAGAGCTTATACCTGGTAGACTTAGGATTCAAACCCACGCAATCTGGTTCCAGAGTTCGTGTTATACCAGGTAGAATTGTACATCCACATTATGAGAATAACAAGTATACTGGTTTAGGGTAATAGGAAATTATCCAAATGAACAAGAATTATTCTAAAGAATTCAGGGTTGTAACGGAAAGGGATTTTAATATTCAGATAAATGATTTTCCTTTTTCACTGTAATTCATCTGGACGAGAAACTGTTTTCTTCAGGAGATATGACAGAGAAGATTTTCAAAGACAGTAAAAGCTGTATAGACATATTATCTTAGAGGAGAATGATCCTTAAAGATTATCATAACTAGGGTTCTTAATTGCATTTTAGAAGTTGGAACAACAATAGATTTTCTATAATTAAATAATGGTGGGATTATCTACATGTACTAGGAGACAGTTTAATAGACAGAATCATCTTAAAAATTTTCTCCTATGATATTTTGCCATTTATTCATTAAAAACAATTTATTGAGTATCTATCATGTGCTACATACTATGAAAAGTGCAAGGGATACAACATTGACTAAAACAAGTTCTCTGCCTCCATTCATATCAGTCTGCTGGAAGAGAAAACTTTAAAACAGAAAGTTAAACAAATGTGCTGCATATTACCATTTATCTGCACAGTAATTTATTATGAAGCAACATATAACAGCATATTCTTCAATAAAATATTTTTGCGTGTGTTCCTCCAAGAGAATCATGGGTTGTAGGTTTGAGAATCACTACTCTGGTTTCCACCTTGACTTTATAGATTAGCATAATGAATACTCTGGAGTTTATGACTCATCTAGTTCAAGATGTGGTAGAGCCAGGGGTGGCTTCATGTCAACAGATTCTAAATCAATGGCTGTTTTTATGTTTCTGACTTGTGTAGTCATTTTTATTTCATCCTACTATCCACACAATCATGAGCTAATAGAATATAGCTAATTCCTTCTCTTTTATTTATTATGAAAGAAAATGTTTTGATTTAGAGATGTTTACTATAGGCCAAATTTTCATTTTCAACATTCTACCTTTATATAAATTGATACATGGACAGTATATCTTTACATAATTGTTCATAGGTTATATATTTTTATCTTTCAAATGTATCAAGTATCAACATGTTTAAGATTAATTTTATGACTAAGAACTCTTTATTAAAAAACTAAAACATTATCCATAAAAAAAATATATTTCAAAGAAGTCGCTTTTGACCTCCCAGCCTTATTCTTGGTCCCCTCTTTACCTTTCTAGATGTAGCCACTGATCACATAAGTGAGTTTAATATGAGTTCTCTGGATTATTTTGCATATGTCCATATGCCTCTGTTATAACTATACCTCTGTGGTAACCACGGAAAATACACTGCAGTTTTTTAATATGGTATTGTACTGAAAGTAACTTTTAGCCATTTGCTTTTTTTTAAGGTAGAATATCAATTTATTTTATAAGACATAGATCTACCTTGTTCTTCCTAATTGTTGCATAGTGTTTCATAGTTTGGATGTAACACAGCTTATTCGACTATCCAAACAATTCCCAATTATAAACAGTGCTACAATGAATATCTTTGTAGAGCTTTTTGATACACCGAATAAATTTTTCAACATGTCAACTGTAAGCCTAACAGGAACAAGGCAGCGACATTTCTAACAAGCAGTCAGTAACTCATCACAGGCTATCAAGGCAAAAATTACCTGCCATAAGATGTTAACATTTTGCTTTCATATATCAGCTTCATGGAAGTAATATGCAATACTAGGATAGTAGCAAAAACAAAGGAAATTGGCATACATTTAATGAATAAATACAACTTAATCAATCCAGAAATATTTATCAACGATTTGCGTACCTGGTGCCAGGGTTTGTGTTACAGGTAAGGAAAAACAATGGTGAACAAGACACCGATTCTTCTTTCAAGGAACTCACAGTCTTAAGGGAAAGAGAAAGACAAATAATTAAAGTTTATTTCCTTATGTCGTTCAAGTCTTTTTGTAGGGATGTGAGTAGGGTAGTATGATGCCTTATTGGAAAACCTCCTAAAAGGGTGGGTGTGTCTACTAAGTCTTTTCAAGGTGTGACTGCTAACTTGAGATCTGAAGGAGGACCAGAAATTGCAGCCAAATGCCGGGGGTGAGAAGGGAAGGACATTCCAGGCAGAGCAAACTGCATGTGCAAACACACAGAAGACAGAGCTATATGTAAGTAGGAGTAAAAATAGCTTAGTATTTACTACTAGAGTGTAACTATTAAACTAGGGTATGAAATATGAGAGACATACAAACTGGTACAAATGCATGGTCTTTATTTTAGTACTATAATTTTGATTACATCAACCAAAATATCTTTTATTCCTTTTGTAGTAACCCACCCATATTTAATGTTATGATTCAATGCACTTGATCCTTAGTCATTTATTCAATATTTAACAAATATCTACTGAGTCATGACTTAATGAAAGGTGATATCTTGGATATTAAATTCAGATTTTACTGAAGGGGAGAAAGGTATTCCTAATTAAGTATGAGATCCATTAACACAATTTGAAACTGGAAGGTAGCAAGAAGAAAACAGTGCAGATATGAAGTCAGAGGCTACATTCAAAAAGAAAAAAGTTTTTTCCATAAAAAAATTAAAATTTATACTGGTTCACATTGCACAGGTTGTTGATATTTCAGAATAAGAACTATTGTTAGAAAGAAAACCTACCTCTAGTCTTATGAACCAAAAATTTTAAGTAGAATTTTTTTTGTAGTGGAATCTTCACAATTATCCAGTTAATTCCATTACTTCGCATGGCAAGAATAATAATAGGTATCAAATTATTTCATTAATTTTAGAATATGTTCTTTATTATATTTTATTCTCTACTTCATCTTTTCTCCCCTATCGCTTAAGGATAGCTCATCATTTTATGTCTTTGTGATTCTTTAATTTGGATTTGGTCAAATAAAATATAAAACAACTCTATCACAACAGCCACTTCAATAATCAAGATGATAATGTAATAATGGAAAGTTAAAATATTGTCTCCTTTGAGATAAAAGTAAGTTAAAATACATGTTACCTACTTCAGATTGTTTTCAGACACCCAATTGGATGCCTAATTAGAAAGCATGAGGAAAATCCCAGGGAAGCATCATAGCCATGGAGAATATGAGGAAAAAATAAAATGGTTTGTGTAGGAGTAATCAGGAGAAAAGTTTAATGATTTTGAACTTTGAGTAGTAGATTTAAAGTGCTACCTTCCAGTTTCAAATTGTGTTAATGGATATTATACTTAATTAGGAATACCTTTCTCCCCTTGAGTGAAACCTGATTTTAACATCCAAGATATCACCTTTCATTAAGTCATGACTCAGTAGATATTTGTTAAATATTGAATAAATGACTAAGGATATACTTCAAATATACTACTCTGTTGAGTAATGTATTTAAAGTGACAGAGGATATGCCTACAGATGTCAAATGGAATTTATTCATTCATTCCACAAAATTTAAGTGCCTACTTGGTACCTGGCACAGTTCTAGATACCTGTGATTCATCATTGACTAGAACAAAGATGACTGCATCTCAGTCAAATGTTAGGAACTTCTTATTTTTATTTACCAAGAAAAATCTAACAAAAGGAAAAACATATAACCTATACTTTTAAAAGGTTTATGCAGATGTTTATATTTCTTATGTGACCAGTTCAGTGGAATTCGCAAGTTTATTTTTAGGGGGGTGATTTGTGAAATTATTGCCAGTGGGCATTTTCTAGACACTTTTCTTTTTTAGATTCTCTTGCTGTCAAGGGAAAAACCTGGGATCTTGTGCTCAGTGGCAGTAGATGACATTTGCCTGATCGACATCTATGATTTATACTTAATACTTTATAGCCCAAACATAAATGCATTGTATTTTAACTGTAATGCTGCTAATCATACTTTAAAATCTGTTTAGAGTGGACTATTGAATTAGTTTTATTCATTTATTCATTTTAAAATTTATACTTCTGACTCATTGCATTAATGAATTTTTTTCAACAGATATAACTTAGTGTCATGTTAGTTGGTTTTACTAAAATTGGTATATTTTTATGAGCATTGGATTTTAATCTTAAACTCTTCTGTCAATGAAAGACTACAATGTTTTACTACAACTTTCTGGCAGATGTGAGCAGAGATTTAAGGCTTGACTTGTTATCACCTTCTCCCTCATGGGATTTTCATTAGAGATATCATTTCTCTTCAAACTTCAGATGATATAGAAAAAAGTACCAAAGGGAGAAAGTGGATTAGTAGGAAGCTTAAGGGAAAGAAAGGTGTCAAGATCCTTCAGGCATAAAATCAAATTTGAAACACTTGAAAATCGTAAGGGGCTAGGAAGGTAGATAAGGGTCTAAGGTTGTATACAGAAAAGGTACCCATAAAGAGTTGCAGGTGGGGAGGAAAATAATGGCATGGGTGCAGGAAAAAATGCTACTCTAAATAATGATTTAGTAGAAAAGATTCAATAGAAAGTTATATCTTTAAGAAGTTATCACACTTGTGTGAGTACACACATCCTTCTTGTATCGGTCCATTTTCATACTGCTACAAAGAAATACCTGAGACTGGGTCATCTTTATAGAAAAAAAGATTTAATGGACTCACACTTCCACGTGGCTGGGCAGGCCTCGCAATCATAGCAGAAGGCGAAAGAGGAGAAAAGGCACATCTTACATGGCGGCAGGCAAGAAAGTGTGTGCAGGGGATCTGCCCTTTATAAAATCATCAGATCTCATGAGACTTATTCACTATCACAAGAACAGCATGGGAAAAACCCGCCCCCATGATTCAGTTATCTCCTGCCATGTGCCTCCCCACAACACGTAGGGATTATGGGAGCTACAACTCAAGATGAGATTTGGGTAGGGACACAGCCAAACCATATCACCTATGATGGTGTTTGATGGTAATTTGTTTTGGTTTTATTTATTTATTGAATTTAATTTGATTGCTTCTCTCTTTCTCTCTCTCTCTCTCTCTCTCTCTCTCTCTCTCTCTCACATATGCCCTCACATATCCCAAGAGTCTAATTACTGCCAATCATGGGCTAACCCTGGAATTCTGATGGGTTCATTTTATGACAAAAATAAGAAAATATATCAGTATAAACCCCTGCTTAAATTTCACTGAGTCTGAATTACAGTAAAAAATAAAAAGAAGAAGAAAAACGTAAAATGACAATCGCTGAGCTGGGAATTAGCTTAAATCTTATCCTCTCCCTTTGGCATCTGATGCTTAATAATTATGTGATGGAACAAAACAGACTAGGCTCTGTTTAAATATTTACATTCTAAGAATTTTTTAAGTGATGAACATTATTTAAATATATTTCTTTATTTTGAGCTGAAAATGTCCTCTCTTCCATTCATTGGCTCTGGATTTGCCTTCCATGGAAATAGTGCCCATACTTGTCTCTGGTATTTGTAGTAGATGCTGTGGTGATTCTCTAGACTCTCACCTGTAGAAGAAGAACATTCACTCCCCCACTACTGAGTCTCTCACTGGGATATCAATTGAGTCTTCCTCCAAAGTCACAACCTTTCTGGGACAGCCTTTGCCTAATGACTGGTCTGTGCAGGGCCATAAAGTCCTGGCCCCTAGCCCCATGAGTCCTCTGTTATAAATAAATTGTGGCTCAGCAACTCTCTCTGCCCAATCATGCTGCCTTCACTCTCCCACAGGTGTTAAACTCAATATGTGAATAACACTATATGTGTTTCCCAAGAGTAGTAAAAATCTAAGGTAGGAATATTGGAGAATTAGAGGAGTGGAAGAAATAAAAGTACATTGAAGAGTGAATGAACTTAATTCAGCTACAGTTTTTTTCTGAAAGAAAGTGACTATGTGCTTTCATATGAGGAAAGGGAAATAGAAACTCTTAAGCCCCTGTTCAGTTCCAGGCCCTGGGCTATATGCCTTATCTATGTTATCAGTATAATAAAAGCAAAATATTATATCACACTAACTGGGCACCAGGCACTCTTTTAAGTTTTTTATGTGTATTAACCATTCATGGTAAGTATGTTAATATTATTCTTATTTTATGAATGAGGAAATTGGGACATAGAGTTTCAGTAACTTTTTCAAGGTCACTGAGATAAAAGGTAGCAGCACTGATATTTGAACCTATGGTAACATGAAATACTGCTGTTCATCTTATTTAAAAGATGGGTCTTCATTGTTGGCTGCAGAATGATGTAAAGCACACTGAATTGAGAAATAACTCCAAAGTGCTGAGATAAGATTGCCAATCAAAATAAAAGTGGCCCAAAATGAGATGAAAAATCCCCCTTAACAAGGATTTTCTAAAGCAAGTCTGACACATCTCTACTGATAGTAAATCAATCCATTGTGTTTTTGACTATGCAGCTTGCATTTTGATGGAGCATGTTTATGTGAATTGTGTGTGTGTGTGTGTGTGTGCACCCAGTGTATAAACTGTGTTGTTCTTCAGGGCTGTACAGGTGTCTTCACTGTTCCCTGCTGTTTCGAATATAGGCAAACAGTTTAAATGTTAAAATAATGTGTTCTAGGGAGGAAAATTGTGGACTGGAGTAGGTAAGACAGAGGTTTCATTTTAACTTTATCATTTATTAGCTGTAAAAATTTGATTACATTACTAAAACTTTCTTAGCCTCAGTTTTCTTGCCTATTAAATGGAATATACCTACCTTTTAAAATATGTCATGAAAGAATCAATGAGGTAGCATGTCCATAGTTCCTGGCATATCACAGAGGCTGAAAGCATACTGTGTTAGTTCTCTTTTACCTTCTAGGTCCTATAACTACTCAATCTTTAATTCATGTAAAGTAGCAGATAGATTCCTCCAAAAGGCAATCTAATTTAATAATTTAAAATGTACCAACTCAGCATATTTCTCTAAGCCTTATCCTACTTTGCTTACTGTGTCTCTTGTCCATTTCATTGAGTATTAGCTATTTCCTTGGAATCTACTTATGCATGACAAGAAAGGAAGCTTAATATATTTTTCTTTGGTTGACTTTTTCAGATATATAGAAAATCCACATCTCTAAAGACAGAAGTGGAAATTCTAGGAAGGTTAAACCATTAGCTAATGTAAGGCTTGGGTTTTTTTCTATAGATTTATTTATACCATTTCTACCCTCCCCAACCACAATAAATAAAAAATGGTTGAGGTTATGTCTAGCAGGACAAGTAGATATATTTTGTTGGACAGCTTGATAATGGGCCAGGAAGACCTCACATGGAGGCGCCACTCTTTTATGGTAATTTAGTTATTTTTTGACAGTGGTAAGGAAAACTGATGGAGCCACTGCTTTCCTGTTAGTGAGCTATTCTAGGCTACAGTGAGTTTATAATTAATCAGTTGACATTAAATGAATGATAACCTTGCTTTTTAACATTTGACTTATAGGGCATATTTCCATCTCACCAAATTACCTATTTTGAATGTTATAATTTTCATTCTGGACCTACATATTAATATTTTTTGTTAACTAGTAATTTATACATACAATCAACACTCATTTTTACAGAAGCCAATTATTCAGTCTAATAATTACCCAGGCTCTTTGGTTCCGATTTTTCCCCTTAACTTGTCCTTTTTCGGCCATTCATCAACAGCTCTATCCTAGAGAACAGAAAGGAGGTAGGAAGCTTAGATGAGTCTCATGTAAGATAGTTGGACTTCAGGGTTTGAAAAGGTCAAATAGCAAAAAAGTCAAATGCAGAGCTACAGTGAGATTGTGTTTTCAGTGGAGGTTTTTTTATTTAATGTTGAAAATAATATGCAGTACAGTAGAGTCCCCTTTTCCACAGTTTTGCTTTCTATGATTTCAGTTACCTGCAATACAGTACAATAAGATATTTTGGAGAGAAAGACTACATTCACATAACTTTTATTGCAGCATGTTGTTATAGTTGTTCTACTTTATTATTAGTTATTGTTGTTAATCTCTTACTGTGCCTGATTTATAAATTAAACTTTATCATAGGTACGCATAGGACAAAACGTACTGGATGTAAGGGTTGCTGCTATCAATGGTTTTCAGCATCCACTGGGGGGTCTTAGAAAGTATCCCCCATGAATAAGGTCAGACTATTGTATTCTTGATGTTAGTATTTAAAGCCAAATTCATAGTTGCAACACCCATAAGCTGACAGACTGTGTATATTTGTGTGTCTGTGAGAATATATTTTGTCAGCACTTAGTCTCCTTCATAGAATCCTTTTATCATTCTAATGTCACTTATTACGGATTTGTTATTTGTAAACATAACTCAAATGCACACCTTTGGCAGGGAAATTGTATCTTATTCATCTCTGCATCTCCATTGCCTACAACTTGCCCTACAGTCATTAGAAACACTCTTGCTGCTGAATAAGTAAATAAATGAGAGATGAATTAATGTTAAGGAACAAAATTAGAACACAATTTAAATAATTCTTCATATCACATATGAGATGCCATATTTCTGGTCAGTATTCCAAGCTGAAAAATGGACTCTGTGTTAGTCGGATGCCAACCTCAATCCTGGAAAAGAAACTACCATAGTCTCAATCCTCCACAGCAATTCTGTGTATAATTTAACAATGCATGCTATCTGTTAGCTACTACCAAAGCCTTGGCTCCAGATGCGCAGTCTTGGCATTATCAGGCAGCAAACAAAGAATCCATCAAAAGGCTGGAGACAAGTTTGATATATGCAGTTCACTCCTCATCTTGGAACATCACTGCCAGTCGTGTCTTTACAGCTGTGGGGGAGTTTGTTCATTTTATAGCACCTACAACATTACTACATAAGCTTTCATAATCTGACTGTCAGAAATATCTCAGGGTGAGTATTGTACCAAGAAAAGACTGGCATAGCATGGCCAGGGACGCGGCAACTGATGCAAGAGAAACAATGATCAGGCCTTTCTTGTGTAGCTATTTTTTTCTTTTCTCTTCCTCTGTGTAATAGGGTATAAGGAAATACCGGTACCAGTGTTAGACCCAATTATTAGTGCAGGCCTTTTATACTGTTATCTAATTCTGTCTTTTCTCTTCCCCATTAAGGTATTTAAAAGCAAACAAAAGAGTTTTATGATGAAGAAGACAAAAATAACTGGGGAAATTTTAGGGTGCTATCATCTTAACCATTTTCATAGTTGTATTTCACCTTACTTAAGGATGGGCGGGAACACCTTTTTGCACACACACACACACACACATTTATAATCATTTTTGTACATTTATGAAAACTTATTCTTCCATGAGCACATTAAGGCAACATATGAAAATGCAGCTGCTCTTCCATAACATCCCTACTGAGAAGCCAGATGATGATCATTCTGATTATTTTGTCCCATGGGAGTGGCTTTAGAGTGGAATGTGGGTTCCTGGCTCTTCACCATGATGGAGGTTCTGGGCCTTTTCCACATGCCTATGTACTGCTGGGTGCAGGGCTGAGGGAGAGAATGGGACAAACACCAATGCATGCTGGCCTTCCCTTCTTCAGTCTCCTTTCCCACCTGCTACTCTGCCTTTCTTGAATTACTGCTTAGTATTGGAATAGCTTTCGTGCTAGAACGGCACCTGTGCAATAACAAATACTGCCTCATTTCAGTATGATGAATGAAGAGTTTTAATGAAACTGGCCCAAACTGCTCTGGCAAGCTGCCTTATTTTTGTGTTCTAAATGGGAGTGATCCATCAGCCACACGCAGTGTCTCTGTCTCCACATCCCCCCTCCATGCACCTTGCTCATCTTCCTCACCAGGCTCTCAGCCTCTCTGCTCCTCTCACCTTCCTGTTCTTCCAGTCTTCTGAGCTTGACCAGTGGGGTGGTGATCCTCTGCACTCTCCTACTTCACATCACTAATCTCTGCTGATGCACTGGCTGAGTGGCTGCATATCTCGGTGCGTGTGTCTCCCGGCTTCATTCTTCCCCAGCCCAGGATACTGGCACGCTAATGTGGTAAAATGTCTGGCGGGTATTAATTACACTTGCAGACGGCTCCTTCATTAGAGTTGCCTATCTCCCCTGAGCGAGGTTGTAAATCAAACTATGATTCATGACTTTTAAAAAATTGGAAAAGATAAACAAACACTAAAGGGAAAAAAGGTCTTCCAAAAATAATAAATATAAATGAAGAGGAGGGATGACACCTTAAGCAAACTGGCTGGTAGCTGCAAGCAGCTCAGCATTTTGCTAGGGTGGAAACTGAAGGTTTGTTAGATCTCTCTTTCTCCTTGTTATTTGTTTCATCATTTTAAAAAAAGTAAATAGCACAGAATTCTTTTTATTTCTTTTGGAGAGCTGTTTAAGACAGACCGTGTGATGAAAAATACAAGTGCAATCTGCATAGTTGTATGAAGGATGATAGTGAGGCGGGGGTTTCGTTATCCAGGAGTTTAAATGAAAGGAGAAGAAAAATGAAGAGGGGAAAAACAACTCCGAAGGCTGAAAGTTCCTCTCTGAGTAGAGTTTTCCTTCTTTTCTTGAGTAGTTTTTCTACAAAATACCAATTTGTGAGGAACTTATGCCTGAAATCCTAATACTCTGAAGCTGTTTTAGCCTACCTTTTAGCTAATTCTAAACCATCAATGCTATAGTAAGAATATCTATCTCTCAGCATTGCTGTAAGGATTATATGACATAGTACAAATTAAAACTCATTAATAAAAAATTAAAAATCATTATTCACATCTATGTATATAACTTGGAGACAGATATCCATCAAAATAATTAGTATTATTCATTTTATTTTAGCAAGTAAGCCTGTATTGCTTACCCACTATATCCACAGCAGCCTGAAATAAACTGTAAGTTGTACCTTTGAAATAGAATGAGTTACCATTGTTTTTATTGGGCTTTGCTATTTAAAGTAGGAGAGAATTTCACAGAGGCTAAAGCATAGTCAACAAGTCTCACAGGAATTCAGACATAGATGTGGTTTTGTATGACTGGGAAAGGCTTCATATAAAAGGCTAGACTCAAGCTGGATCTGAAAGATGAAGTGGATTTCCATAAATGTCCAACAGAGAATGCCTTTGGGAGATGCAGACTGTACAATGAGGAAATCAAATGGGGAAAAGGCTTTGCTGTATTTGGGGAACAGCATGGAGGACAGTCCCTTGGGCAAGAGGATCATGACCTTGTGTAGTAGAGGATGAGACTCGCTGTAATGAACTGCTGTATCAAAGACAGGTAGAAGAGTTTTGAAGAAAACTCCAACCAACACAGGTATTTCAGGTGACACATGTCTCTGTTTCTACTTTGTTTGCCTGCTAGAATAACCACACTGAGGTTATTGGGAACACAGAACATGCAGAGAGACTCTGAGCTCTTTAGCAGTTTTGCCATTATATTTAGGTTTTGTGGAGTGGCAGTGAGAGTTATTGTTAGGACTTTGTATTAGGGAAGAATCACTTGGGACTTGGGAGACTGGCCATATTGCCCAGCATCCAACCTGCTATCTACCTTCCATCTTTGTCTTGAGTGCTTTTGAAAGTAGATGGCCAGGAGACCATGGGATGGCCTGGGGACCATGGGAAGTTACTGTGGCTCAGTAGAGACAATTCAGATTTGCCTCTATTCAGCTGTAGTAACGGAGATCATTCAAATTGGTCTCTACTCAGCTATAGTAACCAAAACAGCATGATACTGTTGTAAAAACAGACACATAGACCAATAGAACAGAATAGAGAACCCAGAAACAAATTCATACATCTAGAGTGAACTCATTTTTGACAAATGTGGCAAGAACATACATTGGGGAAAGGACATTCTCTTCAATAAATGGTGCTGAGAAAAGTGGATATCCCTATGCAGAAAAGTAAGAACCAGAACCCTATCTCTCACCATATACACAAGCCAAGACAATGTAGATTAAGGACTTAAAATCTAAGACCTCGAAGTATGAAACTACGAAAAGAAAACATTAGGAAAACTCTCCAGGATATTGGGCCAGGCAAAAATTTCTCGAGTAATACTCCATAAGCACAGGCAACCAAAATAAAAATAGACAAATGGGATCACATGAAGTTAAAAGGCTTCTGCATAGCAAAGGAAACAATCAACAGAGTGAAGAGACAATACACAGAATGGGAGAAAATATTTACAAACTGTGCATCTGACAAGGGATTAATAACGAGAATAAATAAGGGGCTCAGGCAACTCTCTAGGAAAAAAATCTAAAAATCCAATTAAAAAATAGGCAAAAGATGTGAATAGACTTTCTCAAAAGAAGACATACAAGTGCCAAACAGGTATATGAAAAGGTGCTCGATATCATTCATCATCAGAGAAATGCAAATCAATACCACAATGAGACATGATCTTACCCCTTTTGAATAAAACAAGTTAAAACAACAAATGCTGGTAATGATGTGGAGAAAAGGGAACCTTTGTACACTGTTGGTGGGAATGTAAATTAGTACAACCACTATGGAGAACAATTTGGAGTTTCCTCAAAAACTTACAATAGAACTACCATAGGATCCAGCAATCCCATGGCTAGGTATATATCCAAAAGAAAGAAAATCAGTGAGTCAAAGAGCTATCTGTAATCCCATGTTTATTACAGCACTATGCACAGCAACCAATAATTTGAAGCAATCTAAGTGCCCATCAACAGATGAATGGATTTTAAAAAATGTGGTACATGAACACAATGGAGTACTATTCAGCCATAAAAAAAGAATGAGATCCTGTCATTTGCAACAACATGGATGGAACTGGAGGTCATTATGTTAAGTGAAATGAGCAAGGCACAGAAAGACAAACTTTGTATTTTCTCATTTATCTGTGGGAGCTAAAAGTTAAAACAATTAAACTTCTGGAGATGGAGAGTAGAAGGATGGTTACTAGAGGCTGGGAAGGGTAGTGAGGGAATGGGGAAGTAGAGATGGTTAATGTATACAAAAATATAGTTAAATACGATGACTAGGATCTAGTATTTGATAGCACAACGGGGTGACTACAGTCAATATTAATTTATTGTACATTGAACAATAACTAAATGTATAATTGGATTGTTTGTTACACAAAGAAAGGATAAATGCTTAACATGAGAGACCCCATTTATGCTGATGTGATTCTTATACATTGTATGCCTCTATCAACATATCTCATGTACCCCACATATATATATATATATATATATACATATATATATATATACACCTACTATGTACCCACAAAAATTAAAAATATAAAAATTTAAAAATATGAAGATCCATTCCTACTTGGGTCCAGATGAATTATAGTTCTCGGTGAACCAAGAAACATCTATATAATTTATAGTCCATTTTGGCTCGCTTTGATAAAGAAAATGTTATTTTCATTCTTAAGAAAATACAGGCTGCATAGCATGATGCAATTGTTTATGGAGGCAGTAAACTGTTTCAGTCCTTACTTTAAAACAACAGCAGCTACAAAAAACTGGTCTCTAATCAGAAAGGTTATGTGTGGGAAGGGACCACCACTTGAGTTCAGAGGAAGGTTCATTTGCTAGGATTGTTGTAACCAAGTACCACAAACTGAGTGGCTTACATAACGGTAATGTGTCGTCTGAAAACTCTGGAGGCTACAAGTTCAAAATCAAGGTGTTGGTAGGATTGGTCCCTTCTTAGAAACGTGGTCTGTAGATGTATTACTGCAATCTCTGCCTTCATGTTCACATAGTGTTCTCTGTGTGTTTGTCTGTGTCCAGATTTCCCTTTTTTATAAGGACACCAGTCACATTGGTCACCCTACCCCTACATAACCTCGTCTTAACTAATTATGTCTGCAAAATCCTGTTTCCAAATAAAGGCACACTCTGAGTTGCTGAGGGTTAGAGCTGCAACATATGAATTATGAGGAGGGGAGACACAATTCAGCACACAACAGCAATGATAAACAATAGTGCCCCGTCCTTTCCAGTTACCTTGGGGATGATACTTTTTTCTCTATAAGATACAGAAATTATAGGCTTATTGATTAATCTCATATGTTTTTAGTACTAATTTAAATTTATATTTGGGGGTATATAGGGGATTAACAATATCTCCCAGCAAACTCCCTTTCTGTTGATCTCCCCCAGCTTGCTGTGACAGGGACGTTACTCTGGAAAGAGAGGTACCTTAGGCTTTACCTGTAACTGGGCACTGTCATGGCCGACTGTTATCTCACCCAGTCAGACCCTCCAACAAATGGTATTTTGTTTGTAGTAGCAGGAAGAAATGGAAGGAAAGAAGGAAGAACTGAGGGAAAGGAGAAAAGGGTCCCTTTTTTCCCACAAGTAGGAACATAATGCCAAAGTGCCCTTCCCCACTCAGTTCCGACTCACAGAGACGGCTGCAGCATCTCTGACCACAACTATGTAACACCTAAAACAAGGGAGCCTATTCTGAATACTGTGGTGATAATTAGAAATAAGGCATGGAATTTTCCAAGACATTCACATTGGCAAAATGATTCCGAGTGTGCTTTGTGTAAAAATAATATTTGCAAAACACATCTGTCTATTGAATATTATAGTCAAAACACGTGGCAAACATTTTCATGGTATTCCACCAGGGGGTGCTCCCCCCAATAGAAAGAAGCAAGAAAACTTGAAAATACGACTATTCGAACAGCCCCAAAGAAAACATTTGTTTCTGCCAAAATCGTGAAAACAAACATTTTTTTTTCTTTGGGAAACAAACATATTGGCTCATAAAATGAGGTTTGATAAAGAAAACAGCTTCCATAACATGTATATGTACATATTTTAAACTTGCCTGAAGGAAGATAAAACAGTGCATTGACTGATGATAGGTTTGATTATTTAGAAACTAAGAAATAGATTCCCAGAGAGAGTTCTCAGATCATTTCCAGCTTAAGAACTTTTAGAACGTTAAATGCAAATGAAGAGAGAGAAGCCAATTCTCCTGACCCCTGTAAAGCTCTTAAAAACATGCACTCCTCATAATATAGACAGCTGAAACCCCTTAGAAACTGTATAGGAGTTACTATGAAGAAGCAAGCATTCAAGGATCTGATATGGCCCAGACTTTATGAAGTGCCAGTTTGATAAGCCATGTATCTGAAGTCCTTCTCTTGAGAGTTTTTATGCAAATCACTAGAAGCCCTACTTTTAATTTGCCAAGAACTAAGTTGTATGGTGTGAAGCTCAAGGAATTTACTCGAGACTCAAATGTTTTGGAAGTTTTTTCTTTCAAATATACTTAGATTTTACATCATGAACCTTGTTGTTTTTATACAAATAACTTTTTTGTTATTTGAGGAATAAGATAACATTTTCTTGGCAAGATTACTACAGTCCCCCCAACAAGCTCTACCAAAGAAGATAATAGAACTTATTGAGCTTAAATGAATTATAGGAAAGTTCCTGAAAAGTCCAAGGTAAATGTGAAGAGAACCCAATTCTCTTAACCTCACCCAACCCAGCACTTGATTCTCCCTTGTTTCCTGGCTGTCATGCACACACTGGGAAAGGAAAAGGATGTCGTTATGGCTGAAGTAGCTTTGAGTTTCCTTTGCTCTTTATCCGCAAAATACATTGAATATTTCTCTCATTTCTCATAAGCCTGTTACATTTAATCCTACTGCTTATTGATATAAGAAAACTAAAACCGTCTCTACTTTTGCAAAAGCATATTTTACAATTTCCAGAGCATTCACAGCAGCCACAATGCCACAGTAGATTGCCTCAAAAAAAACAATGCTGATTTCTGTTTGGGGCACATTATTTCAGAAAACAACTCACCAGCAAGATAGCAATTCTACACAGCATCGTTTATATCATTATGTGGAAGATTATAACCCTAAAAAAATTCCCCAATCTGTTTCTTTATTGAATTCTGCTTTCTAAAATCAAGACAAACAAATAGGTATCTAAGAGAATTAGAGTGGTAAGAGTGTGAGGCATAATTCCATATTGCATGTGCATGATGCTGTGTTTTTTATAGCTCCTGCTTAAATAAGCTTGAAAATAAAGCCATGGATCGATGGCCTGAGATATATCATTACGGAGAATGCAACCCTGGGATTAAGTTAACCAGCCATTCTTCCATGCCCTGAACAAAGCTTGTCCTGGGAATCTCAGACATATGTTGTGGCCTGGTATGGTGCTTCTATTGCTTGCACCCTACTCTACGGGCTATATCACCATGAGTCAATGGGCTTGGCACAGAAAGGCACATTCCGGCTACAGACTGAGGAAGAAGAAAAACTTCACACAGAGAGAAGAAATGGCAGAAACTCTATTGCAGTAGGAAGAAAAATAGGAAGTAAGAGTTTTAAGTAATATTATATAGTCAACTAATGTTAATAACATCAACAGCTCTCTTTGAATGACAACTATGTACCAGGCTCCTTTTATACATTATTTTTGACCCTCATGTACCCTTTATAAGTATTCACTCCATTTTGACAGATGATGAGTGATGGCCTCAGGTTCTGTAACTTGTCGTAGAATCATGCAGCTAGTATGTGGCTGAATTTTATTTGAACCCAGGCTTCTCTGCCTTCGAAGCCCACGTCAAGTATGTGTTATGTGGCACCATCATACAATTTTATGTTTTCTTGCAAGAGCGACATTTCAATAAGTGGCTCAGTCACTTATTCTTTGTGTAACTCTAGGCAAGTTCACTTAACATCTCTTGGTTTTTGTTTTCTTATTTGTAAAATGGGGACAATAATATTACCTAGGGCATAGAGTTATGGTAAGAATTAGTGATTAAATATATGTGAAGCACTTTTGAGAGTGCTTAGAACACACTAAGCACTAAATAAAACTTAGCTATTATAGTAATACTATTGTTGAAATTGAACATTAGTGAAAAGAGCTTCCCAGAGAATACTGCCAAAAGGGGTAATCCGTCTGAATTATAAGCGTCCCGAGACCAGGCATAATCCTCTTGCGTATATGCTTATATGGTGAGGACAGTATAAAGACCTTGGGAGCACATCATTTACTCTAAACAGGCAGTTAACTGGATCGAGATAAAAAGAAATTTCAGGGATGCAACTCTGATCTTCCAGGAATTTGGCCAAGTGTGTGCTGAGGTTTATTAAATGTTTTACTAACACGTGAGTTCTTGCCTTTTTTTCTGGCAGGACCTAATATATAGGCATCTTTTATTCCGAACCTAGGCAAGGGGAAGGAGAAAACATCATGGCAAAATGGCGAGGAATTGTGAGGCAGAAGTTTCATGGTCAGCCAATAGAAAAGAAAGAAAAAAGAAAAAATGTTAGTACTATCATTTATTTATAATGTAAGTTTTGAGAAACTTCGCACAATTCGTGTTGAGAGAAAAACACCTACCCTCTGACTTATCCATCTTTACTGCCACCCTTGCTCCCTGAACTCTGGTTCTTTGTTTACTCAAAAGGCAACTGGCTTGACTAGCTTTCCTGATGTTTTCTTTTGAAAATAATAAAAGAAAAATAAAGCAAAAGCCATTCTCCCAAGGCGATATCAGGAAGTGTCACTTACCTATCGCCTTTCTTCCTTTCTCTCTGATGTTTAAGTGGTGATGCTCAGGACTGGTAATCCTCCAGGAAGTGACCCTGCCCTCAGGCCCTCTCCCCTACCTCAGGCAGCCTGACTCAGAAACTGTCCCCTAATCACCTCATCCTCAGTCACAGCTGAGCTCCCTGGTCACCTCTTTCCAGGACCCACAATTCAACCTTATCCTGCAGCAGCCATGACATTCTAGAAACCTCACACTCCTGCCTATGTGCGTGCCCTGCAATATATTTTGCTATCCCGTAAGGAGACCACACGCAGGCTTATCTCTGAGATGCTCTAAATCTAACTCAATCTGGTCAGGATTCCAGTCGTCCATCCTGACAGGTCTATAGCCCTGCAAGTGTGGATAAAAAACATAGACTGTCAGAACTGAGAGGATGTCTCTGTATCATGTTGTCTCAGAGTCTTAAATTTCAGATGAGGAAACAGATGCCCACATCACTGTTAGTGGATGACTCCAAACAAGAATCCAGGCTGAGAAACATGATGCACTGTTCTTTCCTCTGTGTTACATGATACGACTCCAGGTTAATACTCTCTGATTTGTTTTGATACCTAGGACATGTTGCTGTCTGATGTATCTCATTTTTAATCTCCAAATAATCACTGATTTTTCTCTCTCCTCAGTTTACCACTGGGTGGAAATTTATGTGGTCTAATTTCATAAATTCTAGGAAATTCCTGGTGAATATATTTCCAGGGAATGGCAAATTCTTGGGATTCCCGCCCCATTAAGAAAAATCAGTCTTTCTAATGTTCTTTACAAGCTTGATATTTGTAACTGCATGAACTATCATAGAAGTTTACATTTTAGGAATATAATCAAATAATAGAATAAGATGTTAATTACTTTTTATTAAATAACTTTAGAAGTCTAAATAATATCATCAGTAAATTTTTAGATTTGTTGGGAAACTGTGACGGTAAATTGTGTTCAGTTTCTCACAATGAAGTAATAGAGAAACCAAATATTCCTGGGTAGATACCCCAACCTCTAAATTTATAGATAATGATATGACAGTATATTTACTATATAATGTACTTATTTAAAATAGAACAATTAAAGAAAAACAACCATAGCTTCAAGTAATGGTTCCCACATTTTAGACTGCATGGGAATAACTAGAAAGATGCTGTTTAAACTCAGATTCTGTTCCCTGGTCTAGACCTACTAAATTATCATTATTGGTGGTGGGGCTCTGAAATCTGCATTTTAAACAACTATTGCATGTGATTCTGCTACATCAGGACTGCACTTCGATGAAATTTGGTTTAAGTATTTATTTGCTCAATGGCAAAGGTTTTCAAAGAAAACTAAATGTATATTCAACCATGCCTACATCAATTAATACCATTACAGATTTTTGTTTTAAAAATGCTAAAAATAGTATTCAAGTTCTTGCTTGAGAATTCTAAAATTTTTATTGGTCACAGAGTGCAGATTAAAGACTGAAGGGTTGAGGCTCAGACTATGACCAGATCAACTTGCCTCTGGAGGCTTAAATGTTTGCTGTGGTAGGGATGATAACGTTCTAAGACTGGGACATGCAGGCAGTGGGAATTGAGATGTCTACTTCCTTAGCCTGTGATCTGCTCCCCTTGACGTCTAGCTCTGTAACTGACTAGCACACGTTTACCTGCATAATTCACTCACATTGTGCTGCTGGATAGAGAATTGTGATCATCCTGTTAGTGGGGAACTCCAGCAGTGCTAGAGCCTAAATATACCTATCTCGTGCTATTCAATATAAACACAATACAATTTCACATATGTAATTTTAAATTTTCTAGAAGCCACATTTTTAAAGAAGAAGCAAAATGGGTGAAATGAATTTTATAAGATGTTTTAATTATGTATATAAACTATTATCCTTTCAACATGCAAGAAATGTGAATATTAATGAGATATTTTACATGTTTTTAGTAACAAGTCATCAAGAGCCAGTGTGTATTTTATACTGACAGCACAACTTAGTTTGGACTAGTCACAAATGCTACATAGCCACATGTGACTAGTAGCTACTATATTAACCAGCAAAGTGCTAAATGATTAAAATTAGCTTTAATAATTATTTTAGAAACACTGAACAAACACTGGTGCCAAATGCAACTTTGGGCATTAAAAATACATTGCTTATTAATCACTAATATAGAAAATTTCCTGCCAGATTACTGATGTTATTTTGGTGGCTCCCAATTGTGCTTCCATTTTATTTACATGAAGTTGTCCAAAACATACGCTAAAGACAATGGAAGGAAGAAAAGAAAGAAGGAAGGCAGGCCAGCCACTTAATTTGGAATAGTTTTTATTTATTTTTATTTGTTTATTTTTTTGAGATGGAGACTCGCTCTTGTCGCCAGGCTGGAGTGCAGTGGCACAATCTGGGCTCACTGCAGCCTCTGCCTCCCAGGTTCAAGCGATTCTCCTGCCTCAGCCTCCCAAGTAGCTAGGACTGCAGGCGTGTGACACCATGACCAGCTAACTTGTGTATTTTTAGTAGAGATGGGGTTTCACCATGTTGGCCAGGATGGTCTCCATCTCTTGACCTCGTGATCTGCCCACCTCGGCCTCTCAAAATGCTGGGATTACAGGTGTGAGCCACTGCCCCTGGCCTAGAATGGTTTTTAAATATCAAAGTGGCTTTCTTACTTCAGGTGGTAACTACATAAATCAATAAGCCTTTATGGGGCTTAATAGTTCTCGTTGAAAATCTTTGGTTCCTTTACTTATGTAAAACCATCAGAATCCCATGGGAATTGGCTTAAAAATTTTACAGTGGAGTCTGAACAGAGCAGCAAGAATACTGTTTTCCATGAAAGGGTGTTAAGATAGTAAGGAAAGGGCGATTTCTAGAGATCAGATTGCTAGAGAGCTAATCAGACTTTCCATGGGTTGAGACAGCAGGCAATGTATTGTGATGCTTCTCGGCTCATGGGACTAGCAGGGTGTGACAAGAACAGTTTGCCTCAGACATTATAGTTTCCTTTTGGATTTTAATAACAATAATAATAATAATGTTTATGTCTGCAGAAAAGAGCAAAAACTTAAATATTCTAGAATATTGACCCCAGCACACATGACCACTACTAATTGAAGAGTCTCCACTGGACTCATCTTAAGAAAATGCTGAGGAGTCATTTCAAATCTGCTCTTGGCTGCTGTTGTCCTAACAAAGGGAGCATGCCAGGGGGAATAATATGGAGGAAAAAAATACCTTGTATTTTCTCTTTGAGGAGGGAAGGGGTGGGAAATACAATGACTAAATACAGTACTTAGCCACTCCAGGACTGCTTTAGCTGCCTTTCATTGTTGTTTTACATTCTAGAGAGGAGTAATTTCAAAGAAATCAGATTCTAAACCATTAGCTCTCTTACAAATTAAAGCCATCACATGAATTGGACTAATTAGGAGTCCACTACAGCCTACATAATATAGGTTGTTTCACTTGGGTCCTATATAAGGTTATCAGCAGAACCCCCAACAGGGAGGATACCACAAAACTATTTTCTTCATTTGAAGAGGTTTTATCAGTAAAGAAATCTCACCTCTTCCCTGAAGATTTTCTACATTATTCCCACTTCATTCAAATTGCCTTTTAAATTTTATGACTTCAGTGACAATTTCATTTATGAATGAATGGCTTTGTGAAGGTTACTGACTAGCCTTGGTACTGCCCTAAACCACTCAAAACAACCATAATATCAACACTATAAAAAAAAAACTAATGTATTGTTCTCCCATATATGGGGAAAGAAATATGTCTTTCTGAGCATGTATAGTTTTAGCACATATTATGTGCCAGGCACAGTATGAGGTACCAGAAAGCAAAAATAAACCAAACAGGTACAAGATCTGTTCTGAGGTGCCTTACTGTGTATCTGGAGAGACAGGCATTAAACATAATGCCACAAAAAATATACATTACAACTGTCAAGAATTCATTCTACAAATCAAGTCATATCAAAGATCATAAATGAAGATTCCAATAGATAAGTGGACAAAGCAAACCAACTTACCACATGGAAATGCCCGGATTCACTGATAAACCAAATGAAAATTAAGAAATGAGATAAAATATATATACTTTTGCCTATTAAATTGAAAATAATTAAATATTCTTGAGAACCATCTATCATACCTTTCTGGATGCATTGTAATTTTGTACAACTCCTTTGCAAGTAATTTGGCAATATGTGAAAAAAAACCATAAACATTGTCACAGTCTAGAATAACTTCTGAGATTCTGTTCCAAAGAAGTAAATCCAAGCATGGGGAAGAAAATACAGACATGAAACCATCCAACAATTTTATAATTGTTGGAAATGAGAAATACTCTAAATGTCAAAAACTGATAAAAGGTTAAGTAAATGTGGAAAACGGTAATTATAAGAGCATAAGGCACTAGGATCAGGCAATGCTAGTTCAAATCCCAGCTCTGTTTTCCAAAACAATATCCTTGCCTATAAAGTGGTGATAATATACTTCTAAAGAAATGTGCCAAGATTTATGAAGTGCTTATGAAAAACATGATATATTTAGAAAGTCAATTTATAGAAGAATGCTCTCCCTCGTTGCCCCCTTAACTAGAATCAGTTCTTTCAGGACAGCTCCAAATACTGTATTTCATTTATATTGCAGAACATCAACAGCAGAAAAGTTAGGGACCAAAACACTCTAGAGCCTGGTGTAGGTGCTTTATTCCTGTTTTTGCTTTATTTTGTTTCATGTAAATAAAATATTCCTTAAACTTGTATCAGCTTAACCTATGCAGTACTTTACATACAAAGGAAAAATCTGACTCATGATGAACACCCCCTTACCCTTTTCCACAAAAAATAATGCATGAACCTGACATTTGGGTGAGAATTAGCAGAAATCAGAAATATTTGGAAAGTGTTTTCTTCTCTTTGCTCCCATTTGAATGATGGTCATATAGGAACAAAATTCTGGAACAGAACTTAACACTCTACAAGGTTGACTAGTCCATGCCTTCCTTGCTGCACTATTTCTTCCAATGTTTTGCTTTCATAACTGTACATTAGGATGACTTGCAGAAATTTTATATCAATGCCTCCAACCCTCCCACCCTACCCAGTCCTTAGAGATTTTGATTTCATTGGTCTACAATAGTGTCTAGGCATCATTTTTTTTTAAAGTTTCACAAGTGATTATGACTGCAACCACATGATAAAGTTACCTTTGCTCCACGACTCCTGAGAAAGGAACAATAAAAGTTTTTTTCATTAGTATACGTAGGAAATAGTGAGTGGCTTCTTTTCCCCTTTTGTTTTTAACCGGAAGAGTAAAAGATAGACAGTAATTAGCTTGTTTCTAATATTTTTGCTCATCCAGACAATCTGGACTCAGAAGATTCATGAAAGACTTTTTTGCCCCTTTTGAAGTATCGTGCATCATTTTACTATTCCTTTCTCGATGAGATAAATTTTACAATCCATGACACACTTTTCTCCATTCTTGTCAGATGCCTTAGCTTGCAACATTTTCTTTTGTTCTTCTGTCTTCATAGGCATTTCAGCATTAGCTCATCATTTTCGGGAAGGAATTGAAAATGTTTTGAATTCTAATTCTCTCCTAGATATGGGATCTTGCCATTAAAAGATGCAAACCATTACCCAGAAATTATGACAGTTTGTCCACAAGTTCTTTGCTTGTTTGTAGATAAAAGATACTTGATGTCTCTCATATTTTAAGGCATACATTTTCAAAAATTTAGCATACTGATTTAAAAGGCCAGTTATCTCTTACTGGTTCTAGAGTATACTATGCTTCTTTGTATCAAGTAGATTTTAAAGTCTTGAGGCCTCAACATATTAAAGAGTCATCTTTATTCTCCTAGAGCAGGAAGAATTTCCCCTCATTGAGAAAAGTCATTCAATCAACAATTATTTAGTGAGTGTTACAATGCGATAGGTCCTGTTCCAGATAGTGGGGGTACATCGGAAGGCAAGGCAGATGAAGGACTTACATTGAATGAAACTTATACTTTAGCAAATATTTCTTTTGATTAAATTCAGAGAAGTGGGATTAAGGAAAAATAATTGACTATAAGCAAGTGTAAAAACAATTTCCAGTAGATGATTAGCTGTATTATAAAGACAATGATAAATACTTATTAAAGAATATAGGTCCTAAATATGAGGTGTTCACTGTACAATTCTTGCAACTTTTATGAATGTTTAAAAATGTTTATAATAAAATGTTTAAAAAAGTCCAAAAGAAGAAAAAATATGTCTATCAAAATAAATATTAATATTTTAACTAAATAAATTTAAAGGCAAATTTCAGCCTAGGAAAAACATTTTCAGCTAATATAGCAAGGGATTTACTCTCCAAATATACAGTGTGATTACAAATCACTGAGAAAACACTGGCTTTTTATTATAAAAAGGGGACAAGTAGAAAACACAGAAACAAAGTAAATAACAAAAGAGCAAACTTAATATTAATGAAAAACATACAAATTAAAACATGACATTTTCTTTAGGGGTTATTAAACATTAAGCCTAAAAATTTATTAATGCTTTGATATTGGATATAATGAAATTCCTTCTTGGGTAGGAGGGAAAATGATAGAGTTTAAATTAGCAACATTTCTGAGAAGTAATTGCGACATATATATCATAAGCTTTAAGAAACATTCCTCCTTTTGACCTAGTAATATCACTTCTAGAAATGACTTCTAAGAAGGTAATTAAAGACGCAATCAAGGTTTTATGTTGGGAGAGCATTTTAAAACTCCTTATAACAGTAAAACAGAAGAAAACGAAATGTCCAACAATAGAAGAGCACTTAAATCATGCAACTGTTACCGTAAGAAATGTGAAGTATTTATTAGCCATCGTTTTTCAAACAATGAATGAATGTAGAAATTCAAACTATTTGAATGAATGTAGAAATGCACATGATATAACATTAGGGAAAGATCACTATGTAATATCTTGCCATTTAAAAAAAGACAAAAATATATATTTCTAGGAAAAAATGAAACATGTATTTAAAAGCAGCAATAGTGATTTTCATTGGGTGGTTTTAATTTCCCCTTTATTATTTTATACTCTATAAACATTATGGCTATTTTTTAAAAAGGTCATTTTCAGCAAAACATACACAAACAATTGGCTCAGAAAAGATTATAAAATATTCAGCCTATCTGCTTATTAAATGATCACTGCACATATAATACTTTAATAAAGGTACATGAGCATTTAAGAATGTTGCTGCTCCATTTTTCTACAATTGAGGAGGGTTAGAAAGAGGTGAAGAGTCCTCTATTGCAGCCACAAACCAGTATGGAAGTCAGTGATCTGTAATGCAGAGTCAATCCACATAGGCTATCAAGTGGTCTTGTAAAGAGAAGTCTTCTGTTTGCTGGCACAGAGGAACCAAGAGGTACACGAAGGCTCTTACAGCCAGCCCCATGCACCTTTCACACTTTCCCTCAGTTTTCTGGAATTTTAGAGTTTTGAATAAATAAAGCATTGTGGCTCACACTGTAGTCTGCTACATATATTTTCTTGCAAGTTTGGTATCATGGTCCCCATTTTTTTTAAAGAGGAAACTGAATTTCCTAGGGATTAGATAACTTTCTCACGCCCACCAGTCCATAAATGTCAAAGGTAGGACAAATTTTGGCAGCTACAAATTTTGTTATTTTTGTACTATTGCAGTTTATCTACAAGGCTATTAACTCAATCAGGGGATAATAATTTAGAAAACAAAATGCATTATTCTTTGGTTTACATTTCTCAAACTATGAATGCTTTAAATTATGAAACTGATTATAATTAAGGCAAAATGTTGAGAAAATAATTATATTACATTATTCTGCAAAATGTGCTTTTATCCATTTGGAAAAGCACTACTAATAGTTTGGAGAAAGTTTCATCACCTTGCCTAATGGTTAGAATGATCTAGTGAGCCAGGGTGGGGTGGAAAAGGCTCATTCCCATGTTACTGCTCTAGGGATTTTCCTTCTGAAGATCTGATGGAGATCTGGAATGTGTAGTTTTTACAGCTGCCTCAAATGATTCTTATGCTTGGACTGCTTAGGGAAACTATGTTTCTAGGTCAATTGATTTCAAACTTCAGGGCATATATGTGTCTCCCTTCTAGCTTAAAAATATAGTTTCTTGTTCAGCAAGTCTAGGGTGTGGCCCAGAAGTGTGCATACTGCACACACACTTCAGATAATTCCTATAAGGCTGGTCTACAGATTGCTCTTTAAGAAACCTGCTTTATGGTCAGGTGTGGTGGCTCAGGCCTGTAATCCTGGCACTTTAGGAGGCCAAGGCAGGCGGAGCATTTGAGGTCAGGAGTTCAAGACCAGCCTGGCCAACATGGTGAAACCCTGTCTCTACTAAAAATACAAAAGAATTAGCTGGACTTGGTGGTGCGTGCCTGTAATCCCATCTACTCCAGAGGCTGAGGCATGAGAATTGCTTGAACCTGGGAGATGGAGGTTGCAGTGAACCGAGATGGCAGCATTGTACTGCAGACTGGGCAACACAGTGAGACTCTGTAAAAAAAAACAACAATAAAAACAAAACAACAACAACAACAAAAAACCTAAAATCTGCTTTATTATAATTTTTATAAAGCATTTGCTATATATGATATTGAGGGGCATATAAAAGTAGAAGATGCATCTTTCATGGCTGAAAGGTTGCAGCGGAGAGGAAACAAAACAACAACAACAATACCATTTATAAAAATGAAAAGAAAAATTCACAATGGAATGGAATTCACAAAGCAGAGGCATGAATAGCTAAAGAATAAACCCCCAAAAGGCATGGCCCTTAACTTGGTTAATGAAGAATGTCTGTGGTTCATGGGGAAATGAGAGACTTCCAAATTGAGGGAAGCAGGAAGAGAAACCAAAGCAGAAAAAAAAGCAAGGCAATAGAATGAGATGGAAAATAAAAACTGTATTTGGGGAGGAAGCATGGGCCCTCATGACCACATGGCCTCTGAGCAGCTCAGCTTGACACCTTGAAGGGTTGGCCAGTGGAGAGCCACTGACAGGACATAATGAGTGGTGCCCGCCTGTGATAGATAGCAGTGTATACATTGACCTTTCAAAGGTTTAACGATCTTTTATAATAAGTTAGGGTTGATGTACATTAGATAGACTGATTGTTGAGTCTTTATTCACCCCAACTTTCAGCAGCCTTGGTTGATTGATTATAGCTTTGCCTGCCTTCCCAAATTGCCCCCTTCAACATGATGTGCCTAAGCCTCTATGAAGAAAAAAGAGGAAGCTTCAGTTTGCAGATTTTTAGAGTACGGATTAAAACTCAGATTTCAGAGCCAGACCTACATATTTTTCAGAAATCCAAATTTAAGATAATGTCCCCAGACCCATCTTATGTAACTTAAAGTTGAACACTAAGGCTACATGTTAAAATCAAATTTCTCCCCCATCTATACATGTATTTATTTACACAGGCAAGCAAACAGAAATCCATGGGCAACATTCTAAATCAGTCCTTCTGGGCTACTATGATGAGAAACATTTTCATGAATCTTCTTAGGTCATTGTGATACTTTTCTACTTCAGGTTATTGCAGGATATTTCGATCTGAGAGAAACTCTTCAAGTCTATATGTGTTTGGTTTTTTGGGGTTTTTTTTTTGTAGATTTTTTCCTTTTTTTCTCTCTTATATCCTAAACACTTTTTAAGACCATAACCATGAACGAATATTTACCAGACTGGACCAGAGGTCATTTTACTCTCCAGTGATGGCCAGTGTTCCTATTTATGAAGGATATTACGGTTTTATCCTTACCTGTGCTGAGAGACTAAAAAAAAATGATTATCTTTATAATGTTCACTGTGTATAATGGCCTTGCTCATATAACCAGATACAGATAATTAGCCATGACTGTATTAATTAATCTTTCAAAAAGGTAAGAACTCCAGCATACACATTTATGGAATTAGAAAGATGCATGTTGATTTTAGCTGAATGGGTCAAATAAGTATGTGTGAAGAAAAGAAACATTTGAGAGCAAAAAGTACTGCACACACTAAAGAATTATTTCTCATTTGGTAATCCAAACCCTGACTGTGTGTGTGTGTGTGTGTGTGTGTGTGTGTGTGACTTTAGACAACTGAAGACTTAGCTATGAGAATTATCTGTAGATTCATCATTATCTGCTATCATATTGTGATGTCCTGTTAAATAATAAATGTAAATGCAGTAGAATTTGTTAGAAATGTATTTAACATAAATATAATACAACAGCTAAATAACAAGAGCCTCATAAATATTACTTGTGCACTAAGAAAAGTGAATCCTGGAGTGAAAGGAGAGGAAGATTTGCTGGACCAAGTTTTTACCTTTATAATTTCAACCTGTAGACAGTTGGCATCGGGACTCGCATCTCTAATTCAAATGTTCTGGGAGATTACAAGTCTAAATCTCTGCCACAACAAGCAGGAGGGAGGATAAGAGGTCTGCATAACATTCCATTTGGGAAGATAGATAGCTTCAGTTGGAATTGGAATGTTCAAGCAGTCTAAATCAACACACACGTTTCCTTTTGAGTCATAATCAGATAAATGGTAGGTGATGACCACAGGGAGGAAAAAGAAAAGTCCAGAAAATAATGTTTATGAATTTAAAATTTTCAGAAAAATAATATGAAATATCTATTGAAATTTGTCCCTTACTAATTTAGCATAAGACATTACTGTCCAGCAGTCAAACCAACGTATGTGAAAATGTTAGGACCTAAAATGCCCATAAAAGCTTTTGAGACTTGTGAAGATGCCATTTGTTGTTTAAACGTGCACCAAAAAAAAAAAAAAAAAAAAAAATGAAATAACTAAGCCTCATCCCAGTATAAGACCTACGACATGTTCATAATAAACTCTACAGGCCCTGTGAGGCTCTTAGGCAATACAAACACAACTGTTTGAAATGCTTGTTTCTGAACCACTATTTTTGTGTTCATTTACCCAGTACAGATGTTATGGCTCATTAAGAACCAAATGGTTTGTGTAGGTGGCCATGTTTTCATGGTCAAAACAGATCATACAGAGATACAAGTATCCATTTCACTGTTGTTCTCATCCTAGTAATGATGATAGATAGGAATGTATGTAGTTTAACTCAGTACCTATTGAAGAACTATTTTATATATATATATATATATATATATATATATATATATATATATATATATATATATATATATCTACCTATCTATATGAGAGATGAAGAAAAGACAGACTCTGGTCTCATTTTAAATGAAGAAACAAGTAGAATTTCACTTTGAATTGTATCATTAGAGGAGAAATCTTCTCCAGAAAAATAGTAACCTTAATCCTTAAAGCCAGACCATGCCATTATTGAGATAGCTCTAGTGCCCTTTCTCAAGTCAGCCTGATAGGTATGGCCAGGTTAGCAATTCCCCTAAATCACGCACATTTACAGTTACAGGCATAGTCAGAAAGGCTTGTAACTGGAGGCAGTGGTAGAAATTGAGAACATTTTTATGTGATTCCTGGATTAGTGAGAGTTGCAACCTCTGCTGCAATCTAACTGAGACCCTTTAATAACCTGGAACAATGAACCCTGAAAGAAAGCAAAAATGATAAAAGGCAGGGACAATTTTGTGGGCAGTTAGACTCTTTTGGGTAAATCTTACGATTGATCAAATGCAAGAGTTAACAGGAAAGACATGTATTTTTCATATGGCACAAAAATATTTGTTGTTGATGATTCAATAGATCATCAAAGTAACACCGGGACACAGATAAACAATGCACTTGCTTGCCATGGTGATACTATTTATGTTGACAGGGATGTCTGAAATGAGATTTTCTGTAGGTGCCCTTTGTATATATTGTTTTTTGTTGTTGTTGTTGTTTGTTTAACAAGCATTAACTGGCTGCCTCCACAAAAATACATAGCAACTTTACTCTTCACATCAAGATGAAATTAGCTCCTAGGGGCCAGGAGTGGTATAGCTCACACCTGTAATCCCAACACTTTGGGAGGCTGAGGCCAAGGTGGGAGGATTGCTTGAGGCTTGGAGTTTGAGACCAGCATGAGCAAGATAGGAAGACCCCCATCTCTAAAAAAATAAAAAATAAATAAATAAATAGAAAAATAAAATTCCTGGTGCAGTGGCATATGCCTATAGTCCTAGCTACTCAGGAGGCTGAGGCAGGAGTATCACTTGGGCCCAGAAGTTCCAGGTTACAGTGAAGCATGATCTTGCCACCAAACTCTAGCCTTGGTGACAGAGCAAGACCTGTCTCAAAAAAAAAAAATAAAGAAAAAAAAGAGTCAAATGAATACTTTTTGGGGTGAGCATGGGATGATTTAGTTATTTCCTGAAACTTCAGCTGCTTCACTGGCAGATTCTCTCTCTTTTGCTTTGGTTTAGGATTTTCTCAAAAACAATGATTGAGAAAGAAAGAAAATGAAATGTAAAGAATACTGTTTTGAGGCTCAGTAAGACTTCCTTTTGCATAGACCAGGGGCTAGGAAAAAGATGTTGGAAGTTTTAAACATATGTATATTCTATTCCCCCTCTCCCTTTTCTTACTAGCAATTTGTACCCCACATCTCTTCCTAAGTGGATCTTCTGTTAAAAACCTTTAATGACATTCACCAATTTTTTACTCTTCTAGGTTAGAATATTTCAATTATCATTCTGTAGTTTTAGAACTTTAATACAGTTTTCTGCCCTTAATTTAATGTTGACAATATAGTTTATTTTTAAAAAATAATTTTAAAGCAACTATTATTTTACACTTAAGGGTGCTCATTAGGTATTACTTAATCTAGTTCATTTTAATATGCCTGTCTGAGACAGAAGGAGATTAGCACACTAGGCCCCGGACTTTTCCAAGCTTGCTTCCATAAGCCAGCAGAAAAGGTAAAGTAAGGCAATTCTATGCTAAGAGCTCATAGTAATATAGAGGAAGATGTTTTTCCAGCAGCAAATCCAAGCTTTAGGTGCTTGACTCCATCAAAATCTGTTATTTGTTCCTTTAGGAATTTATCTCACTAAAGCATTTATGATCAATTAGTCACTGGCTCTCATATCATTCTTGTAACATATGGCCTATTTATGGTGCCTGGATTCCTAGAATGTGTCATGTTCTTTCTAGTAGAGCCTTCACACATGACATTTTTTTTTGTCTGGAATGCTATTCCCAGCTTCTCTTCGTGGCATTGAAACTGCTTTTGCAAAGATAATAGCAGTGAGAGAAATTGAACACAGCAGACTCCATGTGGCTTCCATCCTCACAGGCTGGCTGGGCTTTGCTTCTTCCTAGGCATTAGCTAAGCTAACCATGGGAGGAATTTAGTCGATAGTGTAACATGGAAGCAAGGATAATAATAGTTCCTCCCTAAAACTAAAACCCTCCTTGCTTAGGGACTGAAAATGAATGAAAGGCCATGAGATTAAGATAATTGGAGATTTGGAGGGGCCTGAATTCTGCTAAGATGTAGGCATAATACCTTACTGCTTCAGAGTCATGTGGCCAAAGGTCACAAGATTTGTGACTTCCCTAACTGCTCTCACAGATAATACCATTATTATGGAACCTAAGATTAGCCTTTTGAGATTTTTTTTTTTTTTCTCAGGCTTTTGCATTCTGGCAACCAACTGATGCCAACAGGACTTGTGACTCGTGACTCAACTTGTCCTGTGGCCCCTCATCCAGAGGCAGACTCAATGCATGAGGGATGTTTTCCACACACCTATGATTTCATCCCCAACCAATCAGCAACACTCATTCTCTAGCCCCCTGCTCTTGAGAAACCCTAAGCTCTCAGCCTTTGGGGAGACTGATTTGAGTGATAACTCCATTTCTCTCACATGGCAAGCCTCACATTAATTAAACTCTTTCTTTACTGCGGTACCACAGTCTCAGTGAACTGATTTTGTCTGTGCAGTGGTCAGGTGATTACAGGATTTTTTATAATATTCAAATTCCCACTTAATGATTATCTCCTCCAGTCAGGTCTCCCTTTACTATCTGAGCCAATTAATGTCTCTCTGCATCTGGGCCAATTTGTGTCTCTCCCCATTATTCTCTATACTAGCATCCTCTTATTAGCTCCATGGCACTCACACACATTTGTTATTATGCATCTTTAAATTTGTTTTGAATTTTTCATTTGTATGTCCTTCCCCTCCCTACTCCTTGCCTGGAGCATAGTAGCTGCTTGATACACTTTGTTCTGTAAACAAAAGAACAAAGAAGCTAATTCCTTAACATGCACCACTCTTTCACTGATAACTTCAGTTCTCTCCAGCAGGTAGCCTCAAAAGAATAAAATTAAAATTTTATGAATCAAAAATAGAAATTATTTACTCTTTGAGCATTTGTATGTTATAGTAAAAGTAATAATGAGGATGAAGACTCGTACTTAGAAGTGTTTACTGTGTGTCAGGATGTGTTGCGTAGTTTATTTTATTGAATTCTCATTAACAACAACAAAATGAAGAAGAAAGCAGAAGTGAAGCTTTTGAAGCTTAAGCTGCCAGGTCCTTGCTTGGACAGCCTCCTTCCAAACCCCAGAAAGAGAGGTTTCTGAGCTGTGTGCCTGTGGGCACTTTGTATGTATGCTTTTTCTTTTTTTCTTTTTTTTTTTTTTTAAGACGGAGTCTCTCTCTGTCACCCAGGCTGGAGTGCAGTGGTACGACCTCAGCTCACTGCAAGCTCTGACTCCCGGGTTCACGCCATTCTTCTCCCTCAGCCTCCCGAGTAGCTGGGACTACAGGTGCCCGCCACCATGCCCGGCTAATTTTTTGTATTTTTAGTAGAGACGGGGTTTCACTGTGTTAGCCAGGATGGCCTCGATCTCCTGACCTCGTGATCCACCCACCTCGGCCTCCGAAAGTGCTGGGATTACAGGCGTGAGCCACTGCGCCTGGCCATATGTATGCTTTTTTTTTTTTTTTTAATAAAGAGACACCTTTCCCTATTATATAATCTAATCTTCAGACTCTATAACACATGAATTCATTCCAAAAGTATACTTAGAATCCCTGTTTTACAGATGAAGAAACTGAAACATTGAATTCAAGTTAACAAGAACTAGGAACAGATGAAGAAATGTCCTGGACCCTGATCATATAACCCTAGAAATTATGATTTTAACCATTACATTGCATGGCAATGTGAACCAAATATAAAATTCTAATACTCCCCAATCAACTGAAAGAACCTGCCTTGGCCAAGGGGATCCCAAAGAAACATGAAAAACTGGTTCAGGCCATGATGGGAAGGGGGGCAATGGACCTGCCTCACTCTATTCTCCTCCTTTTGGAGTTTGGGCACCACTGACCAGTGTTAATGTTAAAATAGAGATCATAAGAGATGAAACAGATTATTCGTAGCAATAAGATACTCAGCTCCAACCTGACTCTGGTATAGCATCACATGACGGAAAGCAGGCCCTGAAGGAAATCAAAGTATTTTACCTTAAAATATATTTTCTTTGACAGATTTTGAAATGGACTTGCAAAGCCATCTCTTGGGGAAATGTGGGGGTTTGGGGTTTTGAAGGAGGCAGTGCAAGCGAGGACCTGGCAGCTTAAGCTTCAAAAGCTTCACTTCTGCTTTCTTCTTCATTTTGTTGTTGTTAATGAGAATTCAATAAAATAAACTAAGTAGCACATCCTGACACACAGTAAACTTTCCTTTCCTTGGTAGGTCTTTTCCAGAGAGTCTGACATCTTGTAAGGTCAGATAAGAGACATTTACTGTCTATCATCTCTGAAGCCTGTTATTTAGAGGCTTCTTCTATATAACAAGAACCTTGGCTTTCACAATCGCCCTTATTTTAACTCAAGCATTTCTTTATGATGACTTCAACTCTTCCTGCAAAGCTTAACTCTTTCTACCAATTGTCAGTCAGGAAATCTTTGAAGCCACCTATGACCTGGAAGCCCCTTCCCACCACCCCCAGCTTCTAGGTATTCTGCCATTCTGGGCTGAACCAATATATACATATACATATTGACTTATGTCTTTGCCTGTAACTTGTGTCTCTCTAAAATGTATAAAACCAAGCTGTAACCCAACCTCCTGGGCACATGTTCTCAAGACCTCCGTAGGCTGTGTCATCAGCCATGGTCACTCAAATATGAGGCTCAGAATAAACTTGTTTAAATGTTTTACAGAGTTTGGCATTTTTTGTGAACAGTAGATGGCAAATAGATGCACATTAGTAAAATATAAGGACTATGAAGACATGGCTAATATTTCTACTGATAAGACTCTTCCTTGAAAGAAAAAAGAGCTTAGTAATATGGCAGAATGAATTTTAAACACTTAGAATCAACAATTGATGTGCCCTTATTATATTTTCCCAATACTGGCCTCTATTTCCTGGGATCCCCTAGCTCAGAACTTTGACTCACATTGCTACAGCTTGGCTTTCTTTCATTTAACAGCGAGTCAGCTCCTTGGTTACTTTCCTAAGCTACCAAAAAGGGCAGATAGCTCTGCTTCCTACTGCCTTAATTCTGCAACTTCTTCGAACTCCTATAAAGCTAGGTGATGGTATCCTAGGAAAATGTTCTGTTGTACAACAACCTTTGTGCGTTCATTGTTGGATTGCATGGTAGGGAGAAACAAACAAAAACCCCACAAAAACAAACAAATGATGTATCTTATGACAAGCTGCCCTCCAAAATGTTTTACCTTTTCTCCAGCAGTAAAATGGGGATAATACCCATGCACATCTACCACACTGGATATTTTCAGATAAATGACACAATAAATATACAGGCATTTTGGAATTAGGAGAGATATATAAACACAAAAATCGTTATACCACCGGCAAGTGATTGGATGTGCATTAGAAATATCCACATCTTTCTCAAGATAGTAGATATTAGCTATAGTAAATGAGCTTAGTTGGTTAGACCAGCTGACCTGCTAAAAGGTGATAGTGAGAGTAAAAAAATCAACAGTTCAGTATACTCAGTTTAGATTAATAGAGATACTTATTATATTTATCTCATAAAAATTAATGTATTCAGATTAAATAGGTAACCCCAGCAAACTACCTAAAACACTGATGCAGGCTAAAAAGATAGGCAAGAATCTGTGTATAGTTTGCTTACTGTTCATCCTCACTTCTGTGAAAGAGACCCAGAGGCTCATTCATTAATTCTTCCATTCATCCAACAACTATATTTCTGGAGCTAGTGCTAGGTGACAGACTTTCTGCCTTGTCCCAAGGACAGAGTAGTGGGCAAAAATAGCCACATTCCTTTTATCACAAAAAGTGTAGTCCAAGAGGAAAGCAGACATTAATTAAATAATCACACTAATGAATTCATTATTTCAAATGGAGTTACATGCTTTCAAAAAGAGGGCAATGTGGTACTGTAAGAATTGATAGCACAGTACATAATTTAGAGGTTGGGAAAGATTTCCCTAAGGAAATGAATGATCAAATGCTAATGAACAGGACTTCACTTCGCTAGGGAAAGGAGGTGGGCAGGAAGCATTCTAAGCAGGGGAAACAGCATGGACAATGTGGGACATTTCTGTCACAGAAAGATGACTGGCATTCCTGCCATCCTGAGAGCCAGAGGGTGTGTGGGTTAAGATAAGAATAAAGAGAGAGGCAGAGTCAGACTATAAAATACCACCAAGCCTCCTCCAAAGATTTCAGTCTTTATCATAAGAGTAATGGAAAGCCATTGAATGGTTTAAGGGTGTGGTGGTAGTAGGATGAAGGAGTAATCATTTTGTTTGTGATTTAAAATATCTTCTGATTTAGTGGACAAAATGAATTAGATTGAGCCCAGTAGACAAAAGGAGACCAAAAAGAAGACTATTGTAGGCAAGAGATGACAGTATCTTCGACTAAGATATTGGCAGGTCATACAGAGGGAAGTTGCCAGACTCCAGGGTTACCTGTGATTTGATGCTGCAGGGAGGGTGGAGATTGCAAGAGAAGGATTAGGAATGCTTCCCAGACCTCAAACACCTAAAGTCCACCGAAGTACTTATATGACACTATTCTACAAAGAGTGAATATTTATGGATGGACCTGATTTCTTTGCTACCTTGCTTTATTGATTTAATACATAGTAGTGTGCTCTCTCTATGCCAATGTTTGTGCCAGTTAAACCAACTCTGCAGTTGGTCCTAGCCTACCAACTGCTAAGTTCCATTGGGCCATCATCTTTAAAGTAGTCTCATCTATGTTCCAAGGAAGGTGTACAGAATTCTATTTTGTGTGCACAAGATAGCTATCTATTTCTTCTACTGGTGGAACACTTTATTTTCAAAGCAAGCCTTATATCTGTTATGCTTTTTACTGAAAAAACTAAATATGTTCTGATTTTGTAGAAAACTCAGCTACTATTATTGTCTTCCGAAAAGTGCCCAATTTTTGTGGTTTATTTCACAGAAAGGCATAGCTGGATGTAAGAAATGATTATAGAGGTGTAACATGCCCACTATCAAACTCCAGTCTCAGGCAGCATTCAAGACACCTACAAAGCAACAGGACTTTTTTATCACTACACCTGATAAGGAAGCAAATTCCCATTTAGGTCTACAAATGCAGGTGCTCGTTATCTGGTTTTGATTATTTCTAGAAACATAAATAACTGTATTTACTGGGATATTCATGCTTTGCTATGCCTTGCCAGTGGTTTGTGTTGACAACTAAAGATACACAGTTGGCCATTTGTACCAGACAATTCCTCCTGAATAAGAGTATCCGTTCCTGATATCCAACATAAAGGGAGTATAATAAGTACAAACTATCCATAGGCTACCAATAATAACAAACCAAGTTGTCAAAGACTAGAGTATATTTTATCTTTCCTTGATATTTACAAATGCCTTTCATAAGAAAAAATATTTTTTGTTTAAAAACCTGGATTTATAAGTGGTGATTTTGGAGGACATCTGTATGTGTCTCAAAAAAACACAGCTGGTATATGCTGAAATAAATGTCAAAATACATTATTTTATTGCTGTTTAGCATGAAATTATGTTTTTTATCTGACAAACCTAACTTCTCATTATAAGTGGAAGATGCTATGATTCCAGATGTTTGTTAGATTCAATTCAACAAATACTCAACATTATTTATGTTATTCAGGGAAAGAGATCTAGGAAAGAACTTTAAAAGGAGTTAGGCCTTTGTACTGAAAGAGCTACAGTCTAAATGAGAATCACTTAAGTAACAGTTAGATTAATATTAAGGACAAACTTCAGTTCTCTGGCCTCGAAATATCCTCAAAAGTAAGGCTAATTAAAGTGATTCAGATTTCTAAGAAGTAAGATTTATTTATGTATGCATTAAGGTTTTTGTGTGTGTATTTTTGGGATATTTTAAAATAAATATGCGTTTCCAATGGTGGGAGTTAATTGCAACTAGTATAAACTCCCATTTTAACGATTATTGTTCAATAACCATTTCTGTGTAACAGTATTGTAATATCCAGTATCATTTCCAGCAGTTGGCTCTTATTAATATTACTATATCTGTCAGATATAATAAAATCTGTTTAGATTGAATCCTGTAACAAATGCTTTCATAAGTCACCGTATGCTTAGCAATTATCTTTTATTTGAAGATTTGTACAATATTGAATATTCCCAATGAAATTAGATTTTTGCTAAGTGACATTTTGATGATATTCTGGTACCTACTTGATCTGTTTTTATCTGTTGACATTCCTTTCTTTAAAAAAAAGATATCGATTTGATCTTGTGTACTTCCCAAACTTTTGGAGTTGTAAGGTGGCCAGGCATGATCTTTAAATAAGTATTCATTCCTACTAATGGAATGTGTATTAATTTTCTTGCATAGCATGATTTGATGTAATTAGTTAAACATGTCAATACATAAGTGGGGTGTCCAGTTAGCTTCAAAATTAGGATAAAGTAGGTATCACCAAAAATAAATCACCTATTAATGAAAATGTTTTACTGTTTCTGAGAGTAGATGATTAGTGAAACACATTTCATCAACATACTGCCAGTTAATTTTTATTAAAACTTGCCAAATAGAAAATAAATCTTTAATTGAAATGGAAAGCAAAGGAGCTGAATATGAGCTAGCAAATGCTCTGTTGAATCTGTCTTTCTTTAGCTCAAAAAAAAAAAAAATCCGAAGAGGGAATAGTGACTTTTCACTTTTTATGAGGTTAAGATTATTTTCTGAATATTATACAATATTCCCTTTTTTGGGATGCCTTCCACTTGTATTCAAATTAAAAATAATGTTAATAATAAAATAATATAATGTTAATAATAAATTAACATTGGCTGTGATGAGAAAATTACATGATT
The DNA here is from genome assembly GCF_028878055.3 of Symphalangus syndactylus. Classification (NCBI taxonomy): domain Eukaryota; kingdom Metazoa; phylum Chordata; class Mammalia; order Primates; family Hylobatidae; genus Symphalangus; species Symphalangus syndactylus. The sequence continues at coordinate 41,382,308 of NC_072443.2, read as the reverse complement.
ATCTTTGCCTTAGAGCAATTTATAATTCCGTTAAGTAGATTGTCTTGTCAACAGAATAAAAATGATCAGTTAATGTTTTGTCATCACACTTAAGAGACAGAAAACACTTTCCAATTCTAAACACGCTTGAAAATCTCAGTGAAACCGAATGAAACAGTGACACCAATTTGCCATTGAATAGAATTAGATGATAAATAAGTTTGTACTTAGAAATAAACTTATTGCTGAAAACATCCCAAACAATGCATTTTGGAAATTTTAATTTTAACTTTGAATATTAATTTTGTTTGTTGTTTTCCTCCATAAGACTCAAAGTGAAGTAGCTGAGGTGTTTTAGTTTTTGTTTCCCTTTTTTTTTCTTTTATTAGTGTTTTTAACTTAATAGATCCTGCATCTTCCTGGTCCTCAGAATGTTATTCCTATTAGGCGTTTCTGCAATTCCGAAAACTAAATTTCTCATTTTTTGTGTGTTTAATATGTGTGTGTTTGTGTGCATGTGGATACATAGAACAAAAAGCTGAATTATTTGCCTTAGTTTTTGTCAGTTGAAACAAATACTTCGTTTTTGAAGGAACCACTTTTTTAAAAAACAATTGAAAAGGGAGGAGTCAACAAATCTAACTCAGTAACCAAACAGACCTTAAATGTGGGCAAGTCTAACTGTATCCTTAGTCTGACTCTTCTAACTTCTCATGAAAATATAACTCTAACTGGAGCTACCTGGATGCAACTGCTTTGCTCATTTTATTAGACGAGCATCTCTTGACCTCCATCTTTCCCAGTATTTAACTCAATTCTGATTAGTCCCTCTTCCTTCTCTTAACAGTCACTTCTCTTTCATCAGGTTCTGGCACACAATTACATGCATGGTGCCAAAGGAACCATTTTTGGCATTTGCAATAGATATTTCCTGGATTAATCTATTCCATTTTTAAGATTTAAAAATATATTTGTAATAACTTTGGTCCTGCAGGGGCAGAAAGGTGTGATACTTTTTCTCACCCATCATAAGTGGGTGAATGTTTCTCATCCAACACTCTCATAAACTAAACACAGTTTAACAAGAGAAAAGCACAATAAATTTATTAATCAAAATTTTATGTAACACAAGAGCCTTTAGAAATGAAGACCCAAATTCCAGGGAAAACTGTCCACATTTATGCTTAGATTCTATGAAGAATGGACAGCTGTGTAGAAATGTGATTAGATAAAAGGATGTATCTAATGGTAATAAAGTAAGAGGGGGAACCCAGCTAGGCCCGTCTGATCAGATTCTTTCTGGCCTCTCTGTAGCACTTCTTTCTTCTGGGTATGAGGCACTAACCACCTGCAACGAGGGTCTTCAAGGGAAAAGGGAGAGAGTTACCTTTCTAGGTTTTATGCCATGCTTTGAAGAAGACGAGTTCTAGCTTCTGTAACCAGCCTTGGAGAAAAGAAGTACTGATTTCTATGTTTCACTTCCAGGGAGAGAGAGAGGTAGGAGACATGACTGGAGAAGATCAGAAAGACCTCACTTCTGAGGTCTTCCAATCTCCTTCAGTTTAAAATACTCAGCATGCCAAAGTATCATACTTTGGGGTAGCGGGTTCTGAGCCCTAAGTTTTCTAATGTGTTCTGTTGTACATACCTCAAATAAAAAAACAAAATCCTGAAAGACTAAGATGAAAAATCTGATGTAAAAGAAAGGTATGAAGGAAAGATAAAACTAAGAAAGAGGTGATGCAAACAGAAAAATAAAGTATAATCTCAGTGTGATCAAACATTATTAAATGAGGAACTATTTTTAAGCCAGAAAGAATATTAATCTACCTATTAGAAACCTATTTTTGTATGTCTTAATATAAATTAAAAGCATTAATACTGTGACGTTACAATATCTGCTTTGAGTGTTTTTATAAATTGCTTATTACTAAAGAGAATAAACCTCATATAACAAGAAAGAAATAGGTAGGGAGGTATTCAGAAAATAAATAAGAGAAAAAGTGTTTCCACTCTATTGTGCCTTTTCTTATCCTCTCATTTATGTGTAAACTACTCCCAAGTCTTTCAGGAGTAGCATCTTCTCAGACATGAAGGATGTATATGCCCAAACCATGCACCTAGGCCATCAAGGGATGAGGCTCCAGTCCCAGCAGAGAGTTCCTCTTCCTGGACAGTACCCCTAAGCTAGCCAACATCTGCATGATATGATTTTACTCTTCAGCCTTCTTCTACTTCTCAAGCTCCTTGTTAAGTGACTTGTTAGGAATGCTTCCCAGACCTCGAATACCTAAAGTCCACCGAGGTACTTATATGACACTATTCTACAAAGAGTGAACATTTATGGATGGACCTGATTTCTTTGCTACCTTGCTTTATTGATTTAATACATAGTAGTGTGCTCTCTCTATGCCAATGTTTGTGCCAGTTAAACCAACTCTGCAGTTGGTCCTAGCCTACCAACTGCTAAGTTCCATTGGGCCATCATCTTTAAAGTAGTCTCATCTATGTTCCAAGGAAGGTGTAAGAATTCTATTTTGTGTGCACAAGATAGCTATCTTGTTAGTGATCTTGAACTCGGTGTCTTTATATTTCACCATCAACTAATGCACATTTTTAACAAAATCTGAACTCAGAACTTAATATCTTCTTAATTGATCTGCCAGAAAGTAGTTAAATTTAGTAAATAATTTTCTCCTCTGTCTATTGAAAACCAAACTGTTTGACACATTTTAATGCATTTAAGGAAAGGATAAAATACTTGCAGATACTAGGGGAAATTCATTACTAGGCAACTATTCTAGAACAGCAAACCCATGTATTCTTGATAATTACTTTAAATTACCTAAACTCTCCAATTTTAATAAAATGTTATTAGCGTCATCCATTATTTGTTCTTGTCCCTTACAATTTGTTTTACATTAAGAAATAGGCATATTAATATTGATATGGTTTGGCCATTTCTCCACCCAAATCTCATCTTGAATTGTAGCTCCCATAATTCCCACGTGTTGTGGGAGGGACCCCATGAGAGATAATTGAATCATGGGGGTGGTTTCCCCCCATACTCTTCTCGTGGTAGACAGTAAGTCTCACCAGATCTGATGACTTGAAAAGGAATTTCCTGTTTTGCTTGGCTCTCATTCTCTCTTGCCTGCCACTATGTAAGATGTGCCTTTCACCTTCTGCCATGATTGTGAAGCCCCGCCGGCCACGTGGAACTGTGAGTCCATGAAGCCTCTTTTTCTTTATAAATTCCCCAGTCTCAGGCATGTCTTTATCAGCAGCTTGAAAATGGACTAATACAAATATTAACCTTACGAACAAGCCCATTTTGCAAAACAGACCTGCTGTATGCAATCCGTGAAGCAGATGAATTCAGCAATCACCAGCTAAGTGAGTATATATGCACTTTGGATTTCAAGAGATCAGGGCTAAGTTGCTGATGTGGGCAAGTCACACAGTCAGCTCATAAAGTCTTAATAAAACATGCATTGTACTTTTTACATTCTAGTATACTAAAATCTACAGCATCCTTTAGAAACTTTTAAAATACTCAGCAGAGTCTTAGCACCTCATTTAGCAACCATTGACTTAGGCCAGTGATTTGGATGGATAGTGTTTGGATTCAATTACTTTGATCTAAAGAAACAAATAGAAGTCAAGTTAGTTATCATATTGCCTTAGTTGGGATGGTTTTTTAATTTAGCATAAGGGGCGGGAACAACCTATGATCAACTCTATTTGCTAGGCTTTCAGATACCATGGCTTTCACATAGTAAACAGTAATTTTGTCACTGGAATCATCTCTGTGCCCAGGAACAATGGCCTCATCATTCATAGCACCCGCAACATCCTTCTAAAAGAAGACTCCCTGGAGTGAAAACACTGTCATGGTTTTCATAAAATCCTGTCCAGTAATAGCAGAATGGGTGAGAAACTTATAAATATAACAAGCTGTTAGGTGTGAATTGAACCGAATTATTTACAGGTGTACTGGAACGTACTTGGTTTTAAGACCAAACAGACCAAGTTCAAGTTCCAGCTCCTGTCCTTCCTAGTTACATGCTGAGAAAATTACTGGACACCTATGGCCCTTAGAGTCTTTTTTTCTGTAAGATTGGGTTAATCAGACCTCAGGCATATTGTTTAAGGATTAATATAATGGCAAACAGTCTCAGCAATATCGTGGGCACCCATAATCATAGCTTTGAGGTTAGCAGTGTAAGCAGTAAGGGGAAATATTTTAAATTCTGTCACAACTTTTTTTGTTAGTCAAAACAAATCAAAACAAACAAAAGCAAACCCTACATTCAGCTGTGTCCTCAGAGATTTGGTGAGATAAAACAGAAAGTATGTTAATCATTTACACAGTTAAGAACTTGGGGATCATGTACCATTGGAGGCAAATTAGAGGTTAGTATTGCAAACAACCATCTTGATAAATAGAATGTGGGGCTGAAATCAATAAAATAGGATTCAATAAAAACAAATATAAACTGCACAAACAATTGTTCCATGGAGATGGAAATATAAGCTATAATGAAAGATAAATTGACAATAAGTCAACAATATGATGGTGCCATATAAAATCCCAAACACTGCTTTGGGGTATATTAATAGGGAGAACATGGATAAAATGAGAGGTAATTACTTTGTTCTACAAGCACACTTTAGGCCTCAATTGAATAACTGTGTTTAGTGTTTGTTCCTCAGTTGAAAAAGAATCATAGATAAGTTTAAATCAGTTCAGAAGAGAGCAACGAAAATGATAAAAGCCCTGGAAAATGAGATCTATAAGGAAACACTAAGGGAACTAGGCATGCTCAGACAGAACGGAAGATAACAGAGAAGCAGAGTAACTATTTACACCTAGGAAAGAGATACTACAAATGAGAAAAGGGATCTGTGATTCCCACTAGACACTTGGAGCTGAGTGGATTGGGCTTGAACTACAATCGTTACAACTTAGTTTAAATATTAAAGACAACTTTCTGAATAAAGAGTAGTTTAATGTGGAAATAAGTTACCTTTGTTGATTATGAAACCTAGTTAATCATTTTGAAGTATTAAACGGGGAATTATTATTTTGTAGTTTTAATACAGTGGCAAGGAGATGACTCAGCTCATACCCGGCCCTGTTTATACTAATCACAGCTCTACAAATATGCCTATTTTATGCCTCCCCTGACATAATTATAGATATAATCATAATCTTCTTTTTAAAAAAGGGATTCTTTATTATTTAAATATGTTTTTTGTTAGATGTTTTGTCATGATTTTTCTGGTAGAAATATGTCTTTTTCCCTTCAGTATTTTTCCATTTTTTTGATTCTTCATATTCTTATTAGATTCAGATATACTTATTTTTGCCATCATAAGTGATATAAAGCTATAATGATACTATGTGACATGCATATATTTTCTGACTCAAAAACTGTATGACAAGGCTTGCTTATATTTTATAACTTCCTGGTTTGGCACGTTCAGTAAACTAAAGCAGGTAAAGTATTCATTACAGGCAGACGATGGACTTTTAAAGGCAAGACAATCAATCTTTCTGTATTAGTCTTAATTATATTTATAACTGCCATAGAACTAAATAAGCACAGCCATTTATTATGTGAACTTAGACACTGTTTTAGCAAGCTGAGATTCAGTTACCTTTTTTCATAAAAGGAGGATAATACCAGAACTAATAAGAATAAATGAGACTATTTATGTAGAGTTCCTGGTATAGAGTAGGCATTTAATAAACAAATCTTCCCTCTATTTGCCTTCCTTTAACAGTATCTTAAATGGCACTTCTCTGCACAAACTCAGTAGTAGCCCTCTGTACCCTATATAAATTCAGTCCCAGTGGAGCTGCATTCAAGGCCTCCAGCTGTATTCTTCTTTCAGGTCTTAGTTCGATTGCTTCTTGGTTGAATAGGAGTTGAATTGCCAGCAGATGGGACCATATGTGAAACGGTAAAAACCTAAAACTATCCAGAGAGCAGGTTATTAAACAATGGTCAACAGGAAAACAGGGAGTTATGTATACAGGTGGCACAGGGGATGCTTAGACACAAAATTTAGAGGTTATTTATAAATTTTTATTTTTTTTCTATCACATTGTTTATACACATTCACTTAAAGATACTAACTTCAATATTCCACCTAGTTTTTTTAATGAACACCACAAACAGTAACAGTGGGACAAGTGCATTTCAGATTGTAAGCTTTATAAGATTTTAGTACCAACATCACTGATAGGTAAAATTGGTGTTTGAAGTTTATCTTGTAATTCAAATCTCATTTTCCAGCAGATGTTAGCTGACAGCCTCAGTGGCTGTGTTTCCTGTATTTACAAGGAGCATTTCCTACTCACTATGACTTCTAAGAAAGGTATCCCGACCCTAAACAGTCTGGTAACATAGTATGGGGTCCGTCCTACTCACCTCAAAGGGTAGATTGAAACATCTAGAAGTCAATTAAGTTATTTGAGAGCTGGGGTTATGTCTTTAAAACAGGAAAAGCATCTTTAGGGGAGATAAGAGAAGCAGGAGGGGAGACAGAGAAGGGGAATAATTAAAACCAGATGGAAAAATAGATCCCTTTCTGCCTGGACAAATGGCAATAGCCTATTTGCTGGTCATTCTACTTCCACTTCACCCAACTGTATTGAGTCCTTAGCAAAACATCCAGAGTTATTAATCTATCCTTCTGTAGCCCTAATTATTCCACATTTCTCCGTAAACAATTCCAAATTCCTTACTATAGCCCAAAATTCCTTTATCATTTAGATCCTATTCATGCAAATATATTGAAAACCACTCCCCTCGTTGCTGCCAAAGGTCAGCATATGTTGCCTAAACTTCAATTCCTCAAACACACCAAGCTCTTCCCAGAGACGATGTGCTTTTTAATTTTCAACTGGAATGCTTTCTGCTGGCCTTTGCATGCTATCTCCTTTTTATCATTTAAGACTCAGATTAGACATTACTTTCTGAAAGTATCCTTCTTTTTCTTTTAACCTTTCTCTTCAAGTGTGTTTTTTCTCTTAATCTCTAACACAGCATAAAAATGTCTCCCGGCCAGGCGCAGTGGCTCACGCTTGTAATCCCAGCACTTTGGGAGGCGGAGGTGGGTGGATCACGAGGTCAGGAGATAGAGACCATCCTGGCTAACACGGTGAAACCCCCGTCTCTATGAAAAATACAAAAAATTAGCCAGGCGTGGTGGCGGGCATCTGTGGTCCCAGCTACTGGGAAGGCTGAGGCAGGAGAATGGCATGAACCCGGGAAGCAGAGATTGCAGTGAGCCGAGATCGCACCACTGCACTCCAGCCTGGGTGACAGAGCGAGACTCCATCTCAAAAAAAAAAAAAAAAAAAAAAAGGCTCCCTTCATAGTACTCTTTTTAATTAAGTTAAATATTTATCGATTGGTTTATCTCTTTATCATCTGCCTCTTCAACCAGTTTGTAAACTCTGTAAGAACGAGGTGTATGTCTTTCAGTTGCACCATTACATTCTAAGTGTCTTGCATAGTCCCTGGCTATTGATGGAAACATAAAATATATGTCTAGATGACTGAATGAATCTCTGAAATTCTTATCCTCGCACCCAAGCCCTTGGTCTCTATTCTGTGTAGTATGCCTGAACTAGTTTTAATTGGCTATTAAGGCTTTCTTTACTTTTTTTTTACATTGGGCTTTGTCATTTTTTATTTCATTAGTCTTTCTCTAATACAGTTGACTCAAATTAAGAGTAAGAAACAAACTCGATGACTCATCTTGTTTCAAAAATCCTTCACCCACTAATTAAGTACCTATTTCTTCACTGTAGGGTTTTCAACTTATTTGTGAAGTGGAAGTGACTTACATGACCTAGATTCAATAAATAATTCAAACACTCCATTTAAAAAAAATTATACAAGTTACCATTTGCATCACTTTTCCAAGATTTTTTCTGATGGCTCATCAATTGCAAATGTACAGTAACCGTAAGAGATGCAATTTGTTCTGCAGTAAGAAGAAATTCTCACTAGAAACCCTTAAATTCTGCTGAAGGTTATAAAACCATTTCATATCAGTGCTAATAATGAACTGATGCTGTGGAAGCTTCTGGTCCTTATTACTTAGAAAGGTTTATAAAACTTAAAAGAAAAAATATATTTGCAAATAACTTTATGTGTTTGTTTTCTTACCATTTTCCAGTTCATACATAAACACTTCTTATTCTTATATTATTCAGTCTAAATAGAAATCTGCAGTATAAACAAGCAAAAAACAAGACCAGCAAGATGCTCAGAGGTGGTATGATATGGGTAGCAATAAATATAAGCATGTTTTACTCATATATAGCATCTGAGAACTAAAATGTGGTAAATAATAAGTATTTGTTAAATAAATAAAATGTCATACATATGACTTATGTAAGTTCCAGATAAAAATGTGTAGCGGAAATTTAACTAGCACTTAGTAAATAATTGAATAATATTTCTTTTGACTATGACTTTTTAAAGTGTGAAATTTAGTATTAATCTTATAAAACATAATTATAGATTTTACTGGAATTTTTATATGCTAAGAGTTTAGTTTGGTTTTAGATCCAGCCTAAATTCCTCTAAGCCTTGAAGTGGTCATTTATGTTAGAATTTTTATCTTCTTATAAAGTATAAAAAGTATTTTTATTGATCTTCTGTGATATCATATTCCTCATTCAATATGAAAGAGTAAATACTATTTTTGTGACTGAAATATGACATTACTTATACCAAAAAAGCATGATTCTACTCTATAATTTACTTCTGACATCAAAGCCTGGAATGTTAAATCGGTACTTTTGTTTGAACATGATAAGAGCTTATTGGAGTCTTAAACTCTAGTCACTCTGTATAGATAATTGTGCATTTTCTTAGCCCCGGATTGTGGTAAGCATTTGATGGAATATACAACGTGTAATTCAGGACATTGTATAGTGGTGATTTTCACACCAAACAATAATAGTAATAGGAATATTAGCTTATATTTGCATGTACAAGTTTTTTTTTTTACATATTCCACATACATACAAAAAAGTTGGCTTAAGTATTCTCTGGATTTTAGAAATGAAGAAATAGAGGAAAAAGAGTCGCTAAGAAATTCTCTCAAATCACATAGCAACATAGTGAAAGTGATTCAACTGTTTTTTTTCATACTTAAACCATTATCAACTGGCATGAAGACAGTTCAATGCCTTATATCCTTTTTTAAAAAAATTATTATTGTGTATAAACTATGCTGCTATAAGAATGATAGAATTGGTAACTTGGCTAAAAAGTATAATAGTTAATATTTTATACTCTTTTTATACATCAGAGTTTGCAGCAGAACTAGGACTATACTATCTAGAATTGAGGCTAGCTTGAGTAGGAGAGAACACAAATGCATTTGTAGTCATATAGTAAACCCACTTTATTCAAATGTAAAATAAAATAGAAAAAATAAACAAAATCAATTTATTAAAAATGAATGAGTCTCTATAAACCAACTAATTGAACACAAAAGTCATCATTTGTTTAACATTGCTAGAAATAGGTCTGTTTCCTTCATTCTGATTAGATTCATTGGATTCAAGGGTGAAAAATTTAAGCTAAAATAGCATTTGCATGAGAAATAGCCAGAAATGAAGAGATAATGATGGCCAGTCACCACTGTCAATAATAATCATTCACATTTATCATTTCAGCATCACTTTGTATTAGCAAAGTGCTTTACAAGCAGTTACAACTCTATTTGTCTATAAGAGACCTTAAAAGTCCTCAATTCTCTCCTTAGTGCATGAGGCATGAGTGGTCACAGTGTTGGGCAGGTGTCAATAACATAGGACAGTTAAGTCCTGAAATGGTTTGGCTGTGTCCCCACCCAAATCTCATCCTGAACTGTAATCCCCATAATCCCCAGGTGTCTAGGGAGAGACCTGGTGAGAGGTGACTGGATCATGGGGGTGGTTTTCCCCATGCTGTTCTTGTGATAGTGAGTGAGCTTTCCGGAGATCTGATTGTTTTATAAGGGACTCTTACCCCTTCGCTCCTCATTCTTCTCTCTCCTGCAGCAGCCATGTGAGAAGGTCCAAGCTTGCTTCCCCTTTGCCTTCTGCCATGATCATAAGTTTCCTGAGGCCTCCCCAGCCATGTGGAACTGTGAGTTAATTAAACCTCTTTCCTTTGTAAATTACCCAGTCTCCGGTAGTATCTTTATAGCAGTGTGAGAACGGACTAATATGAGTAGCAGTCAGAATGTCAGAACTTTTCACCCATTGCCAAAAAAAATACATTAGAGACTGGGAAGGAAATAAAAAGCCCTAGTAAATGTCATTAAGGCAATCATCTCTGGTGGTGGTGATGAAGAAGACAAAGAAGAATAAGAGGAGGAAGAATAAGAAAAACAAAAAGTGAGACTTTTTTTTAAAAAAAAAATCATGGAAGCCAAACAGTTACAGAATAAAGCAGTTCAAATGAGAACAAATATCCCATCAAAGGTATGTACCTAATGAAAAAATAGAATCAAGTAGCAACATCTCCCCCACCAAAAAACAAAGGCTGGAGAATATATTTGTACAATAAGTCAGATGATACATAATGCTTTTAAAAAGATATCCTTCTGGCTGGGCACAGTGGCTCATGCTTGTAATCCTATCACTTTAGGAGGCTGAGGCAAAAGGATCCCTTGAGGTCAGGAATTCAAGACCAGCCTGAGCAACATAGGGAGACCGTGTTTCTACAAAAATTTTTTTAAAAAATTAGCTGGGCATGATGGTGTGCACCTGTAGTCCCAGCCACCCAGGAGGCTGAGGTGGGTGGATCACTTGAGCCTGGGAGGTCAAGGCTACAGTGAGCTGCGATTGCAACACCGTACTCCAGGCTAGGCAACAGAGTGAGACACCATCTCCAAAAAAGCAAAAGGCCAGGCGCGGTGGCTCACGCTTGTAATCCCAGCACTTTGGGAGGCCGAGGCGGGCGGATCACGAGGTCAGGAGATCGAGACCATGGTGAAACCCCGTCTCTACTAAAAATACAAAAAAATTAGCCCGGCATGGTGGCGGGCACCTGTAGTCCCAGCTACTCGGAGAGGCTGAGGCAGGAGAATGGCGTGAACCCGGGAGGCAGAGCTTGCAGTGAGCCAAGATCGCGCCACTGCACTCCAGCCTGGGCGACAGAGCGAGACTCCATCTCAAAAAAAAACAAAAAAAAAAGCAAAACAAAACAAAAAGAAATCCTTCCAAAGATGGCCAAAAAGTTATTACTTAACTTGTGTCCAAGTTGTCAGTATGCACAGGAGAATCTTTAAAAACAATAATGAGGGACCGGTATCTTTCTCTTGTCTAGGGTAATCAACTAGCATTGTCTTCTTAAACAATTACTAAGATCTGTTACAATAAGTTACAATAAAATGTGTTTAAAGTTCACAGGTGTATTATTCCATTCTCATGCTGCTATGAATAAATACCCAAGACTGGGTAATTTACAAAGAAAAGAGGTTTAATTGACTTGCAGTTCCTCATGGCTGGGAAGGCCTCAGGAAACTTATAATCATGGAGGAAGGTAAAGGGGAAGAGAGGCACCTTCTCCACAGGGCGGCTGGAAGGAGAAGAGCTGAGTAAAGGGGGAAAAGCCCCTCATAAAACCATCAGATCTTGTGAGAACTCACTCACTATCATGAGAACCACATGAGGGGAACCACCCCCATGATTCAATTACCTCCCATTTTGTCCCTCCCATGACACATAGGGATTATGGGAACTAAAATTCAAGTTGAGATTTGGGTGGGCACACAGCCAAACCATTATCAATGGTTCATTTGAAATTTTCTTTCCTCAGTAGGACTTATCTTTTAAAGAACTTCCTACTCTCATATAAATAATAAGAATATAAAATCATGAAATTAACTGCTTCCACCATGAACAGATGAAACAGGATCATCTTGGTGAAGTGAACTGGACCATCAAGAACAATTGGGTTCCAGTTCTGCTTGGGGCACTTCTTAGATCTATGACCATCAATAAGAAAACATTTTGGGGACTGGGTGCGGTGGCTAATGTCTTTAATCCCAGCACTTTGGGAGGCAGAGGCAGGTGGATTATGAGGTCAGGAGATCAAGACCATCCTGGCTAACACAGTGAAACCCCATCTCTACTAAAAATACAAAAAAAGGCATGGTGGCACATGCCTGTAGTCCCAGCTACTCGGAAGTCTGAGGCAGGAGAATCACTTGAACCCAGAAGGCGGAGGTTGCAGTGAGCCGAGATTGTGCCACTGCACTCCAGCCTGGGCGACAGAGCGAAACTCTATCTCAAAAAAAAAGAAAACACTTTTGTGTCTCAGTTTGCCCCCTTTAGAACAGATGGCCTCTAAGATTCTTTCTGCTCTGATATGACTTTCTTCTTCTAAAGTCATCTATACTAGTTACCAACCTGCTTTTGTCTTTAGGTATAAAAAATTTGCATGTTTGTCTTTTCAGTTTAAATCCTATACATTACACATAACAAGTAAATATTGTAGGTACACATGTACTTCTTGAACTTATAAAATTCCAAACACTTAATATGCAACTCCAGTTTTGCTTCAAGTGGTATGTGAAGTAATTGGAGATAGGACATGACACAGCATGGTATCACATAGCACTGAATCACATGGTGAGAAAGTTATTCTCTTTTCACATATCTTCAACCATCTGATTATACCAAGAGGAGTCTAAGTTTGGTGCTAATAAGGCTTTAACACCTTTATAAACACTTGGTAAATTTCTCTTTAAAAAGAAAAAAAAAAAACAGTTGCAGTACAGGACTAAGGCTCAGAGCTTTCAACTGAATCCAAACATGATAATACTATTATTTTGTTTTTGCAGTTTTTGTCCTATTTGTTTATTTATAACAAGTGATGCTTATATTTTATATATAACAGTAATATAATTTTACAATTACGGTAAATATGTTAAAAAGAATGTATTTAAAGGAAAATTTTAGTGGAGACAGTGTGTGAAAATTGCAAAAATGTGAAAAATATTAAATCTGAGAAAAACTGGGCTAAGCAAAATGTTCCTCAAAATGGCCTGTTGTGTCACCTCCTGCCAAACACGCTGGATATTTTGAAATTCTGCTCTGTAAGTTGAATAAGCACATTCTTTCAGAATCTGAAGTGTTTTAACTCAGTTTGGTTGTGAAGTCATTGATTCAGTGTTAAATAAGCTAAGTTTTTCAGAGCCCATGAAACTTGTAATCTTGTTCTGATGACAACCATTTACATTCTGAAATCTATAACTATATTTCAAATTGTGACAGCTTTATACCACACAATTTCGGCACAACTGTCTCTTCCTTATAATTTCAGAAGCCTTCACAGCCTAGAAAGTTGATGTCTGTAAATTACTTTATAATCAGTGGGCTCTGCTAGACATGGAAGAATTATGTATATTAATAGATCAATAGTAAATAATCTTTCAAAGGCTTAGGTATTTTTACTTATAATAGTCAATTATTTTTAGTAATGGATTAGTTTTAAATATATATTATGTATTACAATTAAGTAATACATTGTCAACTTTTAAAAAAATTTTTAACTTTTTATTGAAAATGATTATGGCCCGAGTAAAATTGAATAAGACTATATTTGTCCAAATATTCTTTAGTATACATATTTCAAAACATCATATGCACTACAAATACATACATTTTTGCTTGTCAATTAAACAAACAAATTTCAAAAAATTTTAAAGACAGATGCTGAGAATATAGGGATGATGAAAGTATAACCTTGCCTTCGTAAGTGTTTACAGTGTAGTGAAGGAACCAGATGAGTAAGAGGTAAGAAAAAGTTTGATAAGTGCTTAGAAGCACCTATTAGGGATATCTAAGTTTGTCCATTAACTGCAAGGCTCTGAAATACTTTTCATGTACTTAATTTTCATGCTAGGTCAGACTGTGAAGCTTGTAAAAACATAATGATCTGGATATACCCAGGCAAACTAAAACTTTCCCAAACAAGTCTGGTGTAAACTGAATGGACATTCAGTGTGGCTTATCCTCTACAATATGGGATAGGAAAGGAGACCGTAAGATTACAGATGTGACCTTACTATTTTATTTTTATCTTCTTTCCACCACTTCAGAGCTTATAACATGTTTCCACATGTTATTTCATTTCGTCCCTGTAATGACCCTGTGAAAGGGATAACATTCCATTTCTCCTTTTAAAAATGAGGAAATGAAGTCTAATAAAGTTAAGTAAATTGGCCAATATGACATATGTAGAAACTGACGATAGCTGGACTTTAACCTTTTCACTATACCATTGCTGATTCTGTTGGTTTGAAATGTCAGGACTAAATAAAGATGCATTTTTTTTTTAATGAAGAAACTTACACCTCAAAAAGATGAATGATATATCCAAATTCACATTCCTGCATTTTAGAAAAAAAACCACTTGTATTTAGATAAGAAACATCGGGAGGAATTATCTGGCTTGCTAACTCAACAACTGCATAGAAACAATGTCTTGGAAGGACCACTGGATGTGACTGGCATCAAAAGATCTGGGTTCTGTGTTCTGCCAGATTGCAAGTTATTTGTGGAAGATTGGGCACAACTGTTGCTTTTCCATTTATCTATATCTATATCTATCTATCTATCTATCTATCTATCTATCATCTATCTGTTTATGGAGACAGTCCCGTTCTGTTGCCCAGGCTGGCACGATCTCGGCTCAGTGCAACCTCCAACTCCCGAGTTCAAGCAATTCTCATGACTCAGCCTCCCGAGTAGCTGGGTCTACAGGAATGCGCCACCGTGCTGGCCATTGTTTTCCCTTGTACAGAATATCTATTAGCTGCACTTGTTAGAAGAGGGGAAGGGTCACCAGGTGGTGATTGTTAGCTTTTCCTGTAAGACAGAACTGAAGAGCTACACTCCAGGAAGGCACAAATAGAGAGATGAATAGTTATAGAAGGTTCTACAACATCTGTTATCCAAAAAGAGACCAGATTCCAGGAATTTAAAAGAACTACTTTGAAAAATTTCTGGAACATTTGTACATCTCTGTAATTGTCAGTTTAATCATCCAGGTCTTTTCTTATGTAGCTATTGGCAGTAAAAGGGGATAAGTTTGTATTTCAAACGCAGTAAGGAAATGGAGCTTTCTGTAATACTCAGAAAATTTTGTAACTTCGTCTGTTTCTTAACTTTCCCCAATTCAATTGTCTCGATTTCCCTGGTAATGTGCTGCATTCGTTTTTTAGGGCTGCTGTAACAAAGTACCACAGACTGAGTGGCTAAAACAACAGAAACTTACTGTCCCACAGTTTTAGAGGCTCAATGCCCAAGATCAAGGTGGCAGCACGGTTGGTTCCTTCTGAGGGCTGGGAGGGAGGATCTGTTCTATGCCTCTCTTTTTCTTCCTGTGGTTTGCTAACGATCTCTGGTGTGTGCCTTGGCTTGTAGAATATCGCTCTGATTTCTGCCTTCATCTTCACATGGCATTCTCCTTTTGTGTGTTTGTGTCTCCAAGCTTTCCCTTTTTATAAGGACACCCATCATATAGGATTTGAGCCCATTCTAATGACTTCATCTTAATTAATTATATTTATAATGATACTACTTTCAAATAAGGTTATATTCTGAGGTACTGGAGGTTAAGAATTCAACTTACGGATTTTGAGGGGATTATGACAAATCCACCCATAACATATTCACTTAGCTGAGCAAATCACCGCACAGGTACTTGACAAATTTAACAGTCAGGGTACCGCCAGAGAAATTGAACAAGTAGGGGTGTGTGTGTGTGTGTGTGTGTGTGCACGTGCGCATGTGTGAGTGGAGAGAGACAGAGAGAAGAGATTGATTTGTTGCAAGGAATCGTAATGTGATTGTGAGGACTAACTAGGCAAGTCCAAAATCCACAAAACAGGCCATCAAAGGACAATTTGGAAAGACTTTGGCAGGAGCTGATGCCACAGTCCACAGGGGAGATTTTTTCTTCCTCAGGGAAACATCAGTTCTGTTCTTAAGACTTTTGAACTGATTAGAACAGGCTCACCCAGATCATCCAGGATCATCTCCTTTACATAAAGCCAACCGATGTAGACATCAAGCACACCTACAAAATACTTTTACAGCAACACCTAGATTAATGTGTCATTGGATAATTGATCACTACAGCCTAGCCAAGTTTAACACATAAAACCAACCGTCACATAAATAACAAGGAAGGGGGCAAGAGGTACTTACTATATTATATCTTGAACCCAAATGAGCTAAAGGAAACAATCTTGGGTGTATTATTAAGTATTGCTGGGCTGATTGGTTCCTGTTTGAGGGGCTAGGTGTGCACAGAGTTTTCCTACTGCTTTGCCATAGCCCAGCACCATTGGTGTATTTCTCCTTTTACCGCCACCTTAACACACCTCCTGTCTTCCAGTGTGCATCATGGGGCTCCAGCTTCATTCTTCCAATTCAATCCTGTGCTCTCTAAACAAACAAAAAAAAAATGCCCAAAGCAATTTTCACCCCATCACACACTGGTAATCATTTTATTTTTCTGATTATGTTTCCCTCTCTCTTTCAGCCCTTTGGTAAATTACGCAGGGACCCTTTTTTCTCATTCTCTCTTTTTCTGTCTCTCTGTGTGTCTATGCTAAGTGCCAGCTGTCATTGCTTGGCAGATAATTACCATTTTACAAACAGTATTTAGGGAAATGACATCAGTTTCTGAATGTAGGGCTGTCATAGCTTATTCACGGGGCTTTCCTCTGTTAACCACCTTCTCTGTGTGCAGGCAGGGTGGAATCAGTGGGGATTAAGGGGAGGGGAAAAGGGAAGACTTCTCTGCTCCAAGCTTTTGGAGAACAATTGCATCCCATTTGTCACTGTTATTCTGACAACCCTTATTTCACTCCTCCCAACTTCCCCTTGCCATATTTTGCTTTTTGGTGGATAAATAAATGAATGCTTGCATGAGCTCAGTGGACTAGCTCTGCCATTTGCAGTGTTTAATGCAAAGCTGGTCAGTAGAAAAACAGAAACTGCTGATTTCTGTCCTGGGTAGTAGCATCAGTTGAGTGATGTGGAGCTCGCTCTCTTTTAATGTTCTCGATTGTTCTGTTGAGGGAAAAAATCCTAAAATATTATGAGGTACAAACTAAAATAGTTTAAATTTCTTAAATTAGTTAAATAATCTGCCTCCCAGTAATGTTGGTAAAGATCCTATTAAATGCATAACTTCGGGTAGGTACAAACAGGCTAAGAAAATGAGAAACACATATATTAACTTCAATTTGAGAGTCAACTGGTGTCATGAAAAAGCACTAGATTTCAACTTAGGTAATCTGCATTCTATTCTGAACCCTTAGTTAAGTAAGATAAGTCATTTGGTCTATGCAGCCCTCAGTTTCTCTCTATAAAATAATAATGACAACAACAACAACAAACTTTCTATGTGTCAGATACTGTTCTAACTACAGATGCTTCTCAGCTTACAATGGTGTTATCTGCTGATGTAAGTTCCAAATGTTGTAAGTTGCAAGTACATGTAATAGACCTAACATACTGAACATCATATCTGAGCTTCGCCTACCTTAAATATACTCAGATCACATGGTTGGGGGCTGTGGCTCACTGCTGCTACACGGCATGGCAAGACGGTATTGTACTGCATACTGGTAGTTTAGGAAAAGATCAAAATTCAAAGTACAGTTTTTCTGAATGCATATCACTTTTGCACCATAACAAAGTTGAAAAATCCTAAGCCAAACCATCATAAGTTAGGCCATCTGTACTTTACTTATGTTAATCAGTTACCTCTCTGTAATGTTATGAATATATTCTATTACCCATATCTTACAAACCAGGAAATGAAAGCACAGAGAGGTTTACTGGGTTAGATGTTAGACAGTCTAGGTTCAGGTTTTTGGCCACAGCAGGGGATGACTAGCTTAGTGTTTTCAACAAGCAGGGAAATTGGTGGGAATGGCATAAGAGATCTTGCATATTAGTCATCTGAGGATCCTATAACATTAGGTAGAATGCCTGTTTCTCCACCTGGCATCTCTGTAATCCATTCTTGTATTCTTCCCCAGGTGAAGTATCACTAAGAAGGGAAGGCTATATAACTTGGAAATGCTTACCAGGTTGATAACTATTGACCTAGATGATTCCTGGCCTTCCTGAGACCTAAGGAAAAAGATTCTATGCTGGCAGCAAAATGGGCTGAATAGCTAATACTTTGTAAAGTTGAATTACAATTTTTATTGAATCAGAGAAGTGATATGAATGAACAAGTATTGTCAGTTCAAGTTTGTGGCAAGTCATTTGGTGCATTTTTACAGTAGGAAATCATAAGCAGTTTCTGACTCATTAATTGCCAATTTTCTTACAAAGATCTCTTTAGTAAGAACGGTCCCTTAGTGTATAAAGCTGCAGCCCTGGTGGCCTGGTTCCTCCTCACTACAGCTGAAGATGCTCTTACCATTTTTGATTCTACTGGAATTTCACATTTGCTTTCTTCCCTACCACAGCTATCCCCTTTCTTCCCTTCCTCTTTCCCCTTTCTTCTCTGTTACTTAAGTGTAGCCAGAATTGCATCAAGGGTAGATGTGTTCCTGTCACTGTAGCTAGAACTGAGAATGAGTTTGATATAGAATAAATACGATACACTTGGCTTTAGGGCTTATGATTTTATAAATATTATAACTTAGTAATACAATATTAGGGAGGTAAATCAGATTGTATGGGTACAACTGCAACCCCAAGGAAGCCTCTGGTTTGGTGGACAAAACACACACCTGTGTTTTGTCTTGTGTATGTTATGTCTGCATGCATGTGTGTATAAACACCTGTTAAACCTCAGAGACTTCCTTTTAAATGCTGACTCTGCCAATGTTTGGTTATACAACATGAAGAAAGTCATGTACTTTTAGTAAAAATTAACCTGGCATGGTGGCAGGTATCTGTAATCCCAGCTACTTGGGACGCTAAGGCAGGAGAATTGCTTGAGCCTGGGAGGCAGAGGTTGCAGTGAGCCGAGATCGCGTCATTGCACTCCAGCCTGGGCAATAGAGTGAGATTCTGTCTCAAAGGAAAAAAGAAAAAAGAAAGTCATGTAATGTTAGGTTTTCTCATTCTTAAAGTGGAGATAATAATAATTTCCCTGCAGTACTGTTGTGACATATACTGAGATACTATGTCATACATGGTATAATATGCCATACATATGCCATACATAGTATAATATGCCATACATATGTTGAAATTTAGTGATAGTAACCATTATTATCAATCATGCTCTTATAAAATTACTTCTATGAGGGACTATAGAGCCGCATTCCAATAAACAACTTCCATGGTATTTGTAACTATTTTTTAAAATATTGAGAGTTATTTGTGGATTATTACAAAACATTCCCCTTTATTTAATTTTATATTTATAAGTAAAAGATAAAAGCAGGAAATAAATTACCCTTGTCTTAGCAACTAAGCTAAATATAATGATTCAGAGTTTATATATATTCTACTTATAAATAAGTCACATTTGACATTCTGGTAGGCATTTGGTGAAACGACCAAATAATCATACACAGACATATGCAAACACACATACACACATGCAGACATAACATACACAAGACATAAACATACGCAAACACACATACACAAACTAGACATAAACATACACAAACATACACACATGCATGCAGAGACACACAGATACACACATACCCTATGTTCAAACAAGACTGTCCTAAATCCTTCCATTTATTGCCTATCTTAGTGCAACTTTTCTCTGTTCTTGATGTAAAGTTTTCATTTAGCATAACTTTTTTTTTAATCACATCACCTGAAGAGTGATGAGGTTTATAAATTTGGAAAGGAGAGCTTTATTTCTTATAAAGGGTTGCAGACTGCAGGGTGGCCATTCTCACAGTCTTGGAAGCACAGCCTCTAGGCCAGAAGCCAGAAAGAGGCACTTCCCTTTTTTCTTTTTCTTTTCGTTTTTTTTGAGACAGCCTCTTGCTCTGTTTCCCAGGCCGGAGTGCAGTGGCGCAAGGTTCACTGCACTGACTTCCCCTGACTTCCCAGGCTCAGGTGATTCTCCCACCTCAGCCTCCCACGGTGCTGGAACTACACGTGCGCACCACCATGCCCAGCTAATTTTTGTATGTTTTGTAGAGAGAGTCTCACCATGTTGCCCAGGCTGGTATTGAACTCCTGGGCTCAAACGATCTACCCACCCAGGTCTCACAAAGTGCTGGGATTACAGGCATGAGCCACGGTGCTTAGCCCACTTCCCATTCTTCTATTATATCACAAAAGCAAGGAAAATGGCTCGACAACAAACAAACAAACAAACAAACACTCTTAAATATCTTTAGACAATTAGAACCTAGAAAGACAAAGATAGCCCACAAATGGGCTTTTCTTGACTTTTCCCATATGTCAAGTATGGGTTTATCAGATTAGCTAGTTATATGGAAATGTTGAAATGTGAGACAGTTAAAAAAAAAAAAAAAAAGGCAGAGGGAGGGGAATTGAGCATTGAAAAAAAAGCATTAGCATAGAATACAAACTGCCTCCCTCACACTCATCCCTCGGGTAGTGAGAGAGACTGCGAGCCTGAGTCTAGTGTGTTAGACATTCATTATCCACTGATTCAAATTTTCTCTTTATAACTTTTCATATGATTAATATACGGTTCAATAACAGAAGGTCACAAGGTGTTTTGGCTAAAAGAAATTCCCTTTGATAAAACAAGGCATTCACGTTCTGCTGAAATATTTTATTGGGTAGATAAGAGTTTGTACATGAATGCTATGACTACAGGGGGAAAATGAGATATATAAATAAAGTTATTATTTATTTACAGTCCACCTTGTTCTACAGAAGATTTAGAATAAAAACTAAGGTCATTATCGGATTAGGCAAGCAAAAGCAAAAATAATCAAAATTTTATGAAACTAAGCTTTATATATATATATAGGCACACATACACACATTAATCTATGTATCTATACATATTTGTATTTTAAACTTAAAATTTTGGGTTTGTATTTCATACACTTAGTTTAGAAGCAATAAAATTTGATAAAGAAGAACTACTAATGAGATGATAAATTATTCTCTGTCATTTGAAGTAGATTATTTTGTAAAAAGTTGGTAGAGATAATGTTATAGTAGGGTGGAGAAATTTTAGGGTGTAAGAACAGTTCGTCTTGGCTGGGCGTGGTGGCTCACGCCACCAGCACTTTGGGAGGCCAAGGCAGGTGGATCAGTTGAGGTCAGGAGTTCAAGACCAGCTTGGCCAACATGGTGAAACCCCATCTCTATTAAAAAAAAATAACAAAAAAATTAGCTGGGTGGTGGTGGTGCGTGCCAATAATCCCAGCTACTTGGGAGGCTGAGACAGGAGAATCGCTTGAGCCTGGGAGGCGGAGGTTGCAGTGAGCCAAGATGGCACCACTGCACTCCAGCCTGGGTGACAGGGTGAGACCCTGTTTCAAAAGAAAAAAAAAAATAGAACATTTCATCTTTTCTTCCTCTTCCTCTCAAGACCCACAGACATTATGTCCCCACACTCTAGATGCCCACTGCCCAATATGGTAGTCACTTGCTACATGTGACTAATGGGCTCTTGAAATGTGATTAGTCCAGCTGAGATGTACTGTAACTGTAAAATGCATACCATTTCTGCAACTTGTATGAAAATGTAAAATATCTCATTAATGGTTTTGTATTAATTATATATTGAAATAATATTTTATATATATTAAGTAAAATAGGCTTATGAAAATTAATTTACCTGCTTTTAACTTTTTAAAAATGTGGCTACCAGGGTCTTAAAAATTACATATGTCCCTCTCATTCATTGCTTGCATTATATTCCAGATGGAGAGTATTGGGCCAGACATGCAGTTCTAAGCATAGAACTCCATGAAAGGTCTTACGCAAATGATGGAGTTAAAGAGAATCAGAACATTCCTGTTGTGGATTTGGTTGGGGCAAGCTTCTAGCTTGGTGGTAGTGTGGAAATACATTTCCTCACTGTTATCATACAGACCTAATTTAGTGAAAACACACTGTCACCAGCTCCAGTCCCATAGTGAGCTACATCGAGGAGGATGAAAGTGAGCCTCGTTCCTTTCCTGCTGCACTGGGCATCTCCACAAAGGTGAAAGGAAAGTCCAGCCAGTAATTCCACCTCCAGTTTCTGCTTCCTACGTTAGAGGGCTTTTACTGTGCCAAAATAAGATTATGTTTGTGTGTTACTGTTGTCTTTTTCATGCTAGATGGGGGTTGTCATTCCATTGGGTCAATATCTCTTCAAAGAACTTCTGGCTGCTGAAAGGAGATAGTCCTCCCTTTGCATTTGGGACACAATTGCATTATTTAGTGGAGAGGCAAGATAGTTTATTTCCTGTATCAGACCTGTCCTTGCTTGCTGCCTAGGTCACTTAACCTCTCTGAGCCTCAACTTCCTCATGTGTTCCAAACTCTGATATTTGATGATTCCATGAAGCACATCAGGGCAGTTTTGTGCTCATTTATGACTTACTCTCTGCCTGTACCTATACCTATACCTAAATTTGCCCACCTACCTATTTTCTGCTTGTTCTACATCTTAAAACCATAAAGACAGTGGGAATCTAATTCATTCAGAGCTTTTATGGTCGAGGAAAACATGTCTAGTAGTCTCTTGTTAGCCCCCAATTCCCATTCTCCAAACTAGGCCTAAACTGGTTGCTATGGCAACACAAGCCCTGGAAACTTGATACGTCTTCTTTAATACATCTTACTTTGAGAAACCTGTAAAAACAATATTTCTATATGATGCCAGCATCCAATTCATTTTAATTTAAGGCTCATGCCAGTTAGAAAAAGAAAGATCCATCAAAATAATATTAAAAATATATATATACACACACACACAGACCTTTAGGAAACAAGGCCCTAGATACAGTAAAAAGTAAGAAAGGAACAGCTATATTAGAGAGTTACCTGCAGAGCTGTCAATCTACAAGTGTTTGGCAGTGGGAACTTTTCTTGGCAAAGAGAAAAATCTCTGAGAGATTTAAAGATTCTATTGAAATTCACACTGTGAATTGCCATTTCCCACAAAGTCCCCTTAAGCTGAGACAGTGAATGAACACAAGTCTCCCTAACTAGGCCAGTGCTGACAGCCTTGGCACCACTCGTCATATTTCAGCTGCCTCTCCTGTCAGCCACTGAGTGTGTGGGATCCTCAAAGGCCTGGTGAGAGGCAGGCAGAAGGTTTTCTCAGGGCCTTGTGACCTCCTGGCTAGGCTACAAGCTAAGATGTTTGCTCAATCAGATTCCCTCTGTGCTTCAAAAACATAATAATAATAAAACGGATTTCAAAATCACTTTAGGATTTAAAATCTAGTATATCTTCCATTTGAGTTCTCTGCACACCTGAAACTCCCTTCCTTTAATCACCTTTCACCAGCATTTAAATACCACTGGTGGATTGACCAGCAAGATTATCCTTTGTAGCTAATGCCACCTGAGTGGCTTGTTTTTATTGCTTTTCTCATCAACTCTGTATTTTCAACTCTCATCTGATTCCCTTCACTCACACACCCTTTGAGGTTTCATCTTTGGTTGGCTTTGATATATGTCTTTTTACTACTATTTGGTTGTTCACAGTGTATTTGAAAGCACTGGATTGAGAACCCAATCAAGAACAGATCTGTGTGCTGTGTCTTGATTTTCTGTATTCTGTATCCGTGACCTTGAAAAAGAGTGCTTTGTTTCTTTCTCCCTGTGCTCAAGATTTAGGAAAGATTAGTGCAATATAAGTGATTATATCTGAGACGGTAATGAAATTGGGCAGGACTAAGTCTTTGCAGACAGCCCCCTCATTTGGGATTAGGAGATCTGGTTACTATGCTAGCCTCAAACCAAAATACAGATATGAAGCAAAAAATGAAGGACATGCTAGCATTTGAGATAATATAAGAATGAATATATAAACTTTGCAGCTATAATAGAGATTAAGTTTAAGGCAGAATTATAAATAATATATATGTGTAGATAGATTTAGATATATATAATTTGTATAACATTTACATAACATTTTATACATACATTATTGTTAATGATTTGGTAGTTATTATTAAAAGGCATTGTTTAAAATAAAGTTATACTTTAAAGCTTCTCATCTGCTTGGCCAGAGTTCTTTTACTGAAGCTGAAAACTGGCAGATACAATAATCCATGGTCCCAGGAAAAGGCAGATATGGCAAATATCAGGGTTTTATAGATCATTAGTCACTTAGCGAGATATTCCATGCAAACCTCTAAGTCAGTCTCCCTTACATATTTCTAAGCAGCACTCTAGAGCTTCAGATCAGAATGACATCCCTGGCGACAGACATGTCTTATAGGCTATAGATTATGTCAAGATGTCTGTAGCCCACCCAACAGTTGCTGCAGGAATTACCAGCTACCTCCCTCCACAAGAACAAATTACAAACACTCTAGAGGCTTAATTTTTTTTTTCTGTCATGCTTACTGAAAGGAAAGCAACATCCTGCTCAATATCAATAGTTATGTGCAAAATCTCTCCCTTTTGAAGTCATTTTGAAAGTACAGAAGTTAAGTTTGTGTGATGGGAGACCTAATTATTTCCTTTTGCACTGTGATTCTTGAAGCATCTCATTTTCGGAATAGATATGTCTCTAAACAGTTGTCTCTAAAGTGAGTTTGCCAATCCTATATATGAAATATTATTTTTCCAATTATGTATCATTTAAATTAAGTTTAATTCAGCAAACATTTTCTGAGGGCCTATTATATGCCCAGTACTGTGCTTAATGTATAGGCTTTGGAGATGAATGAGCTGCAGCTGTTGCCTTCAAGAAGCTAGCAATCTAGCTAGTGAATCAGACCTCTCAGAAATTAACTCTGGAAGAATGTGATGCATGCTATAATGGTTGGATGAAAAAAAATAGAAGCAAAAAATAAAGAGTAATTAATTCTCCTTGGATGGGTCAGGGAAAGCTTCACAGAAATGAACTGGATCTGGGCTTTGAAAGATGTAAGATTTTTTCAAGAGTGAAGAGTTAGAGGAGTGCAGTCCAGGCAAAAAGACTGCAGATCAGAAGTCACAAAAGGCTCAAAGACAAATTGTAGAGAGCGTTCGTGGAATGGAAAAAAAATTATAAAAAAGAAAAGAAAAAAAGAAAAAGTGCTGCGTCTGCACTGTATGGTAGAGGATTCATAGAATAGTGGAAAAGTACTAAGTGGCCGTATTCTGAGCATCCTTGCTGTGTCCTGTTAGCTGGCACCCAATGAATCTTTTACGACGTGAGATGTCATATTAGATTGTTTTTAGAAACATAACTCTGATGGCATATGGAGAATGCACCAGATGAGGGAAGAGACTGAAACCAGAGGAACTAATTTGTAGTGATGGTGTGGATCTAAGCTGAAGACAGGAATGGCAGCGGGGATGAAGACTGGATAATGAAAGGCAAGAGCCGTTTTAGAAGCAGTGTGGAGAGAACCTGGTGACTGGCTTTGTGAGTAAAAGAGAGACAGGCAAGGAGCGACTTCTCAAGATTTCCTGGCTAGAATGACTGGGAGGATGACGACTTTTTGACAGAAATTTAAAACACTGGAGGATGGAATAATCAGAGAGAAAAGACACTTATTTTAGCTATGGATATTTGCAGTTTGAGATGTTTGTGAAACACCCAAGTAAGAGGTCCAGTAAGAAGGTAGAGAATTCATGAGAGAAGTCAGGACTGAAAACACAAATTTTAAAATCATCAGCATCAGCATGTAGGTGAGAGTTACAACTCTGGTAACAAATGGCGTTACTAAGGATGATCTTCTCGTAAGGTAAAAAGAGATAAAGACTTCCAGAACTCCGGTGTATACACCACCCTTTAAGCAGCAGGTAGAGGAAGAGGAGGAGGGAGTATGATGTAAAACAGTAAACAAAAATATAAACACTCAGAAAAAGTGTGATCGTTGAAGCCAGTTAAGGAGAGCATATCACAAAACTAGAATGCAAGGGAAGTGGAGTTTGTTTTGTATTTTGCTGGATCAGCTTAGGTAACCAAAGCAGTGCAAATTCAGGGGAGAGGAATGGCTCAGGAGAATCCAAACTTGGCTTGTATTTTTCAGTCTACCACTTGTTCTCTGTGGGATCTTAGAAAATGGCATAACCTTTCTGAGCCTCGGTTTCCTCTTCTGTAAAGAAGAGTTTGTTATGCAAATGATTTTTTTAATCTAAATACAGCACCAGGAAAAGGTGGCACACAGAATAGGCAGCTGGCAAATGGTGGTTCCTCCCGGTACGAGGCAAACAGCAGAGGTCATGGTGTGAAGCAGGTGAGTCTGAGCATCATGGTCAGGGAAGCACTGCAGCAAGAATCCTGGTAGGAAACCTAAGCTCTTGGGGTTTCAGTTTAGGCAGTAAGCTAGAAAGGCTGCTGCTTTTGCTCATAACTGCAGAGGGAGCCTTCTAGTCAGTCAGTTCCCAAAAACTGGGACATTGTTGACCTTATGAGCCAGAGTGCATGGTTATGTCACTACCTGTAAAAGTTGCTGAAATAAGTCAGTAGATATGATTGAGACACTAAGTGCTTCGTATTGGGCTAGGTGCTGGGGACACAGTGAAGTTAAAGAGTTAAGGTAGTGTTGTCATTGAAGAACTTAGGAGCCGGTAAAGATGTGAATACAGAAAACAATTAGGAAATTATGCTAGGCCCAGCGGTTAGATATTATAGGGAATTAGGAATGTGGAGTAGGCGAGTTAGAAACAGGAGGTAGTCTGAAGGCTACCTTAGACTTGAAGAAGCAGATTTCCAGAAGTTCAGAAGAAAAGGTCTGTGTATCGCCAACTCAGAGACATTAAAATGAAAGACCAAATAGGAGAGTTTTAAAGTTCATATTCTATATCTACAGTCACAAATTCCCAGTGAAGCAGAAAATGAAGGCACCAAAAGAAACCAAAATGGCAGATTTCCCTTTGGAAGGCACTGTTTCCAGTTTACCTATCAGAACCTCCGTTTGCCCTGATACTAAGGTCCAGC
Source organism: Symphalangus syndactylus (assembly GCF_028878055.3). Classification (NCBI taxonomy): domain Eukaryota; kingdom Metazoa; phylum Chordata; class Mammalia; order Primates; family Hylobatidae; genus Symphalangus; species Symphalangus syndactylus. The sequence goes on along the minus strand of NC_072443.2, from coordinate 41,355,261 downwards.
TAGCTGCCTTGAGTTTTCCTCTCTACAAAGATGCCGAGGCAATGAGCCTTGTACAGTTCTGAATAAGCCTGAGTGGGTGCAGCTGAGAGATTAGTGTTTTACAGTGCACTTCACAGCACTTGAGAACAGGCAGGACATTCACATCACATGGGACACAGACCCACATCCGTGCCACTGAGTGCTCAGGCCCACTGAAAGCAAAATGCCAGGCAGGCCACTTTGAATACCTCCTGTGTCAACTCATCTATGAGGTTCTGAGGTCACTAAGGATAAATTTAGTTCCCATTTTATGACAGAAGTATCTGAGGGTCAGATACCCAGGATTTATGAGCCCTATGAGGATTAGCAAATGTACATACCCATAGAGTGATAAAAATGAGGTGATGAAGCAAGCAATAGTTTGAATCTTTGCTTCATAACATGCTAATTTTGCTACTTTAGAAAAATTTGCCGACTTTTTCAAAGCTCAGTTTCTTCATTATGTCTTTTCTTATATAAAACTTCATCATGGGTTTGTGTAGGGGTGAAAAAATATATTTGAAGGTGCCTAGCACAGAGCTTGGCATACGGTAGGTGCTTAATAAATATTCATTGACTCTGAATCTGAAATAATTCTTCCAAGATCTTGCTATGCTGACATTTACTGTCTGGCTCATATGTCCATCTAAAATGCCAATGAATCCCAAATTTCAATTTCCAGCCGAGACTTCTCTCTGACATCCTGATTCATATATTTCACTGCCTACTTAATATCTCTGTTGGGTTGTCTTCATAAATACTTCAAACTTAAAATATCAAAACCTGAACTCCCGATCTTCCCCCCAAACTTTCTCATTCCTTATGTGTTCTCATCATAGTTGGTGGCAAGTCTGTCCTTCTAGTTGTCTGGCCCTAACATCTCAGAATGGCCTGGCTCCTCTCTTCCCCTCACACCCTGCGTGTGAGGGAGCCCACCACATCTTGTGGCTCTTCATTCAGTGTATGTCCAGAATTTGACCACCTCTCTCTACTTTTATTGCTATAACGTTTATCAGAGCTACTGTGAACACTAGTCTGTAGTCTGTAGTACTGCAAGGCCTTCCTAACGAGGTTCTTGGCTTCCTATAGTTATTCTCAACCGAGCAGCCAGAGTGATTCAATGAAACTTATAAGAATATGAATTAATCATTTTAGGTCATAATGCAAGTGCATGAATGTGTGCTCTGTTTTCTGCTTTCTTTTTGTCATTTGGTGAAGGTCACCAATTAGTGAACAGAGAGAAAGATGGAAGCCAAAGTGGTATGGGTGAGATTTGAGAAAAGAGGCAATATAATTACAATTGAATGTTGCAGAAAATTAAGGAGCACGAAGGTTACAAAAGGATCACTGAATTTGGCTACCATGGAGTTACGGATGACATTGAAGAATGCAATCTCAAAGGAGAAGTGAAAAGACACCATTTTTTAATATTTACAGGCTATGTGACCAGAAACGGAAAACAGAACCATTGGTAAAACGTTTATCCAGTTTGGTGGTGAAGGGCAATGGCAAAAATGTGATGACAGCTCAGACATTCCCTGAATGAGCGGGATCACCAATCTTCATAAAAATTGTGACTATGAATAAATGCCAGGAGGTCAGAACTCTCTAGGCTTTGCCTGCTTCCCCATGCTCCAGAGGATTTTATCTTTCTTTTATCCTGTTCTCTTTTTGTGTTTTTATGCCATAGTGGGACTGCATGTGGTTCAGTTCATCCCTCAAATTACCTTGTTCCATTTTGTGCGACCTATTTACAAGTTGGGTATTCCTTATTCAAAATGCTTGGAAGCAGAAATATTTCAGATTTTAGATTTTTTCAAATTATGTAATATCTGCACTATACATAAACATTCCCTAATCAAGGAATCCAAAATCTAAAATACTCCAGTGAGTATTTCCTTTGAACATGTCAGTTCTCAAAGTTTCTGATTTTAGAGCATTTCAAATTTGGAATTTTCGAATTAGGGATAAGCAACCTGTATTAGGTCCATCCACCATGCTTCACTTAATTCCACACCTCAGCACCTGTAACTAGTCCAGGCACCAAAGACTTCAGCCCTTGTCCAGTGCCTTAGACTCCTGCTAGTGGGATCATTCAGTCAGGTGGGGGTTAAAATAATTATTTATATTTTATCTTTTGGGAAAATGAAGGCAAAAGAAAGTAGCTAGGAAAACTGGACAGAATGAAGATGCAGGAAAGAGCAAGTTATTGATAGACGATGACAGAGGAAGTGGGGGATGGGATCAGGAATTCAGGTAGAAAATGCACTTTTCCCAGGTGAGAAATTTAGTTCATTGTGGCATTTGAGCATGAACTACAGCAGGGAAGGTGGCTCATGATGATCCCTTGGCTAAATCTCCAGGGTTCCTCCAGCTACCAGACCACTTCTTCAGGACCACACAGCTACTGCTTTGACTTTTCTCTTTCACTCCCTCTCCTTCCAAATACCTGACTTAAGCTTGCCTGGCTGTACTGTGGCTCAGCTTGTTCTTCTAATTGGAAGCAGGAGGTTACCAAAGTCCCAGGTCCAGCAACACAGATGTTTTTTGTAGTTTGTGTTTGCTATGCCATTAGTGGCAGCTTCAAGCTGAGGCAAAGGCATTCTAGAGTCATTGTTCCTTTCCTAGAAATATATTAAACCTGGGCAGAGGTGAGATTATGATATCTTTTTTCCCTACCCGCAAAGCAAAGCCTTCTTTTTACATAAACTGAGCTTCAGACAAAGAAAACTAAACAAAGAACAACAGTAACTCCCCTTGGCAGCTACTCCCGGACCATTTTATTGCCAGGCCATTATCTAAAGCCTCCTGTGATTATAAAATAGCTTTCAAGTTGAAATCTTTTTTTCATTTTTCTCTTCCTTCATTAAGTGATTGTTGCTGCCAATATAATTTTTGTTCTGGACACACTTCTACAAAAGACACTTGAGCTTCCTTGTCCTCTCTTCTCAAGGAGCACTTCCAGTAAATGCCATAATTAAAATGCAGAAATTAGTCCCATCAGACATGATCATGTCTCAAGATTCAGGTTCAAAGGCACTATGCTTTGAGAATTAGAAATTGTTTTTCTTGCTGTTATGTACTTCTCTATCAAATTTTTGTTGTGATTTATAGTTTACATCAAAATATAAGCCTCACCATAGTGTAAGCAACTTTGAACGAGGTTAACTTTTTTGTTTTTTTTTGGAATGCCCACAATATTTTATGTATGGCACATTTCTAGTAATTGGATTGGATGTTTGTTTCATTCATAGAAAAGATCTATTTCTCCTGAAAAATCCTCCAAGCGTTGGCTGTCCAGTCGATAAAGTCTAGTGACCGTAGGCATGAAACTACTTTTCTTTTCCCTGCACTATTATACTTACCTGGATACAGAAGCCTTACTAACATGACAAAGTTGCCCCATTTGACTAAGTTCTTCATTAGCTTACATGCAATTGGACATTTGTTGCTGTCTTTTGAGAGACAGTGCTATTGCCATGAAACCTCAGTGCAATATTGAATCAATATAAACTCTGCATTTGCTGAATTTATAGTTCCAGTTGTGTGTTTGTGATAATAAAGACATTCAGCTCTTGGAAATGCTTTAGACTCTTGATTCTGTTCTAATAGTTGTGAGGTGGATGATTACTGGCAGAGACTCATTTTTCATTTTCTCTGTGAAAATATAATAGAGGAAGGACAATTTTATGGAGATATGCTATAGAATAAATGCAGGAAATATCAAGGACAATTAAGGTAACAGGATATGTACAAGATGTGGCAAGATAAAGAGTGGGAAATGGATAGCGATTCTGCAGAAATAGCCACAGAACTCTCAGCTGAACCAAAATGCTTCATATATGATGCCTCTGGGTGGTCAAAAAATGTTTTCTTTCATAAAATTTTCCAAATACAAACATTAGAGAAAATATATGAGGTCTGGCAAAGGTATTTCTCACATTTCATTAATTCAGAACTCTAGTTAAGTTTGTGACCAGAACATTAAAAAATATTAGTTTAGAAAATTAATGCTTTAAACAAGATTATTAGGGAAACTTCTGTAAATTATTTAAAAAATGGTTTATAAGGATTTTAACATATTCATAAAATGGAAATTCAACTCCTATTTATAAATGAGGCTTCCCTATACAATAAACCAAATTCAAGTAAGATCTGTAATTTGAAAATACTTTAGTAGTCACTAGTTGAATTATTATGAGTTATTATAGACCAGAGCTGCCTTTCATTTTAAGGACATGGCTAATTTGAACACAATCTGATTTTGATGAGCTTCCCCTCCTGAGGTCAAATTCATGATTCTTAACATTTTCCCCATTATCATCAACTTAATTATCAATTAATACTTATCAATGTCATTAATATCCATGTCATTGCTCATTTGTTTACCAAAGAGAACTTGATATGGCTCATCACATTTAAAACTGATTTCAGAGTATGTACAGATATTAAGAGTTCTTCATTGATGTTGAGTATTGAATTTTTCTATTTTATAAAACATGTGGTATTAATTGGAAGATATTTCTTTTGTGGCTTCTCCCTAACCCTCTGGCATTTAAAAACAAGATTATTAACTTTTGAAACATTGATGTATCTGTGTTCTGTTCAGTTATACAGCATCCTAGATAGATAGATAGATAGATAGATAGATAGATAGATAGATAGATAGAGAAAGATGTATTTTAGGGCTGTTTTTTCCAGATATGACATTTTAACGAATAATTTTTTAAAAATTGGGTTATCTTTACATAACGGTATACTATGCAACAATGAGAACAATCTATGACTACATGCAATAATATGAATTAATTGTGTAACACAATATTGAGCAAAATAAGCCAGCTTCCACTTCTTTTAAGTACATAAAAGACAAAATTAATATATGTTGCTAGAAGTCAGAAGAGCAGGATAATGACTGCAAAAAAACATGAGAGAGCTTCTGAGTGAGGTAATGTGCTGTTTCCATATCTGGTGCTAATTCAAATAGCTATGTCAAATTTGTGGGAATTCATCAGGTGCTACAATTATGATCTTTGCACTTCTGTGTATATTATGCTTTAATAAAAACATTTAAAATTTAATTTTAGTAGAAATATAAAGATTTCTGATCCTGTAGCCTCAGTCAGGTCCCTCGAAATTTCTTCAGGTGCTTCTTGGAATCAGAAAAATAAGAAATAAAATATAGTTTTTAAATGTGCCGTTTTCATGTGTCTGGAGACTTGTTAGATAAAATAGTTTATACATCTAATAGATGTTGTGAAGCAAAAATGGAAATATATTCCAATTGTCTCTTGCCATCAAACCTTGATTGTTTTGACCTCTCTCATCTAAAATGAGGTTATATCCCCTCAAATGTGCATCTTTTCTATTAAAATATATTCACTAAGAAAAATGCAATTATCAGATTTAATTAATATTTTCTCATTACTTTTGAAGAATCAAGACAGTTCATTGGTTTGAAAAGAAAAAATACCTTGCATAAATATAATTAACATAGTTATATATACATAAGCTTATCATTTACAATCACATTTCATATGCCTATAACCTGTTATATATTAAACTTGGTTTTGACCTAATTCCAGCCTTGGTTTGGTATTTGTTTTTAATCCCAAGCATCATAAATTATTCCTTTACATGACCGCATTTATTGAGTTCTCTTTACTTAGGGGATAAGGCTGGGTTGGGCAGTTTGAAGACCAAAGTCTTTATTTAGAACTAGAGCAAGGACTACGGAGAAAACAGCTACACTACCAACTTCTCATACGTATCTCCGTACCAATGTCCTGTCTCTGAGAGTGCCACTGAAGAAAGGCCTAGCTAAATTTGTTAAATAAGTGTACTCAAAGAGAGAATATTTGAAAATTTTCTCCTAGTGACTAGCCCCCAAAGTTACTTTAAATTTTAAATAGGTCGCAGAATATCAAATATCTTTGGAAAACAAGATTCTTCACTCAGATGTGCTAACTTAGGGGATGCTAACTTGTCATTTAGCTCAGAGAGGCTGCTTCCCAACAAGATTTGCTGCACACCCTAGCTACAAGGCCTTCATTCAGGCCTCCACACATTCCCACCAATGCTCAAGGGGGATCAAGTAAGAAACCTGCAAATAGTCTATAATCCCTAAATCTATCTATAATCTCTATATGCAAAAACCCACACTTAAGATCACTTCAAGAATTAGAATACTTGTGTCTCTAGTGTATCCATTGTGTTGATTGGCTGGCTGGTTTTGCATGAAGTAATAATCTCAAAAAATTAACATTACCAACAAATAAAATTATGAATAACTATACAGTTATTATGTTTTAGTTAAATGGCAGTCATTTAGAAGCACTGGGGCCTATATCAGAATCATAGTTCCAGATCCAAACCTGAAATCTTATAAATACATGAAGATGTCTTGTTGAAAAGAAAGTTTCTATTTCCTTCAATTGTATTGATACTGATTTCTTTGCTATTATATTTGTTATTAAAATTTAGCTATTATCCTAGTAGAAACAAATAAATGTCCATAAGACACATGAACTAATAATACAATTTCATAAATTGCAAAGGTTTAGGTCAATCTATTGTCTTAAACTTTCAGTTATTAAATTATTTGGCATTTATATAATTTAAACATTTAAAATGTAATTTTAGTAGAACTATAAAGACTTCTGATCTCGTGGCCTCAGTCAGGTCCCTTAGGTGCTATCCAAATTTCTGACAGAATTTAAGTATTTTATTTTATGCAAGTGAATTTTCATCCCATTTAGGTCAACTATGCTATCAATATCTCAAATAAAGCAAAAATGAAAAAATCAAAAAAGGAAAAGGCAATTATTTATTAAATTATTTTATTTCTTCCTTGATAGTTTATTATCTAGGCCAACCTCAGAAGGGAATTAGAAGTAGGTCCAGCCTCCTCGAGGTCTGATTTTTCTGTAATTACACAACCTTTATCCTTGGTTCTAGGTTGCAACTCTGAGACTCTCACTTAAGGCTCAGGTAGTACTCCATGTTTCCAACATCTCTTGGCTTATACAAAACCACTGTGTGATGTGAGAATTTAATAAGAAACATATGTGAATTTAAAAAATAAAATTAAAAACTGTAAAAAAAAACTTAAGAAACATAATACCTGTTAAAGTGCTATCTCAAAACATCTCCCTGATGAGTATCTTAATGTGGTTTTATGATACCAATGGTTTAAACAAATAATTTTAAACCAAGTTTTAGGTACCTTAAAACCTAATAGGAAAATATTTATAATGCAGGCAATTTTTGAAGCAACAGATCACATCATGTAGATAGCTGGTTTCTGCCTATGGCTACAGTCAATCCAGTTTATTAAAAATTTAATCTTAATCCTATTCATCATCAACTCCAGCAATTGGCCAGTACATTTAAATGAAACAAATTTTGAAGATTTAGAAGCAATGACAGTTCTTCATGACACCAAGGATAATATTTGCAGTTTGAGAAAATTTGTGTCTGCCAAATTTACAGGGAATAAAAATGTCATGAACCAGATCATTTCATATAAATTATTTTATGTCATCCTGAACCCAAAGACTTGCAGTGGCTTAATAGAGAAAATAAATTAACATTTATCATCAACAAATGAAAGCATTATCTCAATCTCTTAATGAGTCCTTCACACAAATTGAGATTTCAATGAGACTCTATCTCTAAAAATATAAAATGCACTTTTTAAGTATTCCCCTGTGAAATGTTTTCGACATGTATTCTGGATGGGCTGACTGCTGGACTAATGCTTGTGTGAGAAGAATGGCATGTATTTCACCTGTTTATTTCTCTGAGATTTCCATTTTGACTTTCTCTCTTATGCTCTGGTTAATGGGTACTTAAAATGAAGTGGTACCCATTTTGCTTTATTACTTTAGTTTCTTTAAAAGTGAGTCCTATTCCTTCTCTATTTCCAGTTCAAAGGCACCACAGAATCTTAATAAACTTCAAATGTATTTGGGTAGCTAATAAATTTAATGATCTCGTCAACTTAAAAAATAGCAAGTAAAAGTAAGTGATCTTGAGACTAATTAACAGGGCAATGATGGGAGAGGAGAGAATTATACAGAATAGATGACAGTGCCCTTATTTCTGTCAAAATTTTCATGGAGAAAATGTAATCACTATTTTGCCTTTGTTATTTGTAGCTTGAAATGCACTCTATATATTCAATACATTTTATCTTAGCAGTTGAAAATAATTTATAAATGTAACATTATCTGTCCTCTTTACATCTCAATAAACTAGACAGAAAATTTTTGCAATGAGAGTTGGCAGACAGAAAACAGAGTCAAAGATGGGTGCATAGCAGTTTAATAATGGCCAAGGAATAATTAATATGGAAGTGATAGTGCTTTCCTAAATGAGATCAATAGTGAACCTAAAGAGACTATTTTATCTTCTACAAATGTCTATGCTTTTATTTCAAACTATGTTGATATGATAAATTAAAATGGATATAAATGTCCTTTATTTAATGCATGATTATTCTTAGCACAGTTTTACCATGAGACTTTAGTGGTATATACTAAGAGTTGGGGGCTGGAAGTTTATGCCTCTGAGAACAAGAGTAATTTATCACTGGCTCTGTTTTGAAATAACTAATACATGTTCATAATAAAAAATTGACCAACTTTTTGTTGATTTTACAATTGTTTTCAAATTCTTTGCAAATAACCCCCTTATTCTCAGCCCCTGGGGGAGAGTCCTCCTACTATGTTGCCCTTGGCCCATCATGGACAAGGCTGACATTTCTTGAGGTGCCAACTAATTCTGTGAGAAAGGGGATATTGTCTGTATTTTACAGATGATAACACAGGTAGAAAATGCTAATTGGCACAACATCTTGTATCTTGTAAGTTGTGAAAGGAAGCAATCTGATTTCAGACCCCACTTGGAAGTGCCACATTCTGCTGTCTACATAAACATACAGTGTACTCACTGGGTTGTAGCATATTCAGTTAAGGTTAACCTTATTTTCCATTTTCCTTCCGAATTGATAATTTTCAAGTTATGTGCATATTTCAAAGTTAAATTATAAATTACGGTACATTAATATAAGTTTACACATTTGATTTAACTGATTTTCTTATATGTTTTTTTACATCATTTAATGAAATTCCTTATGGATTTATATTTTCTATCATCAACTCATTAGTATAGTAAATTGAGTACAGTATACACTGTATCAGGCTCATATAATCAAGCTCTTCTGTCAGATGAGGTCAGATGGTCTTAAAGTTTGCAACTACCCCAACAAATACTTCAGTGATACCAACAAGCAGTCATTTTATTGGGCGATATTTGCCATTAACTTGTAAGAGTTGTCAACTTGTCTTCCAAATCAGGCTTTAGGGCACACATAGAGGGAGGAAAATGGTTTGTTGGAGCTTCTGGTATATAGTAATTTCACAAGTGTATTCAACTATAGTCTGAGTCTTTTCACTACTTATTCAACCATTACTGCACTTAGAGGGGCTATTGCTGAGGAGGTTTTGTGACAGTCTCAGTTTAGTGAGGCATAAATCTGATACTGGAACAATTATCTCAAATTCATGCATAGTAAAGGAAATGCAGGAGTTTAAGAATTGTCATTTTTCATTTATAAACTTGGTTTCTGTCAAATTGTATCTGTGTTACCATGTACCAGTTTATATCATTTCAGCTGCTATTTTCATGATATCATTATCATCATCATCAATGCCATTAATACTCTTCCTATATACTTTAAATTCTGTTTCTATTTTGTATTTCAGGAGATATTTTAAAATGTCTTGAAAATCTAAAATTAAAAAAAAATACTCTAAATAAGAGATTTAAGTCCCTTGTCTAATTGGTTATGTGGGTACTTAGGTGGTTTAAAAAACCTTAGAAATTGCCATTCAAATGAATATTAGTTTATGCATTTAACATTTATTGAGCACTTCCTGTGAACCAGTAATATATTAGGTCTTACATACAGAGACAAAGACAGAATATTTGCGCAGAGCTCACAGGTAGTGAAGTAGAGAGAGACTAGTACACAGAAATTAAATATGGCATGGTAAATGCTCTTACAGGACCAAGCAGCAGAAAGATTGTTGGATACAACATGTCTCGGATTATCTATTGATGTTATAATCATGACAGAAGAGAAGAATTATTTCCCATTTGTCTATTTGGTATGGTCTGACAGTTTTCTTGCTACAAAAGGCAGAGTATAGGGTCCTTTAGCCTTACCTGTAACCAAGTCTGAGGTCTAGATCAGCAGTGAAACTTCTGCTGTATTAGAACTCCTACTGATGCACTTAATAGGGTCTGCATTCAGTTGTCTAGAAAGTGAAACCTGGGAGTGAAGAGTATAAAAGTATAGTGGAATTGTAACAGCAATATTAGCAGAGGAGAGAGAAGGCAATGAAACCATCAAATGGTCTGCCAGCTCCAGCGTACATGGAAGAGCAAATATTGCCCAGTATCACTACTTTCTACATGTTTCTTTCCCTCTCTGCAGGAAGAGTAGATAAGACCATTGACTTTAGCAACTTACGATTTGAGAAACGGAGAGTCTTTCCCCTCCATATTTATAATACTAGGATGAGTATTATTTTTTTACCTAAATGATAGAATGATAGTTACTTTTTGCCGTTAGATGGTACTTAAAGTCATCTTTACCTGTGGAATACACACTATGTAACACTTGGAGCCAAAGGCCTGGGACCATTAAAATAGAAGTCTTTGTTGCTTCCCTAAGCACTTTTTCTTTATCTTTCTTTCTTTTTCTTTTCTTTTCTTTTCTTTCTTCTTTTTTTTTTTTTTTCCTGACAGAGTCTTGCTGTGTCGCCCAGGCTGGGGTGCAGTGGTGCAATCCCAGCTCACTGCAACCTCCACCTCCCAGGTTCAAGCAATTCTCCTCTCAGCCTCCGGAATAGCTGAGATTACAGGCGTCTGCCACCACACCCAGATAATTTTTGTATTTTTAGTAGAAATGGGGTTTCACCATGTTGGCCAGGCTGGTCTCAAACTCCTGACCTCAAGTGATCTGCCCACCTCGGCCTCCCAAAATGCTGGGAGCCGCCATGCCTGTTGTTTCTCCTTTCAAATTTTACCCTATCAGCAAGACTTGTCCTGGGATTGTTCATGGTGAAGACTATTTGTATAGCACACTTGTACTCCAGTATTGACACTTTGGCACAGAAATAAGCCATTTACAAGCATATTATCTTAACAACTAGAATTCTAGCTAATTTTAAATATCTAAAAGTTTTTAATGCTTTAGATCTCCCAGAGTTGGTTTTTGATTGTCTATTGTCTGTTTTTTAAAGCATATGTACCCTGCTTATATTTTTCCAGACTTTATGAACACATTTTCCTTCTCTCTCTTTACCACCACTGTAATACAAAAGGTAAGAAAAATGAGATTTCATCCTGGTCCTTGATGCCAAACATAATAAGTTTCCAAAATGATCCAGATGTTCTAATGATGTTCCACTGTCCATTTTCACTTTGATTATAAGCATAGATCAGGTTTTATGCCCTGAACCTATGTATCATTACCTTACTTTAACTTAAATTTCTTGACATTTCATTATATGAAGTATTATTTTTTTGTCACCACAGTTCCATTTCACAGTATTGGGATTCTAAACAACTAGCAGAACGGAGATATATCACCATGAAAGTAGGCCATAAATAGGTTTGTGTTCATGGTGGACTATTATAAAAAACAATTGTGTAGATATATGGCCAATATTGCTGTAGTCATAGTGTAGGCAGGCCTCCTAATCTTCAATTTGAAATGATTTTATTCTTTTCTTAATCCTAAGACTGCTGATATCAGTCTCATATAATATCTTTTTTCATAATACTGGGCATCGATTTTCTTACATTTTTAATTGAATGCTGAGTCACCATCATTTTGCAGCAGTTGCTAGGTATACCACGTAGAAGATTTGCATGTTATGTATCTGGTGGATATTACTTCTTTGGCCGTGCAGCTATCACAGAGAATGTAGTCATTCATAGGATACCATTAGAGAATATCTTGTGAAGTAACCATGGGTATCAGAGTTGAGAAACCACACAGTGACTCCAGAAATACAGGTCACTTCAGAGCATGATATGAATGTATTGCAAAGTGACATGAATTTCCTTCTTTTTTTTTTCAGCTGCTACTGAATATTAATTTCTTTCCCCTGCAGCTCTTTTACCTATACCTCTGATTTCCCCACAGCTTCTAACAACCTCCAATGTTAAAGTGGGGGAGAAAGTACATTTGTATTTATGTTTGTGGAAGAATGTGCCTACATTACTATATATAAATATAGAGACTTTTAATATTCATAGTAGTACACACAGAGACATTTGCATATTCTTTGCTGCAGCCTCTGCTAAACACTCTAGCTTACTTTAAAACCTGGCTGATGTAGCTTAATGTGACTTATCAGGTGACAAGAATCTCAGCAGGTTGTTGAGAAATATTTTTCTAACATGTTTTCCTTCTAGAGGGGCTGAGGTACTATTCTTTTTGGCCATTCCATCTGATGCTATTCTTTCAAATTATCCCAGTGGTACCCATTGGGTCAATGTAGGCACATGGATGAGTGCTGGAAAATAATTATAATTTTACCATCTTCTAACTGTGTATGCCCTCAGGCCAAGTGGTAAAATACCACCTCCGCCAGCCCTGACATCCATCATTGTAATGAGCTACAAAATCAATCTGTAATTGACAAAAGCATTTTTAATCAAAGTATGAGGCATTTAGAGTCTCCAGATACTACCTTTTTGTCTTAACGTCAGTATTTACTTTATAGCAGGATGGGAGATATTTGATTTTGTTCAAGAGAATGAGCTATTACTGCAAAGGAACACAGATATGCTTTTCAGAAATTCCTCCCACCCACCTCCCCTCCTACCGCCACAAACATACGACAGCATAATCTCTGAGTTCTGTCACAGAACATCAAGTTGAGAAGCTCATGCTTTCCTATTTTAGAGGGAAGAAAGGCTTGTTTTTTGTGAATGATTCTGCCAGTGCTTTCTGCCAATTGCCTCTCTACGACAAATTACTACTCTTTGACTTAAGCTACCACCATGTATGCAGAAACTGTAATCCAGAAGGCTACTTTTTCTTTGGCCCCTACCTCCCAGTTACTTGGAGTTGTTTAGGCATCACAAAACATTCCTTTTAGTAGTATTGTTTTTCCTTGGTCAAGTTAAACTCCCCAAAGCATAATGATATTTGGACATTTTAGATAACTACCCATGAAAAGTTTTAATATGTTTCCAAGTGGCAGTAATTATAGCCAAAGGCAACATATTTATGGGTACATGCAATGATTTTCTGGGCATGAGTTCTTATGTTTTTATGGGATGTGTTCCAGATATTTAGTGTCAACTCTTCAGTTTGGGAACCACATTAGTATCATCTGTTGGAAGGCAAAATTCTTGGATACTGAACCATGCCCAGAATCTCCTGGATACTTTGGACTTACTGTTTATATATGCAAGAGAAGCTACCTCACTATCTGGACACAGAGAACAATGTGTTTTCAAGGAAGATTATCCAAAGGTAGCAATAATAGCTGAACCACAGTTTATTTAATCTGATGTTCTCATGTATGGATGTTATGGTTAATTTTGTGTGTGTGCGTGCGTGTGTGTGTGTGTGTGTGTGTGTGTTTTGTAAGTCTGAGCTGGGAACTGAAAATCTTATCTAAATGATTTTAACATTCCTAGAAACTTAAATTAAGTATTTTAAACATTTATTCTTTTTTTTAACTTCTTACTTTTTTCTTCTTCTACTTTGATTTTAGGTTCTGGGGATACATGTGCAGGTTTGTAACATGAGTAAATTGTACATCACCGAGGCTTGGTGTACGAATGATCCCATCACTCAGGTAGTGAAGGTAGTACCTGATAGGTAGCCTTCCAACCCACAGTCCTCTCCCACCACCCTCCTCCTTCAATCAGTCCCTAGTGTCTATGTGGTACCTATACACCATGGAATACTATGCAACCATTAAAGAAGAACAGGTTGGTTTCATTTGCCGCAATATGGATGCAGCTGGAGACCATTATCCTAAGCAAACTAACACAGGAACAGAAACCTAAGTACTGCCTGTTCTCACTTATAATTGGGAATTAAACATTGAATATACCGATTTTTTATAATATATTACCTCTATGTAAACTAATAAACATTGCTTATAATGTAATATTTAAGGAGTGCTTACTCAATATCAAGCACTATGCTGAGTACATTATGACTATCGCTACATATAATTTTCTCAACAATTCTATAAGCTAGATCTTACCATTGTTCCCACTTCATAGGTATGGAAACTGAGGATTAGAGAAGTGATATAATTGGTTCAAGGTCACATAGCTTAGAAGTAGTGAAAATATGATTGAACACAGGTTATCTGACTCCAAGGCCCAAACTTTTATCTCCTACTTTGATAAAGGATTAGTAGACATATCACCTCGTGTTATTCATCATGCTACACATTTTTATTGGTTTCAAGAAAGCCCATTCTCAGTTATACATTTGCTTGAATTTTGTTCATGGAAACACTACCCAATTTACTTAAATTTATTTTCAGTTTACTTAAACTTTTACAGATAGCAGTAAAGAAGCTACTTTGTATCCTTGGTTTTAGTTGGGTTTTACAATCTAAGAAATAAATACTAAATATTAAAATTAGAACTTTGTTGCCAGTGCAAGCATACTAAAGGATCTACTTTGGGTCTATTGATGCTTTTGCTTAGAAGAAAAGTCATGTTAAAGAAAAATCATGGCTGCGCATGGTGGCTCACACCTGTAATCCCAGCACTTTGGGAGGCTGAGGTGGGCAGATCACAAGGTGAGGAGATCAAGACCATCCTTGCCAACATGGTGAAATCCCCGTCTCTACTAAAATACAAAAAATTATCTGGGCATGGTGGCACACACCTGTAGTCCCAGCTACTCAGGAGGCTGAGGTAGGAGAATCGCTTGAACCTGGGAGGCGGATGTTGCAGTGAGCCGAGATCATGCCACTGCATTCCAGCCTGGTGACAGAGCATGATTCTATCTCAAAAAAAAAAAAAAAAAAAAAAAGAAAAGAAAAAGAAAAATCATATTAGACTAATAAAGCTTAATTTTTCCTTGGAAAGAGCAGTTGTTAAAGGGGAGTAGATATGAAAGTAGAGTTGCAATATAGAATACCCTTACTCTGATAGCTATCACCCTAACATGTTTGGGAGCAGTTTGATGAGTTCTTAAATGAAAAATGAGATTCAGTATGTCCTTCAGTCTATATGTCTATGAGATACACTTAATAGCAAGGATGGCAGCTTTTGCCTGGAAGTTCATGTTGCATAACACCTTGTTCTCACTTACATAGCTATTGCTTATTAATAGATAAGTATTATTATTAAACATATGTTATTTTAATGACTATGTCTTGTCAGTACAGTATGGGCAATTTGCACATAGTTATCCACACTTAAAAATTCCTAACTCCTGAACATTCACCATAGTAATAGATACCACATTCTCACGTTGATGAATACTTATTTATTCTGATACTGTGATTAAGACAAAAAATATGCCTTTATAGCATTTGATGCACATTTGGAAAAGCATTGATTGACCCAAATACATGTCACTTGCTAATTAATATTTAAAAGAATTCCATGGTGTATATGCACCACATTTTCTTTATCCAGTCTATCATTGATGGGCATTTGTGTTGGTTCCATGTCTTTGCTATTGCAAATTGTGCTCCAGTGAACATATGTGTGTATGTGTCTTTCTAATAGAACAATTTATATTCCCTTGGGTATATACCCAATAATGAGATTGCTGGGTCAAATGGTAGTTCTGTCTTTATGTCTTTGATCAATTGCCAGTCTTCCACAATGGTTGAATTAATTTACACTCCTACCAACAGTGTGAGTGTTCCTTTTTCTCCACAACCTCACCACCGTCTGTTATTTTTTGACTTTTTAAAAATAGGCATTCTGACTAGTGTGAGACGATGTCTCTTGAGGTTTTGATTTGCATTTCTCTAATGATCAGTGACGTTGAGTTTTTTTTCACATGATTGTTGGCTTCAGGTACGTCTTCTTTTGAGAAGTGTCTGTTCATGTCCTTTCCCCTCTTTTTACTGAGGTTCTTTGTTTTTTTCTTGTAAATTTGTTTAAGTTCCTTATAGATGCTGGGTGTTAGACCTTTGTCAGATGCATAGTTTTCAAAAAATTTCTCCCATTCTGTAGGTTGTATTTTTACTCTGTTGATAGTGCAGAAGCTCTTTAGTTTAATTAGATCCCATTTGTCAATTTTTGCTTTTGTTGCAATTGTTTATGGTGTCTTCGTCATGAAATCTTTGCCTGTGCCTATGTCCTGAATGGTATTGCCTAAGTTGTCTTCCGGAGTTTTTATAGTTTTTGGGTTTTACATTTAAGTCTTTAATCCATCTTGAGTTAATTTTTGTATATGCCTTGGTTATTCTGGCTCTTTTTTGGTTCCATATGAATTTTTAAATAGATTTTTCTAGTTTTGCAAAGAATGTCAGTCCACACATAGGCTTAAAATAAAGGGATGGAGAAAAATCTACCAGGCAAATGGAAAACAGAAAAAAGCAGGGGTTCCAATCCTAGTTTCAAACAAAACAGTCGCTAAACCAATAAAGATCAAAAAAGACAAAGAAAGACTTTACATAATGGTAAAGGGTTCAATTCAACAAGAAGAGCTAATTATTCTAAATATATATGCACCCAACACAGGAGCACCCAGATTCATAAAGGAAGTTCTTGGAGACCTTCTAAGGGATATAAACTCCCACACAAAAATAGTGGGAGACTTTAACCCCCCAACTTGCAATATTAGAGTCTCCCATAACAGGCATGCCTCCTGTTGCACAAATGGATGTATATAAGATGATGCAGAAAGGTTAAAGAAAGACATTGATTGATGTGGCTAGAAAATATGAAGGGAAAATCTGTATTTTTATTACAGTAGAGGTAAGTAGTATTGTTCCTATCTAAAACCATCATTGGAATTGACAGGAGTTAGAACTCTTGGCGACCTATTGACCTGAACTAGACTCTCCTTAATGACATTCAGATGAGAATAACAATCAGAGTAAAGGGCACAGGCCTCTGATGTCAGTTCCTATGGAGCCTATACTATCTGGGGTATGCATTATCCTTCTCTCTTAATATGTATCAGCACTGATATGGCACATTATGGTTTCCAACACATTTGACTGCTAATAAATTGATCACAGTGCATCTGGGAATTAGAGAGTATATCACCGATAGGTCTCAATTATTCAAGTTGACGGAGGGAAGACCTCAAAACAAAAGTATAATATGTTAAAAATCCTTATATAGCTTTATACTTCCCTCATGTCTCCTGACTTCCTTCAACTGCTTGTTGCCATTTCCAGGAACAGCTTGCAGTCAAACTGATGAAATTGGTTTCCAAGAAACTGGAACATAGATTGAGAATAAAGTTCAAGAGTCCTATGGCGTAATCCCAGCCTCACTGCTGACAGTTTTTGGAATAACACTGTTTTCCAGACCTCAGCTCTAATATTTATAAAATGAGTAAAAGTCCTTCTCGTGTGTGTTTTAGGGGTATGTTGAAACAGTAAATAGTACATTAGCTAATTTATTACAAGTCTATAAACCAGAGTCTTCTGACATGTCAGCTACTTTGGAGACTGTTTTAGAGAAACAGTAAATCAAATATGTTATTTTATTGTTTTACATTTTTGATGAGTAAAATTCTTTACAACACAAAAATAAATAGCTGACATGATCTTATATTTTACAATCTATGGTCCCTGGACCAAATCTCTCTTACCTTCCACTCTGGGATCTTCTGAGGCAGTTCACCTAGTAGCATGCTATTGTAGAAAGAATGTTGATTTGGCATTTATAAGATCTGGGTTCTCATCCTACCTGAATCACTAATTAATTATATGATCTTTGGCAAGTGTCTGTATGTATGTATTTATTTATTTTTTTTTTTTTTACTTGAACCATCAACTTGATTTAATTGACATTTATAAAACACTCCACCCAACAACAGAACACATATTATTTCCAAGTGCACATGGATCATTTATCAAGATTGATTATATTCTGGTCTATAAAACAAATTTCAATAAATTCATTTCTATTTCAATAGTTTTTGAGGAACATGTTGCATTTGGTTACATGGATAGTCTCTGTTTCTTTAGATCTCAGTTCCTCCATCTATATAATTTGAAAATTGAATTAAATGTAGCTGTGGTATGTTCAACACAAGGAGTTCTTTTTATTACTTATTCCCATATATTTTATTTAGAAATATTTGTCTTATGAAAATCAATCAGTAATTTATTTTTTCATTTTTATTCATTAAGAATGCTTTTATTGAATATATATTAAAAGAGTAAAAACAGCAGAAAAGATAACAAAAAAGTTATTTATTTGATAATATGGTTGCTATTTTCATGATCCATGAGAGGCTTAATTTCTACTAGGGCCTTGAAATATTAGAAACAGATTATGATCCTCTTCACTACCTTAGTAGGCCTTTTGAAAAAATAGGAGCCTATAAAGATCCGGAACCACAGGACTTGACTATCTTTAAGGTCCCCATCTAGTTCAAACTCCTTATGATTATGAGTATTAAACCTTAGTGATCAACCATATATTTTGATTTTAAGCTAGGTTTTTCTTGCCTTCTAAGTGACCAGAGGTTGCCATTTGGATGTTCTGAAATAAGCGTCATAAAGTTATCAGTCTTCCTATTTGGTAGCCAACTCTTCCTGTGTGTCTTAGAATCTTGGACTTATTCATCCCACTAGTAATAGGGTAAAAGACACTGAAGCTGATGGTGAAATTAAATAGTCAAATGACCTGAGTGGAAGTATGTACAAACCAACCTCTGAAAGATAATGTCTATAACCATTATTTTATCAATAGAAAATGCTCTTGAAAAATAAAATTTTAGGAATAAGTGTTTAAATTAATGAAGTCTTCCTAGCCAGAGAGTAGAGGAATCCGAGCATTGGCAAGTTTTCACTTGCATTGTAATGTGAACTGTTTTAGCACTGGGGTTGCCTAAGTTAGAGGATGGATCATCTTTCTTTAATTGTAGGTCCAAGAAATGCTATGAACTCACCCCATCAGACCTCAACAGTCTTATCTGCCTTCATTCCTCCTTAAACACTGGATTATCAGGCAAAACTAAATGGCTTGTTGCTCCTCAACTGTGCTAAAGGCCTTGCCTCAGTGTCTTCATTTACACTATTCCCAACACCTAGACATAATCACATGTCTAAATTCAACCCACTCTTCAAAGCCATGCTCAAAAATGAGTTCTTCCATGAAGCATTACTACACTATCCCACTCCAGCCAAAGTATTATTGCATCGTATCATACCATCTTATGAACTCATAGCAGTTTCTTGTAATCCTCCTCCATTCACCCTGGTTGACACTTCACTTATATTCCCAGTAAGTGTGCCATCTTGGCTTTCTCTCTCCTACCAGGCTCCAGTCCCCTTTAGCATGAAAACTCAAACATATTCATCTTCATGTTATAGTAATACCTTGTGCTTATGAGTTGCACAGTTAATATATGTTGAATGACTAAATGCATGTTATTCAGTCAGAAAGTTAAGGCATTATCTGATTATGGTTACAATGATTTGGAAAAGAATCACTCCAGATTCTTCACTCTTTATGTGGATACTTCTTTTTCTGATGATAAAGAAGACCCATCAATTCCCCTTCTTGTTAATTATATTCCCCACTTGGGCAGTTTTGTTAACAAGAATTTGCCAATGAAGTGACAGAGCAAATTCAAAAGATTAAGAAGAAAAAAAACACATCAGACTTACAGCACTTGAAAAAAAACCAAAGATGTTGACATCATTCATCCTCTGGACACTTGTTCTACTTGCCATTTTGGTATAAGGACAAGTTTTTTTTTTTATCCTATGCTAATGCGCCACATTATCTTCTTTGTAAATGAAAGGAGAAGAAAGGCGAGGAGATAGTTCACACTTAAGATAGTTTTGGAAACGCGGTGACAAATTCAGTTATAGTCCATGAAGATAATGCCAAGCACATAGGCAGCTGAAAGGCCACACTGGGTAGGCTGTTCTGACTTTTCTTTTAAATCTGAACCAGTTCCAGTTCTTTTTTTTTTTTTTTTTTGTGATTAGATAGTGTAATTGAAAACCATAAAAGCATGGTTTTAAAATCATCTTGTGAAGTAATTAAAGGCTACAAAAATACAATATCTCATTTAAGAAAGTAATAAAATCACAATCAATCAATTTTTTGGATCCCAGAGGTATGTGGGAAAAGGGACAAGAAAAATTTTATTACATTATCGGTCTGGCTCCTCTAAACTTATTAAAGGAATATTCTTTTTCTCATTGTGCTTTTCTGTTAGTCACTGAATGTTGGCCTTTTTCTCAAGCAAATGCTCAACAATTATCAGAAAGCCAGAGAAAAACAGGACCCCTGTGACAGTGTCCTCAGATTGTACTGCTCTCCCCTCATCTGCTTTTATTTTGTTTCAAACTGACCTATCGTGCTCACTACCACCAGGTATAGTATAGTAGTGGCTAGCAGTATGCCCTCTGGAGTCAGAGAGCCTGGGTTCAGGTTTTATCTCTACCACTCACAAGTTGCTAATGTAGTTATTCAACCTCTTTAGACCTTAGGGTTCTAGCTGTACAATGCAGTTATAAATAGTATCTGCCTCATGGGGATGCTTTGAGGATTAAATGAGATGATGTACATAAAGTGCTAACCACAGTGGTTGGCAAGTGATCACTACTTCAGGTAAGCTGCAGTTACTCGTGTGTTCTTCCCCAAGAAAAGAATCCAGCTAAGCTCAGTTGTTCTTCCCCTCTACTCATTTTCCACAGCCTGAATCAATATTTGGTAGTGCTCCCAGACACTTGTGGCATGTACATTATCTGTCTTTCTTCCTGATCTGAACCACCAGGTAACACAGGCATGACAGCCTGTCTCGTGCTTACCCTGCATCGTGTCTTGTCTATTTATCCCCTTTTAATGCCTCTTTGCTTGTGATCTGAGCAGTAGTGTTCATATTGCATTCTCACTGCCTTTGCATTACCTGTTCCTACCAAAACCAGTCTCAGTTGTCATTGCTCCTTGTTGGAATACATGATGGGCTTACCACCTCCAAGGCTGGAACTGGTCCTACCTAGCTCTGCAGTCCCCAGATAACTCAAGACTAAAACAGAAGTTATTTTCAGAAGAGTTTTATTTGGAAGGTCTTAGAGAGCTCACTGGCACAGGGGATGAGTGCAGCTGAGTCCAGGTAGGAAATGGAGATGAACAGAAGGGGGACATTGAAGCAGCAAAGCATGAATATGCTGGAAGGAGTGAGTGAGAGCAAAGGAGATGAAGAGATATGACAATACAAGGAAAGATGCAAGAATTCTTAAGAAAAAACCTGGAGAAGCTTTACTGCAAGGTAGGGATCTAGAAGCCAACTATGAGAGGAATATATTAGAAAGTTACTAATGGACAAATATGAAAGCTACAGAACATAGTCAATAGAGGAAAAATAATGGGAAGCTAGATGTAATCATAAAATAAATAAGATGAGGGGAGGTAATGGGATATCCAAATTTTACAACTTAACATGTTGCACTCCATCAGTGCTCTATGAGATGCGTAATCTGGAAAATTCCTGTGGGGACCAAAGCAATGTTGACACGGCCATGAGGCCGCTAGTGCTAGAGGAAGAACTTTTTGTTCCTCAGAATTTCTGTTGGTAATAAAAAATTAGAGTGTTTTAAATTGGCATACAAAGAAAATATCAAAGGAATCAAGGAAAATTATATTGAATTTTGAAGGAACAACATGAAGGGATAATTTGAAAATAGTAAATGATTTTATATAGTGAGTGAAATGGGTTAAATGTTCTGAGGTAGTTCAGAAAAAGAACAGTATACTACCACAGTGGGCAGCAGAATAGACCCTAAAGGGGATTAACATAATTATTGTTGCTATCTTCAATGTTGTTGCTATTATTGTCATTGCTATTCTAGAAGTTATCTAGCATTGTGTAGTTATTGTTTTAAGCATTCTGAATGTAGATGTCTCCATCTTCTAGTGTTATATTTTACATTATTTGTACCTTCAGTAGTTTCAGTTAATGTAAGGTGATGAAATATTTCTCTGAAAATTTAAGTCATTTACATTTTAAAACCAAACTTACAGATTGACACCATGCCCAGTGTTTTTGGCAGTGGCTTGATCCAACCCCAGTTGGGGCATGAGAGATAGATGTTACCCAGAGCATAGAAAGCAGAGAAGGTGCATAGGATCACATCAGGAAGCACTGCCCACATCTTGAAACCACCATAAGGCACCAGAAGGAGAAAGCCACCTGGTGTTTAATGGTGCATAGTGACACTTCACATAGGCCTGTAACTGGGATTTGGGCAGCTCCACTTTTCAACCTTCTATGCCTATTTGTCAAATACCATTTGAAGAAAACTTCAGTTATATGCACTCTTTTTATTTCTAAGCAAGAGACTGCTTTGAATCCCTGCTTTGTTTTTAACTCTCACAGACTTTAATATATACCTGTATGGAAAAGGAAGGAATTTCCTTTTAGGACAGCCAACATCTAGTTTTCTTTCTGGTATCTATCTGGGCTCTTCAATACTAAGAGGTCCAAAGGGATCTCTAAGCAAAAGCAATTCTAGGAAGAGAAACCTCTAAAGTCTCAGGAAATTCCAAACTTCCAAGTTTTAAGGTCTTCCTCATGTAACCCATATACATACATAGCTGTAGTCCCTAAAAGTTTTGAAAGCTTCTGCATTTCTTACCGAGCTTCATCACTTTTCTTACAAAAAGTTAGATCCCCAAAAAGGTGAGATGAAATATTGTTGTACTTCTCAGACCTTTTCAGTCTATATTATTCAATTTAAAAAATGCATGGCAACCTCCACTTTATGTGACAAAATCACATCTGACTAGCTTAGTTAAACAGAGTGTGAAACTTATAATTTTGGGCTCAATATTTTAATTCCATTGCATATTAATTCCTATTGTTGTTTTTTTCCCTTTGTTTTATCTTGGCCAAATGCCTCAAAATACACTTGAATTGATCACAGATTACCAAGAGACGTAATGTTCTTGAATTAATGCGTTTGTAATACATAGCACACCCAGACAAAAATAACCCTTCTTATAACAGCATTTGGAGAGGATGTTCCTTGCCTGATTTTTCTTAGTTTGAATACCAGAATTTTGACTCTAATAGAAAAGGATTAAGTTATGCTAGTTATTTTTATATGGAAAATGCTAAGACAGATTCTCATCTTGGGACCACATGGAAATGTCTAAATAATTTGCTAAGAATGACTGTCAGAAGAATTTGAAGCACATTTTACTCAAAATTGTATATACCACATCAGAGAAAGAAAAGCCTGACACTGTCTCATTTTCTCTTTCTCAAAAACAAATTAATAATTGGCCACTCTTTGAGACATGAGAGTTTTCTCATGCTTCATCTGGAGCCTCATCTTTGTGTTAGCATTCAAAGTGAAGATTCCAGGCCTTCCATTCCTGTACTGTGATGCTGTGTTTTCTCTCAAGGCTCCATAACAAAGTTTAAACCTTTTATTCTTCACTTTTTCCAAATGTATTCTTTAGTACTGAACTATATACGCTCATTCATTTAGAAAAGCTATATAAAGCTTCAGCTCAGTCCTCTCATCTGTGGAGGCTGAGGCTTTTATTTTTGTTTTCAGTGATAAGAGCATTCTGTATTCAGGTTCTGATATTAGGAAAAACAATTTTTCAAGCCTTTAGGTGGAAAGACTCTTCCTGCTTAGGTCTGAACTGAAAACAAATCCCCCATTTTTTTTTTCAATGCCTTGTCTCTTCCTAGTTAACACCATTAAACATTGTCCTGGTGGCAATAGCTCAGGATGCTTCCATTGAATCATTTTATACTGCATATAGAATAGATTAAACATATCTATACTATACTAAAGACAACCTACAGCATTGGATCACATTTCACTAGTAGCATTCTCCAGAAGAAGAAAAAAGAATTATTACTAGGGCAAAATGGTCCAATTAAAACCACCTACAATCCTACCACCTAATGATAACTACTGTTAATAATATTTGGGTGCATCTTCCAGTCTTTTTAAACAAACAAGTATGTATATATATATATATATATATATATATATATATATATACATACACACACACATATATATATGTTGTCTTAGAAAAATTGAATCCTTTCTGCATATATTTTTGCTGCCTGCTGTTGAAAGGAAAAAATATATCAAGAACGAGTTCTTAGCTCATCAAATACTCTTCTACACCTTTTATCTCTTTTTAACTTTCGTGTGCTTTGACCTCTCTTCAAAAAATAAATAAAAATTAAAATTGAGGGACAAAACTGAAGTCTACACACCTTGAAAACTTTCTACATTTATTAAATAATCAGATTACCAGTGGCAGGACATTTCTTCCCTCAGTCCCAGAAGACCATTCCAAACTGAATCTCTAATTAGGTCAACTAATTTTTGAATGAAAAGGGACACCACTGCACCAAAGGGCAGGATGCTGGAAACAGTAGAGGAAGGGTTAAATAGAATAGATTAATAGTTTTAATTAGCCTTTATTATATTTGTCCAATTTTTGTTGCAGAGAATAGA
This sequence comes from Symphalangus syndactylus, assembly GCF_028878055.3. NCBI lineage: Eukaryota > Metazoa > Chordata > Mammalia > Primates > Hylobatidae > Symphalangus > Symphalangus syndactylus. The sequence continues at coordinate 41,330,533 of NC_072443.2, read as the reverse complement.
ATCCACTCTAGATCATTTAAGCGAGAAAGGCTCAATCAAAGAAAAATACAGGCTTATGAATCACATGGATAGGTTGAAAAAATAGATTTTAGACTGAATTTTCAGTTTAATAGTATGTGTTTCGGACATATCATTAGACTATTACACCAAGGGAGGCAGTGCCTCTTCTATGATGAGTAGGCCACCGGCTCTAGAAGCTCTAATATTCAGAAAATTTCCATTGCTGCTGACTGGTTCAAAACCATGTTACATCTGAACAAGATGGTCCCAAATAGAAGAAGCTTCAGAGGAATGATTCCTCACCCTGCTTCTCAATACCCATGAAGCTAGTGATCGGACATTGGAACCTCTGCTAACAGTGCTGTCAAACAACGAAATGCCTCCACATCTCTCCTCATTTCCACTTTCCAAATCTAACCAAACTGCTCTGACTAGCAAACTCTAAATTACATCTGAAAATCTAGCGACAAGGAGGTCTTGGAAATATAGTTTTTAGTGTTGTAACTTTGGCATTATATGACGGTGTGTGCTAGAAAGAACATTGAATAAATGTAGAATATCAATCCATGCTATCCACAATAAAAATCTAAAATACTTTGGGAAGATTTATTCACTTATCTCCCTTAAAATGCTTTCCAACTTGCTGGATGGTAAGAAAATTTTAGACAGTTTTGTAAAAGACAAATGTTTTTGTTCAACTGGAGATTAATCTAAAGCCAATCTCTCGTCAAGACCTGAGGAATCAGGTACCCACAATTAGGTAATTTTGGAAAACAGTGACTTTTAAAATGTAAGGTATTAGTATTGCCTCAAAAAATGCTTGTAGAGTTAGAAGGAACAAGATCTCAACCTTACCAGGCATTTGGCAGATGACAAATACTTTACGAGTAAACCAATTCCTCTGGTAATTGGTTTTCCTAGTAAAAGTACTTACATTAAAATACTTTTAAGCCAAGCGTGATGGCTCACACTTGTAATCCTAGCACTTTGGAAGGCCAAGGTGGGCATATCACCTGAGGTCAGGAGTTCGAGACCAGCCTGGCCAATGTGGCGAAACCCCATCTCTACTAAAAATACCAAAATTGGCCTGGTGTGGTGGTGAGCACATGTAATCCCAGCTACTTGGGAGGCTGAGGCAGGAGAACCACTTGTACCCAGGAGGCAAATGTTGCAGTGAGCTGAGATGGCGCCATTGCCCTCCAGCCTAGGTGACAGAGTGAGACACTGTCTAAAAAAAAAAAAAAAAAAAAAAAAAAAAAACAACTACTTTTCATCTGGGGAAGTATATCTGAAAGAGTTTTAATGTTTTCTGTATGTCATAGAACTATACAAGGCAAGAATGAAGAAAATAAGACAAGATGCGTCTTGTCTTATTTTTATTTTTAATGATTCTGGTATTTTTTCTTCTGTAAGAAAACAAAAACTATCTTATTTCACTACTACCTATATAAAGTTTAAATAGTCCTAAAAAATAACACAGCAGTTTTAAAGGCATTTGCCCAAGACTTCTAGGCCTCATAAAGCCTATAGCTATTTAGTACATTATTTTTACAAGAAAATGATTCCAGTGACCCATTATTGATAACCCACATATTGTTTGAGTTGTTTTTCTGCTATCAAGTAATACTAGATTGCAATGCTCTATCTACACACTCTTATGCAGTATCCTTGAAAAGTTACAGGAATGCAAGCTAAGATTATGTATATATTTATACTTTTTGGCAGTAAGACAAAATAAAGCTGACTCCCTGTGCAGCCTGATGAGGAAACCCCTTGGACTGGTCAACCACATACTAACCAGATCTCATTCACTTCAGGTAGAAGTGAAACTAATATGTCCTGCTTTGCAAGGGGTCCAAAAATTGTGTAATAATCAAGATTAGGAAAATTTTTCTAAATCTTCCCTGAAGTGAATGAGGAACCCCTAAGTTTACATTTTAGAGTTTCTTCAACCAGTAATCAAACCATTTCACTCTTTCTCATCACTAAGAGAAAACTGAGATGAAGATCTTGGTTCTTAGTTATCTGGTCAGCTGAGAACCACTATTGTGAACATTTGTTTGAGAATACCCTAGTTAGATGCCACTGAAGAAATTAATGTGATTGATAATAACCATAGGGGACTACTAATTTTAAAGGTGTGGCTGAAGGTGATTCAAGATAAAAGAAGAAAAGGGGAAATAAAAGGATGTATTTCTACTTCTTAGTCTATTGGCTCCTGGTAGAAAAGAGCTTCTTGAATTCTTTCCTGCTTCCCACTAACCACTTCCCCACTCCTTTCACACACACAAACACACACTTCATCTCTTCTCGTCTCACTCCATGCTCATACGTATCTTTGTCTTTCCACATAACAGTAGTTGAAATATCAGCCATGTCATTTTGTAAAGTGAAGTGTAATAAATAGCTAATGTATTTTTTCACTTGAGCAGTACTTCAGAAATAAGGGGAGGTTTTTAAAATGGTAAATAGATAATCATTTAAAGATATGGGATAATGAAAAAAAGTTCATTGTTTGGTTGAAATTTCCTTATACATTTTAAACTGGAAGTTTAATTGAAATTTAACAGATGATTAGTTCATAATATAGGTTAATTATCAGTAGTAATGAGATTTGCCCATAACAAACTGAATATTGTATCTTTATAAGATTTATTTCCTATACTCTCTATTTAAAAATTAATTCAAAATTAGAATATTTCTAGAGTTTGTTTCTTTCTTGAAAATTAACTCTTCCAGACTAACCTAGAAATAAATTACTTCCAAAAATAGCCGAGAGTTATACATGCATATGAAATAAAAATTGAGTATTCTATTTTGTCCTCAGGGCTATAAGCAAGGGCAGATTATTTTTCATTGTTTTTCCTTGATCAACTAGAAGTCTTAGATACTAATTTACCTCTTTGCAAAGCATACTGGATAAAGAAACTTTTTGTTTAAGAAGGCCGATAAAAAATTCTTCCTTTTTGGTTTCATTAAATGGTGGCCTGAAGAATTATAGTATATGGGAACTCTTCAGTGATATGTTGTCGACTTTGAATATTTATTTGATAATTATCTTTTCTCCTAGACTCATGATGTTACATTATTTTGTTTTCTTATAGTCTGTCTCTCTTTCTCTCTTTTAAATTATCTTTCTAATTGCTACTTCTTCAGTACCTTTTAACTTCCTCTCTCAAGATCTATTTCTGGGATACCTGATCTCTTTTGTTAGTTATAACTTTTAGCAATATCAGAGAAGGCTTCACTTGTTATATTGTATGTGGTCCTTATAATTCTGACAATCTGTGGTCTTCTCCCTTCAAGTCAGTGTGGTTTTTTGTTGTTGTTTTTGTTTTGTTTGTTTTGTTTTGAGATGGAGTCTCGCTCTGTCAACAGGCTAGAGTGCAAGGGCACGATCTCGGCTCACTGCAACCTCAGACTCCCTGGTTCAAGTGATTCTCCTGCTTCAGCCTCCCAAGTAGCTGGGATTATAGGCACGCAACACCACGCCCAGCTAATTTTTGTATTTTTAGTAGAGACGGGGTTTCATCATGTTGGCCAGGGTGGTCTCGATTTCCTGACTTCTTGATCCGCCCGCCTCAGCCCCCGAAGTGCTGGGATTACAGGTGTGAGCCACCGCGCCCGGCCAAGTCAATGTTTTTAATCCTAAACTCTAACTGAAGTTCAATCAGAATTTCTTTATTCATTTATTCAACAAATGTTTACTTGGAAAGTATTGTCAGGCACTGTGGGAGGCATTTAGAATATGACTGAAAACAAAACATGTACACTTTCTGTTTTTGTATAATTCAGCTGGAATAAAGAAAGAGCCCTCTGTCTGCTCCTCCAAATAGTTTTGTGTGTAGCTCTGCTAGCTACTTGTCTTTCTGAGGGAAAAAATAATTCTACACAGAAAAGAACTTAGGGAGATCTGCTAAGGGAAGAAAAAGAGTGATACTGGAAGAGGAAATACGAGTAAAGAAAGAAGACATTAGAGAATGAGAAGGACAAATGGGCAGGGACTAAAGTTTGAACAGATTTGAGCAAATGCTGTGATGTGTGGAGCTTTGAGGAGAGGGATGTGGGAATGGAATAATTTCAGGAAATCTCTGCCATATGTATTTCAAAGTTTAATCCCTTCTTCGATACTCCCTCAATAAAATTTTCAGTAGAGAACTACAGCACTAGTCAAGGGTCTGGAAATAGATATGTGGATTGGTGTTTAAATTGGATGTGTCCTAAGCGATACGGTTTTTGGGACTGGGGGGTTCACTAAGCCCTATTTTGTGAAGGTTATTTCTGTAATAAAATTACTACACCTTGTGCTGCACATGTGTATCTCTCGTACCCGGGTTAAACTCATTTTTATTTTACGTAGTTGACCCTTGGGAGTCATAAACTAAGACTGGACCCCTCTGTCAGAGAAGAGAGGCAGGTTAAATATCACTGCAGGGAATGTATATTTCCCAGGTGAATCATCTGCAGATGAAAACAAACCTTAAGCCAGAGAAGTTCCTTCCTGCATCTCTTAAGTCTCTCTTTTTTTTTTCCCCCCGGTTCTGGAATTTGAGTAGGTTCTCAGAGGCTGTGCAAAATTGTGTGTGTATATGGGGAGATTCATCAATTCTCAGTGCTACCCAAAAGAGGTTAAAGTCATTGATCTAATTACACATTATATACTTTGTGCTAATTTCCCTTTTGTCACTCTATCTACTTTGTGCTAATTTCCCTTTTGTTACTCTGAGCCTTTAGCCTTTCGGAAACCGCCTGGCGTCAACTCCCAATGGAAAATTAAAGGAAGGCACGTGCATTCAGGTTCGTGGTAAATTGTTAAAGTGGGGATGCCCCTGGCAAGGGTTCTACCCTCAAGCCAGTGCAATAGTGACAATATTCATTTATGACAAACATTCAAGGAAAAGATGACCCACAGGGGCCGGTGTCAAGGCTGAGAGATTGACCACTTCCGCCTCCTTTCAACATGCCTTGGAGACTGACCAGACTGACTGACACACTGGCACATTGCTTACCTTGGAGAATTTAGTTTTTGTCTGATCAGGAAGCCTGCAGTTTTCCTTATATTGCTTGCTAGATATTTTCCCACTTAAATCCTTCACCACAAACTCAGCATGTTCAGAAGTAAGTTAACAGGAAACCCATCATCTTCCCAAATAAAATAGCATTACCTCCCCTAGAGTTTTCTTTGTCTATGAAATGTCCAAGCCATTTAGGATTACAACAGCTTTTACTTGTTCTTTTTCACCTCAATATTTCCTACATCCTTGTTTATTTATTTAAATGGTTACCTTCTTCTCGTCTTCAACACTGTCACCCTTAAGCACCCAAAAAAAGGATTCCTCATTCAGATAGCAGCTCAGATTTATCTAGTACACAGAAATAACTTGAAAATCTTTTTCTTCTTTTACTTCCAAAATGTTTATTTTTAATATGGAACAATGATATTTGCTTGACACTATTTTAATTTTTCCAAATAAACATATTTAAAAACAAAATGCAACTAGAATATTTGTCAAAAGACTGCTGAAAAGTTTAGGAATTAGCACTTGTTCTAGGACAGGAGTTTGGAAACTGAATCACTGGCCTATGCCATTCAATACACATGAAGGTTAAGTATTTTAACCCTGGAGTCAGACTACTATGGGTGTCACCAACTAACTCTGCAACCTCAGTGAAGTTGCTTCACTTTGCTAATCCTAATCTGTCTTAATCTGCAACAGCATAATTTCATACTATATATGAATAGCATTTGCCTTGTAGATTCAGAGTATAGGTAAATGAGTTAATAAACATAAATAGCTCAGCATAGTATTTAGCATACAGTGAGCTACCAATAAATGAAAGATATAATAAGTACAGTTACTATTTTTGAATTTATATTATGCTTTTTGTTTCAACTTTTCACTAATGGTAAGTTCCTTTCTTAAATATATGTGCTGATTAATTAAACGAAGCCAATCATTTGGATATCTAGTTTATCTTATGAGAAATCATTAATACACTAATGTTTATATTGAAAATGGTTGCTACTTTTTAAATATTTATGGTGAGAAAACTCTTTCAGAAAAGTTATGGCTTCACAGGATTTCATTACTCTTAATGTGAGAATTTTGACTATGTGACTAGTTTCAGAAAATGGACTTCAATTTAGCCTCTCTGTGACTAAAAATGAATTGAGATACTACTGCCTGTTCCAGGTCTAAAAAAGTCACTTAAAAGAATCCCCTTTGGGCAATGCTGCAGATGGGCTTTCTGCACCACTGAATTCCACATTTCCTCATAATTAAAAGAGTGGGTAAAGCCATCCTCACTTACATCTTAAACCCAAGGATGTTTACCTATGTACATCCAAAAAAATGCTGGTCTTTTTCCAACAGAGAGAAATAGTGATTTATTAATATTATTCCTTAGTGTGATAAAAGATTATGAAAACAAAGACTTTATAGCTGAAAACGCTTGGCTTTCAGGGCAGATGGTGGAACAGAGTTAGTGAATGGTAATGTTTAACTCTTTTAGTGAAGCTAACACAGCTGAGTGAAGGGTGTTAAAACCGAATGTGTATGAAATTATACTCTTATTCCTTACAACTTGTTGAATATAGTAAACTTATTTGGTTAAGAATTATCCTTGCTACATCTTGCATGAATCTTTATTTGATAGGGAGGAAAGAGGACATAGTGCGCCCTGATGCATAACTAATTCTCATAGAGATAAAGAAAGTGTAGAAGAGACCATGATGCTCACGTTACCTCATATCACACATCTAGGCACAGAGCAGCTAAAGCATGAATGAAAAGTGTCATGGGGTAGTGAATAGAGATTGTCATATGAAGATTCACATCTGGTTCTAGCTCTTCCTAGCTGTGCAGCCTGGTATTCAACTAACTCTTACATGTTTGAGCTTTAATTTCTTCATCTGTAAAAATGATTAAGGATGGTTCTTTTACAGTTTCTAGCATAAGGTGTTTCATTAAAGTAGAGCTAAAAGGTGTAGAACATATCCTAAGTATGATGAAATGGGAACTAAATTTTCCATACATAAAGAGAGGAAATAAAGAGATAAGTGATTTGTCAGTAATTATTTATCATTTACTGTTGATATGGACAGGAGGCAGGGAAATACTAGGTAGAAATTGGCGGGGTCCCTGACAAGGGTTCCACCCTCAAGCCTGGACCTGAAGCCCTAAATGAGAACTTCACATCCCTGTTTTCCCACCTGAATGTCACCTTTTGGTCTGCCATGCCCCCTATCCTGTGCCCGTAAAAACCCCAGGCTTCACTGGCAAAGGAGCAGAGCGATGCAGCAGAGGAGAGAGGAGAAGCATCTGAACATCAAGAGAAGAGGCAGCTGGACATAGGAGATTATGGTCAGAGAGGTGTTCAGCCAGGGACAGACAAACTCAAGCAGAAGATTATCTTTCCACTCTATTCCCTTTCCAGCTCCCCATCCCACTGAGAGCTACTTCCACCACTCAATACAACCTCTGCATTCACCATCCTTCCAGTCCGTGTGGCCTCATTCCTCTTGGGCACCAGACAAGGATCTGGATGTAGGTGCAAGAGGCTGTCACACTGACTATCCATTGAGCTGTTTAACACTTAGCCTTCCAAGGATGGCAAATGCTGAAAGAGCACTGATTGTAACACATGCCCTCTGGGGCTCCAGTGGTCACAGGCAACCGCTAATTGCTGCCACAGGCCAGTTTGTTCCTGTTGGTGCCCAAAGGCACTTGCCCCACCTCCTGCACCTGCTCACCTGCGTGCTCCTCCTCCCACAAGGGCTTTGAGCACAGCTGCCATGTAAACAAGCCATCCCTGTCACAAGTCCTGGGAGGGGGTCAAGGGAACTCTTCCATCTCACTATGTGCCAGGCTGTTTGCTAGGCGTTAGTGGTAAGCAATACAGGCATGGACACTGAACTCATGGGACTTTCAACTGCTGATGCAACTAGATCACTAGATGTGGTTTTCTTAATATGCTTTATTAAGTGGATCAATGTGTATATGAATCTATGTAATTGGTTTTTAGGGCACTTGTTAAGTTAATGATTTAATTTGCAACTTCCTAACATAACCTTTTCTCCTTTTCCAAAATTTTAAGTCAGAAATGCAATTTTCACACAGACCTGGGACAAAGCATGACTCTAGTGAAACCACATATAAAGCCTAATGAAACTAAAAACACATTAGCTCAAGTGTCGCGTTTTGTATGCGTAATAGTCATATCATGTATATGTTTTATATATAATTTCTACTTATTTGTTTTTTCCTGGAAATAAGGCAATATTTAAACCATTTCATGAACATGATTATCTTTTCGCAAATAAATATTTTCATTCAGAGTGTTAAAACATCTCAATCCATACTATATTCTATAATGGTTCCTCATGGGCGCCAACTTAAGTACCTGCTGCTGTTCTTCCTTCAGTTGAAATAGGTGATATTTTGGATGTGGAAATAGTGGCATCATAAATTAGAATGTGCTAGATCATGGGCATTATTAATGATAATAGCTAGCATTTATTAAACACATATCATGTGTTAAGAACCGTGATAAGTGATTTAGGTGGAGTGATTTATTTATCTCTCTCTGTAACCCTATAAGGCAGGCAACATTATAAAACTTTTATATAAATAAACTGAAGCTTAAAGAAGTGTAGCGACTTGGTACAGTCCCACAGCTCATAATTGGTATATATGAAATCACACCAATTTAGAGCCTGCCCTCTTAACCATCACTCTAAAATGCCTGCCATGAAACTGAGGTATCTGTTGGAAACCAAGTTATCTTTCATACCAGGTGTTCTTTAAACTTCACTGTATTTATTTCTACTTTTCTCGTAACCTCTGTAATCATCCACTTATTGAGTTGCAGCTCACAGTATGTGTGTGGGAGGTTGCAGATAACATACCAGCGGTTTGTGCTCTTACTCACGCTTGCCAGCTGTTCTGGCACAATATTTATTTGCCCCATAAATCCTAGACTGTTCATTTTTATATATATGAAAAATTTGTCAATTTACAGTTCACCTTATTTTTCTACTGAAAACACTGGAACATGAGATATCCTTGACTTCAGGTTCACAGTCTCCAAATAAATGGAATCCTGGGCAGAAAGCCTGATAGCATAGAAGTATGACACAACAGCATTTGTGTCTACTCACAAACATTCCACTCAATCTAAGTCAAGGAGCCACCCTTCCCCCAGAATTTTGTCAATTACTCTCTACTTTCATAAACACAGGAAGGGGTTAATGAAGGTTAAATCATTCTAATTTAGTTGCAAATATGCCAACACCACATTTGAGCTATGTGACAGGTGTCGGGCATACATGCTTCCTTCCAAAAATCCCACATGATGGTCTCCCAATCACTGGCATTATCTTTGCATTATCTAATACCATATGGCAGAAATGCCATTCACCTAATAAAAGGAACTGCTCCTTCTTGTCTTTCTTTTCCTGTTGCTTCTCCTCTACTCGGATAATCAATGTTATATACTTGTTTTGAGATTATTGGTAGTAATGCACTAATCAACCATTACATCATTCCCTCGCCCCAAATTTCAATCTTTAAAACACATTGCTTTGAGTTTCTAGCAAAAACATTTCGATACATCCACTTCCCCCTTGGAAATCTTTCCATCTTTTCCTTGATTTGTGGAATATTTATTGTTCCCTTGTTAGTTCATTAACTTTTCTTTTCCATTAAGCGGTCTGTCTGTTTTGACAGTACCTTCTGGCAGCTAAAATGCTAAATGCAAAGTAATTTAGGGTTAAGGGGAGGACATTCTGTAGTCATTAAAAAAAATAGATCTCTCTCTTTAAGGATAGAATTTGAAAGACATTATCATGTTGTTACTTAATTTCTAAGAAAGTGTTCAGCTATACCAGAGCTAATTCTCTAGAGAGATTATTCTTAAAGTAGAGAGGGAAAAAGTAAGTGCTATGGAGTGATAAGGCATTGGTCACCCCTTTTCCGGTAACTGACATAACTAATGTTTCTGTTATTCACTCTGCCCCTAGGCTAGCTCTCAAATTCCCTTGCATGTGCAAAACATTTTTGTAGTCCTGCCTCAGCCTCCAGGTATTTTTGATATGTTTATATAATCGGAAAACTGTATAGAGTCAATATGACAGACTGCAGTATACCTGTATCCTGTTTCCATGTCGGCTAGGTCTTGCATTCTACATTTTAAGGAGTCATGGTGTTCAGGGGAAAAGGCTTTTAATTATGTCCTGTTTTCAATAGCTATTGGGCAAGCATGAAAACCTTTGAAGTTAGATATTGCCTTACAATACATACATCAGCAAATAGAAACCAAAAATATACACTATTTTCTTCTATTTTTATAACTGTTCATGTACTAATGCCTGGGGGCTTCATCATTTCTGGCCATTTTCTCCTAAGTTGCAAATTGCAGACTCAATTGAGTGGCATATTTAAGTTTAATGGATATTTACAGTAATCTCTATCCTTAGTGTGCTATGGAAACTTGTTCCCTCCTGGAGATACGATTATTATACTCAGGTTTTTGGTTTTTGCATTTTAGGATTTCTAAGTATTTGAGAGAAAAATGCCTAATGTATTTATATTTTTATAATTACGTGAATAGATACAAGTAAAGCTACTTGAATCTGGATGTGTATTATACATATATACATACATACATATGTATATATATATCAGTAAAATCAAATGTAATACTAAGAACATTTCTTAACAACTTTTAAAAATAATGTCTTCCAAGATACTCAGCTGATAGAAAATCCATCAGTAAGTCTCAGTTCCCCTGTGTCACATATGAAAGGTATCATGGTACCCTCAAGAGCTTACCACATACTCATTCCATACCAGGGCTTAAAGATCATCTTGTTTTATAATGGAGAGGACCCTAAAATATGGTAGTGAAAGCAAGAGGGCTAAGAGTCCTAAAGGACACTGCAGTGCTGGATAACATCTGAGTTAGTGACTTTAGCTATATCTCATTTTAATAGAAACAATTGCCCAGTAGAAAGGGTTCAAAGCAGAACAAACATGAGAGAATGCACTCAGAACAATGGCATATAGGGAGTATCTGAAGGCATCAAGAAAGGTTTAACTAAAAAGAGAAGGTTTAAAAAAGGAACACGGACATACAATGGCTGCCTGTATCTAATTAAAGGGCTTCCCTGTAAGACATCCTATTTGGTTCTGAACCAGAGTACAGAAGTGGGACAGTAAGGTGGCAGTTGTAAGGAGGAACATCCCGCCTCAGTACACAGAAGTTTCTGATAAAATGATCTTCTGTTAATGCCAACAGTTGCATTGTATAAGAGAGATGTTTCTCTTCCCGTTCCTCTGGCAAAAAAAAAAAAAAAAAAAAAAAAAAATTATGATATTCTGTAGAGAAGAAACTTACATTGAGTTACACTAGATAATATCTGTATTAATTTGGTAGGGCTGCCATAACAAAATACCACTCAGACTAGGTGGCTTAAGCCATTGAAATTTTTTTTCTCATAGTCCTGGAGACTGAAAGTCCAAGATAAAGGTGTTGGCAGGTTTGGTTTCCTCCGAAGCCTCTCCAGCTTGCAGATGGCCACTGGGGCCTCACATGGTTCTTCCACTGTGCATGCATTACTCATATCCTCGTATCGCTCTGTGTATTCTCTTATTATAAGGACACCAGTCAGATTGAGTTAGGACCCACCCTAACAGCCTCATTTAAATTTAATCACCTCTTTGACAGCCCTATATCTAAAGACAGTCACATTCTGAGGAACTAGGGGTTTAGGCTTCAACATATGAATTTGAGTGGGTGAGTGAGGGGGAGCACATTTCAGCTCTAAACAATATCTAAGTTCATTTCTGACTTCCAAGAGTTCTTCTTAAGGAGACAAGGGAAAATTCAGACCATACTGAAGGCTGCTCTCTGGAAGAGGAAAAAAATCTCAACCAAAACAAATGATTGGGCAATTCTGTCAGCATACTTCCCCAAATTAATTCCTACCACCAGAGGGGTCCCTTGTCATCTGTCTGCAAATGCAGGTTTAGCCATAAACTGTGCTCTTTGGCTCCTGGATGAATGTGGAGAGGATTAAATTCATTATAATATTAAATAGATCAGGTGGAATTAGCTCTCAGCAGAGAGCAGCTGCTGGCTCCAGCAGTGTTGTGACAAGCTCCGCCAATTATGCAATGCAAATATAATCATCTGACTTCCACCATTTCCAGGCCTTGACAAGCCCTGCAAATCTGTTGGGCAATTTCTTCCGATCTGGTTCCATACATGTTAGCTTGACAGTGGCTATATCCGAGGCCAGTGCACATCTTTGACAATCATTCAAGACTAAAGCTAAAATAAGATAAATTTGGACCTAAAGTCATCAAGGGAGAAAAATCCAGGCACACTTATTCATTTTACCCTTATTAATGCAGCTGATATTGATGTAACTACTAGTGCTGCTACCTGATTTTCGCTTACAGCAGCAGATTGAAGGTGGTGTACAGGTACTATAGCACCCACCCTATTATTAAGGAAGTTTAACTTTGCTGAGTTTGTGCATGTATGATTCATAACAATATATTAGCTTGAAAGACTATGATGTATTTTTACATGGCAGAAAGTACTAAGAAGTTGCCTTTGGTTTTGTTGGATTAGATAGATCAAGGTTGTGTTGAAATTATTTAATAGCTAGAATAAAGTCAGTTGAGCAGATCGAAGTGTACCCTCACACAGAGTTTTAGAACAAATTTAGGCAATATCCATACAGATGTTAATGAGCAGCTGATGGGAAGTCCTTAATTTGGAGAAATAAGTGTAGATGCTCAACCTGCTTACAAATTTGATCATTGAAGGATATTAAGTACAAGACAGAAAGAAGACTGCATTCACTGAGCTTACTCATAAATGCAGTTAAAAGTGCTTGTTATCCCAATTATTTGTCAATGGAGACTTAGGCCAAAGAGGTTATGTACTCTGGTAGCAATACAGAAGGCATCAGTTTCCACTAATTATAAAATCAGACCAAAGTAATGCCACCTACAACTGCTATTCTTATGTAAAAATGAATTTGGTTATTTTTTTTCTGTGCCTGTATGTGCTTTTCCTGGAGTTAGATTGCTTCCAGGAAGATTATATGCTACTTTGATGTTGATATCTCAGGAGAAAATGAGAAGAATAAAAATAAAGGCAGATGGTTTGTGAAAAGAAGAACACCACCTCCCTTTACAACTGTCTTCTCTGATTCAAAGTTTGTCAGCAGTGTCAGAAGTGGAGGGCTGCATTTTCTAGATTCCCTCATATTGGAAAGAATCCTTGACACTGCAACCACCTGACAAGCATTCTGATGAACATTACCATGCTACCCTGTGCTAATATCTTAACAAGAGGAGTGTATGAGTTCAATATTCACATCCTCCCAAGTAAAATATGACCATCTTGTCCATGGGCTTTTAAGGACACTGTTTTATCTTTCCCTGTACCTCACTATAACACATATACTCACAACATGGTTGTCTTAAGCAGGGAACAATTGTAACAGGCAATTCCAGGAGTGAATAACTCACAAGCTAGTTATCTGGGCATAGGATCCTTAGGGCTACCCCATGGCAGTGAATGTTTAGTTCTGTGTATTTCTGCTCTCATGCCCTCTGTACTGATACATGTTTGATCATGAACAGTGCAGGTTGCATTCTAAAGCTTCTTTCATAAGCATGTTTTTTTCTGAAATTTGAAAAAATTATTTTACACAAAAACTGTTTTCTTTCTGGCCAGATAAGAGCTGTTTTTAACCGTAATAACGCAAAATTCAAAACTTATCCCTGTCTTCTTTTTCTGGGCCAGTTATTTAGCCCCACTTTGTTTTGGCCCCACTATCTCCAAAATTTGTAATTGCATCACAATTTTATAGTAGTACTTACAAGAAAATTCCTTCTTATTCTTTCATTTATGCTAGGAAATAGTTATTGAGCATCTTTTATATGCCAGGTACTGCAGGAGAAACTAGAGATAGAGATGAACATGACATGATTCAGTTTTGAGGGGAGATCCATGCAAACCAAAGCTTCCGGTAGTGTGACACATATTTTGATATAGTGATTTTCATGTTCTGGGAATCCACAGGAGGACACATATCTCAGCGTGGGGAGGAGTGTGGGTCTTTTTGTACACAAGTGTGTGTATTGCTTAGAGAAAGGTCTGCAAGCACGTTCATTTTTCTTGGAGTAATATCCAAAAAGTTAACGTGTTTTCATTTCCTTTGTAGTGGTCACCACCTGCGACTACTAGTTGAGGATTTTGTACCCACTCCTTCTAACCATTCCTATTCACTACACCTGGCTTCAGACTGGGACGCCTCTCCTCGCCATTCATTCTTCCTGGCCCTTGGAAGGATTTTACTGTTAAATCTATCAGGAAACAGACACAGTCCTGAAAGTGATAATTGAACTGTCTCACAAAACGAGTGAAAGTTGTGAAAGGTGAATGGAGGTAAAGGGGGTCCAGGAAGCTGAGTGTCTTAAGTCAAGAAAGAGAAGGTGGACATAGAGGTGCAGATGCAAGATAGCATAGAATTTCCTCTGAACTGTGTGACCGTAACGTGCAGAGAGTGCACCCCTTCCGTGAGAAGGTTGCCTTTGTGAGATTTTCCGTTTACTGACACATTCTTAAATATATGTGTCTTGTACTTGACGATGATCTGTTCATCTGCTGGAAGTAAATTTCGAACTTGTCGCTTTCTCTTCTCAGCTATTGATTACAGTAAATCGAGCAAGCGAAAAATACTTCCTTCTATGTGATCCCTCCCCTCCCCCTGCTATTTTTTCTTTCAATCTCAATGTTAGCTTTAAACTCTCAATCTCTCTTAAAATATTCAGGGGAAGATAATCGGGAACCAGAAGCCAGTGGCATAGTTTTACTAGTGTATGCAAAACATAAATTTGACCTGCATTTCAATGAAAGATCTAAGCTTTATGTGTTACTGGGGACTTCATCAAGGGAATTTGAATAAGGGACAAAGAAATGAATGAAGAGATGGATGTGTCAAAAAAACAACAAAGAGACAACCAAGAGGCTAGAGGTAGCTTGTCCACATGATAGAATCCAGATTGGTGTTTATGGCCCTGTCCCTTTCTTATCTTTTACCCTGGCCTTGTTATTACAATGCCCATAAAGGACTGGCCTTAGAGTTAAGCTCAAGGCAGGAATGATGTGATAGCAATGGGGCAGGAATCTTATTCCATTATTCAACTAGTATTTGTTTGGGGCCTACTCTGGGGAAGCAGAGGTAGAAAAAAAGGTATCCACCTTTAAATGACTTTATTATATTTTCATCTTTAGTGAAATAAAAGCTATTGCAAACTAAGTCTCCAAGGCAATAGTATATCCAACGAACAGAAAAGTAGAGGCATTGGAGTAAATCAGGCGCATATTTAAACCTTATTTATATCTTTGGAAGATTACTTCACATCTGAGTTTCAGACTTTGAAAATTCAATGATGATAGTAATACCTGCTTCATAAGTTCAGTGTGAGAATTAGCTACTTCCTGATAGAAACAAGCATTAAGAAATGGAACAAATTATATTATGTGACATAATAATGTGACATCATAGGACACTATGACATGACAGGACAGAGCCTCTTGAGGTGTGATGCCATGATGTATGTACACACTTATGTATAGCTTCTGCCCTTGGCAGAATCTCAGTTTCAAACTACGATTTCCTCCTCCTGAATATACTGTTTTTGCAATCCAGGTAGAATCTTCATTCTTACTTCACAGACATGAGACCATTCGGGGGCAGTGCTGAGTTAAATGAATAAATATGAACACACTGTGATTATATATGTGTAGGCATGTCACAACATCAAACCTCAAGAGACTTTGTCTCATTATGATAGAAAGAAAACGCTATGGGTGCTTTGTCATGAGAATGTACAGTTTCATGACTGTTTCACAGAAGTATTTCCTCTTCAGTTGGGTTTATCATGAGGAACCCCTAGATACTACATGGTTGGTCAGATTGGGCACATTTTACTATTTCCTTAATGGCAAATCCCTATCAGAATTGAATAAATCAGTAATATAAAACAAAAAAATGCACCTTGCAAAAATCATAAAACGGCCTCTTGAGGCAGAGAGAAGAAACAAAATTCAGAGCTATGAATTTCCAGGGAGAATATGACAGTGAAAACCAGAGCTGCAATTTTATTGTTTTTTTCCCTCTTTTCCTTGACCCCTGGAGAATACACAAATAAAATCAATTAATGGGCCTTGAAGAAGAATCACTTTAAACTGTTCAATTAAACCCCGCAATGCAGAGTACAGAAGGGAGAAAAAAAAAAAAAAAAACAATAAATACGTCTTAAAAAATGGACTTGTCAGAGGCGCCAGGGTCCCGACATGCACCATTACTGACGGATCGAATAGCACTTCCATTAACACCATAATCTTATAGACTCCACAGCCTGTAAAAAAGGGATTTACTTTAATCAGGTTTGGTTAGGACTGAATTTGAAAAGCGCTACAAGTGAAATAAAACATGACCTCTACCTTTTTGATTTTTCTCCAGCATTGGTTCCCAAGTATGTAATTTGCGGTCCACTGATGGGTCATTTTTAATGACTGTGATCTGCTGGTACATTTCTCTCCTTTAGTGATGGTAATCATTAATACAAACCTGCAGTATTTCTTCCTATTTTTCTTCATCTAATCATTTCATTTAACAGTCATCATTATCTTCATGATAGTTGTCCCAGATCTTCTTTTAGGCAAGTACTTAATCTAGGCTTTTCCAAAGTTTACAAAGAATTTTCGTAAGTTTTACTTAAGTAAGAATGCAAGGCTGTAGTGCACACACTATGATTGCATCTGTGAATAGCCACTGCATTGCAGCCTGGGCAACATAGCCAGATCCCTATTTCTTAAAAAAAATAAAAGTAAAACAGCATGTCCTGTGCTTTGGGTACATGCTGGATTAAACAAAGCCAGACAGGGCTGGGCGCAGTGGCTCACGCCTGTAATCCCAGCACTTTCCGAGGCCGAGGCAGGCGGATCACGAGGTCAGGAGATCAAGACCATCCTGGCTAACATGGTGAAACCCCGTCTCTACTAAAAATACAAAAAATTAGCCAGGCGAGGTGGAGGGTGCCTGTAGTCCCAGCTACGTGGGAGGCTGAGGCAGGAGAATGCCATGAACCCCGGGGGGCGGAGCCTGCAGTGAGCCCAGATCATGCCACTGAACTCCAGCCTGGGTGAAAGAGCGAGACTCCGTCTCAAAAAACAACAACAACAACAACAACAAAAACAAAGCCAGACAGCTTTCTTTTGTCAGTGCTTTTACTATGCTAATATACTTCCCATTACTCTGCAGAGGGGTTAAGGTATGTAGTGTTGACAACACTTACCTGTCTATGGGACGTTTTTAGAGCTTCTTATGAGACTTATGTTCCAGAGAAAGCACTGAGAATCACTGACTTAGGCAGCTTTTACTTATCTCACTCAGTAAATTCCCTACAATAATTTGATTGCTGCTTTGTTGGTAATAAGCACTCACCCAGAGGGTGGCTGGAGTGAGTATGGCAGGCCAGGTGAGATGAATGGCCATTAAGTAGACTGGGAAATCTATAAATCTAAAAGGTGTCAGAATAATCTTTTCTCACTGCTTTTTGCTTCATACTTTGGCCTTCCCCAATTTATCAAAAGACACCGGCTCAGTATCAAGTTGAATTTCTCCTCCCTTCCTTCACAGATCGGGGGGTCTAAGAAGACATGTAATGTAGTGTCAAGAAACAGTTGCTGTTGTCCTGTTATTTACTCTGAGTGTGTATGTTTTTCAATATTAAGATGAACTGTGTTTTGTTCAGTATAGATTTTTAATTTGTAAGAATAATAAAGGCCATTGAGCCATAACTGTTTTATTGGGCCACATAAGGCTATATGACTTAAATGATCATAGCTGTGTACTGGTTACATGAGAGTCAGGCTGATATTGACTCTCTTTCTTAATGTAAACCCTAACCTTTTGTATAATCTGTGCTTTATATGTTCACACCTACCATTTATTTTTTTCAGGATTTGACTAAGATTTTTTTCAGACTAAACTAAATTAACTTTCTTTGCTATTTTGATGTTTTTCTCTTATCAACTAGGAACAGCCACAAGAACAATAGAAGGGGGGGGCTTATAAAAAAGAGGCAGATGTGGTTCAACTGTGTCTAAGAAAATTCTGCTATAGGAGGAGGAAAGTAGAAAATTCTGGATTATCTGCATGGTAGCCTAATTAGGATTATCTGCATCCAAGGTGCAAAAGAACAAAGGGTATCTCAGAGGAGAAGTAACTAAAACTAGATTTGATGAAGGAAAAAAGAAAAAGAAGAAAATAAAGACCAAGCAAGAAATACTGGCAGAAACATGGATAGGGAGGAACGAGAAATAAAGAAATTACAAAGAGCATGAGAAAAGGGGTTGATTGGTTATGGAATACCAGGGAAAGCAGCACAGAGAAGATGAGCAAATACGACAATACTAGCATAATAAAGACCCCCAAATTAAAGGATCTTATGGAGGATTTGGTCCTAGAATTGCAAGATTAATTCTAGAAGCATTTTTAAAAGCCCCAAAAAGCATAAAATTCACTTCAAAAGAGTTCCAATTTTAAAAGCTCCCTAGAGGCACTGTAATAGAAAAGGGCTTTTAAATGCTATTTCTATTTTTTTCCCCTGTTTTCCTTAGGGGCTGTCTCAGAGGGATGATTTATTGTCTGTTATATTTAAAGTGACAGGGCCAATTTTTGAAGGCCTGCTGCGGTGGTGCTAGCACAAAGTACATGGGATTGCAGAATGTGCCCTGTACACAGCCAGTCAGTACCTGGCTTCTGTTTGGCTTTCAGCAGCATGACTAACAGCAATGAAGTGAGGGACATGTGGGCCTCTACTATTATGAGTAGAATAATCCTGTTTTTCACCTATAAGTGAGACTAATTATTAGATTACATTTTTTTTCATCAAGGAAAATGAACACAGCTTCTTCCAAAAGAAGATCCAAAGGCATATTTCCTTCAAGCCAGTATGAAAAGTCCCACTTTTATTTATCCAATGAATACTTACATGCCTGTGCAATGTGTCCCAAGTACTAGTCTAACTGCTTTGCATAGAAGTAAGTAATAGTAGGGGAGAGAGAGACAGAGAAAGAGAATATTAAAACAAACAAACAAACAAAAAACCAGTCTCTAGACCTACAATATTCCAAGGAATTTAGATCTAAAGACTTGAATTAGAGTCCAGATTGTGTAAATGGAAGCTCTGAGTGAACTTGAGTCATTCAACCCCTTTGAATAAAGAAAGCATTAATATATGATCTGCTTACCTTGCAGAGTGCTGCAATAATCAATTCAACAGAAGACACGGTGTGCCAACACTTTGAAAGTTTTATAATTAATATGGTTAACCGTGATTGTCAAGTTTGCTCCCAATTATTACTTCCATAATTTTTAGTGCTTTGTGGAATTGAGGACATTTTGGACAATATACATTATATCAGAACTCAGAATCATACTTCATGGTATAATAAAGTGAAATAGTACATTCCGTTAGAATAGACATGTTTTCTAATAAAACTACCTTATTAGAATAATATAAAAAGTCTTATATTTTCCCCTTTCATATTAGATTTTTTCAAAAATTATTTTTCTTTATACTTTTTCTGATTAATGTGATATTCATTGTAGAAAATAAGAAAACACATGAGCAGGGCGCGGTGGCTCACGCTTGTAATCCCAGCACTTTGGGAGGCCGAGGCGGGCGGATCACGAGGTCAGGAGATCGAGACCACGGTGAAACCCCGTCTCTACTAAAAATACAAAAAATTAGCCGGGCGTGGTGGCGGGCGCCTGTAGTCCCAGCTACTCGGAAAGGCTGAGGCGGGAGAATGGCGTGAACCCGGGAGGCGGAGCTTGCAGTGAGCCGAGATTGCGCCGCTGCACACTCCAGCCTGGGCCACAGAGCGAGACTCTGTCTCAAAAAAAAAAAAAAACACACATGAAAATCAGAAGAAAATACAAAGACCATTGGTGATCCTATTACCAATATTTAAGCAATATTAACACTTTGTTACATTTTCTTCCAGTCTTGGAAATAATATCTGAATAGTAATAATTTTTAAACATAATTTTGAGAAGAATCTACTCTTTGTTGGCCTTTTTTCCTACTTAATATCATTCTTTTGAGTAAAATAATTTACTTAAATATACAACAAGTTGAAATTACATGTATTTCATTAGTTCATGATTTCCTTAGCTTGGGATTTTTTCATAAAATATTTTTACAAGTATAGTACTGTAATGAATACATTTATACATAAATTTTTATCCTTATTCATGATTATTTTCTTAGAAATAATAGATTTCTAGAAGCAAATTTTTTTGAATTATTTAGACATTTTTATGGCTATTTGTAGATTTACCAAGCCTTTCATGGACATTTTCACTATCATTAGGAACTATTCCAAGATGCTTTCTCTCCACACCTGCATCAGCAGTGAGAAATATCCTTTGCTTATGGTTTTTGAATGTATTATCTAATGTAATTTTAATGCATATTCAATATAAAAGTATAAAACATATTTTAATTATTTTTTGATGCAGGCTAAATTGTAGTCACATTATACTTTATAAAAGTAATCAGTTCTCTGGGTTCCATTATGAAATATTTGAGTCTGCTTATTAATATATTTATACAATATAGTGTTTATAATGGAAAAAATGATTATATAAAAAAGGATGGAATAAATCTGAGTTTCCTGGCATCTAAAATAGAAGTTTATTTATATTTTCATTAATGAGTAGAAGAAAACATACTAATTCTTTAAGAAAGATAGTGTTCGTGATAGTACATGCTGAAATGAATGTACTTTATGGAATTTTAAAGAGAGGGTGCTTTTAAAGATGATGCCTTTAACAGTGTTACAGCAAATAAAAAAAAATGCTTTATTTAACAGCTTCTTACATTTACCCTCGGTAAACTCTCAGAGAAGATCATTAAAATATAGACTGGTAGATTTGAGAAGGATTAAGTTATGTTTGTCTAAAACTAATAATGTTCCAATGACTGACTTATTTTGATATAAAGAAGGAATTTAGAATACCTGTATGTATGCTAAAGATGTTATGTCCTTGTTTTACAGATAATAGTGAGGTTTAGAGAGGTTAATCCATTTTCTCAAGGTCATACAGCTAGAAAACATTGGAACTAGAACTTGAATCTAAGGCCACATTCTCAACTATAGGCACTTCTACTTCCAAATTCCTAGAAGTAGAATTGCTGAGTAAAATGGTATCATAAGCATTTCATTAAAAGCAGTAAAGAAAACAAAAGGAAGAGAAATCTGCCAAAGACATTTTTTTCTTTTTCTAAATCAGGCTGCTGACAGTTAGGATTTTTCTGAAGGTCAAAGAAAAAAAAAGAGTTTAGATGTATTATCTAAAGATGTGAGAATTTTTTCCCCACGAAATTTATTCAAATATGCCATCTTTTCTCATATCTCCTATTTGCCGTTGATTGTGCTTCAGTCTGGACAGACCAAGGAGACATAAAAGGGTAGACATCTTGGTTCTGAATCAAGAAAACATTTCTGTTGGAATTCTCACATTATGAGCAATGTGTAAAATACTCTGCCATTTTTGCCACATTAACTAGGAAGTTAATAAATTGATGCTAAGTGTTCAAAATATTTGTTGTTATTGACATTGTTTGTTTAAATATTTTGACTTTTATAGTTTATTTTCATCTCATCAGATCACCTAGGTTGAATGTTGTTATTTTTAAAATACACTTATCCATTTTTAGATAACCTATAATTTATACATATAATCAACTTTCATTTATTCAGGAGCCATTTACACAATTTAATAATTAGATGGGCTGCCTTATTACTTTTCATCTTTTGGCCATTAATTGATACCACTTCCTTAGGGTACAAGAAAGGAAAAAGGCATGGATGATTCTTACCCCAGGTTGTTATATTTCAGCTTTTGCAAAAGTTATGTAATAGATAAAAAATCAGTGATTTTAAATTTTCTGTGCTATATATTCCTTCATCAGTAATGGCAAGACAACAGGATGAAAATCAATTTTTCACATATAGCTATTCCAGAAGGCTAATACCAAGTAAATAAATAAAATAATGAAATTTAAAAAGCTGACCTCTACTGTCTATTAACTAATTTACCTATTTTTATTAAGAGGGATGTTGAAAGCACATCCACCTTCACTTGAATATCTCTAGTCCTGTTTTTCTGAAAATTTTTAAACAGCTGGTAAAATAACGAGTACTCATATAGCCTTTACTATGTTTTAAGAACTATTACAGAATCTTCATACATATTAAACTCATTTAAATTGTAAAGACTTTATATGATAGATATATTGTTATCTTCATCCCACAGATGCGGAAACTGTGACATGTCCAAGGTTATACATCTAGCAAGTGGCAGAGCCAGGATTTGAATGAAAACAGCTAACCTAGAGCCTGTGCTCTTAAACATCACTCCCTACAATTCTCTCATATGTAGTCTTTACATAGTAGTCAATATGGATGCCTTCTTTCATAGATTATTCATTCTCTGAAAACTCTAACCATTTGTTAGTGTTAGATTTTATTCCTTCTACTGTATACTTAAGAATTGACAGAATTTACATTTGTCTTAGCCTGTTTGGGGTACTATAACAAAATACCTTAGATTGATTTAAAAAAAAAAGAATTTTATTTTGTCATAGTTGTGGAGGCTAGGAAGGCCAAGGTCAAGGTTCTGGCAGATGTGTGTGTGGTAAGGGCCTGTTTCTCATGGACAGCCCCTTTTGTGTGTCCTCACAGGTAGCAGGGGGCAACAAGGAACATATTTGCTCTCTCTCGCTCTTTCTAAGGGCACTAGTTCCACCTTGAGGGCTCATCACCTCCCAAAAGTCCCACCTCTCAATATCAACACCTCACTAAGTTCCAACATAGGAATTTTGGAGGGACACGTATATTCAGATATTTAAGTCTAGTAATGTTCTGTTTTCCCATCATGACAGTTAACTAAGAAATACATATTTCTCAAGACTTAACATGCTTTTTCTAGATGTGTAATAAATAGTTGTAGAATTCTTCTATGGTAATAGAATCAAGGAGTTTTAGAATTACAAGTATCTCAGAAGTCATGGAGTCTAGATGCTTACTTGACATGTGAATCTCTTTAACCAGATGAGTCTTTCCCTGGTTTCTTTTGAGCCCCATCTCCCATCAGAGAACTCACTATTTATTAGGAAAGTCATTTTACTTATTTAAGAAATATCTTCATTTGTGTCAAAATCTATCTCTCTGAAGTATCTACCCATTGATTTTGCTTGTGGGTCCACTCAGAATAAATCTAAATCTTTTCCCCATTAAAAAGCCTTTAAAATAGACTGATTATTTTGCCATTGTTTTCCTCAAACATGCTCTCTTGATTCATTTCCTTCCATTTTTCTTCGACTGACAGTGCCCAAGTCTTCTTCACCATCACGGGTCCTCTTCACTTGACCTAAAATTTGTTATATCTTTAATGTTGTGGCATTGATCTGTATTTGATCTGTACAATGACAATTGTGGAATAGAGTAGATCTAGTTCATTTTGTACCCTGCTTTTATTATGCCTTAGCTTTTCTCCTTAAATTTGGGGAAGTAAGTTGATAATCTCGCTATTTAAGTATATTTTACCCACGTCAGTCATCAATAGATCTGTTGAATGAGATAAAGCATTGAATGGAGCCTTTGCTAGGCTATTAGTTTTTCCTTCAGAGTGATATAAATCCACATGTTTCCATGCTTAGATGGTTATTCTATGAAGATCATACTTAACTAGTTTGCAATCCAGCCAAAGTTTTTCCATTTATTTTTAACAACTGCAACATTTGTTCTACTTTCATTAAATTTGAACAACATAACTGTTGTTCAAATATCAGTCCTCTCTCTTTTTTTTAGGGTTTGGGTAACTTATCAGGAATTAATGCTAAATCAGGCATTTTCAGAATGGAAAACAGAAATGCTAATATTCTATGGCATTATAAGTCTGTGACTACATCCAAGAAATCATAGGTGCTTTTCTGACATAATGTTACTTTGAAAGGAGCCTGTTGCCTGCTAAGATGATTGTTGAGCATTGATATGGGTCTTTATAAAAAAAATAGTGTACAATCATTTTTATTAGCTATTCTTTTAAATAGTCATATGAAGTACTTTAGCATTTAATTCATAAAAGACTTTAGGCTGCCATTGCTTCAGTCAAAACATTCTCTTCAGCTGTTAGATCAAGTTTGAATTTTATTTAGGAGAGTACAAGTGCCCCCACTTCCTCCATCAGCCTCCTTAAAAATGGGGAAGTAGGCTGGGCGCAGAGGCCAAGTCTTTTGGATCACGAAGTCAAGAGATAAAGACTATCCTGGCCAACATGGTGAAACCCTGTCTTTACTAAAAATGAGAAAATTAGCTGGGCATGGTTGTGCGAGCCTGTAGTCCCAGCTACTCCTGAGAATCACTTGCACTCAGGAGGCAGAGGTTGCAGTGAGCCAAGATTGCGCCACTACACTCCAGCCTAGCAACAGAGTGAGATTCTGTCTCAAAAAAAAAAAAAAAAAAAAAAAAAAAAAAAAAAAAAAATGGCCGGGGAAGTGACAATGAAGAAAAGAAGCATCTTGCTGCAAAGTAACCAACAAGCCATTAACTGAGGTAGGACTAGAACTCATAGTTCCTCAATGTTTTTATTACTGCATAGTAATGCGTGAGCACTACTGCTTCTGCATTGTTTTCGTCTAACTTAAGTGTTCCGCTATCCCATTTCTCAATTTCAGAGGATTCCTTCAAATGTATAAATTGAACTCTCCAAGTTAGACATGACTTTATTTTCTGTTCTTAAGTTTATGATACTTCGTTGAAAGTAGTTTATTAGTTGGACAATCTGGAAGAATAAGATTTGAATTGGTTGACAGGGGGCTTAACTTTGTGTGAGCCTTAGATCCCCTCCAAAACTCTCCAGAGCTTACTTGCTGCTCACAGGAAACTGACTTTGATGTCCACCTTACCTGATTAGTGCTCTGAGTGCTGAGGTTCAACTCTTCCCTGACCCTCCTGGCAGTACCAGACAGCACCCTTGCTCTGCTTGGCTCTGTTTAAGCCAGGCTCAGTGGGCTGCTTTGCATGTTCTAAATGCCTTGTGATGCTTCTTCCTCTGATCAGGCTGAGCATCACTGCTTCCCCCAATCACCCTCTACACTTAATTGACCAATGGAGCTAGACATATGGAAGATCGAATCACAAACCCAAATCAGCAGTTGTCAGAAGAGATTAATTCAAACAGGAGGCAGCAAAACACTTGTTTTTTTCCCTTTCTCACTTTGCTCTCATTTTCAGCAGTCTGATGAGAAAAATGATTATTAATGTCCCCAGCTGTGCCCTCAGGCAAATGCCAGGAACTTCAGTGAACTGCTTTCTACTTCCCCAGCTCCCTTAAGTCTTTCTTCCACAGATACCTTCTGGCCCTTTGATTAACCAGGTGGCACTGGGGTGAGTCTGGCACATTATGTCTATGAGTCAAGTCTAATCCGTAGAATACTGTTGGGAAAGTCTCCCCTGTGAGCCATGCTGTGAGCACTTTCCTTCCCTAGCTCCCACTTAGAGCCAGAAGTGGAAACGATGAGTAGGTAAAGTCTGACTGTCTAATCTCTCCTGGGTATAGTTCTCAACATGTCTGTTGATCTACAGACATGTATTCAATGTATTTATTTTTTATGTTTCAACCCTTTTTAGGCTCTATGCAAAATAGAGAAGCATAATCATTGCTCCTGAAAATTGTGGAAGAATAAAAACTAACAATTTATTGAATATCTAATATGTGCAAGATATTGGCTTAAGCATTAGAAACTTGGAGCTTTATGTCAATTACTTAGTTGTTCACTCCTTAAGGACTTAACTGTGTTCAAGTGACAGTGCAACTCAACTTGTCTTAAAGAAAAGGAATCTATTGGCTCACATTTCAGAGAAAGCAGTAAATTCCAGATCATCAGAGCTCAGGACCATGCCATCTTATTTGCCTAAAACTGTGGCCATGGTGTCTAGAAAATGCAGATTAATTGTTTTAAGGCATAGTCCTCCCTAGGAATTAGAAATGGATCACTGAGAAACCAGCTCAAAACTTTAATTTGTAATCTTGGGCAAGTGACTCAGTTTCTCTGGATCTCTGTTTTATCACCTGTAAAGGGAGGGAGGGACCTAGTAATACCTCTACTGAGGGTTAAGTGGGTTAAGTCAAGAAAACTTCTAGCAAGAATATCTGAAACTTAGTCAGTTTTTACTGTTTATATTTCAGGAAGAGTGACATCCAGTTAGGACGTATTTTGCATGAGAAATTGGACTAAATGACCTCAATATAGCAGCTAACTTCAACAATTGTATGATTTCTTTGCAGGTTTTTATGATAGAAAGTTTTAGATTTGGGGGAATAACCTAAATTGTCAACTTAAGCCTGAAAGTATGCTACCATTTATTTCCATAAGGGACTTTACTGCATCAGGAATTCCTGTTTCATCACTGGTAACTGTAGTAGTGCTCTCACTGCAAGAGAACGCCACCCTCAACGTAAGAGGTGTTTGCCCTGGTGGCTTGGTCAGCAAAATGAAGATGAAACCTGGCTGCAAAAAAAATTCCCAGCTACTGCCATGGTTTTGTCATATAGGAGGGTGATAGCTTTGAAAGGCAACTGTGGAAGGGATGTCCTTCTGGGATTGGGCAGTCACCATCCAATCAGCACAGCTTTATCAGTTTTGCATCTAGTGTAAGCTGAACAAAAAAAAAAGGCATCGAAAGATACAATAACATAACGGCAAAGCAAACTGTGAGGAAAGAGTGCTTGTTGAGGCAAAGACATCAAGTTGGTAGGAAGGAAATAAAAAGGCATTGGTAATAGAAGAATCTCAAAAAAAGCTGTGACATTAATGGCAGATGAGGTTGGTTTGATGAATGAGTTGTTTCCCTCAGAGTCTCTCCTTCTTTATATTTGAAAGGTTTTTCTTGTGTCAGCCAAGAAAGAGCCTTTTATGCTGGACATGGTGGGAGAGGCTCTATGTCTCTGCAGCAACCAAGAATGATTGTGATTTTGTTGCCCGGTGCCTGGAATGTAATTGCTACGTGGAGAGTGGCTAAGGTATACCACGAAAGAAGTGGGACATGGAGGCTATATGGAATATTTCTCTTTCTCCAGATCTGATCTATACCACTTATCCATCTCACCACCAGCCGATTTGCAGTAGTAATAGAAGTGACAGTGTTAAATGAGAGGGCTGTTATTAGTTACCACTGAAAATAATTATGTCATGACTTTTATTCACCACAGCCTTGTAAACCTTACCTTCAAATCTTAAAATTTACTGGTGAGAGGTCCACATAGTGCAGACTTTTTTTTTCCAGAGAGATAAGGTCTCACTATATTGCCCATGCTCGTCTCAAACTCCTGAGCTCAAGCAATCCTCCTGCCTCAGCCTCCCAAAGTGCTGGGATTACAGGTGTGAGCCACCGTACCTGGCCTAGTGCAGACTTTACTTCTCCATCCCCACTGGCACTAGAATAAGGGAAAAAGTAACAGACTTATATTTACTATTCATTAGGGAGAAGATCCTGAAAGCAGGTTAATGGGCATCTTCTACCATCTTGCTTCTCCCTCTCTTTTTCTGCCTTCATATTAGTCTAGTTGCTGTCCGTAAACATCCCCCCAATCATGTCTGTGTTTCAGGACATCATATTTCAACTAAAGAAACCTTGGTCTATAGCAGTGTTTCTCAAAATGTGGTCCAGTGACCATCTGCATTTGAAATATCCAGTTTCTTATTGAAAATGCAAATTCCTTGGCCACTGGAGTCAGAATCACTGAAAGACCAGGAATTTAAATTTGTTTCAAGCTCCTTGTGTGACATTTATAACAAAATATTAGTGCATATATAAGAACCACTGAGAATCATTAGTCCCGAGCAGCGCTGCCCAAAAGAAATATCATAGGAGAAAGACAGTTAATTTTAAATCTTCTAGTAGACAAATTAAAACAAACCAGAAATAGGTAAAATTTATTTCCATAATATAGTTTATTTAACCCAATATTATCATTTCAACATGTAATTCATATAAAATTGTTAATACGTTGTTTTAAATTCTTTTTTACATGCTCCATCTTAGAAATCTAGTGTGTACTTTATACTTACAGCACATATCAATTTGGAGCAGATACATTTCAAATGTTCAATAGACACATTCAGTTAGTGGCTACCATATTCGGTTAGTGGCTACCATATTGGACAATGCAGTCTAGTGATATGGGGGACTATTTCTTTTTAACATAAACTACTAATATTGTCAGAGTTTTGCCATGCCGCGTGGCCTTTATCATAGAACATATAATGCTTCTGATATGTGAACAGTCCGAAATGAGTGACTGAAGAATTTCTCCATTCTGTTAGTCATATATCTACAAAATTCAAGCTCATACCTTTTGATTTACATAACAAATGAGACCATTATTTTAAGGTTTTTCTCTCTAGGGGATATTTCACCTTTTTTGTCATTAAAAGAATGATTTATTCTGTAAAATATGGAACAAGAACAAATTTTTTAGTGATTATAGTAAAGCCATAAGAAATGGGCTTGATGTGGCAATAATTAATAATAATAATAATAAAGTTTATTAAGCACTTGGTTGTGCTAGTTATTATGTAAAACACTTTATATCGTATATAATTTATTTCTTGTGATTTTACCAAATCTATGTAATTATCCTAATTTAACAAGCTTAAAAAATGGAAACTCAGAGGTGTTAAATAACTTGCCGAAGGTCACACAGTTTTTGAGATTCTTTTTATCATGCACTATACTAACATTGTGCACTTTCCATGTAATTAGAATTCTCAGAATTTTAAAAGTATTTTTAGTAAGCTGTTTTGTTTTGCATTTTGTTTTGTGTTTTTTGTTTTGTTAAGTCTTCCACTAGGCAGCTATCTCAACCAGAAAATGCTTTGACCAAAGCAATTTCATAGATACCTACAGAGGTAAACTGTGAAGTGTTTCCATGGCTTTGTGAATTTCTAATTTGCGTCTGAGAGTTGTTGGCAAAGAAAAAGTAGCAGCACTTCTCATCTTCTTCCTTCTTGTCCCCTTATCTCTTAGACCATTGATTCTTCTGATTGACTTTCTCAGTCTCCAGCACTCACCCTCTTGCAGAGCAAACTGTGAAGCTTGAGCAGTGTGAAAGATATTATGCTTTTTATCTCTACTGCCTATAAGTGCCATGTAAATGGAGATAAATGAAATCCTCACAAAAGCACAGACCCGGTATGAGAGTCAGCTGTATCCTATGGGGAAGATGGGGCAGTGAGCACACGTGATGGGAAAGACTGAGAAAGGAGGTGGAGGAGTGGGAAACAGCTGGCTGGTAGAACTGCACAGGTGTATGGGGTACTCATTAGGTTCCCATAGGCTCTGTCATTAAGGCTGTGGCAGATGTTCTTGAATGTGACTGGCATAGTCACAGGGGAGGCAGTAAACTCAGCTTAATGTTCAGAGCACTGGTGTGGCACCGCTGGGCAGAAGGTTGGCAAGTTGCGTCTCCTTGCCAGAATAACAGCTGCTCTTGTCTCCTTAGTTTGTGGAGTCTTTGTCGATTTCCTCTTTGGCAGCCTGGTCATATCTCACAGGCTCAATTCGGCTCCTTTATAATTGGGCTTGAGTTATTCACAAAAAAGAAAATCCCATATAAATAGAGGCAACATAAACAAAACCTTTCCTACTTAGGGGCTACAATATAATCCTGGGCCAATAGTCCTGTGAGAGCTTCTCCAACATCAACCCAACCCCAAGATGTGTTTAAAATTTTTCAGCTGAGGGAGATTTGCATGGGTTAGTAGCATAAGGCCCAGAACAATCTTGGAAATTGCATTTGAGACTCTGGAATTTTCACAAATATACTACATGGTGGAGGGTATATCAAAAGCCATTAGTTTTTCCAGAAAGTGGCAAAACAGCTATCTGCTGCCAGACCTGCAATAGAAGTATATATATATGATATTTTTCTTTCTTTAAAAAAATTCTATATCACAAATTCCTAGGCCCATACTCTAAAAATATAGATTGTTGCATTTCTGTTCATAAATAGAGATAGTGGGGAGATAGTGGTTACTGGGATAGGTGAGTATACTTTAGCACACTGATAAGTTGACTTGAATCACGAGCTAGGTATCACTGGACTAAAAATCACGGACCCCTTTGTGTATTGTTTTGTGTGTATCAATTCAGGACTTAGCCTTCAGGTAGTGGCAAAACCCTCAAGTATTAGACAAGACAGGGCAAATCTTAATGATTGATATGTCTTGTTTAAGTGTAACTCTTCTGTAAATCTAAATATCTCTAAGATAAAGTTTTTTATTTTGGGGGGAATTCGAAACTACTTGGCATTTGGTAAAATCTTGGTAGTGAATTACTGATATTTGAAAGAAGATAGATCAAGGTCTACAGCAGATGGCTTTTTAGCTATTTGCCAACAGATTTTACCATTAGCATACTGTTAGTGAATTTACCAAAGTTCTGGATCTAGCTCTCAGCCTCAATGGTCCAAGTGTCACTTATCAGTTTCTAGAGTTTATTAGATTTATGAGGCTGACTAATGATAATAAAACTCACAAAAGACTGAACTATGAGCAAAAATGCCAAGATACAAATTTAGGGTGATATAAGTATCCAAATGCTGATATCTGCCTGACTGGTGCATCCCTTCTTATAGGCCAATCTTCAGGGGATGAAGAATTACTTAGCATCCTTGAACCTAAAATAGAGATAATTAGTTGTATGAGTTGCATATATATTAATATGTCTAATGTATCTATCTCTGGGGTGATAATAATAAACATTTATTGAGAGTACTATTTCAAATGGTTAGTACATATTAACTCAATTATTTATACAATAAACCTAATGATGGATGCTATTATAATCACTTACAGAAGATGAAATTGAGTCACAGAGATGAAAATAAGTTGTCCAAGGTTAAGGAATTAGTAATCTGGCAGTAGATCCTAGCTTTTAAACACTTTGCTATAATGTATACATAGCTACCATAAAATTGGGCAAGTTCCTGGTACAGAGACTATCTTCTCTCAGCCAGTGTTCAATACTCTACCAAATTCTGGCCCTTTGGTTTCCCTTTTCTACAGTCCAAGCTAATCTTTTTCACTTTGTTCAGTTTTTCACTAGACAGGATACACAATAATTGCTTGGAGTCCAGTTTATTAAATTTCAATCAAACTGCTGCATTGCTTTCCTTAGTTCATCTTGATGAAAGTTATATAGAATTCTCAAACCTTTTTGTTCACACCTTTATAAATATTATAACCTGGCTTTTTTCTAGAGGTGCCCGTTGGACAACATTATCTCTGCATCCACCTAGTTTCATTCTCAAAGGTCAGCATCGTTTCCTAGTCCTCAGTGAATCTACACAATTATCCTTAGGTGCCTCCCACGCCTGTAAAATCCATAATTCTTGGAATTCCCTCAAGTTCTTCTCCTGAACCTATTAAATAACAGCCTGTCCCATGAATACTCAAACTCCAGAGTTGACTGCAACCCAGGCAAAATTTCCCACCTCACAAGGAAATTACAGGGGTGTCTCTAGCCTGGAGTTCCAGGATGTAAAAGACGTCAAATTTGCTGTTTAGTGATTTGTTTGCATGCAAGAAAGAGGTACTGAAATATGGATTGGAGTTTTCCATGACGTTCTGTTGCTCACTGGGAATATCAAGGAAAGACCCCATTCCTTAGTTCAATTTGATTATCTATACTTTAGTGTAGCTGTTCCCTTAAATGCCCTGGATTTAATTGCTAAAGCATACAGTTTATCCTTGTGCATTCACCTCTATTCTGTGCATATCACAAATTGCTTATTGTATCTGGAGTGCATTTTTCTTGTAAGTCAATAAAACTGCCATATAATCCGAGTTTCTTGGAATATGGAGGAAATTGGATGCAACCAAATTACTATTAAAAGGTCAGTTGTTTTGCTGTGTTTTTGTTTTGACAAATTTTAGATCATTATTCTTTTTAGTTTTCTTGCATTTTTTTTCTTTTATCTTATCTTTTTTTTTTTTTTTTTTTTTTTGAGACTGGTCCTTACTCTGTCACCGCTGTTGTAGTGCAGTGGCAGGATCACAACTCACTGCAGCCTGAAACTCCTGGGCTCAGGCAATCCTCCCACCTCAGCCTTCCAAGTTAGCTGGGACTTACAGGCACATGCCACCATGCTCAGCTTATTATTTTTTTCTTTTTTTGTAGAGATTGGGCTTTGCCATGTTGCCTACACTGGTCTCAAACTCCTTAGCTCAAGCAATCTGACCACCTCAGCCTCCCAAAATGCTGGGGTTACAGGCATGAGCCACCGTGCCCAGCCTATTGCATATGATTTTTAAGATTAAATGAACTTATTAGAAGAGTCCCATCATACAAATACTACATGACTCACTTCACAAAAACATTCCCTGTCTTAATTTATTGTGTCAATCCAAATGGATAAACAGCCCCATTTTCAAGGAACTACCAGAATTTTCTTTTCAATGTCTAAAATTGTATATGCAAGCATCGGCTGAAATTTGGAGCAGGACTTCTTGAAGGCCACTAATAATAGTCAGTGCAGTCAGCAGTCTCTCTGGAGAATCAGAAGAAACCTATTTGTCATTGAGAGATGTAAAAACTAAAACCCAAAGCTGGCAGTAAGTTTGTCTCTAGTGTCAAAATAGTTCTATTTTAAATATATGAATCCTGTAATTTCTGCTTTTCATGGATCCCAGATCACTTTTTAGTATGTGGGATGCATTATAAATTATGATAATGTGATGTATCAAAAATTGTCACGTTTACTTAGCAAATAGCCAATACATTGAGGACTAGTCATATATGGCTATTTAACTTTGCATTCACATACAATTAAAACCTGAAAATTTAGTTCCTCAGGTTACACTAGCCACATTTCAAGTGCTCAATAGCCACTTGTGACTAATTGCTACAGAACTGGAATCAGTGCAGGTTTAGATATTTCTTCTACTCCATGACCCAGTGCTGGAATCTTCTCCATTAAAGCTCTTGGAAATCCTTTTTCAGGCACTGCTTTGACACAGGCAGATACGAAACACACTAGGCCGTAAGACAGCACATTCCTCAGTTGAATGCCTTTAAATAAAAAAGAAAATGTTTTTCCTTCAAATTAAAAAGTATATATATTTAACTGTCTTTAAGTTGTACCCATTAGTTCCAACTGAACAGAAAAGAATCCAATACAGTGTACTGAATCAAATTATTGAACTGTTATTGAAACACCATATTAATATTTCTTTTATCCGTATGTATACCTGTTTTTCAGTTATTGCAGAGGCAAAGGAGAAAATCAAGCACAATATTAGTCCTTTTGACCTTGCATGCAACTATTACAAAATGCAACAAACACTCTTTATTGAAGTCATGGTTCATGCTGGATTTTTTAATCTGCAAAGTGCCATTTTACCACTGACAACTCTCACTCAGTCTTTGAAGGATGCATTTCATGAACACCTAGGCCTGATTTTCTCATCTCTCCAAATAAGCAAATGGACTATAAAATAGTTACATGCCTACACAGTGCTGGATCCACAACACAGTGTTTCCCAAACAAGGTTATTATCTAGAGCCTGGATTTGAACCCAGTCTAGGTTGGACACATTCTTGACCACTATGTTAATACAGCCCTGTCGACCTTGAAAGATGAAAGCTATTTTGACAGGTGATGAGTGAGAACCAGGGCAACCCTGATGATGTAGAATTCATCAACAGTTTGTCAACCACATACTTTTTAAGTAAACTAGAATATGACATTTTACTTGAATGTTATGTAGGATAGGATCGAAAATATCAGAGTGCATTGCAAATAGTAAAATAAAATATTTTTGTTTCATTTAGATATATAAGTAATGAGCCATGTTTCCATCTCATTACCTATAAATCAGTATTTATTGCTGAGGGTTGCAGTCAAGAAAGTTTGGAAACTCTTGTAGAATCGTCTTTCTTTGGGGTATTGCTCAGAAGATGTGACTTATTCTAGGCACATTTGGTGAAGACTTTGCTAAAAATCTCTTAGAAATCCAATCTGAATTCATGTGCTTATCTCCCAGGTTATTCTTGGCTCTGAATAGATTAGACATATTGTAAAAGTTAAAGCATTAGGTAATTTTTTTTTTTTTACTAGATAACAGATGGTCACATTCTATTACATTGTAATTTGGTCAGTATTTAGAAAGATGTTCAAATGAGTAGTAGTAATAAAACTTCAGTCTCATCTTGTTCATATTTATTTAGCACTTACAAGATATACTGTTTTGTGTCAGGCCTGTGTGTGTGAAAGAACTGTGCAGTTCAGGACAGGGAAAGATGCTATTAGTCTGACAGCACTTTAGATTGGTCTTATATTGTGGTTAACAATTTGACAGACCCAAACTCTGTGTATGGATAGAGGCTGAAAACAGGAATATATCTTTTGTTTCACTTTTAAAAATTGTCTATGGCATGATACCTATGTTTGTATGAGTTTTGAAAATACTTTAAATCATTTAGTCTATATCTTAAAGATGGCATCACTAGTCTTTATTACAGAAGAGAAAATGGAAACTCTGAGATGCTGAGTGACTTGTTCAAGATCACATTTATAAGCTGACCCAGGATGTAAACCTTTTATTTTCAAATCCAGTCCATGCCCACACCCCAAAGTCTTCCCCATAAACATGAGTGGTGGAGCCTTTTCCAAAGTATTCATAGTTGTGTAGAAGCAGGATTCAGACATTTAGTCACTTTCAGTCTGTTTTTAGAGAAAGGAGAACAAATAAATTAATAGCTATTCTTGAAAATGATCTACTTATATCAACTAACTTATAAGTCCACTCCAGTTTTTACCAGTGATTTCACTGACTTAAAAATTTGCCAAGAATCATAGCATTTTATTCTTGTTACATTCACATTTTTTCTATATTACATAAAAACATTACTACAAAGAGAGGCACAGCTTACTGAATTTCTCTTAGACCTGCCATCTGATATGTTGTAGACCTTGGGCATATGAGCTCCTAGTAATTTGCATGGTAATTAAACTCATTTAGACAATACATTGCTTAATAGGGGATGGGACAGCTTCTCACCTAACACTTCATTAAACTACCTGTGCTAAGTCCTTTCTAGATGACAGGGCCAAGTCCACATCACAATATTAAATATGTTGTACATTTGTTAAATAAAAAATTTAAAAAGTTAGCCAACTAGATAATACTGATGTTAGATTCAGAAATAAATGTTCACTTCCAAATCTGCCCTGTTCCCCTCTGTATTAAATTGTGCTTCACTGATTTTTTTTGCTTGTACCTCAATCTTCATTTTCCAAATCAACACACAGATATTGGAAGCCAGTTATTGCCACATACTTTCAATATGAACAAAAAGGTAAACTTGACGGTCTTCTCCTTGGTGAGCTCACAATTTAGAGTTTATAGCAGTGAAGAGAGGGCATAAACTTGTGAAAAGCTGCAGGCAGTAGAAAAAACAATGTTGTCAGTGAATAACAGAAGTTGGATTGATTTGCTGGGAGATTGCCAAAGAAGAAACAATTTGGTCCAGGCAAAAGTAATTGCATTTTTTTCCCATTAAAAGTAATGGCAAAAACTGCAATGATTTTTGCACCAACCTAATAACTCTAATAAATGTATGAGAGAAAGGTATTTGGAAGTATATTTTCTTTTGTTTTATTTTGTGTTAAATGCTATTCAACCTGAGTTAGGTATCAAGCATTATTCCAAGGTTATTATCTAGAGTCTGGATTTGAACCCAGTCTAGGTTGGACACATTCTTGACCGCTATGTTAATACGGCTCTGTCGACCTTGAAAGATGAAAGCTATTTTGATAGGTGATGAGTGAGAACCAGGGCGACTCTGATGATGTAGAAACATGAGTAGTCACAGAAATATGTGTGTGTGTGTGCTGGTTTGAGCTGCCCTATTCCTGGCCACTGGTGTGTAGGGCTTGTGATAGAATGCCAAGAGAATGACCGGGCGCGGTGGCTCAAGCCTGTAATCCCAGCACTTTGGGAGGCCGAGGCGGGTGGATCACGAGGTCAGGAGATCGAGACTATCCTGGCTAACAGGGTGAAACCCCGTCTCTACTAAAAATACAAAAAATTAGCCGGGCGTGTTGGCGGGCGCCTGTAGTCCCAGCTACTCGGGAGGCTGAGGCAGGAGAATGGTGTGAACCCGGGAGGCGGAGCTTGCAGTGAGCCGAGATTGCACCACTGCACTCCAGCCTGGGGGACAGAGCAAGACTCCGTCTCAAAAAAAAAAAAAAAGAATGCCAAGAGAATAAGGTACGAAATGAGGACTTGGAAGGAGATGAATTTTCCTCAGTGAGGATGCAAATGAGGAGGGGCCCAGGACAAAGCCCTGGGGACTGCTGACATTTACCAGGCAGGTGGCATTTGGTGAAGGTTACAGATATAGAAATGTCTCTTCTTTATCTTTCATAGAAAGGTAATGGAAAATAATTAAAATAAAGACAATGAAACAAATATTAATACTAACTGTAAAGGAAGATCATTCTCATCAAATATTTATTGGAGCACTCCCCTTGGCATAGTGTTCTGCTATTACTCTGTATAAGTCATTTACAATGGGTCGGTACAGGAAGAAGGTTAAAAATCCTGTGGTGGATTCCAATAGCACATACTCTATTCATCCTCTGCCAACTTGCACTTCCAAGATTTTAATGCATATTCTGCCCTGCATATACATGCACAGAGTCACCACCACAATGATATGTGGAAATGGCAATAAATGAATTAAACAAGTAAATAGTACTCCTAAGAGTAATACTGTATGCATTCATTTCAAAAGGGAAGAAAAATCAAAAAGAAAGGAAATTGTTCGCCCAAGCACGTTGGCTCATGTCTGTAATCCCAGCACTTTTGGGAGGCCGAGGCAGGTGGATCACAAGGTCAGGAGATTGAGACCATCCTGGCCAATAGGGTGAAACCCTGTCTCTATTAAAAATACAAAAATTAGCTGGGTGTGGTGGCGCGTGCCTGTAATTCCAGCTACTTGGGCGGCTGAGGCAGGAGAAACGCTTGAACCAGGGAGTTGGAGGTTGCAGTGAGCCGAGATCGTGCCACGGCACTACAGCCTGGCAACAGAGTGAGACTCTGTCAAAAAGAAAGAGAAAGGGAAGGGAAGCGAAGAAGGGAAGAAGGGAAGAAGAAAGGAGGAAGAAGGGGAAGAAGAAGGGAGGAAGAAGGGAGGAAGGGAGGAAGGAAGGAAGGAAGGGAGGAAACAAGGTAGGAAGGAAAGAAGGAAGGAGGGAAACAGTTTCCTGGTTGTGTGTGTGCATGTGAGTGTGTGTGTGTTTTATTTTGTTTTAACTGCACAACTTCAGAGTGTTTAATATACTGATGGTTACTGTGATGGACAAGAAAGAGGGTGGCTTAGGTGGCACTTCCCAAATTTAGTGGCCATGGAATCTTTTTAGATGAAATACATTGTAGGATTTCTGTGGAGCACAGTCTGGAAAATGCTGCTTTCCCAAGTTGTTCACTAATGCTTGTGTCCTGTGCTTTGGGTCTATATTTGTCTTATGATAGCAAAAGAGACAGGCACCCATAATGAAAGTATGTACTTGAAAGTAGCATTTCCTAAATTGTTTCTCAGTTCAATGTTGTATTCTTTCTTTCTTCTAAATTTCTGCAGCACTTTGTACCAGTCATGCAACTTTCATCTGATATTTTCTCCTGTCCTAATAAAAGCTCCTTGATCATAAATATTGCATCTTCAGCTTTTGAGCAAAATTATTTTTAAATGAATGAGTGAATGAGAGTGTAAGAACATACTAGATATATAAAGGCATTAAAATTGCCTTATGTACAAAGAAACAAAATAACTGTGAGAACCCTGCTTTCTTGCTAATTGTGGGTAAATATGCAGCAGGAGGGGCCCATACATCGAGAGTCAAAGATGGGAAGCCCAGGATTGCTGTCTGTAAATTCACTTCATTTGTTCATCCATTACAATGACATAGTAAGAGTTGTATTAGAGATCTGTGACATTTGTCTGAGCATGGATGGATGAGATATGGGGCACCCTCACCAAGGGGTGAGGTCAGGGTGCAGTTCAGGCAGGAGAAACTTCAGTTTACTGATAGAATTTGAGAGACACTGAAAGCTGCCTCTAGAGATTGTATTGGATGATGAAGAAAACCCAGTGCCTCTTTCTCGGATAAGATACTAACTTAGTGAGAACAATTGATTTGGTAGTAGTTGTCAGCAGTGGCAGGTACAAATTTAAGCGTAGGTCCTACTCAAGAACAAACAACTCCTGGCGGGGGTGAGGCAAATAGAAACTTATCATTAAAGGAGAAGGCGGCAGTCTATCAGAGGCATACGTATTAAGAAGTCCAGGCCGGGCGCGGTGGCTCACGCTTGTAATCCCAGCACTTTGGGAGGCTGAGGCGGGCGGATCACGAGGTCAGGAGATCGAGACCACGGTGAAACCCCGTCTCTACTAAAAATACAAAAAAATTAGCCAGGCGTGGTGGCGGGCGCCTATAGTCCCAGCTACTCGGAGAGGCTGAGGCAGGAGAATGGCGTGAACCCGGGAGGCGGACCCTTGCAGTGAGCCGAGATTGCGCCACTGCACTCCAGCCTGGGCGACAGAGCAAGACTCCGTCTCAAAAAAAAAAAAAAAAAAAAGAAGTCCAGGTTGGGCCGGGCGCGCGGTGGCTCACGCTTCTAATCCCAGCACTTTGGTAGGCCGAGGCGGGCGGATCACGAGGTCAGGAGATCGAGACCACAGTGAAACACCGTCTCTACTAAAAAAAAAAAAAAAAAAAAAAAAAATACAAAAAATTAGCCGGGCGTAGTGGCAGGCGCCTGTAGTCCCAGCTACTCGGAGAGGCTGAGGCAGGAGAATGGCGTGAACCTGGGAGGCGGAGCTTGCAGTGAGCCGAGATTGCATCACTGCACTCCAGTCTGGGCAACAGAGCGAGACTCCATCTCAAAAAAAATAAAAAAATAAAAAAAAAAAGAAAGTCTAACGGTTTTTTTTCTATTTTTAACACTTTAAATTGATGTTCCACTTTTTAGAAGCATTTCAAGATATATGCTCAGTTATATGCATGCTGCTTTATTTATCAAGTTTATATGATTTAGGGGGAAGATTTGTGCTATGGAGTCTCTGAAGCTACAAAGAGGAAGTTTAGCTGTTATGTTGTGATATTTAATTAGTCAATGGTGGCATGTGGAATCTTGACCTCAAGACCCTGTTGCCTTAATCAGGCTCTTAGAATTGGTTTGGCAGGGAACAGGAATAGGTCGGAGGCATCTCTACTAGAAATCTAATGAAATAACAACCATATTGATGCCACCTAAGTGTTGTGTGTGTTACCTTCTGTACAAATTCAGTATAAACAAAAGTGACAGAAACCTCCCACTAGAATAATGTTTTTTCTCCCCTTCTATGTATTTGAGACAAAATGGGACAACTACGTCGTCAAATAGAAGGTTTCTAGGCTACTTCTAGTACCAACTGGAGATGTGGGTGAATAACAGCAAAATCCTACTGATCAGTCAATCTGAACATCAGTCAGGGTAAATCAACTCATACAGGCATTCCACTTTGTGCCATCCAGGCAAACTTCTACCATACTTCTTCTGAATACTGAGGAATCTAGTTCTATACAGAAATTGCCTCTGCAAGTCATCTAACCTGGACTAAGTTGTACTTTCCTAGATCCATTCTCACAGAAATTCCCCAGTGCAAGATAATCAACCAAGAGAGAGCTACGTATCTGCCCTTCTTCTATCATTTCTAATTCCCTTCAATCACCAAGACTCATTCTTTCTCATTTTCTCTACAAACCTATTTTGGGATATTTTGTTTGCAATCTCATCTCCCTTTTCTGCCCAGAGTCATTATCCAGGAGTTGTTTTTCTTCTGCTGTGTCACTGTATTCCTAATGTAGGAGGTAATACATTTAGTTGATTCTTATTAAATGATTTAGATGACTTTCCTTAATAAAAGCACCAGGTAAAGGATTAATATATCTTTATTTTACAACTTCATCAGGCCAGCCTCAATCCAGCAGTGAGGACTCTAATTTGTAAAGAAGGTAACACACACAACACTTACATAGTGTCTTTACATGGATTGCAATTCCTTAGATTTTTGGTAGAGATGCTCCTAACTTGTTCTTGTCCCCTGAGTTGGTGATTTGCTAATGAGAATATACGAACTGTAACTCTAACTTTTATATTTCTTTAATTGGCCTTTGGGAAGTGAATGTGTTTTCTAAATAAAGGAAGAAGTATGAGACAAGCGATTGTAGTAGAGAATGTTGCCTAGCAGAGTTTGTGAAGATGACGGTAGGCCCTAAGTATAGAATAATCTGGTAATTTTCTTTTATCCAAATAAAATTACCCCCTATATTGAAGAATAATATGAAGGAGCATGAGGAGGAGGAGAGGAGAAGGGAGAGAAGAGGGAAAGAGAGAAGGAAGAGGAAAAGAGGATGAAGAAGGAGGAGAAGAAGGAGAAGGGGAAGAGGAAGAAGAAGAAGGGAAAGGAGGAAAAGGGGAGGGGGAAGAAAATATAGAGAAAAAGAAGAAGGAAACAAGCTGAGAGAGAAAGAGAGAGAGAGAGAGAGAGAGAGGATTGTAAGTTAATATTTACTGGTGCTTCCCTGAACCTTGCTTATTTATATGAAATTTCCAAGGATTCTTTGTCTAGGCTCTTTTAGGATTCTTAGCCTATGGCCATCCCAAGCTCCAGCCAGCATCAACATCCTCACTATTACTCTCTTTTCATTACATAGAAGTCCCAGGGCAATTTCTGTCTGCCAGCGTTCAAGGACATCCAACAGAAAAGAAGAAACATATAAAAAGGAAAATTAGAGCAACCTAGCAAATGCTGATACAGGAATTGGTGTGCTGGGGGAGGGGAGGGTTGCGTGGAGACAGATCTTTGTCCTGGGCCTCACAGCACTCATCCCGCTCCTTAGCAAAACCTCCCTCAGTCCATGAGGAATCAGTCTCCCCTCGCCCACATGGCAGTAGCAATGTTCTACTCTAATTTTGATGCCTTAAACCAGACTGCAAGGGAAAAAGCGAAGGATGCTAAAACTGTTTGAGCACCTACTACATAACAGATGTTTCCTAACACATTGCCATTTAATTCTCACTGCCCTGTGCCATAAGCATTATTATCTTCTTATCACATTTGTAGAAAATAAGCCTCAGAGAATTTCTTTTACTTTTTCAAGTTTTCATATAAGCAAG
Source organism: Symphalangus syndactylus (assembly GCF_028878055.3). Classification (NCBI taxonomy): domain Eukaryota; kingdom Metazoa; phylum Chordata; class Mammalia; order Primates; family Hylobatidae; genus Symphalangus; species Symphalangus syndactylus. Next base: position 41,289,134 of record NC_072443.2, on the reverse strand, counting down.
GCACAGAGGCTAGATCCAGGACATTATGGCTGTAAAGTGCCTGCTCTTTATAAGATGTCAAATCTGTGACCTGGTTATGCTTCAACCGTAGAGTTTTATTCATTCTAATTAGAGCTGCTAGAAGTTAGACTTTGCTTCTGTTTTTTTCCTCTGCAGAAGCACATAAAGACTTACGCTTCTATAAGGCCAGCGGGGGAAAAAATATTTTCACTGTTGTGGATTTTCTTTCCAGACTAGATCCTAAATAATTTTACTTTCAACATTTTAAAAAAATAAGTAATATATACATGTTAAAGAAATATTAGGAAATGCATTTGAATAAAAAGAGAACTCCCCTTCCCAAAAATAATGGCTCTGATTCCACGAGCCATAGACAACCAGTGTGAAAATTATGGTGTGTATTTTTTCATGTTTAGTGCATATTCATAAACTAAATTGCCATATACAGAATTTTGCAAATGGATTTTTTCATTTAATGTTATGTAATTAACATAACATAATTGCATGTGAATAGATATACATCTATAGCACTGTCTTTTAATAGCTCCAGAGTATGCTGTTGTAAAGTTGTCTATAAAATGTATTTAATCATCCCAGACTTTACAGGCACCTGAAAAAAATGTATTTAACCAGGCATGTTGGCATGCACCTGTAATGACAGCTACTGGGGAGACTCAGGTGGGAGGATCACTTGAGCTCAAGAGTTCAAGGCTGCAGTGAGCTGTAATCATGCTATTGCACTTCAGTGAGACTCCATCTCTTAAAAAACAGAAGAAAACAAAACTTACTTACTCAAATCCTATTGTTTGACATTTAGGTTCACTTTCTGCCCCCACTACATTAAAACAACAATACAAAGAACATTCTCACAACTAATTCTTTGTGAACATTCTTAATTGCTTCTTTATTATAATTTTTTAGAAATAGAAAGTACTTCACGCAAATGTTACACCTATTTTTGAAACTTTTGATAAGTATTACCACATCTGCCTCAGGAAACTTGTACCAATTTACAGTTCTGGCAACACATTTTTATCAACATAAGGAAAATCATTTGCTTTTATCATTAAGATTTAATGGGAAAAATAGTCAACTTATTCCAATTTGTATATTTTACTTTTAATTTGCTTTAGCAGTACAGATTTTTCTTATAAAGTCTGTTCATATGACTGCTTTTCCCAGTTTGTTATTTATATTTTACTGTTATGATAGCTCACATATTTATGTTTCTAAATCTATTATTCTTTTCCATTTTTCCTGATCTTGTTTCCTAATCTTATTTTTCAACCTTGGTGTCATTCTGAGGAAAGTCTTACTCATCTCAGAATTATGCAAATATATAACTATGTATTCTAACTAATGATCCCTGAAAAGACATCCTGGCCCAGCAAGGTTGTAGACCTGAGGCTCCAAATTTTTGTCTCTATTTCTTCTCCTATGCTCCTCAGGACTATTTGGAAAGGCAGGATTTTGCCTATTTTGGATAAGCAGGAAGGACATTGGTGATGCCATCTAATCATTCATTTATGAATACACAGAGCACAGAGTAGGATACAAACTTGTATTCCTCTGGGGACATTTAGCTTAACAGCTTCATGGGAATAGTGGAAAAGAGAAGGAACTATTGTTTTTACCTAAGGTAACGGCCCAAAGCATGAACTCCCTTTCAGCTCCTGGAGCTTCAATCCCTGGGCTTTGTTTCTCATAGACCCTGGAGAGCAGCTTGTATACCACAGAAGAATGCCTCCCAAAGCCCTGCTGAGGCTTGCCTTCATTGGTATCCTTCCAGTCCCACAGCAGGACCTTTGCAATTACAAACAGCCTTGATAATTTCCTCTGAGGGTGGCTGCTCCGCCATAACCCAGAAGAGGGCTTGAACTCTTTGTAGGTGTATGTCAGACTAATTCAGTGAAAGGGCAAGTTTGCGTTGATCCTTGATTCCAGATGACAATGAATCACTCTCATGGGTGCACTATGTTGAAAGAGAATTTCCTTAAAAATATCGCAATGTTCCATTTTCACATTTTTTAGACCCATTCAAATTGTATATTTTTCTTCCACGGGAACTTTTGGTTGCTTTGGATTATTGCATTCATCAGCAAATATTGAACTCCTTAATGTTGAAATGGTGTTCTTCCTTTAGAAGAAAACCCTGGTCACTTATTTAAGGATAGTTTCCTAATGTAGGCTAGCTTACCATGTTTGAACTGTCGGTATCTCATGATACCAGAGAGTATGCACTACATTGGGAAACTCTTTTGTATTTTCCAGGGATCTATAGAGTATGTTAAATATCTGGATCATTTTTCAAGATAATGGGGTGATTTCCAAGTCATCAAAACTGCAAAAAGAGGATAGATTTTGTAATCAAACAGAGATTAATCTCAACAAATTTCCAGGGTAAATTTCAATTTCCCCATTTGTAAAATGGATCTATCATATGGTCATTATGAGAATTAAATGATGTAAGCATCTGGGATCACAGAGCCTCAAGTATACTAGAAGGTGTGCAATGAATCTAATTAATTGTTCATTTTTGGTCATTCTTAGCAGTTGTCCTTTCTATGAACAAAGTGTCCATGGAAAGTGAGAGACCACATTTTTCCCCAAGGCAGCTCCAGTGCACCCTTTACCCACATCCCCAGGATTTAACCTTTTTTTTGCCACCCAAACCTCCTAAGCTCCCAGTGCCCCTGAAGAAAGAAGAAGAAGAAGAAGGAGAAGGAGAAGGAGAAGGAGAAGGAGAAGGCGAAGAAGAAGAAGAAGAAAAATAAGAAAGAAAGAAAGAAAGAAAGAAAGAAAGAAAGAAAGAAAGAAAGAAAGAAAGAAGGAAGAAGGAAGAAGGGTCCAACTTCTTCCAGCCCTCCAGCCATTTTTCTTGCCAATTCAACACAAAAACAGAGCATGACAAAGGGTGGTGTGGCAAAGGGAGAGAGCAAGTTGCAATATCTCAAAAATATACAACATATATTTTTCCCCTAATGAGTAGATTGAGACTATTCCTGCTTTTTAAATGCAAATGGGGTCAACACTTCCTTTCTCATGGTCTTTTTCTTCTTAAACTCTTATTCTTGCATTTGACCTTGGAACCTCTGAAACCCATTTCAAGAATTCAAAGTTTTATGAAATGTGATTTCCTTGAAAGCAAGGGAATTGTCTTGTTATCTTATATTCCTAGTTACCAGCACAAGGCCAGGCATATTCATCCTGAGTGTGGAATATAAATGCGAGTTGTCCCACTTATTTAAGCAGAATGAACTCTTTATATGTGAACTAGAACATAACAGGGTGGTAGTTTTCATAGGAACAACAACACACATTTAAAAGCAAGCTTTTTCATCTTCATAGGGCCCATGTGTATTAAGTCCTAGCATTTTTTTCTGTAAATATGGTATGTAAGTACAAGGAATGAGTTTTCAAGTCATACCAAATAATAAGCCATAGACAGGAGCATATGTGAACCAATGAAGAAGGAGCCCAATGTGTAGGCAAACCCTAGGCTCCAGAACCCTAAATTTTTTCTCTAGACCTTAACACCTGTCACTATTGTATAAACAGAGTCTGATAGCCTAACTAAAGATAAGTATATAATTTATTTAACTGAACAACTCTCAATCATTGGTGCAAGGTATATAATAGACAGAGTTAAAAGTTAAAAAGAAGTATAAGACATAACTCCTAACCTCTTTACTTTAAAAAGGCATAAATGAGAGATTTTTGTGCTTAATTTATGAAAGCCATCTGGCCCTTTAGTTAAAGATCATGCTTCTGACCTGGTGGAGCAGCTGATGATTTCCTCCTTATTCATCTTTCAGCGGCCTATGTTTAGCAATTGGCGGAAAGCCTTACATAGAATCAGGTGAAAGCTACACAAAGAAACCTGAGCTAGTTCATTAACAAGACGGCCCCATTGAGAAAGGTAGATCCTCAGACCTTTAGGTTATAGGATTAAATTGCATCTTTCCTTCCTCTTTATTCCAGGAACTTTATGACTAATTGGGGACCATGAAAGATCATTTTCTGATGTTTATTACGTAGTCATAACCATATGTTTCTCATTAGGAAATCAGCATTTTATTTCCATTCATTGTGTACCATTTGTTCTGTGATTTATCAGCCCTTTCCTTCCCTCGTCTTAGTCCTTGTATCTGTGGTCTGTGGATGAAAGTGGGCTTAAGGAGGGGAGGATAAAGGAAGGAGGATTTGTATGGGTACAACCCTGCTAGTCGGCTTGGTCTCACTGGGAATGTCTGTCAATAACTTTGTCTTGAAAGAACGAATGTGTCTCAATATCTTCACCTTAAAAATTAAAATTATCCTAGAAAATCTTTAACAAAGTGTTTTATTTTACCTCTAAATGAAAGCCAGGGAGAGCTCAGGGCCAGATTTTTTTTCTTTTCTTTTATTATTATTATACTTTAAGTTTTAGGGTACATGTGCACAATGTGCAGGTTAGTTACATATGTATCCATGTGCCATGTTGGTGTGCTGCACCCATTAACTCGTCATTTAGCATCAGGTATATCTCCTAATGCTATCCCTCCCCCCTCCCCCCACCCCACAACAGTCCCCGGCGTGTGATGTTCCCCTTCCTGTGTCCATGTGTTCTTGTTGTTCAATTCCCACCTGTGAGTGAGAACATGCGGTGTTTGGTTTTTTGTCCTTGCGATAGTTTGCTGAGAATTTTGCGAAAGTTGTTTGACCAGGCAGAAAGATAAAGGGAACAGTGGCTTTCTTGAGCTAGGGTTCTCATCAACACATTTAACCAGTGTGTGCCCAGCACTGCCATCTATACCTCCAGTTTGGTGCTGTAAAGCCTAGGCAGATAAACATAATCATTATATCCTTATTGTGTATGCAAATCACTGTGCAAAGAATCAGTTATTATGTAGTGATTCAATATACAGAATCCAATCATAGACATTTATTATGCGTATATTATATATAAGATACTGTTCTTGGTTTTCAGATTGAATAATTGTAAAAGGTATAATCTCTGCTCTAAAGAACCTAAAAATGAAAGGGTCAGATGGACATTCATAGAGATATATATAAGAAGCCAAGTATGTTAATCGAGAATAAAAGTATACATGAAATGAAATAGTTATATAAAAGGGAATGGACAAATTCAGATCTCATCAATGCCTTTGTCAAGCTTACATTCCAAAAGGGGAGAAAGACAGACACAAAAATACAGATAACATAAATATTATGACATTTAAAAAAAAACTTAAATTGACCTTGGTAAGCCCACACGTTTGTATGGATGAGTGCAATATGCGTGTTTCTGTGTGTGTGTGCATGCATGTGTGTGTCGGGTTAAGAATATCTCAACGTTAATCTGCATGGGTGGAAAAGTAAGGGCAAAATACGATAAGCTGATACTTATACCCAAGGTAGCTGAATATAAAGATAAGGCTATTGTGTTCCCCTTGAAACAGGAAGAAGAAACTGTTTCTCATTTTATTTTCCTGCTCCAACTAAGAGATTATCATGACATGTGAATAGCTGTGAGCCAATGTGATTTTAGGATACCAAATCTGGTTGTCGACTCTGTTCCTTCCCAAGTACTGCGTGACTGTCTAACAGTTTCTAGAGGAAAGGGGTGTCTTCTGGGAACACTATTGTCCCCAGTAGTCACTAGATCATAGGGTTAGCATAGTGCTAATAAGAGAAAATATTTTGAGTACCTTAAAATTTTGTAGAGATAACCAGAAACATCATCATAAAAATAATTATTAACAAACTTCTCATGGTAACTGTTGAACAGGTATATAATCATCCAAGTTTAATAGATAAGAAAACTGAGAATAATGTGAGTTTGCATGTGTTGCCTTGGGTTACATAAAAGGTTAATATATAGGCCAGGAGCAGTGGCTCATGCCTGTAATCCCAGCACTTTGGGAGGCTTAAGTGGGCAGATCACCTGAGGTCAGGAGTTCGAGATCAGCTTGGCCAACGTGGTGAAACCCCGTCCCTACTAAAAATACAAAAATTAGTCAGACATGGTGGCGGGTGCCTGTAATCCCAGCTACTTGGGAGGCTGAGGCAGGAGAATCATTTGAACCCGGGAGGTGGAGGTGCAGTGAGCCAAGATCGCGCCACTGCACTCCAGCCTGGGCAACAAGAATGAGACTCTCTCTCAAAAAACAAAACAAAACAGAAGTTTCTTTCTCCTGATCCTGTGCCATATCCCCATCATTCTTGAATTAACTCCAAAATTCCATCCTCTTACCTGAATACTTACTATTCTTTTCACTGATTCTCCTTATGTAATCCTGTTGACAATATTTGACCATTTTCTTGTCTATGGCAGTAGACATTATTATCAGTAAAAGTTCTAGGGAAAGTTAATTGTATACTAAAATAAATTTATTCTTCATAAATGAACTAAAAGTAATTACACTGAAACATTCTCTCACAGTATTAAGTTTACTAGTAAAGTGTGTTCAGTAAAACTGCCAGAGCCTTAGAACTCCCTGAATTTGAGAAACAAACAAGCAATACTGCTTGAGTGCCATTAACAATATTTTTGTTAGGAATAAGATCTTGGTCACTTTTGGACAAGGGGAATTTATCAGTATTCGGGCAGCATTTTACCTCCTTGCTGGGAACCTTCTGAGATGGGACCTTGAGATGTGACTACCTGAAACTCTTGCTCTTTTTACACTAAGAAATGAAGCCCTGGGCCACAGGATCTCATTGTCCTCCAGATGTAGATGTATTTTAATTCATCATATCTCTGTAACCAGATGTTGGCTCCAGCTCTGAAATGCAAATCTCATTCCCCATGCCCCTGCTGCCTCCTCAGAGGTGACTTTAAAGAATACATAGACAATGCCTCTGACAATCCTTGCTTTCAGGAGATCTGAAAGGCGAAGGGCTTTGTAATCTATGCTTTCAATTCTGTTGCCATAGTCCACTCTGACTTTCACAAAACACATATAGGTCAGAGTACATTAAATTTGATTAAAACTGTGGATTTTGTTTACACGTAGGAGAGAATTTTGAGCTCACTTAATGGATGCCTTCACAACCCTGATACCAATCAGTGAAAAGTGCAGGGTGTGCTGCAAAAATCAATATACCATTCGCTTTGGACATTTCAAAAGAAAGATAGAGTTTCTGAAGTTAGAAATATGTTTGTCCCCAAATAATTCATTTTAGCTCTACTTCCAGATCTCTTTCTTTTTTTGTGGTGTGCACGTGTGCATGTGTGTGTGAGACTGTGTTGATTAACGCAAGCATTAGCAAAATGCAATCCCCAGATAGGGCACCCAGTTTAGATCAGAACAGGTGCTAAAAATGTTAAGTGAATGAGCACACATTATTTATCTTCTCCTATGACACTGGTCACGCCATTTAGCAGCAAAGGAAAACACTAGTTGCCAGCATTATTTTCAACAGTTATTGCATTATTTCTTTCCAGGAAATGGATATGTTTTCAGTAACTGCCTCTTCGAGTCCATATGCATAAAAGTTTTTCAGTTGTAAATGGCCTGATCACTGAAGTGTGGAAGGAGAGCTGATTCAGTATTGAGTACATAAATAAACAAAACTGTTAGGTAAGAAACAGTAAGCTCAAAACAATTAAGTAATATAAGAAATAACCCTTTTAGTGCAGGATAACTACATTTTTATATTTAGTAGCTTACTGCTATCCTGCTTATAAGCTTAATTTTTAGTTTGTTTGTTAACTTATACTATTGAAAAACTACGAAACACAATCACTTCTCCCTTTGAAAAGATTTTATCTTTCAGTTTTTTGCAACATCTCCTGTCAAAAATTGTTTGGATTTTTTATTGGTAAATGCAGGCCAGAAATCGAGTAAATTCTAATAACTTCATTATTTAAAAGTTACTTCACTGGAAAATATTAAGCCATTGTTTTGAACTGTCCAGATCACTGGATGAATCATAATTATTTCACAATTAACCTTATGTATTATATCACCCTGCTCCTTAGATAAGTAATAGTACCATTTTGGTAAGAATGAAGTACCATTCTGTAATATTTAAAAATGTACACACACACATATTAGTATTGAGAATATTTTAGTGTATTTTTTCTTAAAATGTATTTTTTCTTAAAATGTCTTTTTTGTGGTAAGAATGTTTGCAGAGACACTTTCAGAATGGAAGCAATTATTACAATGACTGTATCAGCAGTTAATTTGAACAGTAGGACAGTTATATGTCTTCAAACTGTTTCTTCTAGTCATTTAATATGTACTATTCAGAGCAAAAATCGGTAATTTGGGCAAAAATTAGACTATTGCGCAAAAGAGAATTTTCAGTCCCCATTATTCTGATGGACTATTTGGTTAGATTTCACCATATAGAATTTGTCAAATCTTCTTTTATTTTGCTTGGGTTAATAAACCCAAGCAAAATAAAAGAAGATTTGACAAATTCTATATGGTGCCTCCTAGTAGAAATAGGTGTAGATTTAAAAAACATTCAGACCCTGATCTTTCGGTTGATTAGACAGGATAAATATTTTCTGTCTTAAAATAGGCTTGCAGTGGAAATCCTGCTATGACATGAATCCCTCCTTACAGAAATTCCATTCAGCAAACATTTCCTCTGCCTGACTGTGTACAGAGTCTTATTGCGTGCTGTGCATGAGACATCCTACAAAGAAATCCAGGACACGACGACTCTTGTTAAATTTCTGAGAGCTTGATGGTCAGTAAATATTTCAATTTCTATATTCTAGGTGAGGAAATGAACTTGTCAAAAATTTTATGTATTTGGCAGATGAAATTGTGAGGGAGTGTGCCATGATATCCAATGCAGTTATTAACAATACTATTTAGAGCTACAGGGCCCTTGAGAAGAATTCCCAGTGAAAACCTACTGCCCCCCAAAAATGTTATCTTGTTTTCCTTAGGTTCTGTGAATGGGTTCACATTTAATTAATTTTACTTAATTTTAAAATAAATAAATAATAAATATAGTTTCCAGGATGATTTTTCTTATTTTTGGAACCTTTACTATTCCTGGATAAAAACTCACTGAAACATTTTTGGGAACAGGGGAGGGTATTAGCTAACTACACCTCTTTATATACATACTCTGTGATAGTGTTCAACCTTGCCGTTAGCAGCAAGATAAATTAGCGAATTTGGCTTTTTTTTTTTTTTTTTCTCACCTAAAGGTTAACATGTGACATGTCATATGCTGCTTTGGAGGTCTCACTCAAAGAACCATTTATTGATGAGCATTCATATAGCAGATTACTATACTAGGTTCTGTAAGAATTAAATATATATGTTAATAGATTAACAAAAATGTGGGGAGGAATGGGAAGACAGAAAACGAGAAGGAAGATGCCCCTTTTTCTGATAATACATTACATCTAGTAGTAAATATGTATGATACATATAATTAGATAGTTACAATACTAAATTTTTAATTTACCATAGATAGCAATGGGTAAGAGAGTGAGCTTTGGCACCAGATAGGCGTGAGTTTAAATTACAGTCTGTCCTTGATTAATAGCTTATATGGGCAAATTCGTTAACCTCGCCAACTCTCTGTGTCTTTACATGTAAAGTGGGATAATAAAAGTACCCTTTGTAGGTTTGTTGTGAATATTAAATAGAGGAATGCTCATAAAGCAAGTTGCCTGGAAAACACCAACCACTCAGCAGTCACAGTTACTATCAACAGTAGTACCGAAGGAAAAGAAATATTTCAAATGTTTATGAAAATTAAGAGTTTTCTCTTTTCTCTGATAAAAACCTAGTAATCTCTAATTACTTATGGGATTCAGAGTAGGTAATAATGAAAGAAGAGGTGTACATCACATTGATAACCCAGGCATCATTCATTGGTGCATTCTCTTAAGTAGATGTTGGTTGTACATCTACTATGTGGCATGTCAGGTCATTGCTAGTAGGGATGAAAAAGTGAACATGAGAAACATGATCTCCTCAATTTAGGTAATTTACAGTGTAGTCATGAGATCGACTCATTTTAAACCAGCAAATAAATAAAACAACCAGAAACAGTGGCAAGTACTATAAAGGACAGGCTGAGTGCTGAGGTAGAGAATAATGTCATTTAGGCGGGAGAGTCAAAGAAGGCTTCCCTGAGGAGGTGACTTCAAGGTGAGATCCAGAGCATGAGAAGAGCCAGCCACACACAGAGGAGAGGCCCCAGAGCATGTGCAGAGGCCTTGAGGGGAAATGCATGTAGTTTATTTCATCATTGTTATCAGTGGACATTATCATCAAAAATTATCCTGCGGCAAATAAGGAGTTGCAATTTCGATAAGTTCATGCTTGTCTAGATTTACTTTTATCACCAAACTAACTGGTATTTCAAGAAGTTATAAACCCAATGGTTTCAATATTTTTGAAAGCAGATGTCATTTGTATACTTAAAAAAATCAAACTGTAACAACAGCAACAAAACTTTTTGGCTTCTTATTTTGAGAGTTAATGAGAAAGGCAAAAAATTTATATGATCTAAAGAGAAATCAGAATATTGAGAGTTAATGTAATAAAGCCAAATATGTTGGCCACATATAGTCATTACTCCTTGTAAAGGGAGAAGCAGGACCTAAAAATAATAATACTATAAGTAGATACTAGGTTAGGAAACTTCGAAATCGACATTATCAGACCCACAGTAATATATTCTATTTTATATCATACTGTATCTGGGTCATCATACAATACCCAGAATAAATTTTTTGTCTTTGGAGAGCCACATTTAGGTCGGCCACTTTCCACTGGGATGCTAGATTGCTCCTGGGAACAAGCGCACCACAGCAGGATGAAGACCAGAGTGGGTTTGGAAATAAAAGGAGAGAAAGGAATTGGATCAGAGATAATACCCTCATCCTAACTTAAAATATGAAATGTTCAATAACTCCACAAAAATCTCCTAAAACCTAATAGCACTTCTAATGGCTCTTCTGAAATACCCATCCTCCCCTCAGGACCTAGCAATCTTGCTAGAGTTATGTGAAATACGTTTTCAAAAAGCATTGTCTAGACCAGCTCTTTTTCTACCTTTTCATTTCTGCACCACACCTTGTAAAATTGTTTCAGCTTTATAGCCCTGTCCTCGTAAATACATTCAACTCTCAATTACCCTCACCAATGAAGGGGAGCATTAGTGCGGATAATTGAAATTGGTGAATAATCTGCTCTATTGGGCTAGAGCCAGCTCCTCCTACCCGGGCTGGGTACTCTTTTGTGTGTAGGAAGAGGAGGAAAGGCCTCCGCTCTGAGAAAGAGCCTCAGCTGAAAAAGAGTCTTGTCTTCCACCTTTCTAGCTAGATTTAAGTCAGGTCTACACTGCCTGAAGACTTCTAAAGCATACTCAGAATCACTGCATGTCATACTACCCCAAAGACCTTTATCTAGATTGGAAGGTTGGCGTATCAGAGTCAAGAATGAGCTGTGTTAAGAGCCAATGATGATTTTGCAAGTAAATATCAACTGGACATGCCAACTGCTATATAATTCTTAACAAAGCTGTGACTTAGTTCAGCAAAGAAATGGAAGCACAGTCTAGCGTGCCTCCTAATTTTTACTTTGTTTTATTACTTTTCTATCACAGGATATCACAGGCAGCTATTGGTATTTAGGGCATTTTTCTCCTTGTGGAATGTCAACAGGGGCTATCTAAGTTTTAATATATTCTTTAAAAAATAATATCACCAAAGTTCTCAAGACACAACAGCTTCTTTGTGAGAGGGTCTGAGTGGTGATGAGTCATAGAAGCAAAGATTGCTGATATGAAGTGATCAGTTGGAGAATCATGATTCAATCAAGTGGTTCTGCCAGGATCATACACCCTGAGAGCAAAGCATGATCCATTGTAAAGATTATCACAGCCCTGAAACTGAGCTCACCCAGACTTCAGGATCCATCAGAATCTGTTACGTTCTCCCCAGCTGCTCTTTATCTGCTGCTGGACTAGCCTTCTCTTTTTCCCATCGTCAACCAACTTCATTTCAGTTTTACACATCTTTCCCCTTTATTCTTTCTTGGTCCTCTTTTGGATGTTATCTTTCTGTTACCTCCCCTGATTCTCATTTACTATGCTCCTCTTTCTTTTGTAAAATTCATTTCCTTACTAATTTACTCCCCAAATCTTAGGTTTAGTACTTTCCTTAGCTTTCTACCCCAATATCTTCACTTTCTTTACTCCCCTCTGCCCTGACCTCCTGTATTCTGATTAGATGCCATATGTATAACAAGGTAGACAGATGCTTTGCTGTTAAGCTAAAGGGCTTTTTAATTTACCAGAACAGAAACCACGAGCTTTCTTTTTGTTTGGGGACATCAGCAATTCATGACAAAGGGCTTAGGAATACAAATGAGGGTTTTTCTCTTCAAGCAGCATGGAGTCTCAGCATGCCTCTCTTACTCTCTCCTTATTTTACTTGATCTGCGAAGTAAAAATCTGCACATGTGATGGATTCGTAAATACCGCTAATGACACTTAGATCTTCGGACACACAGTGCTTTAAGCAGTGGGGGCAGCCAGCCGCGCAGCCTATGTCTGTGACTGTCTATGCATTTTACCTATTATCTCTCTACATATTCTTTTTTAAATCTGTGACCATCAACGGTGTTTATTTTGATGGGTTTCTCAACTTTGCCTAAACTGAAAGTGTTTTGTTTTTCTCTGGCACTCTCTGTGTAATCAGACATGGCTTGGGTACGCAGAGAAGGCCCACAGACAGCCTATCAGACCACAGAGCCAGAACATGCCCGTGGTCTGACAAACATCACGCTGTAGGGTTCTCCCAGTGCTCACTCTGATCCAAGAAAAAGGACGATGAGGAGAACAGCCAGCAATTTTAGGACAAGGCCACACAGACAAAAACTGCTCTGACTCCAGAGTGTGTTTGGAGAGGAGGCTTGCGATGAAAGGCGGCTTTTCTCTCTCCTTGGGGTAGAGTGCTTCACCTGCCACAGTGATGGTGCCCCACTGCTGATTGTCCAGCAGGTAATAGCATGGGATTCAGAAGAAGGCTGCTATGGAAGCAGAGGTATCTGTCTATGCCACACCTAGAGCCCTTCACATGGAGTGTGTATCCCCCCGTCACCAGGAGCTCAACAAATAATCCACAGCCATGAATTTTAAAATATCTGATGACATTGTTCTTGACTGTAGCTTTGCTCCTGTAGACATTTTTAACGTGACTTTGTGACTTTGCACTTAGCGTTGGTAATGTGTTGTTTTTTTTTTTTTCTTTTTTTTTTTTTTTCAAGTTACTGTATGGATTTCCCAAAAAGCCCCCAAAGGGAAATAGAGCAAGTAGTAGTTTTCATATTTTACAGATGTGGAAACTGAGGAACAGGTGAGGAAGCATCCTTTCCACACAGAGGCACTCAAAGAAATGATTACAATTGAACAGCCAGTCACATTCCTTTTTTTTTCCCTACAGGGAGAAAAAAGAGTTGATCTTTTCCACATGAATGAGATTGGACACTCTCAAGCCAAGTGCTGTGGGACTCAGACAGAAAGGGCCACCTGTTATGGAGGTGACTTAGGTCAGGAGATAATTCTCAGCTGTTCAAACAAATAAACTTCAACACCACAGGTCACTTCTTTTACCTGCTCTTTGTGTCCTCAGCACCCTGCGGTGCCGCCAAGCCGTTTACCCCTTTTAATTGAGCAGACGTGGCTTTTTTCCTGCCTGTGCTTTTTTCTGGCTTGTTACTGCCACGGCTAACAATTAACACTATGATAAAAATGAATGCTTGCTACATATGCCAAATGATATTACCAACAAGGGGGCTTGTGTGAGAACTCGCAGGTGCTGTGTAAACCCAATTTGTGGGACTCAGACTGCCCAGAATTACACAAAGATAGCAGGGACCGCTGCCCTCATGGAACTTGGCCAAGCACACTGCACAAAGGAAGAGATAGCTATTGTGTCTCTCACAAAGAACGCTCTCTGGTCAGTCAGAAGGCCCAGAAAATCAGTCCTTCAGTTTTCTAAGACAAGCAGAATATATGATGTGGAAATCTCCAGCTGTGTGGCCAGGGAAGTCCAGAAACTGGGCTTGCCCAGGGAGCAGAGTAAGATGCATTCTCCCTGGGAGCCAGCAGTGTCCCTACGGAGCAGAACCACCAAGTCACAAAATTCTCAATTCTCAGCTTGCTAAGCTATTCTGGTCGCTTTGAGTTAGCTATCTCCTTACTGTTCCTCTCCAAGAAAGCTTTTTCCACCCCCACACACTTCAGAACTTCTGTTCACTTTCAAGTTTCTTTCTTTTTTTTTTTTTTTTTTGTTCTTTTGTTAAGATCATTTCTCTTCAAGTCTTTCAAAGCTTCTTTGAGGATTCTCAGAAACACAAAGCACTCCTTTTGGATTGTATTCCTGGTTATTTCAAGGAGGTGGCTGAGAATAAGATATGTGTGTGCCTGTGTGCACACAGCCCCCTGCATCCAGAGCATGCAGACCCTGGCCTGTGAGTGTGCAGGGGCATGCCTGATTGATCCAGGGCAGATAGCCTGTGGAGTCTAAGGCAAGATAGGTTTTCATTCTTGCACTGCACTTGTTTGTCTCTGTAATTGTGTAAAAGTTGTACCGCCAATCTTCCTCCCTGTGAGGTCAAGATAATATATTGCTCTCCTCACTTCATTTTTTTTTCCACAGGTAAAAGGACTATAGACTATAAATTCTGGCAACTATATTGCCTAATCCTTAAATATTCTATGAATAAGCACATAGTGCTTAAACACACTTCCTTGGATCCTCAACACCCGCATTCTACACTTAAAGTCTACACTTAAGTGGGTGTGTTGGGGATCTAAGGAAGTGTGTTTAAGCACTTTGTGCTTATGCATGGAATATTTCTGGAACTCCAGCCCCACCACTTACAAGCCATGTACCCTGTTTCCTCCTATAAAATGGATAATGTGATACTATCCACTGCATAGGATTATCAGGAGAGTTAATGAGCAGATCTAGAAATAGCTCTCAGAACAGTGTCTGGCATCTTCGTATAGCCCCATACATGTGAACAATGATGATATTCCTCTTCAGACAACTTAGATCCAGCCCCACAAGTCTTTTTCATTCTTTCAGTACACCAAGGTTTTCTCTACCTCAGGACACCAAGGTCTTTTCACTTGCTGTCCCCTCTATTCCGATGGTTCTTTGATTGCTCACTGCCCCCTATCCCAACACCATCTCATGTTTAGTTTTATCTCATCCTTCAAATCTTACCCAGACGAAGCCCTTTCCTGACCATTGAGTCTAAGCTACATCTGCTCTCCTGCTATCCTCTGCCTCAGTATCTTGTTCATTGTTTATAGTACCTACCAAAGTTCAAAATGATTGTTTATTTCTTTAAATGCGTATGGTCTTTCCCAGTTGATTGTGATATCTTTGTGGGGAGTGACCATGTCTGTCTTATTAACTATTGGGTTTCCTTCACCAGTTCATTAACCCGAAGTATATTAATTTAGGGTTTACTTAATGCCAGGCACTTTCCTAGGCACCATTAGATATAAGAATGAAACAAACAAGCAAACAAACAAACAATCCCTGCCTTCATGGAGGTTACAGTTTAGTTGGAAACATAAAAAATAAACAAATTAAATAAGAAAAATATATAGTATGGTAGATATTGTAAGTGCTAAGGGGAACAAGAAAGCAAGAAAAGGGGACAGGGAACATAGGGGGAGGGGGTGCAATTTTAGATAGGGACTCCAGGAGAAGTCTTACTGTGGCTAGGGGAAGGAGGGGAGCAACAGGTGGAGAGAAGGGCAGCCACAGAGGCTCTGAGGTGGGAGCTTACCTGGTGGCTTTGAAAAATAAGGAGGAAATCTTTGAGCAAGTGAGAGGAGACTAAATGAGGATAGGTTCAAGAGATGCTGGAGGACCATGTGTAGCAATGTATGAGGACCTATGCTTTTACTCTGCATGAACTGAGGAGCCTTGGAGAAGAGGATTGAATGAATGACTTAATTTGTAACAGGATCATTCTGACTGCTGAGTTGAGAATAGACTGAAGAAGGGCTAGAACAGAAGCTGAGAAACTAATTAGGAGACTGTTTCAATAATCTAGAGGTAAGATAATAGAAACTCAATAAGTACTTGCAAATAAATAAATACTCCTAGAAGACTACGAGTCTCTATGGGTTAGTTTGGGTATTGGGACACTGAGGTTCTGAAACCAGGGCTTCTTATACACCCTTGTGTTTCTTTGTATTCCACTAATAATACATGACCTATCCCCGTCACCCTCAAAGCTGAGAAAGAGAAAATGTTGGCGATGATGGATAAAGCCAGAGAGAGTTAGGAAATAAGACATTCAGTCAGTGTTGCTCTAAAGCAGTGCCTGCTTTTGATCTGTGAAACAGGCATTTCTTTCTCCCTCCTCACTTAGAAGCAAAATGAGCATCATTTTCAATACAGAGAAAAAAACAGGGAGACAAAAAGAACTGGAAAAAAGGGAACAAGAAACTTCTGTCAGCATGTAGAGTGTCAGCAAGAGCCATTGGACATCAGGGTTCTGATTCAGGTGAACTGGTCTTTTTACTTTGTTATTCTTTAACCCAAGGGGAAATCTCTTACAGTTTTTACTGCTTATGAATGGCTTTTCTAGCTTCATAAGAATTTGCTAAATATTTAACTACTAGCATTTGACTCTAGTCAATAAAAACAAATTCAAGAATAACTAGGTCTTTGAGACTTCTAGACCGTAAATTCATTTTAAAATAATTATTGGCAAATGGAGAAGATCCAAAACTCTATTTAGATAAGAATATTTATTTTATCTGATGCGATTTTAAAAAAGTTCTTTAGGGTTTTATAAAATTAAGTGGTAAATATACAAAGTCATCTTAAAAGGAAAAAAATAATGCAAAGATAACTATGTACTATTTTTTAATTTATGCAACATCTCTGTGACTACATTAATAAAACCTACCATATTCATTGAATACAGACTTTCTCACCTCCAGTTTTTCTCTAGATTTAAGAGAAGAAAAGCATCCATAGGAAGTGTGTTGGCAGGTACGGAAAAAGGAGGGAGTGCAAAATAGCTCCCTGCATTGATTGCCAAAGATGAGTTGAATCTGATCTTTGCTCCTGTGTTTTGCAGCACAGAAATTTTATTTCGGATTAGAGTAAAGCTTTCTGGGCTGAAAATCATGTTTTAAGGTAAAGAATGAGATCTAAAAATGTTGTTCCTGCCAGTATTGGGAGAAAAAAAAATTTTAAAGGCAAATTTGAACCTTTAAGCCCCGAATATCAGAAAAATTTCTTCTATTAAATATACCTTTATATTTACAGATAGTGCATTGCAAAGGTCATGGTTCAATGGTATATTAGAACACAAGAATAGACAATCTTACTCCAATAATCTCACAGTTTTTATTAATTCAGTCTTCCTCAAAAGACTTGGGAACATTTCCTAAATCTTTCTTGTTCCCATTTATTTTCCATCAGCATCGGTAATCATTTACTAGAAGACGGTGATAGGTTGTAAGACTGTTCTCTGTGGAAATGACTGAGCACTACTCCAATGATGATGATGTTTCTGCCAAGCCCCCATGTGTCTTAAGTTTCCCGAATAGACATATAAAACATAATATATAGTTCTGTTGTTTCTTTCAAAAGCCTGAAGTTGCAAAATATTTCTGGTGGTAAGCATCTCACAGGTCAGTACTCAGACCCATTCTGACTACTGTAGGATATTTAAAGATCTGAAATAGCAGATAAGTGTAGGGAAAGCAATGCTTAAGAGGAGGAAGCTTAGTATAAAAGAGGACAATGCAATAGCCATGAGGACATCTAGAATGAGCAGCAAGTAGGAAAGAAGATAGGAAAGTAATAGAGATTTTTAAAAATTTGCTTTTCCATCACTCAGCGTTTTCTGAAAGTGTTAGCTTACTGGGTCAAGTGCTGAGCTCCTTTGCCAAAAACCAAACAGAATAAAATACAAATAAACTATAAAATAAAGACGCAAAATGTATTTCAAAGAAAAGAAAGCCAAGGATAAAACGAAGTAGCAGTTTGTAAGGTAACAAAACTGCAAGACGCAGGCAATCTGAGGGAGAGAGAGAGAGATGCATATAGTGAGAAAAACTGAAAATCAAGGAAAGAGGAAGAGGGACCTCTAAAAAGAAGCAACAGATAAAAAAATACAAGAAGGACAGAGACACTTATGACAGCTGGGAAGAGCTTGAGAAAGGTCACACATGCCCTGTGGGCTCCCAGCTACACAAGAGCTGCAGTGGACTGTCAGGGCAGATAATCAATGGAGAGTGGAATGGAATACAATTTACAACTTGCTTGTCATCTGGGAAGGGAGCTGAGATGAATCGCACACCCCTCTTAGGTTGTCAGCTTTTACAGGGGGACACACCTTGGCCTCATTAGCAAGCAGCAAATGGAGAAGGACATCACCATTTTCAGGCTTCCCTAGGAGGTCTGAGCTTCTGTGCTGCACTGGCTACATTCAGTCATTAGAGCCTTTATTTTCTCCCTGGTGGATGTGTGAGCTAGGTTCTGGTTAACCATGGCGAAGAAGTAATGGTCTTTGGAAAATGGGAAATTTCCAAGCCAAAATAGTTGGTTTTTCAGTTACAAGGAAAGCATAAACACGTTATCTGACTGTACATGGACTTTCAAACAAGAGGTAACTCTCTGTACAGCAAATTTTAATTCCTCATCTATAAAAAAATGAATGCAGTGAGGGTTCATGACATTATTTTCCACACCTCCAGCAGAAACTTGCACATTTAAATGATGTTTTGGATAAGGAAAAGATGCACAGATGTGTGGAATCAACAACAGAGGGTGACATTCAACAGAACTAAATTGTTTCCATTTTACCTCAGATGTGCAGTGCCTTTCTAGTTTCCACACATTGTGAACAAAACCATAATTCTCATCTTGGGAGAGAACCATGAATTTCCCAGATAGGAGGCCTCAGTGTATGAGTAGGTATGCCTCACTCGGCCTAGACTGTTCTTAAGAGGAATATGATTTAGCATCAATCATTTTAAACTTTGGTCACATTTTTGGCAGTGTGCCTGGTGCCAGAGCTGTAGCTCAGACCACTGATATTTGATGGGATATTCATATCCTGTTCAAAAGCCTGTGAAATACAGCCCTTTGTCCTGAAAAGGAATAATGGACTGGAAATAGACGTTAATTGTTCCTCAAAGGTAATGCTTTTGATTTTCTCAAAATCAGAGTAACAGAATGGCCATCCAACTATGAGAAAATATGATAACACAGTTCTTTTCCAGCGTTGGTCAGTTCTGTGCTTTGTGTGGAGTAGAAGTAGAGTGGGAAGGGCACCTGGTTGGCTTGTGACAGAGATTGGGGGAACCTAGAGGTTTGTGTCTTATTCAATATTTCATTTACGTAATTACCTGTAGATTTAAAAATCCACATGTTCCATAAATTACAGCAAAATGCAAGAAACTGTGTCCAATGAGGCTTCCCTCTGCATATCTAGGAAACATCACAAATGCCTGCTACTATTGGTTTAGCAGTTACCAGATCCTCCCCATGGAGCAATGGGAGTGATGGGACGGCAAGCATTGGCATTATTATGGAATGCTGCCATTCCACTGGCTGTTTATCATGTTCTACATTATCTCAGTGCTATCTCCACTCATTGATAGCACTGTGTATTGGAATCCGAAAAATCAAATTAGTCCTTCTTTCCTTCTAAAGGCGATGATATTTCACTAGAGCTTTTCTGCTTAACAAAATGTGTAACTGCACATGGACACAGACACATACATATGCACACTGAAGATATACACCAGTGTATAAAGGGGATTTGGGTAGAATGTATAAATGTTCTCTTTAAGCATTGCTGCTATGAGATGAGAGAGAGAGAGAGAGCAACAGAGAGAGAAAGAAGGAGAGACAGACAGAGACAGGGAGAAATGAGTTCCTTATTTGGTTATGTTCAGACTGGAAACCATGGGTTTCCCACAAGATAGTGTCTGTATCTACATGGCATCAGATATCTTCCAAAACAAGAAAAAAATCTGAAAATGGTTCAGTCATATAACGCATAGTATGGACAACTCTAGATACATACTCAGTTGGATAGCTGATGGGTTTTCAGCTCTCACCAATAGGTGTGTCATTCTTGGGATGCGTGTGTGTGTGCGCGCGTGCGCCCATGTGTGTAGCACAATTAAATTATCCCTTTTTGGGGCTGTTAAGATTTTTTTTTTACATCAAATGGATATTCTGGGATCCTCTCATTTTCAGGCCTATGTAAATAAGCTGGATAGAATTGGAATGATAACGCCAGAATGACTGTCCCCTTCCTTTGAATCTTGCTTATCTTGTGGTGTGAGACAACCTTGCCACTGTACTTCTTTTCATAAAAAGTGGAAACTGTCGGCCGGGCGCGGTGGCTCACGCTTGTAATCCCAGCACTTTGGGAGGCCGAGGCGGGCGGATCACGAGGTCAGGAGATCGAGACCATGGTGAAACCCTGTCTCTACTAAATGTATTAAAAAAAAAAAATAAGCCGGGCGCGGTGGCGGGCGCCTGTAGTCCCAGCTACTCGGAGAGGCTGAGGCAGGAGAATGGCGTGAACCCGGGAGGCGGAGCTTGCAGTGAGCCGAGACTGCGCCACTGCACTCCAGCCTGGGCGACAGAGCAAGACTCCGTCTCAAAAAAAAAAAAAAAAAAAAAGTGGAAACTGTCTAATTTTCTTTATCAGTGGTGTATATCAACATCCAAGCTCTCTAATTTAAATGACACACAAGCTAGCACAGTTTCCCTTATGTCTTCTCACTTTTTGAACAAATTCCATGAACTCTACTGCAGAAAAGGGACACAATCTCTTCTGAGGCAAGCTTGAGTTTTCTCTTTTCCTTTGACTTTGAAACTTTCAAGCTTTATGTTTTTTTCTGCTTTCCTAAATATTTACAAGTTAATGAAGATACAGGAATGGGAAGGATAAATGTGGAAAGCAAAAAAACAAAAACAAAACACATATAGACAGGAAATAAAAAAGAGATTTTTTTATTGTGACAACAGGAAGAGACAACCAGAAAAAGCTGCAGCTGCAACCAGAAGAACAAGTCAACACAACTATTATAAAAATAGAGAGCTGTGGGAGGCTGAGGCGGATGGATCGCCTGAGGTCAGGAGTTTGAGACCAGCCTGGCCAACAAAGTGGAACCCCTCTATTAAAAATACAAAAATTAGCTGCGTGCAATGGTATGCACCTGTAGTCCTAGCTACTTAGGGGGCTGAGGCAGGAGAATCACTTGAACTCAGGAGGCAGAAGTTGCAGTGAGCTGAGATCGTGCCACTGCATCAGCCTGGGTGACAGAGCAACACTCTGTCTCAAAAAAAAAAAAAAAAAAGAGAGTGGAATGGATTACAGAAGAGGACAAAGAAGATAGGGAGACAACAACAACAAAAAATACAACGCAAATGGAGGTAGTAAATGAGCCTGGGAGGGAAACTTATTTAGGGTACAGAATGTTAGTGGAAGAAATAAAAGATGCTCAAAGCCTTGTCCCTAAATATGGTTATAGGAAATTTTCAAAGATGGATTAAATAAAACAGTTTATTGTCAGGGAACAATTAAAAGTCAATAGTAAGAAACAATAGGAAATAAACTAGAGTAATCTGGAGGAAGCTGAAAAGATATAAAAATAGCTGCAAAAAGAGAGTAACCATATAACATAAATCAAGCTTCCTCTCTTCACACCCCAACTCCATTCCACTTCTTGATCCCTTTCTATGCATGGAATACATATTTTGACTTCTCATTTTGTAGATTTACATATACCTTTTTGTAGAAAAGAAAGAACTATCAATGTTTAGAAACACCCATTTACCTTAGGGAAACACCAATTTCAGCTCCTATTTAAAATATCACAAATATGAGCTTTCCTGACAGTTATTTAACCTATGATGACAGGTTACAAACTTCAAATAAGAAACAATGACTACAGGTTTATTTATTCTACATACCACATACTCTTCATAAATAAATAAGTATTTATGGAAACTCATTCCTTTGCTATTGTTTACCTGTCACTCAAACACATCTTTTTGTAATCAACTGTAATGTCAACAAGCCACAGCTTCATTAATTTGATGCCCTTTGATTTGGTGGAGGAAAAGCTGGAAATGGAAGAAGTTATTCTGTATTATATCAAATCTGGAAACCCTATCCTTGTTTTCCTGAGAGGTATTTGGCTCTATCAGCATCACGCCCTGGCTTTCCTGGGTCTTTGTAGCACACATCCTGGCTTCTGGTCAGCATCAGAGGGGCCCTCAGAGATGCCTAGTGATATAGTTTGGATATTTGTCCCTGCTCAAATCTCATGTTGAATTGTGATCCCTAGTGCTGGAGTTGGGGTCTGGTGGGAGGTGTTTGGATCATAAGGGTATATCCTCATAGCTCAGTGCTATCTTCATGATAGTGAGTTCTCACGAGACCTGGTCACTTAAAAGTGTGTAGCACCCCCCTACTTTATCTCTCTCTCTCTCTCTCTGTCTCCCTCTCTTTCTCTCTCCTGCTTTTGCCATGTGAGGTGCCTTCTCCCACTTAACCTTCCACCATGATTGTAAGCCTCGTGAGGCTGCCCCCAGAGGCAGATGCCAGTGCTGTGCTTCCTGCAGAACCATGAGCCAATTGAACCTCATTTCTTATAAATTACCCAGGCTCCGGAATTTCTTTATAGCAATGAAAGAATGGCCTAGTGCAACTAGCATCGTTGCTGGTCTGAGGACTTCAGTTTCAGTTCACTACCCAGTTGGAGGGGTTGATCACAGAGAGAAAATGCATGCCCAGCCCTGGGGTTATGAACTGTTTTGTTTTTGTTTTTGTTTTTGTTTTTTCTGAGACACAGTCTCAACCTGTCACCCAGACTGGAGTGCAGTGGTGTGTTCTCGACTCACTGTAACCTCTGCCACCCAGGTTCAAGTGATTCTCATGCCTCGGCCTCCTGAGTAGCTGGGATTACAGGCATGTACCAGCATGCCTGGCTGATTTTTGCAGTTTTAGTAGAGATGGGGTTTCACCATGTTGACCAGGCTGGTGAACTGTTTTAAAAAATGGTGCCTTCCATTGGTCCTCCAAGCCATATTAGTAACTGGGCTCTCTGGAGCTACCCCAATCTTTCTCTTTTTCTTTGAGGTATGACATAAATAAAAAGCTAGTGTCTTACAGCTGAGCTGGGAAGAAGTGGACATTCCACCTGTGGATCATTTGCATTTAAACCACTATTGAATTATAATACACTACTACAACCATTGTATTCTCCATGAGGCATGTTTTTGTGCCTGAAATAACTCACTAAAAATGCACCATAATTTATTTCTACTCAATAATATGTTAAGAGTTATGTGTAGTATTTTATCTACTCATGTATTAGCCACATCCGTCTCACCAAAATTTTGCTCTGCCTACTACAAAACTGTGTATGAGTTTGTGTTTGTATGTAAGTGATAAAGGTTTGCTTATACACATAATCCTGGAAGAAATTGTGGAAAATTCTGGCTTCTTCAGACAACTGTAAATTTTTCTAAAAGAAGCTGAGATTCTTTATCTGGAAATGGGACAGATAATATTTCTCTTAGTATTATATCTCAGAAGAGGGCCTGGCACTATTCATGAAATGGCAGTTCCTGACATTGTGATAGCTGCACTTGCCCTGTGGAAGAGCCTTTTTTCCCTGAACAGAGCAAGTATTCCCAGATTCATGGACAGACCTAGTGCTTTGACCTTTTTCAGGCAGCCCAGGTTGGCCCTCCCTCCACTCCCCATGCCTGCTTAAGCAGTGCCCTCCCATCCAAAATTGTCACCTTGTCTATGATAGTAAAACATGAGCACAGGAACCCAGCAATAAGGTATCTGGACTCCCACCTCTCAACACATTGAAAGCTGGCATACATCAAAGAAGCACAACCACCTAGGTCAAGCAAGTCAGTTGCTTCAAAAGAAAAGAAAGAAGACAATGAGCAGTATTTTAAACATTCATGTGCTTTTTCTTAGGGATATTGAAATGAGGATCTATTACCAAACTAAACTTTTGAAGGATATTATGAAATGGAGGAATGAGAACTAACAACCAGTAGTGAGAGGTAAAATCTTTTGATCAGCCAAGGAAAAAGTAAAAAAGAAGCTTCCAAGGATAGTCGAGAAAGGAGACTCTAAATGACAGATGGCCACAAGGATGCAGCAGGCTTGGTTCAGGATACACATTGACTTTAATGGAAATACACAAGCAGTTCTTTTTTTTTTTTTTTTTTTTGAGACAGAGTCTCGCTCTGTCGCCCAGGCTGGAGTGCAGTGGCGCAATCTCGGCTCACGGCTAGCTCCGCCTCCCGGGTTCAAGCAATTCTCCTGCCTCAGCCTCTCTGAGTAGCTGGGACTGCAGGCGCCCGCCACCACGCCCGGCTAATTTTTTTGTATTTTTAGTAGAGACGGGGTTTCACTGTGGTCTCGATCTCCTGACCTCGTGATCCACCCGCCTCGGCCTCCCAAAGTGCTGGGATTACAAGCGTGAGCCACCGCGCCCGGCCTCACAAGCAGTTCTTAAGAGAAATGCATCCAAAATTTTTCTTTAACTGTTTTGCAAATATATATTTCTGTTCAGAAACTATACAAATAATGAAGTCAGTTTGGGGGAAATGTGAGTGTGCTATGTTTTGTAATAACCCAACCCTGTCACACACACCTCCCAAAGTCACCCAGTGCTTAACTGCAGGGTTGTGTTAAATGGCTCCTGCGAGACTTGACTACTAGTCTTTAGTCACTATACTTATTGTGTGACCTTGTAGGAACCTCAGTTTGTCTCAGCTTTATTATTGATAGAAATGTGGTTGGTGGCAGTACTGCTCATCAAACAGAGATAACTTGAGAACTAAATGTATAACAAAGTGGGTTTAATTCTAAGATGTGAAGTAGTAAGGCAAAATATATAAAGCCTTTAAAGATAGGTACCCGGTGAAACCCCGTCTCTACTAAAAATACAAAAAATTAGCCGGGCGTCGTGGCGGGCGCCTGTAGTCCCAGCTACTCAGAGAGGCTGAGGCAGGAGAATGGCGTGAACCCGGGAGGCGAAGCTTGCAGTGAGCCGAGATCGCGCCACTGCACTCCAGCCTGGGCGACAGAGCGAGACTCCGTCTCAAAAAAAAAAAAAAAAAAAAAAAGATAGGTACCATATAAACTTCACATAGGATTGGAAGCTTGTCTATTCTCCTGTCTCTTGTAATATATTCTTTATACTCTTCTATGTTATAGAAGTCTATAAAATATTTGGAGGATATATAATTTGTATGAAAAGGGCGGCAGAAAAGAAAGATGATTCATTCTAAACATATATAACCCACAAGCCTCCCCCTCATCCCATTAAGTTGCAAGGGATAAAATCATCCTTACCTGATATACAGTATTGGACTTAAAAGTCAATGGGAATGGTTCACAGGGATCAGCAGCCAATGTATGCTTCATAATTTGTGTATTAATTTGAAAAATATTTTCAAACGGTTCATGGTGAGCAGTCTCAAGTCGATTGCAGTATCATTATTATTGGGAAAAACAGAAGACTGAATTCTGTCTCTTGTGAAGGTTAAATTGAAGAGATGCTTGCCTTGGATCTGCCTTTTATAAAACGTTAAGGGGTGAGCCTTAAAAGGCAGATAAAGTAAAAGAAGCAGTGAGCAGATCTTACCTCGTTTCCAAGGTCACATTTCACCAAAACGACTCCCCTTTTCAGGTTCCAATATAGAGTGCTTTGGGTGCTTAATGGCCTCAGTGTGGTCTGAACTTGGAATTTTTTCTAATTAAATTTTGAAGTGTTTAGTATGTTTTCATTTTGATTTTCTAATTTGATAGGTCTCATTTGTGTCATTACTATGGATTTCTTAAACCCTTGCTTTGGTTATTAATTTTTCAGTTGTCCCAGGCCAAGTCGTTACGTTTTGATGTACACATAACAGAGAGGAGAAGTGGAGAAATTATCCAGAGAATTTAATTCCAAAAAGCATGATCGTCTGAAAAAGCACCTGAAATAAAGTGGGTGGTTTTCCTAAATTACACGGGTGATCCATTGACTCTCCACTTCTCTGGAGACAGTCACACCCTTCTACATTGGGGAATTGCCTCTCATTCTAATGATTTAGAGAAAAGCTAGGCAGGGCATTTACAATATTAAGAATGCAATTCATTATTTCATTCTGAAAAAGCCCTCTCATGTCATGAAATCAGTCATCTCTATTGAGCTTTTCCATGTAAAATACAAACGAAAACATCATTAGCCCAGTTTTTCCATTCGGCACCTTAGAATACTATAGCAGAAGATGGTAGACAAGTTTGCCTGCTGACATAAATTCAGAGGGCTTCCTTCGTAATTCACGACAAATAGATTCCTAGCTCTATAGGCCAGAAAACTGGACTGACTATTGCTTATAAAAATCTATCTGATATGGTAAGTGGGCTTTGTTTGGTTTAGTTTTTTTTCTTACAGTAGACATTTTTAAAAATTTTAATTGACACAATCATGGTACATATTTATGGGATACAGTGGGATGTTTTGATACATGAATGCAATGTGTATTGATCAAATTGGGATAATCAGCATATCCTTCCACCTTGAATATTTAGCATTTCTTTGTTTTGTGGACATTCAGAATCTCCTCTTCTAGCTATTTGAAAATATACAATAAATTACTGTTAACTAGTCACCTTACTGTGGTATAGAACACTAGAAATTATTGCTCCAATTGAATTGTAATTTTGTATGTGTTAACCAGCCTCTCCCTATTCTCCCCTTTCCTCTACCCATCTCAGCCTCTCCTAACCACTATTGTACTCTCTACTTCTAGATCAACTTCTTTAGCTTCAATATATGAGTGAGAACATATCGTATTTATCTTTCTGTGCCTGGCCTATTTCAGGTAACATAATGTCCTCCAGTTACAACAATGTTGTTTTGTAACAAATGAGAGAATTTCACTCTTTCTTTTTTTTTTTGAGATGGAGTCTCGCTCTGTCGCCAGGCTGGAGTGCAATGGTGTGGTCTCAGCTCACTGCAACCCCTGCCTCCTGGGTTAAAGCAATTCTCCTGCCTCAGTCTCCCAAGTAGCTGGGACTACAGGTGTGTGCCACCATGCCCAGCTAATTTTTTGTATTTTTAGTAGAGACTAGGTTTCACCAGGATAGCCAGGATGGTCTTGATCTCTCGGCCTCGTGATCTGCCCACCTCAGCCTCCCAAAGTGCTGGAATTGCAGGTGTGAGCCACCGTGCCAGGCCATTTTCACTCTTTTTATGGGCAGAATAGTATTCCATTGTATAAACGTACATTTTCTTTATCCATTCATCTGCTGGTGGATATTTGGTTTGGTTCCACAGCTTGGCTATTGTGAATAATGTTGCAGTAAACATGGGAATGTACATATCTCTTTAACATATGTGTTTTATTTTCTTTAAATATTTACCCCATAGTGGAATTGTGAGATAATGTGATAGTTCTATTTTCAGTTTTTTGAGGGATCTCCAGACTGTTTTCCACAATGGCTGTATTAATTTACATTTTCACCAACAGTTTATGAGTTTCCTTTTCTATGCATCCTCACCAGCATTTCTTATTTTTGTCTTTTTGACAATAGACATTCTAACTGGAGTAAGATCATATCTCATTGTGGTTTTGATATTTCCCTGGTGATTAGTGATATTGAGCATTTAACACATACTTATTGGCCATTTGTGTGTCTTCCTTAGAGAACTGTCTATCTAGATCATTTGTCTATTTTAAAAATCAAATTATTTATTTATTTTGCTGTTGAATTCCTTGTATATTCTAGGTATTAAACTTTGTTAAATAATAATTTATATTTTCACCCATTCTGCAGGTTGTCTGTTCATTCCATTGGTTTTTTTTCCTTTGCTGTGCAGAATCTTTTTGGTTTGACTTAATTCCTTTTGTCTAGTTTTGTTTTACTTGCCTGTGCTTTTGAAGTCTTATTCATAATATTTTCCCATATCAATGTCCCGAAGTGTTTCCCCTAAGTTTTCTTCTAGTGCTTTCATAGATTTGGGTTTTACATTTAAGTCTTTAACCCATTTTGAGTTGATTTTTGTATAACGTGAAAGATGGGTATTTAATCTTCTGCATGCAGATATTCAGTGTGTCCAGTGCCATTTATTGAAGAGAACTTTCCCCAATGTATGTTCTTAGGATTTTTGTCAAAAATCAGTTGGCTGTAAATATGTGGATTTACTTTGGGTTCCCTATTCTGTTCTATTGTTGTATCTGCCTGTTTTTATGGCGATACCATGCTTTTTTGGTTACCATATCTTTGCAATATATTTTGAAGTCAGATAGAGTGATGCCTTTAGCTTTGTTCTTTTTGTTCAGGATTATGTTGGCTATCTGGGGTCTTTTGTGGTTGCATATGAATGCTAAGATTGTTTTTTTCTATTTCTGTGTTGAATGCCATTTGTATTTTTATAGAGATTGCACTAAATCTGTAGATCACTTTGGGTGGTATGGCCATTGTAACAATATTTATTCTTCCAATCCAAGAGCATGGGTTATCTTCCTGTGTGTGTGTTCTCTTCAGTTTCTTTCATCAGTGTTTTATAGCTTTCAATGTAGAAATCTTTCAACTCCATGGTTACATTTATTTTTAGGGTTTTTAAAAATTTATAACTATTATAAATAAGATTGTTTTCTTGATTTCTTTCTTGGTTCATTCATTAGAATTTTGACATACTGATTTCCTTTCCTGGTATAAAGATATGCTACTGTTGTTGTATGTTGATTTTGTATCTCACAACTTTACTGAATTTATCAGTTCTAAGAATTTTTTGGTGGAGTGTGTATGTTTTTCTATAAATAAGTTTATGTAATCTGCAAACAGAGACAAACTGACTTTCTCTTTTCCAATTTAGATGCCCTTTATTTCTTTCTCTGGCCTAATTGTTCTTCCTAGGACTTCCAGTACTATGTTGAGTAAGAGTAGTGAGAATGAGCATCCATGTTTTGTTCCAGTTCTTAGAGGAAAAGCTTTTAATTTTTCCTCATTCAGTATGATATTAGCCGTGGAGTTGTCAAATATAGCCTTTATTTTGTTGAGGTGTATTTCTTCTTTATCTGATTTTTTGAGAGTTTTTACAATGAAAAGTTGTTGAATTTTATCATATGCTATTTTCTGCATCTACTGAGATAATCATATGGTTTTGTTCTTCATTCTGTTGATATAATAGCATACATTTATTGATTTACATGTGTTGAAACTTACTTGCATCCCTAGGATAAATCCTGCTTAATCATAGTATATAATCTTTTTGATGTGCTGTTGGTTTTGGTTTGTTAGTGAAATGGGAAAAGTTTCCTTGTCCTCCTCACAGGGGATGTGATGAGGGTGTGGCTCGCTTCTTCAGTGCCCCACTGCTCCAAACTCTAAGGAAGCATAGAGGCAGGCAGGCTGTGGGGCTCCAACTCCACGGCAGTGTCTGGGGGTGAATGTTTACAGCTGAAGCCCCAGTGGGTGTGTGTTACAGGGTGCTCTTTTAGTTTAGCTGTCCATAGATGACTTGTGGTCAGCTCAATTAGACAAGGACAGAGGGCTTTCTGTATCCTGGGATTCTTGCCTTGGTGTACCAGAAGAATTGGATCACACATGGGCTTGGAGAAGAAGTGCAAGGTTTGATTGACCGGAAGTAGCTCTCAGCAGATGGCGGAGCAAGAAGGGAGATGGTTCTCCCAGGAATTGGGCCTCTTGGTGGCCCAACTCTTCTCCGACTGCCCCGGCCAAACACTCAGTTGTTCTGCCAGTTGGTGGCCTGCTGGAGTGCCAGTGCCTGTTGGTGCATTCCTCTCGAAGTCCAGCGGCCCATATGTCCTCTGCTGATGTTCTCCTCTCAACGTCCAGCCACCTGTGTGTCGGCCTGCTAGGGTCTTGGGGTTTTTATAGGCACAGGATGGGGTTGTGGCAGGCCAGGGTTGTCTTGGGAAATGCAACATTTAGGCAGGAAAACATAAATGCCTGTCCTCACCTGGTGCATGGGCACAGGCCCAGGAGTGGCACCCCAGCCAGGGACCACGCCCTCCTCTACCTAGCACTTCCCTTCTCCTCTTCCATATCATTTGTACATTGCTGAGGATTTTTGCATCTGTGTTTATCAGTGATATTGGCCAGTAGTTTTATTTATTTATTGTTGTGTCCTTTTCTGGTTTGTTGTCAGATTAATGCAGACCTTGTAGAATGAGTTTAGAAAATTCCATCCCCTCTAATTTTTTTAGAATTGTTGGAAAAGAATTCATGTTTGTTCTTCTTTAAAAGTTTGGTGGAATTTAGCATGATATGGTAAGCCTTAAAGGCATTTGATTTAATTTTCCTTGCCAGCTCAAAAAGAATGACTGAATGAATACCTTAGTGGCATAGTTGTAAAAATCTGGAGAATAAAACTTTTACCTCATTGTGTCTCTGGCTCAGTGTATTCTTGGTTCCAGTTGGGGACCCCAGGATCACTGCTGTCTATAGATATCTTGATGAGAACAAAATGTCTCATTTTTTTGTCAACTCACATATTGATTTTGGAGAGAGGGCCACCCCATTCTGCCCTGCCCTCATAAGACCTGTATTGTGGAATACATGTTCTTTAAGTTGTTGGGAGGAGGGATGATAATGAGTTGTTAGGGGTCTCAGATAGTGAGGCTTCTACAAGAGTAGCTTTTCCGAGTGAGCTGTGCCCCTCAAGGTGACATGAGTAGCCAGAGAAGAGGACTTTTTGGAAATAGCATCTCAAAGTAGCCAGATCCTAGGAGTAAGAACTGAGGACTGACAGCTGATGTAGGATTGTGTTATTTGGCAGCACGTGGTAATCACTGAAGGACCTCAGTGTACATAGTGAAACTCTAATTTTATGATTACTGTGATTTTATATATTGATTTAATATTGTTCAGGCTATGGAAGGATAAAAATGCTATTTAGGTATTATAAATAAAGATCCTCTAATACAAAACTTTAAACATATTATTCAGGTTTGTCCAGAAAGTTAGAATAACATTCCATATAAAAACATTTTGAGGTACTGATTTAAATAGCAAAGTCATACTGCCTATACTATGTGAACTTGTGCTACTTTTTTCTGAAAGAGGTCAAACTTCCTTATATAATATACATAGTACGTAATGTTAACATTTCAAAGTTCTACATTACTACTATTCCCCCTACCCTCCATGCAGCTAGCATAGGTCAAAAGACAATTAAGATTAGTCGATGGTAAGTTGGCAGAACCTGTAAGGCTCTCTCCCGAGTACTGGAAAGTTAATTGGATAACACCACTGCATTTATCAGAGGCTTATAGCACAAAATACACAGCACATTTGCAAACAGGGAGCTTTTCTATTTCTTTCTTTCTTTTTTTTTTTTTTTTTTTTTTTGTATTCTGGCTTTAGAAACAAATTTGATCAAAAAGGGTTGGATGTGTTTGGGCATTATTAAGTCCCTATAATTGCCCTCAGGCAATACCCTGGACACTGGATACAAAGATGATGAAGACACAAGCTCTACCTGTTATCAACAGAAACAAAATAAAAAACATTACATTCTTGAATGGTAAGACTGAATAGAGAAGCATTCAAGGTACAGTAGGAGTCCATGGTGAGGGTACACATCCAAATCTAAAATGAGGTGTGGGAGAAGTAGAGGGGGGGATAAGGGAAGACTTCATAACAGATGAGAATCTTCTCAAGAATGTTTACCTACTATCAAGGATGGAGTCACACATGGGAGGTCAGGAAGTGGAGAAGAGAATATAGGGTATTCATTCAAGTAGCTTCTCCACGAAAGAAAAGGAGAGAGAAAACAGGAAGGTGGAAGTGAGGGTGGAGTCTTTTTCAAGAGAAGAGATTCTCGAGTATATTTATATTCCAAGAGGATGAAGTCAATAGAGAGGGTAAGTTTGAAGCTAGAGGAGAGGGAGAAAAGAGGTGGTGCAAACAGATCTGAGAAGTGTTGGAGGGGGGAGGATTCTGAATGAGGCTTAGCTTTTGACATGCCTGACAATCTCACCTCCCAAGGCCAAATTAGTTGCAGCACTGTTCACATATACCTGCCATCCCTCTGTAATTTTTCACCATTGTTGTAAATGTATCCCAGAAATTTGAGTCTGTGAAAAGGTTTCTTGTTTGTCACTTGCGCTACAACTGTGTCTAAATAATGCCACCATCTCTGCCAGAATAAGGAAAGTAATTACTGTTGGCTGTGGACTTAGATTTATTGATCTTCTCCGATAATATTCATGGATGCACCATGGGCTGCAGCTTCCATATTGGGTGCTTAGAGATAGGCTAAGGGAAGAAAAATGGACTCCCTCGTGATACCTATTCCAGCAATCACAGGCAATTATTACAGACACAGATAGAACAAAAAGGAAGTTTAACATGAGAAAACAGACATACACCTTTTAAGGAAGGATAATGTCACAGTGTTCAGAATATTATGCCCTGGCTGTGAAATGTATTCAAAGAAAAATATCTGAATTTATTTAAACTCAGAGTGCATAGCTTATCTTATGAAATGCCAGTTTGCTGGATGAGGAGAGTAGATATAATTTCCTTTAAAACAGCATGCACCATGTGAGAGCTAGATTACAAACTGTGAGTCTAAAGCTGCCATTTTTTTGGTTTGTAAGGTTAACCCTATATGGATAAGTCACTGCATTAACCCCTGAAGGTACAGGAACATGCAAGTGTCAAGTTTTCAGTCTGGTGTTGGTTTCTCGAATTACAGAGAATTATGAAACATTGCTTTCCTATAAAATGCTGATAGGCATTTGATCAGAAAAGGTATTTTATGGCCCAGCACAACATACCCTATGGCATTTATTTGACTAAATGATTTAATTTGCTGCAGAATTTTTCAAAGCCTTTACTATGACATTGGTCATGGTGAAACATAAAGAGGAGGATTTCCTTCTTAATATACCTATAAATTGATTAAACGTGGAATTTTCTTTAGCAAAGAACTCCAAGCAACATCTTTATAATACTTTCCTAGACTACAGACAGTCATGCCAGTGTAATCCTTACCACCATATTGGCTGCTTCACCATGCATGGGGCATGGTTTCCATGGGAATACATCTCTGTGTTTATCACAGACATTCAAAGCACACAAAATTTTATATTAGGTCAAGGCACATAAAATTGCTCGCAGTTGGCTATTTTTGTCTCACAAATATAACAATGTATGGTTGAACTAACAACTCACAAAATGGCCATTGTTCTTGCAACTAAAGATAATTAGTATAATAAAATGAAATAGACCACTGTCTAGTAAATTTTCTAAAATAAATATCTAATTTAAATAGTTCAAAGCATTGTTAAGAAACATTTTCTCCATGACCGACTTTTAAGCTGAATAGTCCCAAATTTTTACTTGGCACCTGAGGACATGGTATTTTTCATAGCCTTTTTGATCAAGGACCACAGGAAGTTTGCAGATGAAGCCTATTGAGGTTGAAAGCAAATATAGCCATACAGAATAACAAACAAGTGGGAATCTCAGGTTGTAAGACAGTTGGTCTGTCAATATCTGTTCATCCCTTCCTTGCACTGAAGTCCTGAAGAGGTTTCGACCCTATGGAGAGTCTTGTTCTAATTCAACTCCTCTGACTCCCACAATAAACTCACTGAAAAATAGGGATATCTGGCTTGCAAGTAGAGTAAAGTAAGCTATTTTAAAAAGCAAATATTCATAAACTGAAAAATTTTATTCTTTTCATATTACTGAACTTCAAGCTTTCACGTTTAACAAGAAATTAAATTTTAAAATGAATTGGCAAATTCTACATACCATATCAGCTAAGTGCCACTCAAAATATTAAAGTTTGTCTCTGGTAGTTTTTTCTTTTTTCTTCCAAACTGTATATATCCATTAAAACTCAGGAACTGTCCTACCAGAACAAGCCAATGGCCCACTCAGTCTAGAATCCTTCCTCTAACAGCAGTTAATAGTGAATGCTTCAAAGGAAGATGGAAACATTTGATAATGTTCTCTATGCAGTGGAAAAATCTCTTCCTCCTGCAGAATGAATACTTAGAGATAGCAATGAAATGTGAATGAATCTGATTTTAAGCAGGTAGTCCCATCTTTAGTCAATACTGTACATTATTTTGAAATGTATTTTTATTCAATTCAGTACACAATCAATGGTGCAAACTTGATCCTAATAGGAGCCAAGCTATTAACCAAAAGCTAAATGATATGAACTTACTAATTCTTTTTAGAAGATTTTCATTCTACTTCAGGACTTTTGGTGGTGGGTACTCTGTCTTATTCACCTTTGCAACTTCATCCACTATCACAGTTTTATGGAGCCAAGATGTACTTGCAGAATTGCATCAAATATGATTTACTCTTAAATACAGAGATATATTCACTGATTCAGTTCTTCATGTCATATATGTATATGTAGATATATGTGGATATGTATAAAGTCCATACATGTATATAAATATTTGGACTTTATATATACATATAAATATATATGCACATTCCATTCACACCCATAATGTTTTAGTGGTTTCAATATCAGCCTCCGGTTTAAACATAAAGTTATTTATGCTTTCTATAACTTTATTATGAGTGGTGGGTTTTATGAGTGGAGGAAAGAAAGACAAGAAAAAGAGAAAAAGTTGTTTCTACTCATATGCATAAAGTTCGGGGCATGATAGAGCTCTTTGGTTTCCATTGTGAAATGTGTTCACGTTATTATATATCCCTGGGACCAAACAATTCAATTAATCCAAAACTTATGCATTGAATCTGACATACCCGATGGTCCTCTTTGAGAAATAAATGTTGAAAATGTCAGTTCCATAGTGTGGTAAAACCTGATTTCTCTCTATTTAAGGCACCACAAACCATTTATTGATTTTTTTAAAAAAACAGAAATAAGAAGAAGCATGTACCAATTGAATAGGAAGTCAGACAATCCAATTACAGTTATGAAACTGAAGCATTGACTCTGACAGGCCTACTGATGGCAAACGACTGCTGGAAAATGCAAGAGAATAGCTGCCCACCCAGAGATGCACATACTTGAGGACATGCCTCATGGGGTTGTGAAGTAGCTGAAACCAGTAGTCACGGGAGGTCAAAGGCCAACATTTTATTACCTGTTTAGTATAGTCATATTGAACTGTATTATATATTTGAACGTTTACCAGAGGTCAGTGGCCTCTGAGGGAATTTGCTTTCAATTATGCTCTACTGTACAATGATCTGACCATCAGAAATCTGCACATAAAATAAAATTATTATTTATTGTGCTTGATAAAAACTGAACTCTTTCAGCTCGACAACACAGTCTTTACTCTGTGGCTTAAACTTTATCCATCATCATCCGATATTTATTGATTGTCCATTTGATTCATAACATTATATAACAGTGCTTCAACAAAAGCTTCTTGAAATGAATCACAGAAAGATTGGATCCTTAGACTCTGAGAAGAGTAGGAGCTTGGTTAAGCAGATAACCTAAAAGTGATGATATTGAGAGAAAAGAAACATTTCTGAAATATATAGGTGATAAATTTAATAGTCTTCCATTTTCTTTACCACCTGCAAGGTAAGAGGGAGAGTTGAGTACTAGCCATGGACCCTGAAAGTGATGCTAGAGAGATGAGGACTCTCTGAATGATGCCCTTTCTGGATGGTGGGAGAACACTTATGAATTACTGGCATCATCTGAAGACACCCTTAGACAAAGTGATATTTGCATTCTTAATGCAGCATATCCCCTCCTGATATGTGCTAGTAGCTATTGTAGGAACAAAAGAGGAACCTCTTTTAGGTGGCTTACCCTTTAGGTTGGTCGGGCTCCATTTGCACAGTAAGAAGTCAGGCTTGCCTTCTATCTGTCATCTCTCCAGAGTGGTAGAAAGCTTGTAAAGATATTTGATAACAATAAATAGAAGTTCAGTTTATAACACATCTGAGTTCAGGTCTCTGTTTTCCCATTAATACAGAGAGGCTGCTGCCACCATGAGATACAGATAGGGAAGAAGACCAGTTGAGAGTTTAGCAAGGTCCTTAAAATCCAGAGGCTCAATGTCGCTACATAAAATTAACTGGAATCTCCTGCTGTTCTTGGGATGTGACAACCATTGACTATTTTCTCACTATCTATCTGTAGTGTCCAAGGAGCTGTGAAGCAACAACTTTTTGACTCCAGTTCCTAATGTTGCCTTGTAGACATCTCAGATACTGCAGGAAACTAGAAACTAAAAACCATTCTTTTTAAATCTTATAACCTAAGTTTAGAAATACTTTAATTATTCTAACTTTTTTTTTTTTTTTTTAGATGGAGTCTCATTCTGTCACCCAGGCCAGAGTGCAGTGGCACGATCTCAGCTCACTGCAACCTCTGCCTCCCGGGTTCAAGTGATTCTCCTGCCTCGGCCTCCCAAGTAGCTGGGATTACAGGCTTGCACTACCATGCCCAGCTAAGTTTTGTGTTTTTTAGTAGAGACAGGGTTTCACCATGTTGGCCAGGCTGGTCTCGAACTCCTGACCTCAAGTGATCTGCCTGCCTCGGCCTCTCAGAGTGCTGGTATTACAGGCGTGAGCCATCATGCCTGGCCTATAACCTTTTTCTTGACCCCCTGGTGGCCCACATTAGCTACCTAGAAGGATACTGCCTTTTGTTGTACACCAATCATTAACTGTTAGCTCCATCCATGAAAGTTCAGTGACAGAAATTTAGGACAGATTTGCCTCTAGAATATGAAGACTAAGGCTGTGATCATCACCAGCAGTCATGTCCACTGTAAATAATTCGATAAAAAGGAGACTTAGGAAATAAAACAATACAGCTCCAATTTAGCTTTTACTCAAAATACAAGAGAATTGTAGAGATTTTTAAAAATACCATGGAGGATTTTAAAGGACTCTTGTAACTGCCTAAAAATTGGGAAACAGGAAGAAGTTACTAAGGAGAGAGCTCATTTAACTCCTCATTCTGGGAGAATCAGTTTTCATAACAACTGCCCTTATTTGTTTATTCACATTCTTATGTTATATTTTCTTGTCACTCTTACAACCTCTTTTGCCACAACAATAAGTAACACAGAAAAGGCAGCCAGATCTTGTAGGTAAGTCACAGCATCTTTTGCTTTGCAAGCAAATGCACTATTCTTTCAAAAGGTTTGTAAAAAATATACAAATAACAATTGGCCTGGTGATATTTTGCTATCAATGGAGATACTGATTTCTTCAATTACATAAAATACATACTTTAATTGCTTACTCAAAAATGGTAAAAGTAAATAATACTCCCTAAAGTTAAAGATGCATCAGGAGGAAGAGCTCAGTTTATGATTTTTATGACTCAGTGACGTATGGGAGCATTTATTATTTTAGTGGATGTTGACCCCACACAGTTTTATCAGTCTGTCTTTCTCATATTAGCAAAGGTGAGAGAAAAGAAACTAGCGTGGTGTTGGAAGATTTGCACAGTCTGAATTCTCCCTCAAAATATGTCATATTATCACCATTTTACATGAGAAAATTAACTTGCAGAAAGAATAAGCTACAGCCAAGCCTCATTAAAGGGAACAATCAGATTTTGAGTCTAGTTTTTGGTTCCAAAGCCTCATTCTTCTAGTCCACCTTGCTGAAAACCATATAATTTCCCTGCTATTGTAACTAACACCCTCCTAGATATATTGTGTTTTACCACTGGCTTAATTAAGTCATTAAAGTTTATGGTATTTTTACTTGTGAGTATGTGGAAACTATAATTTCTAAGGTGAAAGTTGGTATACAAGTATCTTTGTCATTAGCTTGTTTTTCCTGTATCCAAGTCAGAGAAGCTGATGAATCAACAAACAGATATCAAAGTTACTCATGTAAAATGACCCCCTTTAACAATGTTGCAGCATAGGTGAAAAAGCTAAGATGGCAGCCGTGAGCACAAAGTGAAAAAATATTCAGACATAAAGTAGATTTCTGTTCAGATCGTAACTGTTTTGAAGATCATCTTAACTTTATTTTTTATTCCATCATAAACTTCTAAAGGAAATGCAGTGTTCAGGTTGAATCCTAAAGCACATGACACAATTGAGCACACAAACATACAAACATGCATATTTTCTTTCTTTCTTTCTTTCTTTTTTGAGACAGAGTCTCACTCTGTTGCCCAGGCTGGAGTGCAGTGGCACGATCTCAGCTCACTGCAACCTCCACCTCCCAGGTTCAAGTGATTCTCCTGCTTCAGCCTGCCAGGTAGCTGGGATTACAGGCATGTACCACCACGCCTGGCTAATTATTCCATTTTTAGTAGAGATGGGGTTTCACCATGTTGGCCAGGCAGGTCTCAAACTCCTGGTCTCAAGTGATCTGCCCGCCTCGGCCTCCCAAAGTGCTGGGATTACAGGCATAAGCCACCATGCCCGGCCAGCATGCATACTTCTTAAACCATCTTGCTTGGCATATCACAAAGGAGGACACAGAGCACGAAGAGGTGGAAAACTCCACCCAAAAATCATAGGCTACACAT
This sequence comes from Symphalangus syndactylus, assembly GCF_028878055.3. Taxonomy (NCBI): domain Eukaryota; kingdom Metazoa; phylum Chordata; class Mammalia; order Primates; family Hylobatidae; genus Symphalangus; species Symphalangus syndactylus. The sequence continues at coordinate 41,250,623 of NC_072443.2, read as the reverse complement.
GCATTCATAATGCATTTGTTTATTTTTAAGCCATTGATTTAATTAGCAGTCAGTCATCTAGTATATCAGTCATCTAGTATGTTAGCTGGGACTGGAGAAACAGAATGAAATAATTTGTTTTTGGTCCTAAAAGAGAATACACCCTAATGGGGAGACAGGCATACAAACAGAGTATGACTTCAAATGTACAAACTGCAATGAGTGCAAATCATGCCTGTGTTCCCTCATGGTATAACCCCTGTACATAGAAGATGCTCAGTATCTATGCATTGACTAATTTGTATACAAATATGTGGTTTTATCTGTACAATATCCCTTTCTTCTCTTCATTGATTTCTATATGTCTGCAGAAGTATCTAAAAACCTGAAAACTATTGCTGAGTACAGTGGCATGGTGACAATCAGGCCCTGGGTCATAATAGTCAGAGTTCTAGAAACAAGCCTCATTTCATATTGTTTGTTTTCAACCCAGACCCTGGACCCATTGATTCTTCATGGAAAATTTCAAGACTGGAGAATTTAGTAGTACAACACCTCTCTCTCTTCCTTGTCTGGCTGATGATACTTTGTAACTCTCAGCTGAATATCGTGCAATGTTTTGACACCTTTCTCTGCTCAATGCTTAATTTTGCTGCATTTGTTATGAAATTTTCACTTCCTGCCAAAAATGTAAAAAAATACCTTGCATTTATGGAGAAAAGAAAACTTAAATTTTCTTGAAATGAAAATTTTATTTTTCATATATCGATTACTGAAAGATTTATTTTTAGGATACAGGTAATAATCCCTATCATTTTGTGAAAACAATCCTTACAAATAAGATAAAATAATAACTGATGCCTATATGACTGAATCAGTACTGATACGGATTGGCTAACTGGTGGAAGCTTTCAGAGAGAAGTCAGAAACTAACCAAACTGACATAACAACAACAGCAACCGCAACTTCTCACCTCTAGGACTATCATCATTTATATCCACCGAAGTATATAATGGAATGTAAAGCATTCAGATGAAGCTATACTATTCAGAAACATGTATCTAAATTTCATCTCCAGTATTATTAAAAACAAAAGGATGTATAAAAAATAGAATGCATACTGAAGAGCATATTTTAAAATAGGAGTAAGCAGCCGTGAAAAAGAATGAAATGTTGTATTTCCTAGCAACATGGATGGAATTAGAGGTTTTTATCGTAAGTGAAATAACTCAGAAACAGAAAGTCAAATACCACATGTCCTCACTTATAAATGGGAGCTAAATACTGTGTACACATAGATACCGAGAGTGGGATAATAGACATTGGATACTCAGAAGGTAGAGGGTGGTGAGGAATGAGAGATTACTTAATGGGTACAATATATATTATTTGAGCAATGAATACACTAAAAGCTCAGATTTCACCACTATATAATATCTCCATGTAACAAAACTGTGCTTGTACCCCCGACTCTGTAAAAATAAAAAATAAAATAAAAATCAAAGAAAATAGGAGTAGAGAAAAGGGATCATAAAGAATAGTAAAAAGTGGAATAGTGTCCCTGAGGAAAAGAAGACTAGAAAATGCCTCCTCCACCTTATAAAAGGATTGCTATGAAAAGTGTGCAGACCAATTGTCCTGTGTATCTTCTAGAAACACAAAGGCTTTTAAGCCTGTAGCCTCATTGATATGAAAAGTAATTATAATGACAACCAGCCTACCAAGAGAGATATTTGAATCATCATCTTAAAAATGTCAACATACAATGCAAGCTGCATTCAGCTCAAGACCCCATATTCAAGGAAAAGATGCTTTTCTTTATTCTAAATACTTGAGATTTCCAGTTCTGGAGAAATTTTTTTTCTCTCTCTCTGTAGTGAAGCTCTTAGAGAAGTAGGCAAGAGCTACCACCTTGGAGTTGTGACCACAACTCACAAACACCAGCAATCTACCAGGATTTGGGAAAAGTGTGGCAACCAGTTTAAACATCACTAGTGTGACTCACCTACTTTCAGTTGTCATTATCAGTATCTACCTAAACATCTTGATATTCCTTTCAGTTCTAAATATCTGAAATGTCATGATGAAGTCTATTGATCCTTATTCAAGATCAAAAACTATTATGCTTTTTAAAGAAATTATTTTCATTTATGATATTTAAGGAATAAAAGCATGAGAGACAATAGGGATATATGTTGATAAATAAAAAAATTACAAGATAAATATTTGAAATAGGACTCAGAAAATAAAATTTTAAAATTCAGAATTGCCTACAAAAAATCAACTTTTGGCCAGGAGCAGTGGCTCATACCTGTAATCCCAGCACTTTGGGAGACCAAGGCTGGAGGATCACTTGATGCCAGAAGTTCAAGACCAGCCTGGCCGACGTGGAGGAACCCACATCTCTGCTGAAAATATAAAAAAATTAGCCAGGCCTGGTGGTGCACACCTATAATCCCAGCTACCAGGGAGGCTGAGGCATGAGAATTCCTTGAACCTGGGAGGCAGAGGTTGCAGTGAGCCGAGATCATGCCACTGCACTCCAGCCTGGGTGACAGAGCGAGACTCTGTCTCAAAAAAAAAAAAAAAAGAAAGAAAAAAGAAAAAGAGAGTCAACTCTTTAGAAGATATATTCTGAAAGATCTACCATGAAAATATTTGGTACTTTCTATATAGATGACATCAGAAAAATGGTAACAGGTATACAATAACTGTGTTGAGAACTAATAATCACACAGGTAGATTAAATTTTGTTACAAAAGTAACAACTGTTCCTTCAACATTCCTAAACTCTGAGAACTAGTCCAGGAATAGGTTGATCTGTAGGAGGAGACCAGACTGGAAAGGGTTTAAGAAATCAAAGAGCTAAAAAATTGATACTTCATAGTCTCTTGGGAGTCAATGAAGCCTATTATTTGAATCTCATCCACAAGCTAAATCTAAATGTGCATTTTCTAGGGAAGCTGTGAGTAAGACTACTCAGGGATCATGGAATTACATAATCTTACCTCCAGAGTTTGAGAATGGAAACTATTCTCTCTAGTTGGAGTGCAGTTTTCATGGTTAGAACCTGAAGAGTGAAAAAGAGAGATTGATTAAATATGTTGCTTCCCATCCCAGCCATCCACAATTTATCAATTTTAGCTACTGTGATTATTTTGCATTCAGCACAAAGATGGCAATCTGGCAGGTTTGTGAGCCTTGAGACCCCAGCAGATTGGGGCCAAATTCTTGCTTGTGTGTCAAGGCAACAGAGCATGCTTCTGCCAGTCAATATGCCTTTTCTTGCCTTGTGGAAACTATTTCTACTCCATGCCAGTGTCAATTGCATTTCCCAGATATGGCTGCAAAATATTGTAACAAAGGTTGCTATTTAATTTGAAGTTGTTTTGGCAGGTGAGCTCTGCTATTGCAAATTGTGATTTGGAATCTGTGATTTACAGAGTAAAAACCCCTTATTGAAATATAAATGCTATTTAACTGTTAAGAAAAATAAAAAGCTATGCAGTCAGTCATTTAATCAATCTGATGGCATTATTTCTTGAAAACCTTGTATACGCTGAAACCATAACTTGTGCTTTGAGGAAATACAGAAGAAAAATGTTGATGCATTCCCCCAAGGATTTTTTCCATGTGGGAAGGTATAATTTATCCAACTAATTAAGGAGATCTTCAGCATTAACCAAGTTTTATGAGAAGAAAAACAGTGAATACAAAATACCTGAATAGGCCAGGTGCAGTGACTCACGCCTGTAATCCCAGCATTTTGTGAGGCTGAGGTGGGCAGATCCCTTGAGGCCGGGAGTTCAAGACCAGCCTGGCCAACATGGCGAAACACCGTCTCTACTGAAAATACAAAAATTAGCCAGACTTGGTTGCGCATCCTAGCTACTGGGGAGGCTGAGACATGAGAATCGCTTTAACCCGAAAGGAAGAGATTGCAGTGAGCTGACATCATGCCACTGCACTCTAGCCTGGGCAACAGAGCAAGACTCTGTCGCAAAATATTACCAGAAGATGGTTTATCCTTGAATAAAAATATAAACTGGTGGGTTAAAGCCAAGGACATTGTATAGTGACAAGGATTTTACTACTAGGTTTCTATATCATGCGCCATATTTATGGGTTTTGCAAATATTATGAAAGAATGAATATAAATAGATACATCTTTATCTTACAATTGAATAAAGCTGTATGTATTCTGAGTAGTTATTTTCTGTAAGCGCCTAAAATTTTCTTTGGTGTGGTAAACATCTGGTAAACCAGATGCCTGGCTGAATATACCATTTGGCATAACAAGGCAGAAGAGAGGTGTGAAGATATACAGCGTGATCCCCTTACCTTGTTGAAGCAAAAGTGAAGATGTGCCAGCTTCCCACTAAGCTCCATAGCCCCCCAGATAGTTGACTGCCACAGTGTTGAGGAGAACACAGCCATCAGTAGATAACAGAGCATAGCATATAGGTTGCTTCTGTGTGCATCATTTTCCTATGACAAAAGTTAGAGTGCTGGCTCTAGAAAGCAATCCATACTTGGCATGAATATCTCTGTCATACAGTTTTTGTGTTGGGGAGGCAAGAAGACAAGGGAAAGGAAGAAGGAAAGAGAAAATGGCTGTGTTTTGTCTCCCCTAAGAGGTTTCACTAATAATCTTGTCTTCCTGGAATGAAACTAATCAGTGTGGTAGATGTTTCTCATCCTTGTTCACCATTCTTATTTATTTCCCAAAAGCACTTCTCTAACTTTTGTCCACTGAAATTTTTGCTTCCCTGCTTTCCAATACAACTCTTTCTTCTTCATTCTTATTCAGTTATTTCCCTTGTTGAAAACTTGAGTGATGAATCTTCTGAGTCTGTTTTCTGAAGTCAGGATTTAAAATGCATGGTTACCGGGGGCAAGTTATCTCAAATGTCAACTGATACCAACAGATGGGGATTCTTGGCTGAGAGGAAGTAAATATCTGGGTTCCTCAGGCATATCAATCTTATTTGGCCCTGTTTGAAAATGTCAGGGCTTTAGAGAATGTTCAACATGTAATGTGATTAGCAAATACAATGAAAAGTGGACCTGATTTAGGAATTCTTCCCTGAAACTGAGACCATGAGGGGACCATATGTGCTTGAGTGGTGTCAAGATTCTAGTACTTCTGCAATGTTTCCTCTCCAATGCTTATGTGATAAGTGAGGTATTTAATAATAATGTCTTACCTTATTTACATTTCCTTACAAATGCCTTACATTTCCCTTTAGAAAATGCCATCAGATCCATAATCTGCTGCTGATTTTGATTCTTATCACATTCTGTATAATAAGTAAGATAACTATTATCGTTGTATTGTAAATAAGGGGAAACAGCCTCAGAGAATTAAAGTGACTTAATGGGTTATATTCAGAATCATATGCGATTGTTGTTCCCCAAGCATCTTTGAAGTACTGGGCAATTGCTAAATGCTAGCCCCTTTATGATCTTTCAGTTATTGTTCATAACGACCCAGTGGAATTTGTGGTATTACCTGCATTGAACAGATAAGTTTGAAGGCATGTAAGCCACTGTTGAGAATCATGTAGTTATTAAGGAATAAAGCTGAGATGTAAGCCTGGGTTTTGTGAATCCAAGTCCACTACACTTTACCTATGATGTTAAACGTAACACTTTAAGCTACTACTGTGGTATAATATTTGGGCCACATAAGTAATTACTCAAATTCTGTTCTGTTCATACTGATTACCTTTTAGATCCATATTCTAAAATTCTGTTTTCATCATGCCAGCCAAGCAGTAGGAGGCACAAACATAGGTATGATAATTGTGTTAACAGCAATAATAAAAAAAACTACCATTTACTGTACATCTACCAAGTACACTGTGCTAAATTCTTTGTATAGGTTAGTAAAGAGTCTGACTTCATTTTTGTGTTCAACTGCTGACAACTTTCAAGCCCCACCACTTACCTTTACCCTTCTGCCCCATATCTGGGCAAGCTAATAAGAAATTCTAGGGGGCTCCCTCTGGTACCTGCAGGGGGTTCAAACCATGCAAGCCCTGGTCTTTGCTGGACAATCTGTTCCTCAGCCTCACTCCCTAACCAACATAACACCCCAAGCCAGGGGCCTCCCCTGATCTCTAGCCATTTTTTGAACCTACTTGTTAGCCTATGCTGCTCCTTCCAAGGGCCTCATTATGTGAATAATAAACCTTTTCATACTCCATTGGGGTATGTGTGGCATCATTAGTCTCAATATTTGGACCAAATTTTGGGTATGAGGTCCATCCTACTTCCGTGGAGCCCTCAACACATACATTACCACTCAGCACTCATCCTGAAATCATGCAGTTATTGTCATCTACATTTTACAGATGAGGAGCCTGGAACATAAAGAACTAACTCTGCAGTGTGTGCGTGTGTGTGTGTGTGTGTGTGTACAGGGTGATAGAAGCTGACTTGATGTCTACAAGAAGAAACTGAGAAGAATTATGTTTTTATAAGCTTAAGAAAATACTTAGGTTTCCCTGAGAAACAGTGACTTGAAATACCAGGTGACTAATGGTTGAGTTAGATAATGTTTTGCAAAATTTTGTAAGGTCCTTGGTAGGTGCTCCCAAAATATGATATTAAAAATTGATATTTCACAAGTTTCTGCCTGTTCATAATCAAATTGTGTCCCTCAGTTATATAATAGCTCACCCTCAAAACAGTCTTTAGGTATGTTCCCTGAAGAAAGAAATTGGAAAATAAAATACTAGCTGAATTTTCACTCCCTGCTGATTTGGAGGAAGCGTAATTAAAACGTGTTACTTCTAGAATCTCTCATCAGAGTTTCAGTGAAAGTCTTTCCTCTTCTCATCTTTCCTGCCCTTTCCCCAACCCGAGGATCTAATCAGAGCACCATACTAAGCTCCTGCTTTCATTAGTATCTCTGCTGCCATTGTCTGGCAGAAGCAGGCATCAATGCTGAGAGCTCCAGGCCTAAAATGCGAAGATTTCCAATCATTTTCAAGATTAGGGAACCCTCAAAGTATTTTGACCCTACTAAGTGAGAGGCATTTGCTATGTAGACCGTAGAGGTCATAATTAGTAAGATACATTTCCGAAAACTCAAGACAGAGTTCATGAAATGCTGCCTACTTTTACATTTTTTCCATAGAAAATGATTCCACAGGTGTCTTTTTAAAAGACTGCGTATCAGGAAACATTTTTCTAATGTATAACTCATTCTATTTTATACTATTTGCCATTTGTTACTGTTAAAACCTAGCTTTATTTCCTAGGCAACAGTTTCATTTCAAAGTATTAAATTCCTTTAGTGATGCACATTTCTTTATAATTGCTTTCTTACACAAATATCATTTGCTACAGTAATAGATTTTTTTTCTTTAACTATGATGACTATCTCTAGTTTTTATCTCTGTATGCACACTTTTATTCTACAAACAGTCTTTCATCCTATCTTCTCTTTCTGGATACTCTCAACATGTCTAGTGCATGTCTCTCTTGTTTGTCTGCCCTTGCACATGAAAAATGCTCTTCACAGGAGATTGTAATGATTGAATAAGATCAGTAAACAAGCCAGAGTTGTATATAGTGGATGTCTGATTATAGCTGATAAGGAGAGATGGAAGACAGACAGGAAAAGCTTACTTCCTTGAGTTTGGTTTGAGAAATCTGACAAAAATACATTTAGTTTCACAGAAAGTGAAAATAGAGATGTCCATTAAAAACCACACTATTACGCTGAGTAGTGCCAAAGTCAATCATTGTACTATACATGTAGTTTTCCACCTGTGGTATAGACTGCGTTACTCAAGATCTCCATGCACTCACTGTAGGAGAACAAGCATCGAAACCTGACCATACATGTAGTAAACTAGAGGACGTTATGTAAGAAAGTACTGCAGAAGAGGCTAAAGACAGCATAGCCTTTCAACAATCAGGAAACCATGTAAGAACCTAGTCTTGGGCATGCCTGGAGACCTTAGAAAATAAATATTGATTCCCTGCTAGTGACTTGAGAAAGTTCTTTTAGAAAACCTTGGAATATTGGGTTTGGGAATAGTGTTAGGCCTTTCTATCAAAGTATTTTATGTTCTTTTTAATCAAATAAATGTCAAGTAACTTCCATTAATCTACTTCCAGGCATTTCTGGGGGTGGGGGGGTGGGGCGGGGCGGGGGGGGCGGTTTAGGGAGTAGACATTTAAAGTTGAAATTGGGATATTTGGATTTATGTTGTATCTCTTTATTTAGTCTTTGTATAACCCATAGGCAAGTCACTTAATTCCTCTGAACCACAATTTTTTTTTCATCTTTAAAATGGGCATAGTGTACTTTACCTATTTCATAGGATCAATATAAGAATTGAGATAATGCTTTGAGACTTGCTGTGAGTCTTTGAGATGACGAAATCTATTAAAAAGTTAATTATTATTATTGTTCCCTAATATAGACTATTAGAGATTGAATCAACTGCCTATTATTTGGAGAGTCAATCTTGACTGGATACAAATTTTTGTCTCTTTATTCGATTTGTTGGTAGTGAGGATATTGCTGGAAGTGATGGTGTTTTAAAGTATTATTTTTAGGCTGGGCACGGTGGCTCACACCTACAATCCCAGCACTTTGGGAGGCCGAGGTAGGCAGATCACCTGAGGTCAGGAGTTTGAGACCAGCCTGACCAACATGAAGAAACTCTGTCTCTACTAAAAATGTTACAAAATTAGCAGGGCATGGTGGCACACGCCTGTAATCCCACCTACTCGGGAGGCTGAGGCTGGAGAATTGCTTGAACCCAGGAGGCAGAGGCTGCAGTGAGCCAAGATCACACCATTGCACTCCAGCCTGGGCAACAAGAGTGAAAATCTGTCTCAAAAAAACAAACTAACTAACTAACTAACTAAAGTATTATTTTTATAAAATGTAACTAAGCAACTAAACTTTTCCTTTCTCCCTTCATTTTTCTAGCTATGTTAAAATGGGGCCTGAAATGGATAATAGGGACAAATGCCATGGCCTAAGGAAAGGGCATATAAATCCTAGGCAGCAGGCTTTAACCTGAAGCAGAGTGCACCTTCTTTATAAAGCTATGGCAGGATTAATTAAAGCAAAATTTAATGAGCTGAAAAAGACTTTGTACCCTGTGGACATAAATACTAAACATCTAGCCCCAAGCTATTAGTATTTAAAATGCCCTGAAGATCTTAAAATTATTAGCAAATATTGGTGAGGTTATAAATTTACTATAGCAGCACCTCACTTAAAAAATGATTGGTGGGATTGAGGTAGAGGAAAGAGATACTTATATTGACTCTCATCTCACAGTGAAAATGAAAACACTCAAATGAATATTATTTTTGACACTTAAAAGTCAAAGTACAATGGGTTCAAATCAGCTTTTCTTTGAGAGGACCAAACATTCAAACCAAAAAAAAAAATTAATAATGCAATTCATTAATTAAACTTACAGAAGTGGTTTGATATAATTCATGGGGTATAGTGTAGGGAAGAACCAAAATCATATTTCATTAGTGTCAGATAAATGTGTACTTTTTCCAGGAAAAGTTTGAAACATGAAACTGCTAAACCTCAATCCTTTATCTACTTTAGCCTTATGATTTTAGGTGTTCAGGGTATTATTATCACCTTAAGGATGAAGCAACAATGCCTAGACATGTGTACTGACTTTGTCAAGGAGATACAGCTACCAAGTTTTATTTTCTTTATTTCTTCTAAAGAAAAACAAAACAAAACAAAACAGGAAATGTGCAGAATGTGCAGGTTTGTTACATGGGTAGATGGTTACATAGGTATATGTGTGCCGTGGTGGTTTGCTGCACCTACTGACTCATCCTCTAAGTTCCCTTCTTTCACCCTCCAACCTCCAATAGGCCCTGGTATGTGTTGTTCCTGCTCTGTGTCCATGTGTTCTCAATGTTCAACTCTCACTTATGAGTGAGAACATGTGGTGTTTGGTTTTCTCTTCCGGTATTAGTGTGCTGAGGATGATGGCTTCCACCTTCATCCATGTCCCTGCAAAAGACACCATCTAATTCTTTTTTATGGCTGCATAGTATTCCTTGGTGTATATGTACCACGTTTTCCTTATCCAGCCTATCATTAATGGGCATTTGGGTTGGTTCCATATCTTAGCTATTGTAAATAGTGCTTCAATAAACATACATGTGCATGTGTCTTTATAGTAGAATGATTTATAACCCTTTGGATATATACCCAGTAATGAGATTGCTGGGTCAAATGGTATTTCTAGTTCTAGATCCTTGAGTAATTGTCATACTGTCTTCCACAATGGTTGAACTAATTTACATTCCCACCAACAGTGTAAAAGTGTTCCTATTTCTCCACAGCCTCGCCAAAATCTATTGTTTCCTGACTTTTTAATAATCACCATTCTGACTGGTGTGAGAAGGTATCTCACTGTGGTTTTGATTTGCATTTCTCTGATGATCAGTGACATTGAGCTTTGCTTCATATGTTTGTTGGTTGCGTAAATGTCTTCTTTTGAAAAGTGTCTTCTTTTGAAAAGCATCTGTTCATATCCTTTGTTCACTTTTTGATGTGGTTGTTTTTTTTTTCTTGTAAATATGTTTAAGTTTTTTTGTAAATTCTGGATAGTAGACCTTTGTCAGATGGGTAGATGGCAAAAATTTTCTCCCATGCTGTAGGTTGCCTGTTCACTCTGATGCTAGTTTCCTTGGCTGTGCAGACGCTCTTTGGCTTAATTAGATCCCATTTGTGAATTTTGGCTTTTGTTGCAATTGCTTTTGGTGTTTTGGTCATAAAGACTTTGCCTTTGCCCATGTCCTGAATGGTATTGCCTAGGTTTTCTTCTAGGGTTTTTATGGCTTTGGGTTTTACATTTAAGTGTTTAATCCATCTTGAGTTAATTTTTGTATAAGGTGTAAGGAAGTGATCCAGTTTCAGTTTTCTGCATATGGCTAGCCAGTTTGCTAGGTACCATTTACTGAATAAGAGATCCTTTCCCCATTGCTTGTTTTCGTCAGGTTTGTTGAAGATCAGCTGGATGTAAATGTGTGGTGTTATTTCTGAGGTCTCTGTTCTGCTCTATTGGTCTATATGTCTGTTTTGGTACCAGTACCATGCTGTTTTGGTTACTGTAGCCTTGTAGTATAGTTTGAGGTCAGGTAACATGATGCCTCCAGCTTTGTTCTTTTTTGCTTAGGATTGTCTTGGCTATATGGGTCTTCTTTGATTCCATATGAAATTTAAAGTAGTTTTTTTCTAATTCTGTGAAGAATGTCAATGGTAGTTTGATGGGAATAGCATTGAATCTATAAATTACTTTGGGCAGTATGGCCATTTTCATGATATTGATTCTTCCTGTCCATGAGGATGAAATGTTTTTCCATTTGTTTGTGTCCTCTATTATTTTCTTGAGCAGTGGTTCATAGTCCTCCTTGAAGAGGTCCTTCACATTGCTTGGTAGCTGTATTCCTAGGTATTTTATTCTCTTCATAGCAATTGTGAATGAGAGTTCAATCAGGATTTGGCTCTCTGTTGTTGGTGTAAATGCATGCTTGTGATTTTTTGCATATTGATTTTGTATCCTGAGACTTTGCTGAAGCTGCTTATCAATTCAAGAAGTTTCTGGGCTGAGATGATGGGGTTATCTAAATATAAAATCATTTCATCTGCAAACAGAGACAACTTGACTTCCTCTCTTTCTATTTGAATACCCATTATTTCTTTCTCTTGTCTGATTGCCCTGGCCAGAACTTCCAATACTATGTTGAATAGGAGTGGTGAGAGAGGGCATCCTTGTCTTGTACTGGTTTTCAAAGGGAATGCTTCCAGCTTTTGACCATTCAAAATGATATTGGCTGTGGGTTTGTAATAAATAGCTCTTGTTATTTTGAGATATGTTCCATCAATACCTAGTTTATTGAGAGTTTTTAACGTGAAGGGATGTTGAATTTATTCAAAGGCCTTTTCTGCATCTATTGATATAATCATGTGGTTTTTGTCTTTGGTTCTGTTTATGTGATGGATTATGCTTATTGATTTGCATATGTTGAACCAAACTTGCATCCCAGGGATGAAGCTGACTTGATCGTGGTGGATAACTTTTTTGAGGTGCTGCTGGATTCACTTTGCCAGTGTTTTATTCAAGATTTTTGCATCGATGTTCATCAGGGATATTGGCCTAAAGTTTTCTCTTTTTTTTTTTTATTTGAGTTAGGGAGGAGTCCCTCCTTTTCAATTGTTTGGAATAGTTTCAGAAGGAATGGTACCAGCTCCTCATTGTATTTCTGGTAGAATTCAGCTGTGAATTTGTCTGGTCCTGGGCTTTTTTTGGTTGGTAGGCTATTAATTACTGCCTCAATTTCAGAGCTTGCTATTGGTCTATTCAGGGATTTGACTTCTTCCTGGTTTAGTCTTGGTAGGGTGTATGCATCCAGGAATTTATCCATTTCTTCTAGATTTTACCATTTATATGTGTAGAGCTGTTTATAGTATTCTCTGATGGTAGTTTGTGTTTCTGTGGGGTCAGTGGTGACATCCCCTTTATCATTTTTTATTGTGTCTATCTGATTCTTCTCTCATCATCTTCTTTATTCATCTAGCTAGCAATCTATTTTGTTATTTTTTTCAAAAAGCCAGCTTCTGGATTCATTGATTTTTTGGAGGGTTTTTCGTGTCTCTATCTCCTTCATTTCTTCTCTGATCTTAGTTATTTCTTGTCTTCTGCTGTCTTTTGGATTAGTTTGTTCTTGCCTCTCTCGCTCTTTTAATTGTGATATTAGGGTGTTGATTTGAGATCTTTCAAGCTTTCTGATGTGGGCATTTAGTGCAACAAATTTCCCTCTAAACACTGCTTTAGCTATGTCCCAGAAATTCTGGCACATTGTCTCTTTGTTCTCATTGGTTTCAAAGAACTTCTTGATTTCTGTTTTAATTTCGTTATTTACCCAGGAGTCATTTAGGAATAGGCTGTTCAATTTCCATGAAATTGCGTGGTTTTGAGTGAGCTTCTTTATCCTGAGTTCTAATTTGATTGCACTGTGGTCTGAAAGGCTGTTATGATTTCAGTTCTTTTGCATTTGCTGAGGAGTGTTTTACTTCCAATTATGTGGTCGATTTTAGAATAAGTGCCATGTGGCACTGAGCATAATGTATATTCTGTTGATTTGGGGTAGACAGTTCTGTAGATGTCTACTAAGTCCACTTGATCCAGAGCTGAGTTCAAGACCTGAATATCCTTGTTAATTTTCTGTCTCATTGATATGTCTAATACTAACAATGCAGTGTTAAAGTCTCCCACTATTATTGTGTGGGAGACTAAGTCTCTTTGTAGGTCTCTAAGAACTTGTTTTATGAATCTCGGTGCTCCTGTGTCAGGTGCATATATATTTAGAATAGTTAGCTCTTCTTGTTGAATTGTTCCCTTTACCATTATGTAATACCCTTCTTTGTCTTTTTTGATAGTTGTTGGTTTAAAGTCTGTTTTGTCTGAGACTAGGATTGCAGCCCCTGCCTTTTTGGCTTTCCATTCTTTTGGTAAATTTTCCTCCATTTCTTTATTTTGAGCCTGTGTGTGTCTTTGCATGTAAGTTGGGTCTCCTGAATACAGCACACTGATAGGTCCTGACTCCTTATCCAATTTGCCAGTCTGTCTTTTAACAGGGGTGTTTAGCACATTTACATTTAAGGTTAGTATTGTTATGTGTAAATCTAATCCTGTCATCATGATGTTATTTGGTTATTTTGCACAGTAGTTGATGCAGTTTCTTCATAGTGTCATTGGTATTTATATTTTGGTGTGTTTTTGCAGTGGCTAGTACTGGTTTTTCCTTTTCATATTTAGTTCTTCTTTGAGGGGCTTTTGCAGCGCAGGCCTAGTGGTAATGAAATCCCTCAGCACTTGCTTGTCTGGAAAGAATTTTATTCCTTCTTTCCTTATGAAGCTTAGTTTGGCTGGATATGAAATTCTGGGTCAAAGATTCTTTTCTTTAAGAATGTTGAATATTGGCCCCCAGTCTGTTCTGGCTTATAGAGTTCCTGCTGAGAGGTCTGCTGTTAGTCTGATGGGCTTCCCTTTTCAGGTGACCTGGCCTTTCTCTCTGGCTGCCCTTAATAGTTTTTCTTTCATTTCAACCTTGGAGAATCTGATGATTATATGTTTAGGAGTTGATCTTCTTGTGGCATATCTTAATAGTGTCCTCTGTATTTCTTGAATTTGCATGTTGGCCTGTCTTACTAGGTTGAGGACGTTCTGCTGGATATATCCTGAAGTGTGTTTTTCAGCTTGTTTCCATTCTCCCCATCTCCTTCTGGTGCTCCATTTAATCATAGGTTTGGTCTTTCTATGAAGTCCCATATTTCATGGAGGCTTTGTTCATTCCTTTTCATTATTTTTTGTCTCTATTCTTTTTTGCATATCTTATTTCAGTAAGGTGGTCTTCAAACTCTAATATCCTTTCTTCTGCTTACTCGATTCAGCTGTTGATACTTGTGTATACTTCACAAAGTTCCTGTGCTGCATTTTTCAGCTCCATTAGGTCACGTGTGTTCCTCTCTGAATTGGTCATTCTAGTTAGTAATTCCTCTAAACTTTTATCAAGGTTCTTAGCTTCTTTGCATTGGGTTAGAACATGCTCCTTTAGCTCAGCAGAGTTTTTTATTACCCATCTTCTGAAGCCTATTCTGTCAATTCATCCATCTGATCCTCCATCCAGTTCTGCACCCTTGATGAAGAGATGTTGCTATCATTTGGAGGAGAAGAGGCACTCTGGCCTTTTGGGTTTTCAGCACTTTTTTGTTGTTGATTCTTTCTCATCTTCGTCTGTTTGTCTAGTTTCCGTCTTTGAGGCTGCTGACCCTTGGATGGGTTTTTTGTGGAGGCCTTTTTGTTGTTGTTGTTGTTGTTGTTGTTGATGCTGTTATTGTCAATTTCTGCTTATTCGCTTTTCTTTCAATAGTCTGGTCCCTCTTCTGTGGGGCTGCTGCAGTTTGCTGTGGGTTCGCTTCAGGCCCTATCCATCTGATTCGCACCCTGGAGATGTCATTCAAGGAGGCTGGAGAGCAGCAAACTATGGGTGCCTGCTCCTTCTTCTGGGACCTCTGATCTTGTAGGGCACCAGTCTGATGTCAGTAGGATTGCTCCTGTATGGGGCGTCTGACAACCGCTGTTGGACGGTCTCACCCAGTTGGGTGGCCCGGGGAGAAGGACCCATTTAATGAAGGACTTTGTCCCTTTGTTGGGGAGAAATTCACTTATCTCGGCTGCCTGGATTCCTCAGAGCTACCAGGAGGAGAGGCTAAGTCTGCTGGTCCACAAATTCTGTGGCCACCTCTCCCACTAGGGGCTCAGCCCTGGCAGATCCAAATTCTGTCCATGAGCCTCTGGCGGGAGTTATTGGAGATCCTACAGGGAAGCCCTGCCCACTGAAGAAGGATGGGTCGGGGTTGGGCCTGAAGAGGCCCTCTGGCCACAGACTGCCACAGCCAGTGTGTTGGGCTGTGGCAGCCCAACAACTCTTGGACAACTCTTGGGACCAACAACTCTTGGACAACTCTTGGGACCAAGCCGTCCAGCCCTCCTGGCTCCAGCAGGGGAAAAGCGCAACATGGAGCTATAGAAATGGGTGCTGCTCTTCCCCCACCCAGGGAGCTTAACGTGGGTGGTGTTAGGTAGTTGTGAGTCCCAGTGCTGGCTGCTGCTCCTCCCCCAAGGAGCTCAAACAGCTTAGACACAGGGCAGTGTCAGGCAGCCCATGCTGGTCACCCCTCCCTGCGGGGGAGTTGGACAGGCTTAAGCAGACTCCAGCTAAAAGGCTGTAAGAATCTGTGCTCGGGGGTTGGGATGCTAGGACCCGGTGGCGTGGGTTTGCAAGTGGGATCTTCCGATCCATGGATTGCACAGTTCCAAGGAAAAAGCAGTTTCCCTGGCTGGGTAGTGTGCTCATTCACCGCCTCCCTTGGCTGGGGGGAGGCGGCTCCTCTTACCAGCTCTCAGGTGGGCTGCAGCACAACACTGCTCTTCCTTCTCTTCGTGGGTCACACAACCTTCTAGACAATTTTGATGAGAGAACCTGGATACCTTGGTTGCCTATGAGGATTCACAGGCTCTTTATGTTTTTCTCCCTCCGAACGCAGCTGCTTCTAGTCAGCCATCTTGGCCCCCCACCCCCCACCCCGCACAGCTACCAAGTTTCATAATCGAGTGTTGGAATTCAACTTTTCTGATTCTAAGTAATGCCATCCGTCTTTACATTGACAGAATTTTAAATAACAGGGAGATAGCTGGTTTTCTTAACTAATTTCAATAATAGCCTTCTCAGAAGGCTATCTTCCCGGGAGATTCAGTTTGCTTACCCTAGGGAACAATGAAACATTTGCCTGGTAACCTGCGTCTGTGGCCTGACCAGAAATGAATGCAGCTCTCTTAGACTGTATGACATGCCCTCTGACTAGCAAGCTGGTAACTGCTGAATGCCAAGCTCTGCTTTCAAAATGCCCATGTCACAAATGCCAGTGGATGACCTAATATCATGACCAATGCTGCTTTGGTAGAGACACTTTCCCTGATTTGTGATCTTTACACAATCTCTCTCTCTGAAGAAACCTTAGAGAAATCATTTTAGTACTGTTATCTGTAGTTAAATCATGTTGTGCATGCAGTAAGTGTTTTAAATGAAAGTAATTTAAAACAACTCTGTGTGTTTAACTCTGGAATTACACTTTTTACTGTACCTCAATAGATTTCAGACAAATGTGTGTAAAATGTTCACATTTATGTTTTTTTCTTATTAAAATACATTGGATTTATGCTTCTAATATCATGTTTTAAGAAACTAAGTGGATCATACTGAAGTTGAACTTATTTCTCTATCCATGCAAAAAAATGGAGCTATTACCAAACCACTATTAAAAAGGTATGTGAAAAAAATAAAAATAAAAATACATATAAAATGTTATTTTACAAAAATGAATGAATGCTTGACTTTAATTAATCGTTCAGGCAAGAAGACTTTGCCCTGTTTAATACTTGAATTCAGTAATAGACTCCCAAGTTAAACTTTAGAAGTCCCAAGTTTTCATTTTCTCCAGTGCTGTTTCGTTCTTTAGAATAGTTTGTTATCAGTGGTGAATAAGACCCAAAGCCCAATTTGGGGTGAAAATGAAGCCTTCGTATTTCTTCAAGTGTCTGTTAACACAGGGTAAAGGAAAAGACAGACAACTACTAATAATTTCGGCTTAAAAGTACCTGAGTCTTTCTCCCTTATAAGGGAAATACATTTTGTGGGGAATTTTTTTCATAATTTAAACATTCTGAGCAAGTTTTCTTTTTGTATGTCAAGAAGCATTACAGAACTTGAAGCCAGTAGAAATAGATGCAGCACTTGATGGAGTGGTGTGATAGTATAGCACAAGGACAAGATCAGAGGCTTGAATGAACTGAGATCAAATCCTGGCTGTACTGTTTTCTAGCTGAATAATCATGAGCACATTACTTAACCTCTCAGAGGCTTAATTTCTTTATCTATACATGGGGCCAATAACGTTCTTGTGTTGAGTTATTGTTACAGCTAACTAGTACTTGACTTAAATATTCAGTACACAATATTATTATTTGTAAGTCTAAGATTAGGTCTTCCTTATAAAACTATAATATTACAAATCACTCCAAAAATTAGCAAGAGAAGAAAACCTCCATCCATCACTCCCTCTTTTGGAATACGAATGACTTACTGAATAACCACATGCAAAACCTCTCTTAAGTAAGTACTGATGTTTAGAATAAATTGTCCAAATCAAAGTGATGAATGCTTTGGCATAACAGTTATTTTCTTCTTTCTTATGAAAATAGCAACACCTAGGTTTAATTATTTTTGAAACTGCTGTCCTAAAAGCTATTAATTCACCTGCCAGGGTGAGTCATAATCAAGAATTAGTTTAGCCTTACTGCAGGCATTTGTGGCACATTGAGACAAGTGAGCACAATGGGAGGTGTCAAACACAAAACCCTGAAACTTTGAGCCCTATCTCCAAACTGTGTGAGGAAAACATAGTCCCATAATCTGCCTTATCCATTTGAAAAGGGCCTGAACAAACCCTTCCTAATAGAGAACAGACCTAAGCCTCCTGAAAAGGAGCAGAGGCCTTTTCCTCTTGCCCCCTCCCTCTGTCCTTTCTCCCTTCCTCCTGAGCACAGGTACCTCAGTGAAGCATCCTGCCACTTGGAATTCAGAGTAAAAGTGGCTTCACATATAGGGCAATAAACATAAATGATACCTGTGGGTAATAGGTTTGAAATTGCTGTTTTCCTAGGTAACTGGATATAATTACAAGTACTCTGGATTCCAGGGGGCTATGGTGTAATTATCACTCTAATTTCCAGAATAAAAAGAAAGGATTACAACAGTGTTGCCACAACTCAATAACGTGAGAAAAGAGATCTTGCTAGAAAGATAATAGTGTTTCAGCATATTTTTCTTGTGCTCATTTCACATTGGGAGCATATGTTTTTATAAGGCTAAAAACACACACATCTATGTGATTAAATTGGTATAAGTTACAATGCATCACCAGTATAGTAAGGCTACTGCAGGCTTTCTTAGTAAGTTACAAAAAAAAAAAAAAAGGAGCGGGGAGGGAGAAGTAACGAGTGATATCACCACATTCTAACTGTGGGCAGGTGATCATATATTTTGGAAGTAATTAAAGACGATCGAGTGATACTTCCCAGCCTAATGAGTGATTCTGCCACAGCCTCACAGCAGGGAGGCCCCTGTGTGTTACTGCGCATTTCCATAGTATTTACTGGGGTAATGAGTGTTATTGCTGTGGTGTAACAGCAGGGTGCACTGCTCCCTGTGTTTCCTGAGAGTGCTGCCATAATTAGAAGGCAAAATGTGATTGCTGTTTTTCTAGACACCAGTCATGATCTATTCCTATATTGTTCTGTAGTAATTACCAAATGACATAGTGCTATTTCCCAGGGTATTTACTTTGGACAAACAAAGAAGATTTTTTTTTATATTAAATTAATTAATTTTTTTGCCATTGAGGCTTAATGACATTGTTTCTAATTTGGTTATAGAATGTATAATTGCAAAATTGTTATTGACTTGTAATCACTGGCTCATCTACCATCTTTGCCGTTGTTTGTCTTGGGCCTCGGCAGCAGGGTTGCCGTTGCATTGGCAGTGTTTTTGAAGCTTCACAGGGCAGGCAGGAGGGAAGAGATGGCAAAAAGAATAACACAGGCCTGTTGCATATGCTCAGCCTTTAAAATTTACTCGAACAGTTATATTTGAATACTCTGCATTTATGTGACCGTTTTTCATTTCTAAAATTAGTTCCAGTATATCAATCAAGAGGACATGTAGTCAGCAGAATGAAGCCTCAGATCAGTCAATAGTTATATTTTGCCTCACATGATATAAGTATGAAGATCTGTCTTGGTTTCAAACGTTTTTATTTATTCTCTACATCAATGACCAAAATGTCCCATAGATTCTGCTATTTTACTTTGGATTCCATCAGTGTCTGTCTTGTTGATTTTAATTTGGGAGAATGTAACCTATGTATGCACAGGAGAAGAAGTACTTTGGATGGTAGAGGCAAAGATGGTATCTGGAGCCTCTGGCTCTGTGTAGCTCTACCCTTATAAAGGGTTCACTTGATGTTGAGAGCACTGGTAAAGGATATGTGTGCTGGAGCCCTACTGCCTGAGTTCAAGTCCCAAATGTACCACTTATGAGCAGGTGATCCATGGAAAAATGTTTTAATTCCTCTAATACGTGATTTCCTCATTCATAAAAAGTGGAAAATAATAGTACTGGCTCATAGATCTGTCATAGATTTCATGAGATAATGTATATTAAATGCTTATAAAAATGCTTGTACCAAGAAAGTTTGTATTAAATGTTAGATATGATTATTATTCATCCTATTGAGCCTCAATAGGAATGTGCTATCATTTTCTCCTTGAAGGCCCTTGTAGTTCCCTAAATCTTAGATATTTTGTGTTTGAGGCTATGTAAAAAAAAAAAGCAGAAAATACCCATATGAATATGTATGGCTCATTCCTTAATCCTGACCTAAAATATCTTGTTTCCTCAGTTCTCTGCTTATATACAAGATAGGCAATAGATTTGAATTCTAGCTGTGGTAGAAACAAGAAAGGAAAGAACCTCAGATTAATTAAATAGGAAGAGAAATCTATGCACGAGTACACTGGGATTTCGAGCACTCCATATGGAATTAAACTCAACAATGGCAGCCAGATGAGAGAAAGGCCTAATGAGGTAAAACCAGTGAGGTGGGTGAAACACTCTTCCTCTAAGAATTTGTGTGAGGAGTGTTAAGAGTTCACTGAAGAAGGAAGAGTTCACTGAAGACTTTTCTGAAGAAAGAGTTCTATATCTATCCATTTTTACCTATATGCTCTTTAGTTCCCTCGTAGATTTCTTTACTTGAAACTGCTTTATACCATCAAAGATACTGGCTAAAAGAATTCTTCTCATTGCTACACATCACGGAGAGACCAAAATGAATCTCTCAAAACAGACTAGAACTCTAGGCAGTTCTTGGGAATAAACTGCAGTCGGTATTGTAGGAAGTAAGAATAGGAGAGTGAGCCTTCTGTATTAATGGTTCTGTGCAAGGATAGACTTTAGGCATTTGACGGAAAGGTCCCACCTGTGTAGAACTGGGATGCTTGAAGAATGACTGAATTCCCAGCAATTAGTGCTAAAACTCCTTAAATAGAGAAGCCAATGCTGACAAGCAAACAGCACCAGAATATTAAGAGAGCTGGCAACGACATAAACTGGGTAGATCAGAAAGTTAGTAGAAACCAGATATTATTCTCTCAAGCCTCATATCTATGGTTTTCACCAACCCATAATGTATAATATCTACTGTTCTGTGTATATAATAACAAGAATATTAATTGTTCAGTAAACTAGATACATTTGTAAGCCCAGCGAGTAGATTCTTAGAGTAGGAGTTAACCCTTTTATTCCACTTATAAGACTCCCGGTAGAATGGTAAATCAAATAGACTAAGATGATAATTGCGGATAAGAATTCTTACATGCAGAGATGTCAGGCTTGGTGGGAGGTATTCTGCAGAATTGTTCCTCCGCATGGCTTATTTCTTGTATAGGTAGGCCACACAGCACATGTGGTCCTGCAAATCTATTCTCTGGTAATGCTGTGTCCTCCATCATTTCACCATGGCATGTCCGTCCATCTTTGTGAGCACAATTTTTTATTAATCAGCGAAACGTTTGGGCCTTTGAAATTGAAATGGATTTCAGTCTTCTTTATATATTAATTATTGATAAATGGAGCCTGGGTGACAAGGAAGAAGCCTAGCATGATTAAAGACAGATAGTTTTTAATTTTATGTCTCTTGCAGTGACAGAGAAATTTAGTTTAATAGGAGTAATTTTTCAAAGGAGATGCAATCATGAAGGAGGATGTATAGAAAATGGGCAAAGCATATTAAAAAAGAAGGAACTTGTGGACATAGGATATTTCCACAGATTACCTAAAAATTTCCTAGAAGACATTACCAAGATGTACGGATAGAGGTTTCATGGAAATTTTATCTGTACTTTTGCTAATATAAACTGTAACCCTAGAACCAGACCCATATCACTATTTAAAAAATGCTTACATGTCCAACTAATACAATTGTATCTTTTACATTATTTCAGAGTCTCCCAAATTATAGAAAGTCTCAAACAGCCTTAATTATATAATGTCCCACACATCATATAAAAATATCATGACATATAATAATAAAAAAAACTTACCAAAAGGATTGCTGAGTTCCAGCCTAGTTCTATCATTTACTAGCTTGCCTTAAGGGAGTTGCATAACCTTCCGTAGTCTCAGTTCCTCCATATGGAAAATAAAGATACTATTTCTTCCACAGGTAGATTTTGAGAATTAAATTTAACAAATAACCTGAAAGTTTCTGAGGATCTTCTTAGTTCAAAAATTGTAAAATTTTCTGATAAAAATGAAATAAGTTTTTATAAAAACAGGTGAGGTCAGCATGAGTCCATCAGTTACCAATTATTCCATGCCAACATATTTCTTTTTGGTTTTCCAAATATATGATGAATCTAGTTCACCATCACAAATATATTCGAGCCCTACCATGTTCTGAACTCTGTTCTGGAATCTGAAGATTAAAGAACAACAAGAAGATAGAGCCACTGTCTCTATCTCTAAGGATTCCACAGATCTTACTCCAAGGTAGAGAATCTGTATTTTATGGGCTGCCATGACACTTACGGAATGCCATTCCTTTCCTCAAGTTTAACACAAACAGTCTTTATTATTGTGTTTTGAAGTCAACCAGGAAGGGAAAAACATTAAGATGGAGAACACAGGAAGACTGAAGTAGAAAGAGGAGGAAGAGCGTTGGCTTTTGCTTAAAAGTGTGAGAACAGCCCTGGGCTGAGGCTCCACTATAAGTATGTAGACTTCAGATGTGGCTACCTGGTTGGTAGAAAAAAAAAGGCCCTATACAACCCTCCCTTGACTAGAGTAGTGATTCTCTCTTAAGTGGCTTTCCATATTAATCTAACTAAAACCATTTCATTATATTCTTATCTTGCTCAAAAGCCTTCAACGGCTCTCACTGGCACCACACTAAATTTACCTTTCCATCCTTTTTTCCTCCTCCCAATCTCTTTCCCTCTTCAATTCATTTATGTTTGGATGTGTTTCATATCTCCTCACTAATATTGCCAGCTTTCTTAGAGTATAAAGGAGGATTGCCCTGTCCCTTGCATAGAATAAGGAATCAATAAGTGTTTTTAGATAGATTATAAGCCCATAATTTAGCACTTGGTCTTACAGCTTTATATTTCCATCTAATTTTCTTGTGCATAACTATTTTCATACTAGACAACAATTTTTTACGAATATTAATGTTGTCCTAAACTTTTTATCCACCTAAGGGTAATATCAGCTTTAGATTTTGAAGAGGTGTTTTCTAATTGATCAACAATAAGGTGTATTTTCTTGCCAATAAAGCCAATTTTCTTAGTGAAGTTCACAGAAAATATTATTATATGACATTCTTTCCAACTTTACACCTTTCCTTTCTACTAGCAATTTAACATATATTTGTAGAAGCACATACACACAAACCCAGCCAGGAATTGTTAGGGCTTTATCTGTTGTGTAGAAGGCATTACAGCCCTGGTTTTGCTGCTCTGGGCACTAGAATCTTTACTGCTATTAACAAAGTTCCACCCAGCCTAAGTATCTGCCCATAACAGCACCTGAAAGTATACTTTTTTTTTTTTTTTTTTTCCGAGACAGAGTTTTGCTCTTGTTGCCCAGGCTGAAGTGCAATGCCGCGATCTTGGCTCACTGCAACCTCTGCCTCCCGGGTTGAAGCAATTCTCCTGCCTCAGCCTTCCTGAGTAGCTGGGATTACAGGCATGCACCACCATGCTTGGCTAATTTTATATTTTTCATAGAGACAGGATTTCTCCATGTTGGTCAGGCTGGTCTCGAACTCCTGACCTCAGGTGATCCGCCTGCCTCAGCCTCCCAAAGTGCTAGGATTACAGGCATGAGCCACTGCACCCAACTGAAAGTATACTTTAATGGAGGACTTCATGACAACACCAAATACAGTAGTTGTGAAAGACTCAAACCTATACATGTAATGAGAAGTGCACATAGTTTATCACATAGATAGCTTATATATATAGCTAGTTATACACAGTGCTTAAAACTCGTAAACAGAAATGAGCAAGAGATTAATTGCCCCTCTGGTCCATTTTTGGTTCCTTCTATTATTTAGGTTTTGCATATCCTTAGTATGGAACACCTTCTTCTTGACCCCTTCCATGTGTGCTAGAATTGGTCAGATCTTTGTACTGAGTTCTTATTACTATTTTCAGAAAATTCTAATTCTTTATCACTGTTTTGCCAAGAAAGCTTTGCTTCCTTCCAGTGAGCTTTGCATAATGTTGGCTGCCAGCCTTATTAGGCTTTACTGTGCCCCGGTTCACCCTTTCTTCTAATCCGAGGATTCTGGATTCTAGCCAGCAGCATCTAGGCTCTGCTTTCTTTTCTTTCTTTCTTTCTTTCTTTTTTTCTTAAGTTAGGTTGGGGTTAGTTGGAATATGAGCTGAAAATGAATTCTACCACCAGACAGTTAGATACAAATGGACTGCTTCTGTCATTCAACTAAACAACCTCTGCTGCAAATGTCTGTGTATGTTGAGGATGGGGACAGAATATGGAGAGATACCATTTAATTGTGACTTTTGGTATGGGGCACAAATATATGTATGGAAAATTAGCTCTTTGTGAATTGCCAACGTAAGTCAGTTTCTAAGGACTCTCAGACTTTGAAAGTAGACAAAGCATTTCTCATTACACTGAATTCTATCCCTGAGGCTGAAGAAAGAAGCATAGGCCCGAGAGAAACTCAAAGTTAGAACAAGGAATGTAGGACACTTGGCTCATTGATAGTTACAGGTTCCACTTAAAAATACAGATGAAAGATAACCTAGGTCCAAATGGCACATTGTAAGCTGAGTCACAGTAAAAATTGTGAACGGTATCACTGACTTGCACATTAAACTATACATAATGCCACGTTTATATGGAGCCCAGTGAAAGATTAGATCTGACTCAGTAATTTCAAACACAGTTGGCCTCTTTCATTCTTTAATTATTCTCACCAATTTCAAGAATTAACTTTAACTTTTAATTATGCAAGCTTCCTCTTTTTGGATTTGTGTTACATTTGTAGGCTTATCTAAATGTTAGATCATAGGGATTTGTTTTGTTTTGTTCTGTTTTGTTTTTCTCTTTTCGCTGAATAGAGATATTTGTTCCCAGTTATGATTGTCACAATGACCCTGCCAAAAAAATAATAATATTAGAGGCCATGAGGGTCTCCAACCAGGCTATTGTGGGACCCCTGATGCCAGAGCTAGATTGCCTGGCCAAAAATCATATCTCAACATAATTGGCTGTAGTGACTAAAAGAGAGTGAGAAAGAAAGAAAGAGAAAGTCAGCAGGTCTGATAGGAAGGTTTCAGGCATTCATATCTAAATGGTCTCCAAATGTGTCATTTTGCTCCTAATGACACAGGATTAGGAGTGAAATATAATTGAGGATTTAGCAAATGTTCAAATAAAAGGTCTCGCCACCCCCTCCTCTCAGTACCTCTTTTCTACCACGTATAGATATAAGTGAAATGGAGTTTAAAGGATTAAGAGAGCAAATTTAGCAGAAGTTTGGATGTATTTTTTCATTTTCTTTTACCCTTCTCTGCTCATAAGATAATAAACCTTTTGAATAGACTCCCTTGCAATGCTGGCTAAACCACTCTTCTTTTTTTTCCATTACTTAATGTTTTTAGTCACAGCTTGACCAGATATCTTGACAAAGAGACAGATTTCTGGGAATTATGTGCATTTATTCAGGGTGCATCAGTGGTCTTTTGAGGACCGGCAATGATATCTGAGTGTGACACATTTGACACATGGGGACATGTGATCATTTGCAAGGGAGCTTCAAGGCCTCTGACATGTAAGCACTTGCTTTCTTTTCTCCCTTCTCTTCACTAGCCAAACATTACCACCTGCCTCTTCTCCTAGCCAAATACTGCTTTTGCTCTTCCTACAATTTCCCTTATGTTTATTTCATTTACTTCTTCTTTTCTCTCTACCAGTCAGTTCCTCTAGGATTACACTTCCAGGTCTTCCAACTCCAAGTGGTATCTTTCCCCCACTCATCCCTGTGCATTCCCTCTTATTTCTGTATACACAACTCTCATAACAACTCTATCAAATTTATATATTGATTTTTTAATATGCTTCTGTCTTCTATTGGTTGTGTTCCTTGGCCTTCATTCACTGGTATTTGTCACCAATAATTAGCATAATGTATAGCATGTAGTAGGCCCTCACAAAATACTTGTTTAATCAGAAAATTAAGATAACTTCAAACTCTGCTGGAGCTGTTGTCTTACTTACTTCTCATGCACCCACACTTAACATTAGTGATGGTTCTCCAACTGCCCTGAGATTATAGAACAGGTACCAGTTGGAGGTGCCTACCAGTGTGTTTTGAAGACAAGGGTATATCATTTGAATTTTTCTAATACATTGATTATACCTATATCTTGGTAAGATACTCTCCTGTATATTTCCTTTTCTTTATGGGCATGCAATCTTGTTCTTTTCTTATAAGTCATAGCTACTAAGTTTAATTCATTTGCACGTAAGTGAAAAAACACTGACAAATATTTTCAAAGGTGAACAGTTTGATACATTATATTGGTATCTGCTATCATGACCATAAGAGTTTCTGCACTGAGTGTGACAGTATGTGTGAGGCTGTGTGCATATATATTCAGGTTTGCCCAGAGTATCTTGGATCTTGCCACTTTGGAAACCTAGAACAATTCCAGGATTTGGAGAAGGAGCCCAAAATGGAATATTTGGTATAAACATGATTATCCCTTGCAAATAAATCAGCCATGTGACTTTAGGCAAGTTGCTTAACTTTCCTAAAACTTTCCTTTTTCTTCAAGGGAGGCTAATGGTACTGACTATAAAGTTCTAGAAATAATTATGAGGCAAGGCAATGACAAGTTATGAGCCCATTTATAAAGCTGTGTGATCAGCCATAGTGTCAGTATGAGGAATTCCATGCTGGTGTGCAAAAATGGCCTTCTTGTGAAGCACTCTTATCTCATGTTCTGGGGAAGGGAGTAAAGACAGAAACTAAATATTTAGTGGATGCCTATTTTTTCTCTGAAACTAAGTGACAATGAGGCAAATCAATGAGTATGTGAATGAGGCACTTTTTCTGGGACATTAGGAAATTTCTTGCTGAACTTTCAAGCAATTCTACATAAAGATAGTCCACTTATTAACATGCAGACTGAAGTTCTAGGTTTTTGTTTTAATTCTTTACTGTGCTAAATATTAGTGCATCCCACCCTAGTACTAATAGTTGCTTAAGTGCTAAATGATGGTAGCTGTGCCCAAGCACTCTGTTACATTTTAAAACTGTTTCTTGATATAAATTTTTTGAAATGTGGCCAGGGACCGTGGCTCACATCTATAATCCCAGCACTTTGGGAGGCCAAAGGGGGAGGATCACTTGAGCCTAGGAGTTCAAGAGCAGCCTGGGCAACATTATGAGACCCAGCCTCTACAAAAAAATGTTTTAAAGCAACTGGCATGCTAACACACACCTGTAGTTCCAGCTACTCAAGGGGCTGAGGTGGGAGAATCACTTGAGCCCAGGAGGTTGAGGCTGCAGTGAGCTGTAATCACGCCACTGCACTCCAGCCTGGGTAACAAAGTGAGACATTGTCAAAAAAAAAAAAAAAAAAAAAAGAGGAACTTTTTGAATTTCTTTTTACTTTACAAATGTGTTGGGAAATGCACGGTCAGGTCCTTTAAATGAGAGCATTGCAATGAGTGCCACTTAGTTACTGATTGGATAGAAGTGGAGCAAATCCAGATGTCACTATATTCCAAAGTAAGATACTCTAGTCTTGGAACATGAGAGAAAGAAAATGAAATTAACATCTTCTCTGACCCACTTTCCTTTTGTAACTACTGCTGCTTCCTGTTCTCTCACAATAATAGTAAAAGTGTACGTATTTTATCCCATGGTGCGGAGGACCTCATGTTTTTCATGTGGGCGACTTTTAAAACTTATTTTCCATTCTATGATACCACAGATTTGTATTTCTCTTCTTTGCATCTCCAACATTGATAACCCTAACTATCTCATTTTGGATAGAGTTTAGTTTCATTTAGATTGCACCCACAATTACACAGATGGAATTAACAACCTGGAGTCATTTTAAAAAGTTGAAAGATGCAAAGGCATGTGGAGAGGAAACAAAACGAAGTATAATTATGAGGCAAGGAATCTTATAAAGTTGAGGGGTAGTCAAAGATAAGATTAAAGGTGACGGGTGGTCTCTAAAAACTGCAACCAGGCTCCAGGCTCCCTCTGGGGGGTGGAGCCAGACCCAAGCAATAAATGAACGGTCCAATTCTGGGCAGGCTCTATAAAGTTTTGTCACAAATATTTTCCCAAAGAGAACAATATGAACCAACGAAACAGTCCTTAAGTAGAACATGAATTTCCTGGCATTTGCTTCAGCATTTTCAGTTAATAAATATTCCATGCCTGAAGGTAATATTTTGATAAAAATTTGTTCTTTTATTTTTGTATATGTATATGTACACACACACATTTGTTATATGTAAGGCGGTGTGCTAAACAGCTTGGAAATTAGAAAGATGAATGACATAATCCCTTTCCTCACAGTTACAATTTAGTAGCTTCTCACACTATTTGCATAAAATGGTTGTTAGAGCCATGGAGTACATAATGTCCTAGTGAAAGAGTAATATGGAAAGAGCAGAAGGTGGAGGTCAGAGCCACAGGGGTCACTCCATGTTTAAAATACAAAATGGAGGGAAAGCCAGCGAGAGAGAGAAATGCAAAATGGCTGAAATGATGGAAAGACGATCACTGTAGTGTCTGAAATCTGATAAGAAGAGAGTTTCCAGCAGGATATGGGCATAACAAAGTTTCAGAGGGGCCAAAGAGAATCAAGACTGAGCAAAGTCCATTGCATTCTTCTAGTTGGAAGATGCTGTTATCTTTGAGAAACGTGGTTTTTAGAGATCATGAGAATGTAGCTGAGTTGCACAGGTTGAAGACAGTGTTTGGTGGAGAAATAAATATGATAAGTAGATTATTTGAAAAAGTTTGATTTTAAGGGGAAAAAATGTAGAAGAAGCAGGACTCATCTGACAGAGTAAAGGCAAATGCATACTTTGCTGTGTAGCATGACATAGGTGGGCAGCATAGTTGTAGCACAGATGTAGTTTGGGAGCAGAGTGTTCTGTGTGTGTGAGAGGGAAAAAGAGGGAGGGTGAGAGAGAGGAAAGGAACGGGGAAACTCAAAAGGATAATGGAATGGTTGATGGAGCCAGAGCCTAGAAATGAAGGGATACAGAGTGAAGATAGAGGTATTTACATATATTTTAATATTAGCTTTGGAATTACATAGGAAGTCTTAAGAAAAGATCATGACAGGACAGCCACATTTGGTAAAATGTCAGGGCAGCCAGTGCATGGCCCTCCTGGGGCTCCTCAGTTGACAGGTTTATGTCATTTCCTGATCCCCCTGCCCTGGTTTGAGGAATGCATACAGTATGTGAAATGCCTGTGGTATGAGTTGCAATGGTCAATCAACCTGGGTAAATCCAAGATTAATGATTAGTTCTAAAGATCCAGTTGAAGTTCTAGAGTGAGAATTTTCAGTCAAGCAGTTCAGCACATTTTTATGCCTGCTCCTCTAATAATGATAGGTAACAAATAGTTGTGTGTACACAGCTAGGAGTATAACCAAATCTAGAGTTCTTGAGTCTCATTTAATAAATAAGTATTATGAGTACCAAATGCATATTTCAGGCACTGCATTTGACTCTGTTAAATACTGATTCCTTATGACAGCCACATTAGATAACATTAATCTGATCAATAAACAGCTTGACTTAGAGAGGTAAAATAGCTTGCCACAGGTTACCCAATTAGTAGGTAACAGCGACAGAATAACAGTGCAGTTAAAATCTTAGAGTGGAGACTAATTGCGTAAGTTTGAATCTCAGTTCTGCTATGTAAATTTGGGGGAGTACCTTAATTTACCTGAGTCTTAGTCTTTATATCTGTAGAACGGAGCTAATGATATTACTTAATTTGCTTTATGTGAGATTAAATGTACTAATATATGTAAATCAATTACAACAGCATTTGACATAGTTGACATACTTAATAATTTGCTACTAATACTATTAGCAACAGCATTCTGATTTTCCAAGTTGAAATTCAGTGTTTTCTTTTTTACTTTACCATAATTTACAATGTTGTGCTCTGTAAACCATAAATTACCTTAGGTGTTGTCAAGTTAAAAAAAAAATCTCTATGGCCCCCAAAAACTTGGCAAATAGAAATGAGACCAGCTTCATCTATATTCTTTACTGCAAATAACTTAGAATTGTAATAGGCTAATATATACTGGGACTTCCAATTTGGGAATATGACAAAAATAATACTATTTAGCTAAAACATATACAGAACTTATTTTTCCTCTGAAAACACCTATTAATATTTTGATCATTATTTTTCCTGTTGAACACACTTGCAATAAATGTTACTCTGCACTTTGGCTACACAGCGAACAATATTGAAATGACCAATCCATGCTTGGCACAAGAATGTGTTGATAGGAAAGCAAAGCTGGAGAAGAACCGATGAGTTTCTGAGGATTGTCAGGGTTTGATAGATTCTGGCTCAGAAGTAGGGCAGAGAGCAGATTCAAGAGATGGCAAAGGGTAAGAGAGGGAGATGAGAAGGTGAGAAAAGGGATAAAACTATAATATCAAGACCTTGGAGGTAGATCTATTCTTCATAACAAAACCCACTGCGTGTGGGATTGTGTCTCTCAGTTATTTTTAAAGGAAAAAAAAAGTCACTGATGTTTAAAAGGCCAAGAAAGTATGAAATCAGAGTTCCAAATAGTTAATCATGTGGATACTAATGCATTATGTACACCTCATATTTTATACTTTTGCAATAAATGGAATCAGAAGACAGAGAGAAAGGAGAGAGAGAGAAAGAAGTGGGGAGGGTTGACTTACACAAACGTATGAAGACACAAAAGCAAAACCACTATTTGAATCCTGCTAATTATTGTAATCAAGATATAATAAAACATATTTCTCATTTTTGCAGCACTTCCTTTTCTTTAAGCAGTTGTTTTCTTTGTTTTTGATTCTAGAGTAATTTTTAGATTGAGGAAATGTATTTGAAAGCACTTCACATCAAGAATCCAAAGAAGTTGCTTTTTTTTGCATGGCACTGTATGATGTGAAATGAAGATGTTGGTAGTTACGTGAAGAGTTTGAGAATGTATATATTCAAAACAAATCTTCTCAATTCTCTGAGATAATTTTAGCAAATAAGGTAGTGCATAGCTCTGAAAGGTGTTAGTTTATTTTTATGGTTAATCTACTGTAAACAAAAACAATGTGAGGAGCCAGTGACAAATAGGACAACTTTATTTATGTCTTTATTTTCAACAACTACATCTACCCTAGAAATCTTTAGCAATGCCTGAGATATCCAACTTTCTGTTGTTTTGGCAGATGTGCCTATTTTCCTATTAAATAATTTGTTGTCCACATATTTAGTCAGAAAGCAAACAAGCATGGACCGAATCTCTAAAAGCTACAGAATTTAGAAATGACAGATATTTATTGAAGTGTACCAAAAATGAAAGGCTTTTCTTGCATCCTTCCAATAATCCCTTCCTTTTTCCTGATTATCCACTCATCTTATACCAGCTCTGGACCAAGAACTGTGCTGTATAACAAAGATCCAAAAATGAATAAGACTTAGCTCCTACTCTTAGGAACTCAAAATCTAATAGGGATTATGTCTGATTTAATTCTCTCTACATTTACTGAATGCTGTCTATGCATCAGGCAATGTTCTAGGAGTCTGAGATGCTAGATACTAGTATTTATTATGAAATACTATAAAGGTTAAAATTAAGGCATCAAAAGTTAAGGAAAAATAGAGAATAAATGCCTAAATTAACTTTGGAAAATTAATAAACTTTACTTTTGAGTTTCAAAAAGGGTATAAGCAAAACACATAGACATCAAAGAGCAAGGTATATTTTGGGAACTGCAAATAGTTCTATGAACCTGGAACAAAGGAAAGAATGTGGCAGGAAGTGACAGGAGATGAGGCTGAAGCCCTGGGAGTGGCCAGAGTGGGGCAGCTGATATGGATTGGGATCTGGCTAGAGCAAAGTATCTTTAGAGAAGGATAAGAATGAAATTCACAATGAGTGAAAGGGATGTAGAAAGGCTGAACGGAGAGGGAAGACTATAGAGAATTACTTGAAAAAACCCTGCCGGGCGCAGTGGCTCACACCTGTAATCCCAGCACTTTGGGAGGCTAAGGTGGGTGGATCACCTGAGGTCAGGAGTTTGAGACCAGCCTGGCCAACATGGTGAAAACACGTCTCTACTAAAAATACAAAAAATAGCTGGGTGCGGTGATGGGCACCTATAATCCCAGCTACTTTGGAGGCTGAAGCAGGAGAATTACTTGAGCCTAGGAGGCGGAGGTTGTAGTGAGCTGAGATCACGCTATTGCATTCCAGCCTAGGCAACAAGAGTGAAAACTCCATCACAAAAACAAAACAAAACAAAACAAAGGAAAAGAAAAAAATCCTGGCTGTGGAAAAGTGACGGTTACGTAGTTGTGTAAATTAAGCTGTGTGGAATAGAGGACTCCAGATCAGACACAAGAGAGAAGGATGTATTTGAGAGTCATAGACCAGACAGAGCAGGCCTTGAAATCCACAGAGTAGAGATTTGACTTCATGAAGTGGATGACAAGGAACTGTTGGTGGTGTGAGAAGAGTATGGTGGCTCTGAAGTGGGGTACTCTGTGTGCTAGTTAGATTCTTCCCCTGCCCGACGTGCACTGGATGAGAGAACAAAGTGTCAGTCAGCAGCCTAACTGGTGTGTGAGAAAGTTGGAGAGAAAACATAATTTGAGCTATCTGCCTAATTAATTCCCCAGGGCAAGCCCAAATAAACCCCAAGGACTGATACTAATCTTTAAATAACATTAACATTGGCTTGTGTCAATTAATTAGGGAATTAATGAGCAATTAAAGTGCCCACTCTTAAACAATTGGTCATTTGTGATGATTACTATGTTGCATGCTATGATGTACCAAAATAGTGAATTTTGAGCGCTAAAATATACAATATTCAAGATAGCAGTAGCCACTGAGAGAAATTTTCTGCCATAAAATTATCATCTGGGAAAAAGTATCCACTTCTCCAATAATTATTACCAAATGTCTTAACACAAGCTTGAAAATAAACCTTCTCCTACTGGCTTAAAATGCATAACTATTTATTTACCCTGAAAGTATAGAAATAAATTTTGATATTATGTGCTTTTCAAAGTTAGGGAAGGACAGAATGATCCTTATCTCTCTCCTCACCAACAAATACATGTACCAATTACTGTATGTCGCTCAAGACTAAATAACATTCAAATAACCATAGTTTTTAAGAATCCGGCATACACAGACACATAAGTAAATAACTAATTTAACTGTGTGAACTAAAAATGAAATCGCTACTCATGGCCCTGATGGCTCTAAGTTAGACTTTCACTTATGATCTAGGAATTTCACAGCAGGTGAAGCCCTTGCTAGGCAACAGAAAAACTGCATGATGTTGTTACTAAAACAATGGGCTTTCAGTATTTTAGATTGAAAAGAAATGTCATGTGTTTACAGTCTCATAGAGAGATAATTACGTGAATAGATCTGCTGTAGTGCACCTCCCAGTCACTAACCTGGAGTGATGTACCTATAATTGCGTAAGGACTATTTAATAAGACTGCAGAAATCTCTGTTGTCAGTTTCTATAAGATGGCAGGGGTACTTGCAGGTTTGCCCTACTGATTGACTATAACAAATGTCAGGTGACGACTTCGACGTTAAAAAAAAAAAGAATATTTGTTAAAATGTTATGTAGTGAATTTTAAAAATCATGCCAAAATACTTTTGAAAACATTCTTAAAAACGAATGTAGAAAATACTCAGGATTAAAAGAAAGGCACTGTGTCGACGTGTACTCAGTTACTAGATTAGGCATCTAAAGTCCTAGGTATTCTCCTAGCCCTGCCGACATTCATTTATGCAATGCATTTTGCTATGTCCTGGGCTTTGATTATAAATTAGTAATACATATGTTTTCTGGGATTAAAAAATATGTTTGGGGATTTAATCCTTATTTTAATACTCACTCAACTGTAGTTCAGAAAAAGAGGGTCTTTATGGGGGTAGGGGTTAGCCACTTGTACCAGTCACTATGTTAATGTGAAATGATGTGAAAGGTAAGCATATGTATATGTCCAGAACACCTAGAAATTTAGGTCAGTTTGAAGAACAAGAAAAAAGTAGCCTGTAACTTTTCTGTCTGCATTTCTGATTCTTCTCTTACTTCTTTGCCCAGTAGAAGAGGGAATTTAGGAAGAAATAAGTCCCTCTAGGTGGAGGGAATGAAAGAGAACATGGAAATTTAATATAAACATAAAATATAAAAATTTATGAGCCTGCCTCAGTCTCCCTGCAAAAGCTAGAACAAAGCTGGTAACAACTGTCTAGGTGGCTAGGAAATTCCACATATGCTTCTAGCAGCAAAACTTCCATAAACTGATCTCACTTCATATGATCTCTTTAGAGGTGAAACTCAATTCTTTGTTCCTTTTTCTCCCTTCATCCACTTTGGGGAAATAGGGAACCCTGTCAGCGTACTGAAAGGTTTATACTTGTCTAGCCTATTACAATGGTAAGAGTACAGAGACTTGATTAACAAACAAAACAAGAAATCCTGGAATGACCACTTCAAACTTGTAGGGAGGTTATTTCTTTCCCTGTCATCTGCGTATTGCCTGGGTTTTTAAAAACATTTGATGATCTTTATGGCTGATGCCCAGTACGCCAATATTTTTTAAATTTATGAAATGTGAAGTCACTTTTCAATTTCTCAGGGACTAAGAGGTAACATTAAAATCATGTAATTTCCTTATGAATTGTGCTAATATGAAGGGCTGTGTTACACACATTATATAACATAAACACTCGATTCCTGTGTATTTTATCCTTTCGTGTGATAAAGGCAATAACAGCTTAAAGAAGTTTATTCTCCCCCTTTCTCCTTTACTGACTTACTCCTATGTAGGTGGTCTGTGCTCACTTTTTGTCGTCTTAGAATCCGTTTAAAAATGTCTTCCCTATTATCCTTTCTTATTTATTGTTTTAATATCTTCTCCTTTTTTTCCTCTTTTTTCTTCTAGGTAAGTCTTGCTGCTTTCTATATCTCATCAGAGTGTCTTAACAAAATGGTAAAATGGTAAGTCAGTCCCTTCCATAATATGGCTTTATTTTCCAAGTGCAAAAAAAGTCTTTTTTCTTTTTAAGCTGGATTTCATATCGGCCAATTTCTTGGCTTTCATCCATTATCACTAAAAGAATTGGTCATGAGTCATGAGTGAGGTGGCAATTTTGTTTGATACATTGATGGATTTTTTTCTACTTTGGGTTTTCAGAGTGTTGTTCTTAAGACACCCCAAAGAATTGAGAGTCTGCTGGTGGGTGTATTAGAGAGAAGCTGTTCAGCTTCTCATAGACGTTGAGCTTTGGCCTGTCACACATTACAGATGGCATATGATTGGTTTGGGGAGTTAAAGGAGCTTGCATTTCTGAACATCACATTTTAGAACCTTGCAGGTAAATATGATTCCAGTGATGTTAGATAATAAAACCTTTTCTTAAGCTATTCCATGCCAAAGCTGCCAAAGGAAATGTGAAAAGTCATAGTCAAAATAAGCAGCAAAAGTTCACAAAAACCTGCCTGTTTTGTTTAGTGCTTCAGAAGGAAGGATATTGGAATTGCAGTCTTCATCTGCTGGAATTAGCTGCATGGTCCATTAAAGGAAGGACAAATTTAGCTTTGTATATTGCAGTCCTTCATATTCAGAAATGACGCAAGTTGCAAAGAATTTTGATTCATCTTCCTTAAGATGAGAGTGTGTATAACAAGCTGAAATTATGACTTCTTAGTGTTGTCAGCTATTTTATTTTGTGTCCTTGGTTCCACTGCTGTGTTGTACATAATCATACTCATACTAGAATCATATTCTGTGCTGGTTCAGGAGACCATTTCAAAAGATTTTCTCATGAGGTTGAACCTTCATTTGATGGCATCAAAACAAAATAACAAGCACATAAAAGGATATTTGGTTGAGGCCGTGAGAAACAGAATAAGAGAGATTTCAATGCACAAACTTTTAGCTAGAATTCTCTTTTAAAAATAATTTTTAAAATCTTAGCATTTAGATGCTAGGCCATGGTATCCATATTACATGTAATTATGTCATCAAGTCACATATACTTTGTTATAACAGCTTCCAGTAATGCAATTAAATAAAAATCACCAGATGATGTATATATTTCTCTTCATGAAACTTTGAGTAGGAAAATCAAAAATTCACTGGAGTGTTTGTTCTGTTATTTAGCTCTCTTGAATTCTTATAAAATTGTCTGCTTACACCCATGGTAAGATAATCTCTTCCTCAGATATATATATTTTTTCAGTACTATTTAGGCCTCTTTCTGGTTCAAGTAACAGAAAATTCAATGCAAACTGGTTCAAGCAAAAAGGGAATGTGTGGGGTCATGTAACTAAAAAGTCTAGGGATAGACCTGGCTTCAGGCACAACTTGAGGCAAATGCTCAAAGAACTCATCAGGACCTGGTTACTTTGTCTCAACCTCTCAAATGTGCGCCTTGTGAGTTGGTCTCTAAGTTTCTATAAACTCATTCTCAAACGCCCTGGAGAAAGCAAAATGAGAATCACTCTGGTGGTAGTTCCAGCTAAAGATCCATTGCATCTCACTGGCTGTGTTTCTGTCATGTACTTGTCTCTAGGGAGAATTCAATGAAGTAATAAACTTAGGTCTAAGATAGATGCTTTTACTTCTAGTATCAGGAGGTAAGTGGAGCCCACCCAAATTCAGGGATGAAAATGAAAAGGGGTAGAATCCTCAAACTTCTGGTACTTGAACTAGGGTGATAGATGCTGATAAGCCAAGAAATAAATTAATAAAAATCTACCTCATCTTGTTAATTAGAATATATATATAATATATATATATATATATATATATATATATATATATATATATAGCATGTGTGTGTGTGTATACACACACACGTATTTATCTATATGTTTTTTTTTTTTTTTTTTTTTTTTTTTTTTTTTTTTTTTTTTTTTTTTTTCTAATTTATTTATTTATTTATTTATTTATTTATTTTTTTTTTTTTTTATTATACTTTAGGGTTTTAGGGTACATGTGCACAATGTGCAGGTTTGTTACATATGTATCCATGTGCCATGTTGATTTCCTGCACCCATTAACTCGTCATTTAGCATTAGGTGTATCTCCTAATGCTGTCCCTCCCCCCTCCCCCCACTCCACAACAGTCCCCGGAGTGTGATGTTCCCCTTCCTGTGTCCATGAGTTCTCATTGTTCAATTCCCACCTATGAGTGAGAACATGCGGTGTTTGGTTTTTTGTCCTTGCGATAGTTTACTGAGAATGATGTTTTCCAGTTTCATCCATGTCCCTACAAAGGACACGAACTCATCATTTTTTATGGCTGCATAGTATTCCATGGTGTATATGTGCCACATTTTCTTAATCCAGTCTATCGTTGTTGGACATTTGGGTTGGTTCCAACTCTTTGCTATTGTGAATAGTGCCGCAATAAACATACGTGTGCATGTGTCTTTATAGCAGCATGATTTATAGTCCTTTGGGTATATACCCAGTAACGGGATGGCTGGGTCAAATGGTATTTCTAGTTCGAGATCCCTGAGGAATCGCCACACTGACTTCCACAATGGTTGAACTAGTTTACAGTCCCACCAACAGTGTAAAAGTGTTCCTATTTCTCCACATCCTCTCCAGCATCTGTTGTTTCCTGATTTTTTAATGATGGCCATTCTAACTGGTGTGAGATGGTATCTCACTGTGGTTTTGATTTGCATTTCTCTGATGGCCAGTGATGAGGAGCATTTCTTCATGTGTTTTTTGGCTGCATAAATGTCTTCTTTTGAGAAGTGTCTGTTCATGTCCTTTGCCCACTTTTTGATGGGGTTGTTTGTTTTTTTCTTGTAAATTTGTTTGAGTTCATTGTAGATTCTGGATATTAGCCCTTTGTCAGATGAGTAGGTTGCAAAAATTTTCTCCCATTGTGTAGGTTGCCTGTTCACTCTGATGATAGTTTCTTTTGCTGTGCAGAAGCTCTTTAGTTTAATGAGATCCCATTTGTCG
Source organism: Symphalangus syndactylus (assembly GCF_028878055.3). NCBI lineage: Eukaryota > Metazoa > Chordata > Mammalia > Primates > Hylobatidae > Symphalangus > Symphalangus syndactylus. The sequence goes on along the minus strand of NC_072443.2, from coordinate 41,212,633 downwards.
ATTTTGGCTTTTGTTGCCATTGCTTTTGGTGTTTTAGACATGAAGTCCTTGCCCACGCCTATGTCCTGAATGGTATTGCCTAGGTTTTCTTGTAGGATTTTAATGGTTTTAGGTCTAACATATAAGTCTTTAATCCATCTTGAATTAATTTTTGTATAAGGTGTAAGGAAGGGATCCAGTTGCAGCTTTCTACATATGGCTAGCCAGTTTTCCCAGCACCATTTATTAAATAGGGAATCCTTTCCCCATTTCTTGTTTTTGTCAGGTTTGTCAAAGATCAGATAGTTGTAGCTATGCGGCATCATTTCTGAGGGCTCTGTTCTGTTCCATTGATCTATGTCTCTGTTGTGGTACCAGTACCATGCTGTTTTGGTTACTGTAGCCTTGTAGTATAGTTTAAAGTCAGGTAGCGTGATGCCTCCAGCTTTGTTCTTTTGGCTTAGGATTGACTTTGCGATGCGGGCTCTTTTTTGGTTCCATATGAACTTTAAAGTAGTTTTTTCCAATTCTGTGAAGAAAGTCATTGGTAGCTTGATGGGGATGGCATTGAATCTATAAATTACCTTGGGCAGTATGGCCATTTTCACGATATTGATTCTTCCAACCCATGAGCATGGAATGTTCTTCCATTTGTTTGTATCCTCTTTTATTTCATTGAGCAGTGGTTTGTAGTTCTCCTTGAAGAGGTCCTTCACATCCCTGGTAAGTTGGATTCCTAGGTATTTTATTCTCTTTGAAGCAATTGTGAATGGGAGTTCACTCATGATTTGGCTCTCTGTTTGTCTGTTATTGGTGTACAAGAATGCTTGTGATTTTTGTACATTAATTTTGTATCCTGAGACTTTGCTGAAGTTGCTAATCAGCTTAAGGAGATTTTGGGCTGAGACAATGGGGTTTTCTAGATATACAATCATGTCATCTGCAAACAGGGACAATTTGACTTCCTCTTTTCCTAATTGAATACCCTTTATTTCCTTCTCCTGCCTGATTGCTCTGGCCAGAACTTCCAGCACTATGTTGAATAGGAGCGGTGAGAGAGGGCATCCCTGTCTTGTGCCAGTTTTCAGAGGGAATGCTTCCAGTTTTTGCCCATTCAGTATGATATTGGCTGTGGGTTTGTTGTAGATAGCTCTTATTATTTTGAGATACGTCCCATCAATACCTAATTTATTGAGAGTTTTTAGCATGAAGGGTTGTTGAATTTTGTCAAAGGCCTTTTCTGCATCTATTGAGATAATCATGTGGTTTTTGTCTTTGGTTCTGTTTATATGCTGGATTACATTTATTGATTTGCGTATGTTGAACCAGCCTTGCATCCCAGGGATGAAGCCCACTTGATCATGGTGGATAAGCTTTTTGATGTGCTGCTGGATTCGGTTTGCCAGTATTTTATTGAGGATTTTTGCATCAATGTTCATCAAGGATATTGGTCTGAAATTCTCTTTTTTGGTTATGTCTCTGCCAGGTTTTGGTATCAGGACGATGCTGGCTTCGTAAAATGTGTTAGGGAGGATTCCCTCTTTTTCTATCGATTGGAATAGTTTCAGAAGGAATGGTACCAGTTCCTCCTTGTACCTCTGGTAGAATTCAGCTGTGAATCCATCAGGTCCTGGACTCTTTTTGGTTGGTAAGCTATTGATTATTGCCACAATTTCAGAACCTGTTATTGGTCTATTCAGAGATTCAACTTCTTCCTGGTTTAGTCTTGGGAGGGTGTATTTGTCAAGGAATTTATCCATTTCTTCCAGATTTTCTAGTTTATTTGCATAGAGGTGTTTGTAGTATTCTCTGATGGTAGATTGTATTTCTGTGGGATCGGTGGTGATATCCCCTTTTTCGTTTTTTATTGCATCTATTTGATTCTTCTCTCTTTTCTTCTTTATTAGTCTTGCTAGCGGTCCATCAATTTTGTTGATCTTTTCAAAAAACCAGCTCCTAGATTCATTAATTTTTTGAAGGGTTTTTTGTGTCTCTATTTCCTTCAGTTCTGCTCTGATTTTAGTTATTTCTAGCCTTCTGCTAGCTTTTGAATGTGTTTGCTCTTGCTTTTCTAGTTCTTTTAATTGTGATGTTAGGGTGTCAATTTTGGATCTTTCCTGCTTTCTCTTGTGGGCATTTAGTGCTATAAATTTCCCTCTACACACTGCTTTGAACGTGTCCCAGAGATTCTGGTATGTTGTGTCTTTGTTCTCGTTGGTTTCAAAGAACATCTTTATTTCTGCCTTCATTTCATTATGTACCCAATAGTCATTCAGGAGCAGGTTGTTCAGTTTCCATGTAGTTGAGCGGTTTTGACTGAGTTTCTTAATCCTGAGTTCTAGTTTGATTGCACTGTGGTCTGAGAGACAGTTTGTTATAATCTCTGTTCTTTTACATTTGCTGAGAAGAGCTTTACTTCCAACTATGTGGTCAATTTTGGAATAGGTGTGGTGTGGTGCTGAAAAAAATGTATATTCTGTTGATTTGGGGTGGAGAGTTCTGTAGATGTCTATTAGGTCCACTTTATGTAGAGCTGAGTTCAATTCCTGGATATCCTTGTTAACTTTCTGTCTCGTTGATCTGTCTAATGCTGACAGTGGGGTGTTAAAATCTCCCATTATTATTGTGTGGGAGTTTAAGTCCCTTTGTAGGTCACTGAGGACTTGCTTTATGAATCTGGGTGCTCCTGTGTTGGGTGCATATATATTTAGGATAGTTAGCTCTTCTTGTTGAATTGATCCCTTTACCATTATGTAATGGCCTTCTTTGTCTCTTTTGATCTTTGTTGGTTTAAAGTCTATTTTATCAGAGACTAGGATTGCAACCCCTGCCTTTTTTTGTTTTCCAGTTGCTTGATAGATCTTCCTCCATCCCTTTATTTTGAGTCTATGTGTGTCTCTGCACGTGAGATGGGTTTCCTGAATACAGCACACTGATGGGTCCTGACTCCTTATCCAGTTTGCCAGTCTGTGTCTTTTGATTGGAGCATTTAGCCCATTTACATTTAACGTGAATATTGTTATGTGTGAATCTGATCCTGTCATTATGATGTTAGTTGGTTATTTTGCTCGTTAGTTGCTATAGTTTCTTCCTAGCCTCGATGGTCTTTACAATTTGGCATGTTTTTGCAGGGGCTGGTACCGGTTGTTCCTTTCCATGTTTAGTGCTTCCTTCAGGAGCTCTTTTAGGGCAGGCCTGGTGGTGACAAAATCTCTCAGCGTTTGCTTGTCTGTAAAGTATTTTATTTCTCCTTCACTTATGAAGCTTAGTTTGGCGGGATAGGAAATTCTGGGTTGAAAATTCTTTTCTTTAAGAATGTTGAATATCGGCCCCCACTCTCTTCTGGCTTGTAGAGTTTCTGCTGAGAGATCAGCTGTTAGTCTGATGGGCTTCCCTTTGTGGGTAACCCGACCTTTCTCTCTGGCTGCCCTTAACATTTTTTCCTTCATTTCCACTTTGGTGAATCTGACAATTATGTGTCTTGGAGTTGCCCTTCTCGAGGAGTATCTTTGTGGCGTTCTCTGTATTTCCTGAATCTGAATGCTGGCCTGCCTTGCTAGATTGGGGAAGTTCTCCTGGATAATATCTTGCAGAGTGTTTTCCAACTTGGTTCCATTCTCCCCATCATTTTCAGGTACACCAATCAGACGTAGGTTTGGTCTTTTCACATAGTCCCAAATTTCTTGGAGGCTTTGTTCATTTCTTTTTATTCTTTTTTCTCTAAACTTCCCTTCTCTCTTCATTTCATTCATTTCATCTTCTATCAGCGATACCCTTTCTTCCAGTTGATCGCATCTGCTACTCAGGCTTCTGCATTCTTCGCGTAGTTCTCGAGACTTGGCTTTCAGCTCCATCATCTCCTTGAAGCCCTTCTCTCCATTGGTTATTCTAGTTATCCATTCTTCTAATTTTTTTTCAAAGTTTTTAACTTCTTTGCTATTGTTTTGAATTTCCTCTCGTAGCTCAGAGTAGTTTGATCGTCTGAAGCCTTCTTCTCTCAACTCATCAAAGTCATCCTCCATCCAGCTTTGTTCCGTTGCTGGTGAGGAACTGCGTTCCTTTGGAGGAGGAGAGGTGCTCTGTTTTTTAGAGTTTCCAGTTTTTTTGGTCTGTTTTTTCCCCATCTTTGTGGTTTTGTCTACTTTTTGTCTTCGATGATGGTGATGTACAGATGGGTTTTTGGTGTGGATGTCCTTTCTGTTTGTTAATTTTCCTTCTACCAGACAAGACCCTCAGCTGCAGGTCTGTTGGAGTTTACTAGAGGTCCACTCCAGACCCTGCTTGGCTGGGTGTCAGCACCGGTGGCTGCAGAACAGCGGATTTTCGTGAGACCACAAATTCAGCTGTCTGATAGTTCCTCTGAAAGTTTTGTCTCAGAAGAGTACCCGGTTGAATGAGGTGTCAGTCTGTCCCACTGGGGGGGTGCCTCCCAGTTAGGCTGCTCAGGGGTGAGGGACCCACTTTAGGAGGCAGTCTGTCCGTTCTCAGATCACAAGCTGCGTGCTGGGAGAACCACGTCAGACAGGGACATTTAAGGCTGTGGAGGTTCTCGCTGAGTTTTTGGTTGTCTGTGCCCTGCCCCCAGAGGTGGAGCCTACAGAGGCAGGCGGGCCTCCTTGAGCTGTGGTGGGCTCCACCCAGTTCGAGCTTCCTGGCTGCTTTGTTTACCTAAGCAAGCCTGGGCAATGGCGGGCGCCCCTCCCCCAGCCTCGTTGCCGCCTTGCAGCGTGATCTCAGACTGCTGTGCTAGCAATCAGCAAGACTCTGTGGGCATAGGACCCTCCGAGCCAGGTGCGGGACACAATCTCCTAGTGTGCCGTTTTCCAGGCCCGTTGGAAAAGCGCAGTATTAGGACGGGACTGACCCGATATTCCAGGTGCCGTCTGTTTTCCCTTTCTTTGACTAGGAAAGGGAACTCCCTGACCCCTTGCGCTTCCCGAGTGAGGCAATGCCTCGCCCTGCTTAGGCTCGCGCACAGTGCGCTTCACCGACTGTCCTGAACCCACTGTTAGGCACTCCCTAGTGAGATGAAACCGGTACCTCAAGCAGAAATGCAGAAATCACCCGTCTTCTGTGTCGCTGGGGCTGGGAGCTGGAGACCGGAGCTGTTCCTATTCGGCCATCTTGGCCGGAAATATTTATCTATATGTTGAAAGTGATTCTCTTTCCCCTCCTTGGAATGGTGTAATGAACTTGGCTCATTCTGTCCCATAACTAACCACCATGGCCAAGAGTCTTTTATGTCAACCCTTCCAGGAGACGTTGAGATGGGGCTCTGGCAGCTGCTAGTATTTCTTCTGTTAGATCCAAATTACCTGAGCTAACAAACTTTTACTAGAAATGGTACATAAGTATCATATTATCATCATTTTTATGCCTCTCTTCTGCCCTTCTCTATATTTTGTATGTTCATTAAGTATAATTGAAGAACAGTACTGAGACTGTGTTTTATTTCTGATGTCATTTTTGTTTTAAAGATGAAATGATTAAATGCAAGAAAACCGTGCATGAAGATAGAGCATCTAAAGGTGGTTTATTTCACATGTGAAAGCTAATTTCAAAGAATAACTTTCTTGTGAAAACACAGCAATTATTAAACCATGAATTGTCCACTTTAACATGTTTAAATAATTATCACTTTCCTTTCCTTCCCTACTTGTATTAACAGTTTGTATCCAGGAAATTGAATGGAAATTGTTGTGTTGATAGAAATTGTTTTTTCAAGGTAAAAAAGAAATGTGTTATTATTTTTTTTTTAATTTATGGAGATTACAAAATGTGCTTAGTGCCCCCTGGAGTGGTGTAGCAAAAAATCTCAAAGCCAATAAACAGGATCCCCAGGTTTTAATCCAAAAGCGGTCAAGGTTGCCACTGGGAAAAACAAAGTATGTTGTTTCTTTTAAAATGTAAACCTCCACTGCTTAGAGAATTAAGCTGTGAACAGATTCCTGAAGATGTTATATAGGCCTTGTTAGATAGCAGTCATTTCTAGATTCTCACAGATGAGTTGGGTAAAATTAGATATTTTTATACCATATTTGAATGTCGTTGTCTTAGATAAAGCCAAGCTGCACACACTTCACTGAAAGCCCTAAGTAGTCAAGAACCATTTACTTCCTTAGATCTAGATTAGTTCATTTTTGTTTAATCTTTGTTAATATTTGTTAGTATTTTTAATTATACCAAGAATAATAATATAAACATTAGGCTAACAAGGTTAAAACTGATTTACTGCATTAATATTTTTCTCCATTTAAGGTGATATATAATGTATTTTTTAAAAGAAAAAACTTTATAAGACAAAAAATACATGTTTTATGTTTCTCATTAGGTATAGAATTCTTAAAATATATCAGCAATAAAGATTTTACTTGAAAACTATTCATCTTTTCATTCCCCAATGTACTTTAAACTGTGCACATAATAGGTACTCTAGATCCTTGATTGGTAAATAAATAATGAATAAATGAATGGCTTTTTTGAAAGATGTATTTTCATAAATAAATCTAGTAATATAAGCAAGTTTGAAAATATAAATAAAAATATGTTTTGTATTACATTTCTTCTAATCATAAAAAATGATAACACATTTAAATTACGAGAATCAGCAACAACTCTTTTTGAAAGATCCCTCTAGTTTCCAGGGATCGTTTTTCCTATATTCAGTTTCTAGATCCATTTATAGAAATTGGTAGGAGTGCAAAGTATTTCTAATATGCTCTAGAAAGTAACAAAACTTCCTGAGAGACAGACTTGAATTGGACATTTAGCTCTTCAAGTATCCCTTTCAAAGCCACTGGCACATAAGCATGTGATAAAATTAGATGTTTAAAAATCCTAGCTTAAATTCCAGTTACAGCTTCAACATACAAGGTGCTTGGAAATGGTCACTTCCATTATTTTAACAACAAAACAAAGCTAGACAAAATAAAAATCAATGACTTTTCTTGGATGGATTAGAAAACTGAGTTTGCAGGATAAATCTCCACTCCAACGATTGGAAAGACAGGTGAATCCAGAGAGTTATAATCGAGATTTGTTTACGTGGAGCAGAAGCCACTGCAGCCATTAACTGATAGGAACAATTAAATGGGAATTTTGACAAATTTCTAGAGGCTGAGTGTGCATTACTACCACAGTGAGAAACTCCTAGGGGCTGTAGTCTTAGGAAGACACTCTGTCTTTCACGGAATTTACCCCAAGCCAACCGCCAGATTCTCACAATGAAGAGTTAAGAAAGACCCCCTTTGTTGCTCTGGCAGGGGGAGGAAAGAGTAATCCTTGAGAAATGACCCCAAAGCCTTCTCCATAAAAATGGCTTCCTCTCGAGTAGGAAGACTACCAGAGTTTTATCCCAAAGTTGTGAGGGGAAATTATTTCTCTCACTACAGTCCTGTCCACATGTAAGGTGGGGTGGAGAAGAAGCTATACAGGAAGAAACACTTGTGTAAGTCATAGGGCAGAAATACAGGCCTTCTGAAAGACTGAGACTATGGAATGTGCCCCATTCCCCACCTCACCACCACACCAAGAGGCTACTACAGCATTCTAATAATGAGTTACAGTAATTACACCAGAAGAGCTATGAGACACAAACTCTCTGAAGAGGAGTATTAATTTTAGTAAGCCCAAAATCAAAAGGGAAAACAAAAACAAGGTCATCAGAGCAATTTGAAACCTCTGGATCCTACAGCTGAGGAAACCATTAAAGAAATCTCAACTCCTAGCCAGATTAACATCAATACTCACACTAGAGACCTGTTTACGTCAATCTCTGTTGTGCAATGTGTCTGGCTTTCAACAAACAAATTACAAGGTACACAAAGATCAAGAAAAAAACGCAGCCTAACAAGATAAAGCAAGTGTCAGAACCAGAGTTATATATGACATATGTGTTGAAATAATTGTACAGAGAGTTTTAAATAACTGTGATTAATATGTTAAGGTAGCTAATGGAGAAAGCAGACAAAATCCAAGAACATATGGGTAATGTAATCAGAGAGATTGCAATTCTGAAAAAGAATCAAAAGGAAATACTAGAAATAAAAAACACTAGGAGAGAAATGAAGAATATTTTTGATGAACACATTAGTAGACTTGCGTGACTGAGGAAAGAATTAGTGAGCTTGAGGATTTATTTCCAAAGAGAAATGTAAAGAAAAGAATGGGAAAATAAAATAAAATAAAACAAAAGAACACAACAGAACATCCAAGACTATGGGACAGTATAAAAACATACATGCAATTTGACCACTGGAAGGATAAGAAAGTGTGAATGAAGCAGAAGAAATATTTAAAGTAATAATGACTAAGAGCTTTCAAAAATTAATCATAGACACCAAACCACAGATCCAGAAGCCCAGAGAACCCCAGGCAGAATGAATTTCTAAAAAACAACTCTGAGGCCTAGAATATTTAAACTGCACAAAATCAAAGAAAAGAGAAAATATTGAAATAATACAGAGAAAAATAAAACAACATATACAAATTATAAGGAACAAGCACAAGAATTACAGTAAATTTCTGATCAGACACCATGCAAATAAGATCACAGAGGGAAATAATCCAAAATATTGAAGGAAAAGAACATCAACCTAGAATTCTATATCCAGTGAAAATATTCACTAAAAGTGAAAGAAAGTACATACTTTTCCTTGTTTTTTTTTTTTTTTTCTTTTGAGACAGTCTCATTCTTTTGCCCACACTGGAATGCAGTGGCACAGTCATGGCTCACTGAAGCCTTGACCTCCCAGGTCTCAAGTAATCTTCACATGCCACCATGCCCAGCTAACTTTTTAAAAAAATATTTTGTAGAGATGGGGTCTCCCTGTGTTACCCAGGCTGGTCTTGAATTCCTGGCTCAAGCAGTCCTCCAACCTTGACTTCCCAAAGTGCTGGGATTACAGGTATAAGCCACCATGCCTGGCTTATATTTTCAAACAAACAAAAACTGAGAAAATTCATTGCCAGTTCTTTACAAGAAATGCTAAAAGATTTTATTCAGGCAGAACAAAAAATTTCTCTTTTCTTAACAGTTTATTACGAGTGGGGCTACAGAAGATAAGAACAAAGAGGCTCATCAGTTAGGCTTTCTATAAATATCTGCAATAGTGTAAATCTAAAACAGAAATTTGCAAAGTTCCTACTTCCAAATAAGTACACATTCTGAGATCCTAAGTGAACATGAATTTTGTGGGGACACTATTCAACCAAGTATAATGACCAAGTGAGGTTTATTTCAGATATGCCAATACTAGTTCAACATTCAAAAAACAATATAATTCACTGCAGATGAAAAAGGAACGTTCATATCATTATGTCAATAGACACAGAAAAAGCACTTAAAAAATTCAATATTCTTTTATGACAAAAACTCTCAGTCAAGTAGGAATAAAGGGGAACTTTCACAATTTGAAAAAGAACACTTACATAAAACCTACAGCTAACATCATACTTAGTGGTGAAAAGCTGAACCTTTTTCTTCAAAATGCATCATAGATTTGAATGTAAAGTAATAAAAATATAAAAAATTATTATAAACATAGGAGAAAATATATATCACTTTGAGTATTTAAGTACATCAATAGAATGATCCATGAAAGAATTGTTATTTTTATATTAAATTGTTATATATTAAAATAAAAAATGCTTTAAATAATACACTGTTAAAAAATTTAAAATGGAAGTCACAGACTGGGAGAAAGCATTTGTGAAACACATTGCTGTTGAAGGAATTGTATTCAAGATATACAAATAACACTCAATGATAAGAAAACAACTCAATTTAAAAATGAAAAAAAAAAATACACCGTAGAACAGATGCCTCACCGAATAAAATATGCAGGGGGAAAATAATGTGAAAAGATACTCAACATAATTTATCAAGAGAGAATTGCAAATTAAAATGACAATGAGATACCAAATATTTAATTAAATATTTAATTTAATATGTACGTATTATACCTATTAAAATGGCTAAAAGACAAAAGTTTGTCAATATTAAGTATTGTTGAGGACATGGGACAACAGGGACTCTCATTTACTGCTGATAGAAATTCACAATGTTACAACCACTTTGGAAGACAACAGCTTCTTAAAAAACTAAACAGAGTCATATCACATGGGCCTGATCACTCTCCTAGGTACTACCAAACTGATTAAAAAATTTATGACCATATGAAAGCTGCATGTGAGTATTTATAGTAGCTTTATTCATAGTTTCCAAAAACTGAAAGTTTCCAAAAACGAATATTCTTTAAAGGTGAATGGATAAAAACTGTGGTATATCCAGACACTAGAATATTATTCAGTGATTAAAATAAATGAGCTGTCAAGTCACACACACACAGAGAGAGAGAGAGAGAGAGAAATGAATAAATCTTATATGAAACCTGTTAAGTGAAAGAAGCTATCTGAAAGGGCTATATACTATATGATTCCAACTACATGACATTCTGGAAATGGCAAAACTATGGGAAACAGATTAGTGGATACCAGAAGCTGGAGTAGTAGAGCAGAGGAGGGTTGAATGGATGAAGCGCAGGGAATTTTTTAGGGTAAAAACTATTCTATGCAATACTGTAATCATGGACAGAAGACATTAAGCATTTATCAAAACCTACAGTGTTTTACAACACAAAAAGTGACGCTTTTTTTTTAAGGTTTTAAAAATGTCATTTAGAAGGTTGGAAAATTCCGGGATGGAATACAGAATGTGAAAAGATATTCTGAGTATATTATAAATGTATGAAACAAACTCATTGAGAGGGTGAGAAAATAAGAAGGAGGGGGTTATAATGACCTTTGTGGTAATGGATCAGAATTGAAGACAGCAGTATGAACTCACGTTTAGCTCAATATAGAAGAGGATGGTCTACATAAAAGTGAGCATGTATATTTCAACTGGACATGTACATGGCAAAAAAATAACCTAAGAGAAAGAACCTGAGCTATTCTGCACATAACCTATCATTATTATGCAAAACAAGTAAACAATCAATAAAAATAAGAACAAAATCTGGTGGATATCAGCGCCATCTTTCATGCAAATTCTCTTGAGCAAGAAATCCAACTGAAGGGAATTTATAAATGAGCCAGATTAACATTCATACAAGAATAAGCTTTAAAATGATACTATCATTCTATAAAGATGAAGAAATGTTTAAACTTTATAAAATTTATTAATATTAATAAATTGCACATAGAAATGTTTATCAAATTTCAGAGGTAATTTTTTTCCACATAGTTGAGAAGGGAATATGTAGGTTCCCAAACCCATGGAATTAATTATTGAAAATTTTGATGGAGGCTAAAAATTCATGCATGACAGATTCCTAACATTAAATGATGAATCTACTTTTAAAGTTCTATTGTGGAGAAAAATGGCACTCTTCTAGAAAATACGTCTTACCAAGGCTGGAAAGGCTGTGTCTCGTCTGGTCTGCAATTTCTGTTTTCTTAACAGTTTATTACGAGGAGGGCTACAGAAGATAAGAACAAAGAGGCTCATCAGTTAGGCTTTCTATAAATATCTGCAATAGTGTAAATCCCAGAACACCATCCCATGATGTCTAGGATTGACTTCTCCAGATGGTTAAGGAAAGATAGAAATAGAAGAGGACTGGGTGGAATTGAGAAAGTGCTGCAGACATTTTCAAGGGAAGAGATTGTTTTGAGAGATATAAGGACTTGCTATGTAACAGTTTCTTGTACTTCCACAAAATGGAAGTTAAGTAGAAACCTTGGAATGTGAAGTTAGTATTAGCGATGCCCAATAAAGGCATATGCTTTTGTTTAGTTTCCCAGCAGTATGAAAGGATGTTTTCTTATTCATCAAGACTATCCTACGTAACCTTTAGGCATTAATTGGCCTAATTCACAAGGTAGCTAACCATCTAAACTCAATAATGGAGTAGCCCACATAGGGGCTTATAATGTATGATGTTGGCCTCATTAGTGTGACATTTTAATCACTTGCAACATGTGCAAAACTTTTCACCTCTTTATCATGCTTTCAGCTAATGATCAGCACTTTAATGAATTCCTTAAAAGTGGAGGTAGAGTGGTGTCAGTATCTTTAAAGATGCACCTATGAAGTTCCAAGTAAAAGTAGAAAACATTTTCATTTTATTAAATTCTCAAGCCAGTAATGAATATTAAAGATTGTTTTACAGTATAGTTTCTCACAAAATGGGGAATTAAATCTACACAACAAAACCTATTAAAATACAACTCAAAAAATTAAATTCTTCTAGAAGAGCTTGGGTAAATATACAATTTATCTAGGCTCACTTAGTCACTGTGATTGAATAATGTCTTTACCCTGAGCTTCCCAGCAGCAGCACAATAAAAGCAAATGTGGCTGTGGGGGCCCTGGTGGCTCACGCCTGTAAGCCCAGCATTTTGAGAGGCTGAGGCAGGCAGATCACCTGAGGTGAGGAGTTCAAAACATCCTGGCCAACATGGCGAAACCTCGTCTCTACTAAAAATAAAAAAATTAGCCAGGCGTGGTGGTGGTGCCTGTAAGCCCAGCTACTCGCGAGGCTGAGGCAGGAGAATCACTTGAACCCGAGAGGCGGAGGTTGAAGTGAGCTGAGACTGCACTACTGAACTCCAGCATGGGAAAAAAAGTAAGACTCTGTCTCAAAAAGAAAGAAAAAAAAAAAGAGAGAAAAAGCAAATGCAATGGATCAAGAAGTTTATATTATTTCAATTCTTCAGAAGAAGCAAAATTTTATGTACTCTACTTAGAAGGAAATTTTTATGTTGGTTATTTAAAAATATGGAAATTATTGCTTTTACCAATAATTTTGTAAGATGTGGGAGATTACCATCATATGCATTGACTCTAGATTAAGCCAAATCTATAGAAATAACTCACAGGTGTTATTCTGCATGGATTCAAGCTAATGAGGTAGGGCATATTGTTTTCTGATGCTCTAATTTGATGCAAATTTGTAGAAGATGATGGATAATATGCCCCTTAGATTATCTTTGTCACACCAGTTCTTAACAGTAGCAGTATGAAAGGATGTCATACAGGAAGAGCAGTCAGGTCAAAATTTATCTCTGTTTAAGAGCGTTGCTTTCCTGTAATGCTGATTGTTTTTGGTTGGTTAAGGAGTTGGTTAGAAAGGCAAAGATGTTTAGAGTCCTCTTTCCAAAATAGAGAGTTTAAATTCCCTCATTGTATTCAGTGCTTTTTTAAAAAAAATCCTTGTAACATATTTATTTCAAACAGACAATAAATATATTTTTTTAAATGCCCGGTTTTTCTTTGGAAAAGGAAAAAGTGGATGACAAAAAGATTTGGTCAATTCTTGCAAGGGTCATTTTCAGGGAAATGGGAGTTATGGTAAGGGTCATTTGACTGGTGGTTCATTAACTTTCAAATTTTTCCATGCTTCTGATGATTAGTATTAACACGGAACAGTAAGCAGCACCTCTGACCTCAATTATTTTTACCTATGGCTCTCTCCTTTTCTGTATTATTTTTCAGGAACTGATTTCTGTATAAGTTTGGAGAAGATAATTTCCTAATCCAAATGTGGGGTATATGTCTTTCAATACAAGGGGGTTGTCATGGGACTGTGATGGTGAAGAGCAGGAAGAGATTTTAGATGTGGTTCTTCTCCTGTCATATTCTACTCCCTTCCAGCCTCTCTCACTTTTTATAGCTGCGGTGGCTCTTTGTTAAAATAATTATTTTTTCTCTGTGTGAGATTCTGTGATTAGATGAAAGGTCATGGTTACAATATGAATCCTGGATAATAAATACAGTGCAAAATGGATTGGAATGCATTGAGCAAAGAGACTTTCCAATTAAAAAACACTTTGCCAGGACTGCACCAAACAAACAACCATATAGACTCTGATTTCTCTTCACTTACAATTAGCTGCCACTGAAAGTTAATTACTTTCAGGATCAAAGGAAACAAAACTAGAAATAAAATGAAAGAATTCCTTTTAGATTTAAAGTTTAAATAAATGTTTGCCTTGGGAACAGACCGTATGCTGAATCCATCCCAGGGGGAAAGGAACTTAAGGTTTTTCAACACATATAGACCAACATTAAAGTTCACTGCAGGTGGGCAAAGAAATAAGGCAGGCTTTATTTCCTTTGGGAGTATAAACTGGGTTGTAAGGGAGTAGCAAAGCCTCTTTACATATCCTTGTTTTTGTTTTATCAGTAGAACTGAGAAAGTGTGTACCTTTTGGAAGATTTATTCTTGAAATGCTTTTTCCTAAGATACCAATACAAACTCTGATTTGATTTCTGATTTCTCTGAAAAAAAATCTACCTTATTAAGAAGGCTAATTGATTATGAGGATATGAGTAGATCGATTCATGTACTTACCTTCTCATAACCAGTATTAATTGGATGACGATAAATACCTTTATTGTTTCACTCTCCTAAATTTAGTGCACTGGGTTATTTTTTTCCACAGAAATAAGTTTTACAGATTATATATGGGAAGAAAAATAGGATTTCTGTAAGCATCATTTTTCAGTTTGTTTCTAAAAATAGGTTATGATCTTTTGTAAATTGCATTTTGGAATAGAATGATCAGGTTCTGTGATGTTTATGAAAAAGTCAAGAGGGCACAGTCCCAAGATAATTCAGCACCATGGATAGTAACATGTAGATAGCTTTGGGCAGTACTCCTGGGCTCTGGATCTGATGTTAGCTTGAGGTGTTCATCCCAAGGTCTGGGCTCAACAATAATGTGAATGTAACAAGTCTTCAAATATTCACTTACTCATCATTTCCACCAACCCGTCTTCATCCCCAATCCTTCATTTATACTCCATCTTCCTGGAATACTCATCATACCATTTAACTGCTGTTGATTGAGTGCTTGCAAAGTGCCTAGCACTGAACTCAATGTTTCACACTTATCTAAAAAAATTATAATAGTAAAGGTAGGAACAGTTATTATCCCCATTTTGCCAAACAGGAAGCCTGGCTAAGAGGTTAAGTGACTCGTAGGCCCTGTGGCTAGTATGAGACTGTATCCAAACTTAAGCCATGTTTATCAGAATCCAAAACTTTTGCTCATAATCATTATGCTAACATTCTTCTCCTATAACATTTTTTATTGTGTTGAAAAACTCATAAAATTACTATCTTAACCACTTTTCAGTGTACAATACTGTAATATTAACTATATGCATTGTTGTGCAACAGATATCTAGAAACTTTTTACCTTGCAAACTGAAGCCCTATAGACATTAAAAATAACTACTCATGTCTACCTTTCCCCTACCCACTAGTGCCCACATTTTATTTTCTGTCACTGTGAGTTTGACTACTTTAGATACCTGATATAAGTGTAATTATGTAGTTATTTTTGTGACTGGCTTAATTCACCTAATTCACCTAATATAATGTCCCCAAGTTTCATCTATGTTGTAGCATAAAACAAGATTTCCTTCTTTCTTAGGGCAGAATAATATTACATTGTATGTATATATCACATTTTCTTTATCTGTTCATACATTGATGGACAATTAGGTTGCTTCCATCTCTTGGCTGTTATGAATAATGCTGCAATAAACATGAAGATGCAAATATCTCTTCAAGATTCTACTTTCAGGTTTTTTTGATATATACCAAAAAGTGGAATTGCTAGGTCATATGGTATTTCTAGCTTTAATATCTTCAGGAACCTACATACTGTCTTCCATAACAGCTGCACCATTTTACATACTTACCAACAGTTACAGTTGTTCTTTATTTAATTTGGATATTAACCCCTTATGAGGTATACAGTTCACAAATGATTTCTCCCAATCTGTAGATTGCCTTTTCTGTCTGTTGATTATATCCTCTGCTACATAGAAGTGTTTTTTAAAAAATTCGCACTGTGGATATTTAAGGTATAAGACATGATGTTATGGGATGAGTATGAATAGTATAATTCATATTATATTACTATAATGAAGTAAATTAACATATCCATCATCTCACATAGTTATCCATTTCTTTTTGTTTGTTTTTGTGGTGAGAATATCTAAAATCTACTCATTTAGTGTGAATCCCATATACAGTACAATTTTATTACCTATATTTTCATGTTGTACATTAGATCTTAGAATTATTCATCCTACATATCTGCTACCTTGTATTCTCTGGATTACCTCTCCTCATTTTGCGCCTTCCCACTCTGTCCCTGGTAGCCAAAGTTTTGTTATCTATCTTTGTATATTTATTTTTTTAGATTCCACATGTAAGTGAGATCATGAAATATTTTTCTTTCTGTGCTGCACAGGAAGTTTTAAGTTTGATATTTTAAAATTTGTCTACTTTTGCTTTTGTTGCCTGTGCTGTTGGTGTCATATCCAAAAAATCATTGCCTAATCCAATGTTATAAAACTTTCCCTTATGTTTTCTTTTAGAAGTTTTGTGGTTTCAGGTGTTATGTTTGGATTTTTCTTATGAATATCTAGTTTCCTTGTACCATTTATTGAAGACACTACCGTTTTCCTGTTGTGGCTTTCTGGTGCCTTTATAGCATATCAATTGACTTTAAATATGTGGATTTATTTATTGGTTCTCTATTCTGTATCAGTCTATATGTCTGTCTTTATGCAAGTACCATACTGTTTTGATTACTGCAGCTTTGTAATGTGTTTTGATATCAGCAAGTGTGAGAACTCCATCTTTCTTCTTTCTTAGTTTTTTTTTTTTTGATATCAGCAAGTGTGACACTTCCAGCTTTATTCTTTCTTAGGATATTTTTATTTTTAGCTACTTGAGTTCATTTGAGATTCCATGTAAATTTTAGGGTGTATTCTTCTATTTTAGCAAAACAAAAATGCCATTGAGATTTTGATAGAAATTTCATTGAATCTGTAGATTACCTTGAGTAGTATGGACATTTTAGCAATATTAAGTCTTCCAATCCATTATCACAAAATGTCTTTTCATTCATTTGTGTCTTATTTAATTTGTTATAGCAGTTTCGTAGTTTTCAGGGTACAAATCTTTGGCCTCTGCTATAGATTGGAGGTCCTCTCCAAACCTCATGTTGAAACTTAATCCCCAATGTGGCAGTATTGAGATGTGGGCCTTTAAGAGGTGATAGAATCATGAGGACTCTGCCCTTATGAATAGAACAATATATTCATGGAATGAATTAATGAGTTAAATGAATTAATAGTTTATTATGTTTGGTAGAGTTATCCAGGGAAGCCATCTGGGCCTGGACATTTTCTCATTGGGAGGTTTTGATTACTGATTCAACCTCCTTACTTAATATAGGTTGCTTCAGGTTTTCCACTTTGTTTCTAGGAATTCATCCATTATTTACAGGTTATCCACATTGTTGGCATATATTCACAGTAGTCTCTTCTCTTTTTTACTTATTTGGCATCAGTCATGTTTTTTTTGTAATTTCTGATTTTTGTTGAGTCTTCTCTCTCTATTTTTAAAGTTAGTTTAAGCCACGTGCGGTGGCTCATGCCTGTAATCCCAACATTTTGGGAGGCTGAGGCAGGCGGATCACTTGAGGTCAGGAGTTTGAGACCAGCCTGGCCAACATAGTAAAACCCTGTCTCTACTAAAAACACAAAAATTAGCTGGAAGTGGTGGCATGCACCTGTAGTCCCAGCTACTTGAGAGGTTGAGGCAGGAGCATTGCCAGAACCCGGGAGGCAGAAGTTGCAGTGAGCCAAGATGGTGCTACTGCACTCCAGCTTGGGTGACAGAGCAAGACTCTATCTCAAAAATAAAATAAAATTAGTTTCATTAAAAGTTTGTCAATTTTATTGATTTAAAAACACTAACTTTTAATTTCATTGATGTTTTCCATTTTTCTGTTCTCTATTTTGTTGCTTTCTGCTCTCATATTTATTATTTCCTTCCTTTTGCTAACTTTTGGTTTAGTCTGTCCTTCTTTACCCACTTTCTAGAGGTGTAAATTTACATTGTTGATCTGAGATCCTTCTGCCTATTTAAGGTAGGTGTTTACTGCTCTAAATGTCTCTCTTAGTACCACTTTTGCTGCATCCCAGGAGTGTTAGTATGTTGTGTTTTTGTTTTCATTAGTCTCAAGATATTTTCTAATTTTCTTCACGACTTAGTCTTTCATCGATTAACTGTTCAAGAGCATATCGTCTAGTTTCTACATATTTATGGATTTTCCAATTTTGCTTTTGCTATTCATTTTTTAAAAAATTTTAATTTCTATTTTTTGTGCATACATAGTAGATACATATATATCTACTATGTGTGTGTATATATATACATATATATATTATATATCATATATTATATGTGTATATATATACATATAATATATTATATATACATATATTATATGTGTGTGTATATATATACATATACATATATTATATATACATATATTATATGTGTGTGTATATATATATATATATGGAGGATGAGATATCCATCCCTGCAAGCCTGTATCCTTTCAGTTACAAACAGTTCAGTTATTGTAAATTTTAAAATTTACAATAAAGTTATTATTGATTATAGTCACCCTGTTGTGCTATCAAAGAGTAGGTCTTATTCATTCTTTCTACTTTTTGTACCCATTAACCATTCCCACTCTACCCACCACAGCTCCCCACTATGCTTCCCAGACTCTGATAACCATCCTTCTATTCTCTATGTCCATGAGTTCAATTGTTTTGATTTTTAGATCCCACAAATAAATGAGAACATGTGATATCTGTATTTCTGTGCCTGGCTCATTTCATTTAATGTAATGATCTCCAGTTCCATCCATGTTGTTGCAAACGACTGGATCTCATTCTTTTTATGGCTGAATGGTACTCTATTGTGTTGTATTCCATTGTGATTATAAAATATAGTTGGAATGATTTTAATCTAACTTAATCCTACATTTCTTAAGACATGTTTTTGGCCTAATGTGATCTATCCTGATAGTGTTCTGTGTGCTCTTAAGGAGAATGTGTATTCTACTGTTGTTGATTGGAGTGCTCTGTATGTGCTTGTTGGGTCCAATTGGTCTACAGTGCTGCTCAATTCCTTTCCTTTCTTTAATGTTTCTTCTCACTGGTTGTTTTATCTATTATTGAAAGTGAAGTATTGAAATCTCTTACTATTACCATGTTACTCTCTATTATTCCCTTCAATTCTGTGAATGTTTGCTCAATATATATGGGTGTCTGATGTTGATGTTGGTGTATATATATTTATGATTGTTATATCTTCTTGGTGAATTGGTCTTTTTGTCATTATGTAATGTCCTTCTCTGCATCTGTGACAGTTTCTGACTTAACATCTATTTTATCTCCTATCCAATTAGAGATGTTTGCCATTTTCTTTTTCAGGAGTTCATAATCTTTTGCTCCCTCTGGTGTCTGTCTGCGGTGCTTCAGGTTTCCCTGGATTAGCTGTACATGAACTCATCATTTTAGATTAAGGACATAAACAGTTTTAGTAAAACTACTTCTCATCTACCCACTCCCTAATTTATTATCATTCTATGATTGTTTTTTGCGTATACATCCAATTATCACTGATATACAGGAAGAGGTCACTCTTCCATATCAAAGGTTTTCAGCAGCACTCAGGCATCCAAAGTATGGCATTTCCATCAGCACCCTGAGTCAGAGAAGACAGAAATTATTCCCTCACTCAGCTCCCCATAAAATCAAAACACTGGATGCATGTTCCAGTATTCTGTTTCCACCTGGAGGGGCTGAAGATTGGGTATTTTTTCTCAATGATGCCAAACTGTGCCAGTTTGGAGGAGGGGCAATCATAGGTAGAATAAAATGACTTTTTCTTATACATCTTAATGTAGCTGTTCTTGGCCTTGTGCTCATTTGGTGTACTGAGACTTTTTAACTGGCTTCTAGAGTCTTCATGAAGGCATTTTGTTTTATATATTGCGGTTAAGTCAGTGGAAGAACGAAGGTTGGGGCTTCCTATTTCTGCCATCTTTCTGCTATCCCTCTTCCCTTCACTAACATTTTTTGATATCCCAGCAGGACAGTCTCATTTTAAAACACAAAATTAGTCTGACCTAAAAGTGGTCAGTCCTTTGAGCTCATGAATATAGTAAACAGGTTGCTGAGGGTTCGCTCTAAACATGGGCAATTATAGGCAAAGATAGATGGGCTTGGGGTTTTTCAGTGATGAGAGAAGACTTAGTTAATCATTAAAAGATCTTGATAAAAGTAAGCAACAAATGTGCTTAAGTCATTCAATTCTAGCAAGAAAAACCAAGGACAATTTAGTAAGGAATTAGTTGTCGACAAATATTTAGGCCTGTGAAAACACATAATGCTTTTGCAGTCTTCTAGATACTTTCTACATGGCTTATAAGAGCTACATGTTTTTAACATATTTTTTTATTAAATATAGTCTATAAGGATGCATCCTACTCTGTCCTCAGTTATTTATGAATAGACAATTGTTGTGTATGTATTAGAAAAAGACCAAATATTCAGTTTATATAGGTTTATATGCAGCAGCAGTGGCAGAAGCCACGAGGATTCCGGCCATTGCCACTGCTAAAACTAAGGAGATAAACTAAGAAGATACAGAAATAATAATAGGAAAGTTGGGACCATAGGAAGAGCTCATAGTAGTTGTTGGTATTTAAATTATACACTCTGCATGACATTCCAGCTGTCTTCCCTTTATGTCCCTTCAACTCCTTGGGTCTACCTTGACTCAGACAATATTTAGGTCCTGGCTTAAAAATAAACTTTGACTCCTCTTGCCCTTACTATTCTGTTATCCAAGGTTCTGCTAGGTTTGAGAAATTGTTTTCAATAGGCTTAACAGTTTTAACTGAGGATAGATTAATGCTCCTTTGGTTACCTAGTCACCTTTACATTCTGCTCACCCTTAATGTGGCCTTTATTATGTTTTAATCAGGAGTTATCATGGGAATATTTTAAACCAAAGTTAGAATTTTATGTACAATTAACAGAAAAGAAGAGGACATGAAGAATAGAGACTGATGAGAATAAATAACGAAAAAATAGTAAAAAACAGTAAAATTTAATTTAATGACATTGAAATTAAAGCACCTGGATGTTCATTATTCCAGTGGTTGTTTTACACCCAGTCATGTGATCCAAATACTAGGTTAATGATAGTCTTACTAATCAGACTATTAAAATATACCATATGGAGCAATGACCTTTATAATTATGCTAATATCAAATCTTTCTTTATATCAGAAAATATCTGAGGACTGCAAGAAAGAGTCCCTTTTCCTAGATTGGCTGTACATTAACCTTTTATTTTAGATTAAGTATATGCACAGTAAGAGATTGCTTCTCATCCACCCTACCCCCTAATTTATTATCATTCCATGATATTCCTTCTTGCCCATACATCCAGTTACCACTGACAAGCAGGAAGAGGCCACTCTTACCACCATTTCAAAGGTTAACAATTGATCAGGACACAGATACCAACATTCTTGAAGAAGGACCCCAGTGAACTGAATAAAAGATAAATGCTTGGAGTCCAGTACTCTGGGGATGTTTGGGTTCTAAACCCTGCTGTTCCACTTATCATTGGCTAAGTGCCTTGGGATAAATTATCTAAGATTTTTCTGTCTTTAAAAATCTATGGTATAGATTCATTTTCAATGTCTTAATAATTAAATTTAATTTAGAAAAATAAGAAAAATAGATTTTTTAAATGCCACTTTAAATTCATTTATTCAGAGACAAAATCTATTAATTACCAGCTTTTTTTTCTCTTAGCATCATATTGTGAGCATCTTTCTTCGGCTCCATATACGTGACCACCATTATAATTGAATGTATGATATGTCAGTATTCCTCTTTATTTTCATAAAATATTTAAATAATTTTCATTTATTTCACATTTAGCCTATTTACTGCATTTTGTTATTACAAACACGGTTTCAGTGAATGCCTTCATAATGCTTCTTTGAAAATTTTTCTCCATAAAATAAACTCCCAGATTTCAAAGTGCTATGCCAAAAATAGTCAAATTTTTAGACATTTGCCACACAAGGCGTATCATTAAAAGAAAAACTGGGTTAAAATGAAACACAACAGCATTTCACAAAAGAGGAAATACTATGGAAAATAAACATATTAAATATTAATGATTGAAGAAATGCAAATGAAGACCATGATAATATATGCCACTTTAAACCCATTCAAATGGCAAACATTTGAGAGTTTGATAACATCAGGTACTGGATATGATCTACTAGATCTTTTAGATATTGTCATTGGGCATTTGAACTAGTGTAACCACTTCAAAAAAGAGGTCAGCTTTATATTGTAAAATTGAACATTTACATACCTGATGACTCAATAACCCAACCTCCAAGTAACTAAGAGAATTCATGCATATGTACATACAGATATATGTATGTGTGTGTGTGTGTGTGTGTGTGTATATATATGTGTGTGTTCATCATAATTAAAAATCTAGAAACATCCAAGTTCCCTGTTATATTGAGAGCTGAAGAATAAACTATAGTATATAGCTAGCAGCCAATCTGAATGAGCTATAGTCACATGCAACAATATAGTTTGCACATTTTTCATAATGTTCATCTGAATTAGAAAAACAGTCTCTTAATGATGAACTGAGAGTTCATATGGGACAAGAGCTGTCGGTGGTTTGTGCACATTATTATCCCAAGAACTACAGGAAGTGATGATATTCTTCTCATTTTACAGATAATGAAATTCTGAGAGGTTAGCTAAATGGTCCAAGGTCTTATTGATGAAAAAAGCCAAACTCTAAAGAATTTGAAGAGATTTATTCTGAGCCAAATGTGAGGACTATGACCCATGACAGAACCTCAAGAGGCCCTGAGAACATGTGCCCTAGGTGGTTGGGTTACAGCTTGGTTTTGTATGTTTTAGGAAGACATAGATATCAATCAATACATGTAAGGTATACATTGATTTGGTCTAGAAAGGTGGGGTGAGTTGTAGCAAGGGGCTTACAAGTCATAGGGGGATTTAAAGATTTTCTGCTTGGCAATTGATTGAAAGAGTTAAGTTATTATTTAAAGACCTGGAATCAGTAGAAAGGAGTGTCTGGATTAAGATAAGAGGTTCTAGAGAGGAAAGTTCCTATTATGTAGATGAAGTCTCATAGGTAGCCACCCTTAGAGGCAATAGATGGGACAGAAAGGAGTATCTGGTTTAAGATAAGGGGTTATAGAGACCAAGGTTCCTATCATGCAGATGACATCTCATAGGTGGCCACCCTTAGAGAAAATAGATGGCAGATGTTTCCTGTTCAGATCTTTAAACCATGCTAGACCCTAAGATAATCTCTTCAGGATTAGAAAAAGACGTGGAAAGAAAAGGGGATTGTCTACACAGTGTAAACTTTCCCCACAAGAGATGGCTTTGCAGGTCCATTTCAAAATATGTCAAATAAATATTTTTTGCAGTAAAATCTTTTTATTTCTTTCAGGGCCTACTGTCTGTCATGTATTGTTATACTAGAGTCAGGTTAGAATTTGGTATCTTACTGCTACAAAGAGTCTGTTTTGTCAGTCTTATGATCTCAGTGTTAATGTTAATGGTAGTCAGTTGTGCCTAAATTCCAAAGGGAGGAAAGTATAATAAGGCATGTCCAACCTCCTCTTCCCATCATGGCCTGAGCTAGTTTTTCAGGTTTCTTTGGAATCCCTTGACTGACAGTAGGGGCCTATCTGGTCAGTTGGGGGGCTTAGAATTTTGATTTTGCTTTACAGTCTAATGGCTAATGTACTTGCACCAGGAGTTGATCTGACTCCAGAATTTACTTGTTATGTCACTGGGCCATTCTGCCTCAATATCTCCACAGTCGCTTCCCACTTTTGTATGAGAATGATAGAAATTGCTGAATGTAAAATCTTTATCAAAGGGTTGTCATATCTTAAAAACCCTGAAGGCTAATGACAGAGTATTCCATAAATAAAGCAACTTAAGGTAGCTAGGAAAGATGGTGAGTGGCAGAGAGCAGTTTGAGTTAGCACTATTATTTTCCAGTGGGTCATTGTGTATTTTCAAGATTTAATAGAATGACATCACAGAGAAATAAGAAAGTATCGGAAAGCAAGCCTACAATAAGAATAAAGTGACTTCTATGACAAATGAGAGCATCTGAAAAATGATTTGCAGACACAAAGGTCTTTGGAAATAGCTGCCTGGTAAAATAGTTCAAAAGTGAGACCCTGTCTTGAAAAAAAAAAAAAGTTTAAAAGACACAATGACCCTCTGAGCCAAAGCCTTATGGTAATATTTTCCAAGGTGGGATTAGGACCCAAAAATGACTCATGGATCTGAAGAGTTAGTGGTGTCTGCAAAACAAATTGTGGGTTTTATTGCATGAGAGGAAGAACCATGTAGAATCAGGAAAGGTCATGAGAATCTTGAGGGAAAAGTGAGAGGTACCAGAAAAAATTTATTCCTCTAGAACATAAATTAAATGCTCATTGTGAGAATATGCAGACTTGGACCAAAAGAGCAAAACCAAGCAACTTCAAAATAATATATTTTAAAGAATATCAAATTCAAGGTCACCTTTTAGACATGCTCACAATGACACATACACACACAGGCACATAATGCTTATATGCCAACATGACACTAGTGAGTTAGAGTCACTCAGAGGGAAAAGTTATAAAGACTAATTTGCAATAAATTGTATTAATAGCAAAGGATTATTGAATGATTTTAGAAAATGTGCATGGTTTCAGTATTGTAGTTTTGTTCACTCTTCTATATGTAGAATATTTTAGGTGCAGAGAGAGTTAAGAACTCCTTGCCTGCCACAGTAAAACATACTAAATGACTGTGAGGAAACAATATAACAAGTCCATAACATTAGCATCCGCATAGCTCCTTTAGTGAGGAAAGGAATTAGAGACATCCTATTTTTCTTACAGCTAAACTGTCCTGTGATATTTTCCTGGACAACTATGTTAAAATGTCAATCTATCATGCTTCTTTCAAGACTTGTTGATTGTACTCAAAAAGCCAAAACTCAATAGGCTGATACAGAGCAGGTAACCTAGTTTCACGAATTTAGGGCTTTGGGGTCTGTTGACCTCAAATCAAATTCTGCTTTGGGCTTTTAAGTGATATGTAACCTTAAGCAAGTTTCATCTTTCAAACTCTTGGTTTCCACATCTTTAAAAAACAGTAATGGTCTCCATTTTCCTATCTTTCATGGGGATAAGAATTATCTAGGTAATATACATAAAGCAATATGTCTGGCCTGCAATAAATATTCAAAAAGACAGTGGTTATTTTAGTGAAAAGAACACTGGGCTGGGAAGCAGCAACACAGAGGCCAAAAAGAACTCTATCACTAACCATTCTTTTGACCTTGGGTAAACCACTGTCTTTCAGGGCCTTCATTTTTCCATCTATAAGGAGATTTATACTCAGTCTCCTTCTAGACCTCAAACTTTGTGGTCTACATGCTTACCACTGCCCCACAGAAGATAACACTTTTTTTTTTTTTTTTTTTTTTTTTTTACCACTAACAGTGGGAGTATCTGCTAGCTATCAGAAAATGTTATCACTCATTTTTGTTGTCACAATTTCAAATAAAAAACAAATATATTTAAGTACCTGTAAAGCTTTGCAGACTTTTTACAAAATGAACATCTTTCACCAGCATGTCTGCAGGGTGGAGGAATAGTGGCAAGGATGGCCATTCACACTTGACTGAGGCCATGCTGAAATCCAGAGTATCACAGCACCCTTCCATGCAATCCTTACATTCATCCTGAGGGCAAATGAGGACATTTGCTGTTTACATTGTAGGGTATAGATTCTGGGACATATTGGGTACCTATTACGTGTTTTTTTTTTTTAATAAGTGGGAGTAACTCACAGGGTAGAAAAGGGGTTTTTCTCTTGATCACAGTAGAGAGGAATCTTTATTTTTCTGCCCTTTGTCAAACTAAATAGGACGCAAAGTCTGCCAGGATTTCACCTTCACATCACTGACTACACGAGAATATCCCTCCATATATGGACGGGTGGCAGAGGGAGGCACTTCTTCCCTCAGTTCTAACCCATTCCAGTCTCCGATGCTGGATCCATCCACCCGTTTTAATTCTCCCTGACCTTTCATCCCAGAAAGACCCTAAGGACACAGAAGATCATTATAGTCCATACTGGATCTCAGGAGAGATTTTCTGTGTTAACTAAAAGTCTAATGGTAGCAGAGTAAAATAATGGAGGGAAAGTATATGACCTCTGTGATGGATGTTACAAAAAGAAGGAGATCTATAGGGTGTTTAATACACACACACACACACAAATAACTTAAGCACACACATACAAATTTGTGTTTTACCAAAATGATGAAATGTTGAGAAGATAAAAATAAAAAACAGCTGGAGTAGTAGGTGAGTTAAGCGGGCTAAGACTTCCTTGTTGACCTGAACTTAAATTGTGTTCTGAGTGGAAGAGAGGCCTGATGTCATGAAAAGGAGAAAAATAAATCCCACAAAGGGTACAGATAAGCAGATGCAGAAACAGAGAGGTAGAAACAAACAAATCCTATTAAAAATGAGTCAGAATTAATAATTTTGAGTAGTCTAAGGAAATCGTGTTGCAGTATAATGTGTGCTTGGTGAATATTATGCATGTTCTTGAAGAGAGTTTCAAAGTATATGTAGAGGATTCTCAAGTTAATATGCACCAGGAAATATCTATTCTTACCTAGCTGATGTCTTGTTAAACCCTCAACTGAGGAACTTTGTTCCACAAGTTACATGTAGGAGGGGACTATAAGATTGTCACTGTAATCTAAGCTGAGTCTCAGAGAAAAAGTGAAAACTCAAAGATGTCTGCAACAGGTGCTGATTTGGGAAGCTACTCCTAGACGGTTATGTTGACTCCTGCCTGTCAGATCAATTGGGAATTTAAAGATTTATAATAATTTGAGATTTTATAGAAATTTTAGGCAACCTTTATTACTACACTAAGATCAATTTAGCTAAGAGGTGAACCCAATAACCCCAAAGCCATTATGTGTAGTAGAACAAGTTATGTCATCATTCAGAATAATGTTCATGAATCTGGCTCAAATCCAAACATCTCAGATAAGAATGTAGTCCAGGGCTTTACTGTGTCAGCTTTTTAAAGAATTCTTTTAAAATCTCCCTTTGGTCATTATATTCATAATACTCTTCCAATTCCCACCTTTATTTCTATAGTGGTCTCAATAAAATAAATAAGAAAATTACATTTCTCATGACTTATTATTGCATTTTATTATACCAAATTTTGTTTGTTCTATTTTGGTTCATAAGTATCAAAATTAAATTATCCTGAACTTGGTCTACTATGACTTTAATAAATTGATATCACTTACAATTCTCTCATCTGTTGGCTAGCAAAAAGATCATGAAATGTAAAGCCTAACCTTAAAATAAAGTTCTTCCCAGCCCAAATTTGATTAGTAAATCAAATTTATGAATAAATCATTGCAAATTGCTTGGGGATCACTGTGTGCACATGGAACTGTGTGCACAGCTGTAATCCCAGCACTGTGGGAGGCCAAGACAGGCAGATCACTTGAGGTCAGGAGTTTGAGACGAGCCTAGCCAACATGATGAAACCCCATCTCTACTAAAAATACAAAAATTAGCTAGGCTTGGTGGTGAGCACCTGTAATCCCAGCTACTCGGGGGAGACTGAGAATAGCTTGAACTTGGGTAGTGGAGTTTGCAGTGAGCGGAGATCATGCCACTGCACTCCAGAATGGGCTACAGAGAAAGACTCCATCTCTAAATAAATAAATAAATAAATAAATAAATAAATAAATAAATAAAATAAAGGTCTTCTTATATCAATACAAAGGTTTTTGTTTGATGAATTTCTTCAATCATCTTTTTTTTTTTAATTGAATATATTTCACAAAGGGAAGGATTATCTCCAAGTATCCACAAAGAATCAAACTTCATATAGCACTTTTTTTCTTGTTCCTTGTTTATGACTTCTACTCTTAAAAATTATTTTTTGAGCTACAGTCACCGGGCTGCTTCTCTCAGAAAAAGAATGTCCATTTAACCCAATACATATCAGGGTGTACTTTGCCATTTCCAAAATAGAAATAGTTTTCTTTGTGTTGGGCCTCATACTATGTATTTTAACTTTTGACTTATTATCTTAGTCATGTCGGAATGAAAAATGGATCTCTCTAGGGACTTCCATTATATCAGATTGAAAAATCACCTCTCTTG
Organism: Symphalangus syndactylus; assembly: GCF_028878055.3. NCBI lineage: Eukaryota > Metazoa > Chordata > Mammalia > Primates > Hylobatidae > Symphalangus > Symphalangus syndactylus. The sequence goes on along the minus strand of NC_072443.2, from coordinate 41,184,448 downwards.
ACTGCTTTGGGCAACTGCATGTTTGAAGCCCTTTTGCCTCATTTCTCATAGTGCTCTGTAAGGCTATGCTGCCTTCCTGCTTTCAGGCCCATTTCCACTGCTGATGACAAATCTCACACTCAGGGGTCAGACCAGTTCCATGTGCACACAGTAATCCCCAAGCAATTGGCAATGATTTATTCATAAATTTGATTTATTAAAAATATTCCCATTACCTAAAGCTATCTACTGCCTGAAATGTGGGTTTGTATACATGTGTAGCTGTGAAGTAGAATTATTTTACAGACACACACACATACAAACACACATACAACAGTGGATTGAGTCAAAGGTCATGTAGAGGAAGCAAGATTTTCTTTTACATGTATTTGCGATTTGCTCTAAGAAAACTTTCTATTGCATAAGCTTTCTGATCTATGCAGTAGTTAATCTTGAGCTTAGGAGACTGTGGAATTATTCTTTGGAGGACTGTAGTGCTCTTCCTAGGGGATCTGTGACAAATTCGGTCTCGAGGGCCTAATTCAGACCCTCTTTAAACCATGGGAGAGAATATTTATGACTTCACTCTCTGGTCCAAATGATCTCACTTCCTCTCTATCTCCATCACTTTCTCAATATTCTTAATCTCTTAACATTTTTGACCACTTATGGTAGATATGAGAGGCAGAAAGACAGGAAGATGTGTGGGAAGCTTTCTCATCTGCCTGCCTCATCCTTCCCATTCATATCATCCAAGACAACATGAATACAGCTTGTGCTTCAGCTGGCCTGGCCTGTGGTTATACGTTTTTATATCTTTCCCCATTCTGTCAGACCTTCTCTTTGACACCTTCCCAATCACTCTAGGCAGAAGAGATTTCTACTTTCCTAGCTCTATGATAGTACTTCCTTTGCACCTCTCATGTGGCACCGGAACATTCTATTTCGTAGTATAGTGATTTTTCTGCAGATCCTACTCATTTTTCCATACTGTTGACCCCGTGAGAGCTTGTACAACTTCCGAGACTAAACGGCACCTAACTTAGAGCTTTGTAGCCATTGCTGTTTGTTTTCACAATAGCCGCTACTGAATGAGTACATCGGGGAGGCCAGGAAAGCAGTGATAAATTAATGAGACTGTTGAACAAGAAAATTTAACTACTACGTCTGATGTGATGGAATGCTCATCAAAGTGTAATGATTCATTCTTGAATTTTAAATAAAGGAAGCATATATGTTTAAAGGGCATTTTAGCTGATAAAAAGTCACTGAGGCATTAAACATTATTATAGTGACCCTTATTACTGAAAATTGGCATTTCTGTTTAAATGGCACTCTATAAAATTAGATTTTTCAATAACACATTAGTCGAATACACTATTCTGGAGGTTAAATTTGAGATTCTTTACAATGAAGAATAAATAATACAATAAGGCAGAAAATTCCAAACCAAAAATGTAAGTATTGATTTGACATTAAGTTTAATAACAACAAACAAAAACTGAGAGTTGTGAGCAAGAAAATAATTTTAAAATTCTGTTTTCTTCCTGGGTTGCTTCCGTAGAGTTAGATTTTGTTTTTGATTAATCCTTGGAGTTCATCTAATCTGGATACTTTAATTTATGTACAGAAACAATATTTGAGGCTTAGAAATGCTAAGTGGCTAAGATACCAAGACATGAGAGGCAGGAAGACAGGAAGATGTGTGGGAGGAAGGTGTCATATGGCTTAAATCTTTATTCAAGCCACGTGACAAAAACCACAGATAATACAAACCACAACTATTTTTTTTACCTACACTTTTGACTAAATAAATTCGTATTATATAAATATATGGCTATTACATGGGTAAGAACAAATAAGCAACAAGCAAAACAAAATAAAATCCCACTTTTAAGTACCCTTTTATTAGGACACATAATTTTTTAAATATTGAGATATATATTGAGAGCTCATGTGCACTAGGATCGCCTGTCCATGTACAGTAAAGCCACTTGTAGAACACAGGGAGCGGGAGTAAAGGAACACTGGGTGAGGTAGTGATAATTTCACTGGTCCTATCATGGTTAATTACTTTGCTAGGACACAGAAGCTGTTTGTCCCTGAAGCTCATGTTACTAGTAGGAGAATAATTTTTTAATGGTATCTTTATACTTTGTATTCATTCATCTATTTAAAACAATTTTTGTGTGGCATTGGATAAAGGAGGCAAAATTCCTGCTCTTATTAACCTTATATTCATGGTGGAGAAGGTACAGGAAATTAGATGCATTAAACAAATCCTTATGTATGTCAGGATGGGTAAGTATAATATCATATAAAGACCAGCAGGGTAAGGTGTGCCACATGAGAGAAGGTGATCAGGGAAGGCCTATCTGATGAGACAAAAGCCATAACAGTGTTCACAGACATATCCTTCTTCATCGTACATGAGAGGAGACATTGTTTCTCTTTGGAAAGGAAGTTTCACCTAAAGTAGAAAATTAGAAAGTGAAAATCATTAGTGACTTGAGCCAGTGACCTCACAGAGTAGACAGGGCTCCATGGCTCATGAATTTACCCCATCACCTACCTGCCTCAGGCCACCATGCAGTTGGTGATAGTTTTGGAATAAGAGAGAAGCACATGAAAGTAAGAAGGCTTATTTCTAGAGTGATATCAAAGTAACCTGTCCAGTCACTCCCTAGCCAACATTATGCCCTCTCAGTCCTAAAGAATCCTGTCTGTCAAATGAAAGCAGATTCCAGAATAGTCCATTGTCCAGAATGTAAACCTTTAAAAATATGAACTTAGAGACACATTTGATATTAAATTTGAAACAAAAAACCTGCATAATCAGTGGTCTTTATATGTTTGTGCCATCATCAGTGGAATGAAAACAAAAAGCCACACTTATTATTTCTTATTCCTTTTCTCCTCAACCTTATAATCCTTTCTCTATCATGGCACAGAAAATGTTCTTTTATATATTTTTTAATTTAATAAAACCCAGTAACAGGCTTTTATACATATTCATATAACTTGATTAATAATTGATGAGAAGGCCTGGGGCAGGTGGTTGAGAATAAAAAACATTTAGCAGGGAGCAGAGTGGAAGGAGCTCCCACTCTAGCCTCAGTCCTGATGCGAATAGAAGCAGAGAGGAAAAGGAGGAGGAGGTGGGGGCAGACACAGTGCTGAATGTCATCAGTGCAGTGTAATTTCCTTGATTTACATATTTAATTGCTTCATGTCTTTAGCAGTTGCCTTCTAAGATTCTGGCACACTTTCTGGGAAATTCATCTGAGGGTTGAAAAGGCTGTGTTGTGTCAGAGGGGAAAATGGAACCTGGACCTGCTATTTGTCCTCAGGAGCTGAAGAGGGGTCATTGCCACTAGTTCTTGAGTTAAGGGACTCTATCAACTGATTTCTTCCCAAGACCTAGTTTTCCCAAAAAAGATATTGTTGGGCTAGTAAAGTATGTACCTGTATCTGGGAAACAGGGAGTTTCATAATTAACTAAAAATACATTTACCCTACTGCCTTACTAAATAAAAGTTCCTTGTATTTATAAGGCCATTGATGGTTTACAAAACACTTTCACTTAATCCTCATAGCAAGTCTCTGATGTAGGAATTATCATCTCCCTTTTTCACATGAGGGAACTTAAATATAGAGAGATTAAGTGACTTGTCCAAATCCCCTGTAAAATGCAAACCATGCTTTAAATGCAGTCCGTCTGGATCCTAATCGAGGGTTGTTTCTACCAGGCAGGCTTATGGCTCACAGTGTCAGGATGCAGTCCACACTGAACACCTTCATATATGTTTTGACACGTCTACAGATCTTGCCTTAAATCCTCAGTGATATCACATCATAATATGATGATGCTGAAAGTATTGTACTATGTTATTGAGCCAGGTAAAATAAAAAACTTGAACGTGCCGTGTAAATATTTAGCATTAGCAACAGTAGGTAAATTACAATCCCAAATAAAAACCTAAGAACTCTTATCAATTAAGCAAATAATATAGAAAAGGTGAAGACCTTAATTTCTTGACACCTCAAAAAAGTTAAATAAACAATCCTGAATTCCACAAGGGTATTTAGTAATCCTCTTTCATTTTTAGTAATGTATTTGAGTAACTTAGCATGGTCATATTGAAAATAAAACAGAAAGTCAGGAGATACAAGTTGGCCGTCGTACAAATGTCTGTGAATGGGCAGTGGCAAAAAAAAAATTGGAGTGATCAGATCATTTGTTTTCATTATTATGATCCTCTCAGTCCCAACCAGCACACTGTACTCAGTGTTTTTCTAAGTACAGAAGCTGATATTTGAAGCATAGTTCATGTGGAGTGTGCAAGTAGGCCAGGCCAATGTTAATTCATCATCATGATTTTTCTTATGTAGAAAATAATTGTTTATTTATGATCTGGGTAGTGAAAATCCAAGTAATATTTAAAAAACAATGGCAATTCTGGCCACTCAGCCTCTTTTCTGTTGTGAAGACAATGATAAATAATAAAGGAGCAGTTGATGCATATTTTAACAGAAATGAATCGTTGCATAAATGTTAACTACTTATTTATTAATACTTAACCACTGTCTATAGTACTTAATGACAAGTACAGAAACAAATGATTATTTTTCTCCCCTTGACATGCTCAAAGAAGCAAAGCAAGTTCTCCCAGATTTCTCAGTTGTTGCTACTCTTCATGGTTATTTCAAGCAACATTTCATGAGGCTTTTATTTGACTGTTTTCCATTGGGTAATTAATGGAGCATTTTTTTATTTGAAGGGTATAAATCAATGTCAGTGTAGCAAAGTCCTGATTTTTCATAATTTCTTCCCTGTACAGTAACTTCTTCAAACTTATAGTTTCAGATTATCTTGATACCCAGGTTTAAATGGCTCCTCTTAGTGATAGAACAACTTTGTCCCATTTGAAATGTCTCTTAAACATATTTGTTTCTGGGTACAACTACTTGTTCAGTAATCACATCATTACTGACTTCCCATTTTTTTCCTAATGATTGTGGAAGGCTCATATTTGTTATTTTACGTAGGATTAGCTCTTCAACTAATAATGGTTCTTTCTCTTGTTTAGGATCTTTGGGGTCTTGAGATTATTTTTTCATTTCTTACACATTATGGATTGCATAATGTAAATGAAGGCTTTGGGTAAAAAATTGAGAATTTTAGCAATGAGAACATTCTAGCAGCAAACAAATCTTCCCTTGTTGACAGCCTGTTTCAACAAGATTTGACTGATCCCAGGGACCTGGTTTAGGATTATGTTTTGAAGTGACACTCTAAGGCTTTGAGAAGCATTTCCTCAATATTCTGCTGCTGAATGGCTTATATTTTGATAACAGCAGATCTTCCATGGCAGCCCTTCCTTCTCAATGATTGCTTACTCAGCTCTTCCAGTCATAGCACAATACACCACAGTCAGTGACTAATATCTTCAGTTGGAATATAAGCCTTTATGAATGGCTCTTAACTTTATAGGACACTCTTAATGTAAGCCAGGAAATTGCATTTTAAGAAAAATTCCTTTGTGCCCAAATGTAATCTGAGAAAACCTTTTCTCTCTTTTTGGCTTTACATCCCCTTTCCTTGGAAACCAGTTCTTTGCAGATAATCTATAGCTTCTTAGAATTTTGTTCTTCCCCACTCTATCTGGGATGCTTTATGCTCCCTGCTACAGATATTCCACAGGCAAATCAGAGAATCACAAAACTTCTTTAAAGTAGTGATTGCTAAACACGATTCTGCATTAGAATTACATCACATTCCCTTTAAAAGGGAGATTTCTTATTTTCTTATTACTTCCCACTGAACTTCAGAATCAGTGTACCTAAGGATGGGATCCAAGAATCTGTAACTTTGTATATAGCCTGTCAGGTGATTTTGATGTATAAATAAATTTCAGAACCACTACCTAAAATGGCTATTTTTGTACCTTTATACATAATAACTTAGGTTCTGTTGCATACTTGAATATTCTCTGATTTAATTTACAAACTATTTTCTGTTCTTTTCAATTATTTATTTATCTGCAAATATTTAATTTTTTATATTTAAACAATGAATATACAGGATTTTTGGCTAACAAATGCAATCATTGAACCCACCTATGCCTTCAGACCTATTAAGAATATTTATAATCCCTGGAGAGGAATATAAATTTTTATGATTTAATTTAGTGAAGGAGTATAAAATATCAGAACCAATATTTATTCAGCCGTAAAATAAAATGGCTAGTGAAAAACTCTAAGGTTAGGAATCCTCAGTTCTTAGAGGAACTGACTGTCTCTGTTACAGTTGCAGGAAATAAGTTAGAAAAGACAATGAAAGGATCAAATAGATTGGTCTGAAAAACAAATGCAGTGCCCTTTCTGGGAGACTATCCAAAATGAACACAGGAAATTTCAGTTAAACATTGGAGGGTAGGGCACATATGTGCAGATGAACAACACACTTTTATTCTTCACTTACTCGGCAACCGTGTCTTCATTCTCTGGCGCTGCGACACAAAGTGAGTTTCCATATGTACTATAGAAACTGCTAACATACAAGGTAAAAGGAATAGAGAATATGTGGCATCATAATTATCCTACATAAAGAGGTACAGCCTTCTACAACCAGTCATGCTAATCAAAGTTTCTAAAGAGAGGGAAATTATATATCTCCAAACAGAGTTGACACTAATGTAGGAAGTAGCAATATTGATTCTACACAGAGAGCAAAACCGGGGCACATATTTGAAGGTGAGACACATGAAGTGGTGCCAAATAATGTATAAACATAACTGAATTTGCTAACTTGAGTATAGGAAAAGCCTCAAGCATGTATTCTAAATGATCAGTTAGCATTATAATCTATGTCCCTAGAAATAAACGCAGATATATGTAGTAATTAAGACTCATGCCTGATTTGCCTCTTGGTCTAACCAGTTGAACAAACAGTATCCGCATCCTGTCTGCCAGTTGAACAAACAGTATCCGCATCCTGTCTGTCATCTACGCAACAGTCCCCAAAATCCCATGTGGCATTCAAGGCGATAGGGTTCATAACAGGTACTTTCTTCAGATGGCTGTCTGGGGAACACTGAGATTGGGGTTAGTCAAGTACAGGAAGTAAAACTGGAATGCAATTGAAGATCATCCAGGACTAGGGAGTTGAGAGGTTACCTAGAATCAGTGGACTAATATGAATTGTCTTTTACTAGTAATACTTTGCCTTTGGCTTTGCTTTGGTTTACTCTAGGCTGTTGCTGTCCTCTTGCACCCATACTTTTGGTGGGGGTCTACGGTTTTCATCCAGTATTCTATGCCCCCACCATCATACCATTTCCAGATTTGCCTTCTTTAGGAAAAGTCCCTTTATATAGTGAAATTGTCTTTTTTCAGCATTTCCACCTATGTAAGATGATGGAATATGATGGTCCTTAGCGTATAAATGGAAACCAGATATGTCTCTTTCATACATTTATTTACTAATCTAGTAGAGGTGATATCTATTCTATCCATACTTTCTTGTCATATTTCTGTTTTTATTCATTTAACAAATATGTAGTGATTGCCTTTTCTGGGCTATTGCACTTATGAGCAAGAGGGCATATGCGTTAACTATTTCAGTACTATAACGCACCTATTTTAGAAAGAAACACCTGAGGACAGGATTGCTAGTTTTAATGCAAACAAATGAGCTATCAATGGAAATATATCAAACATGGGTTCAAAAGATCTTCCTGTGGGAGTAGTAGCAGGCAAAAGGTAGAATTGCTCAACTCCTCCCAAAAGGTGGATGCCTACTCTACTTTAGCAAAGTTCCCAGCAGTGAGATAATGAGCCAAACACAGTAGAACTTATGCAACATTGACTTTTACATATTCTCATTAGTATACTGTTCTACATGCACTAACTATACCAGTCCAAACTATGAAACCCAGAGTGCAGCATCCTTTGGAACCCCAATCATTGTAGTGATTAATAATATTGGCTCCAGAACCCATCTCTCTAGGTCTGAATTTTGTCTTCAGTACTATCTATACATGTGACTGTCAGTGAACTATTTTCTCAATCTGCCTCAGTTTCCTCACAGGCAAAACTGGGATAAGAGCAGTACATACCCACATAATTAGGATTCTGTGAGGATTAAATCCATTAAAACAGGTAAAACATTTTGAAGACTGCATGTTGAATAGTGTTATCTTTCGTATGATTACTCATGGTCTGAACTAGGCTGTATGTTTTTTTGTGAACAAGCATGTTTTAGTTCTTTATGTTCCTCACATGTGGCAGCTGCTCAGAAGATGTCTGTGAACTTAGCACATCTCGCTTCATAGATTCATAAGACATTGGTTATGCCTCCTTCTTTGGATATCTGACATATTTTTGAAACTTTTAAATTCTAATACTATTTAGGGACCCCTTTTTTTCTGCTCTACATTCTATGTAAGGAGACCTATCAGAAACTCCAGGAGAACAAAGTGATAGTTCACTTTGAGTGAACAAACATTGTGTGTTTCATGCACAACCATTCTCTCATTCTTCAGTAATTAAGACAATACTTGTTTGAGACAGGCTTGAGAGAGTTCTCTAAATAATCATGTATTTCTTATATTGTGTCAAATTAAATATAAGCAAATGTGCCCATAGCAAAGTGTGACATAAAAAGAGTTGTGACCTTTTATAAAATGGGATAATGAAGTGAGATTAACATTGGAGGAGGGTGCTGTTTGGACTGCCCTAGAGGCTGCAATTCTTTATCTGGAAAGTACAAATGGTATGGCAGCCTCAGCAGCTACAGAAACTTTCCTAACAAATTACCTCCTCTGCAGAGGCAAAACGTAAGAGATAAATGAGTTTCCTGAAAGTTGGAAATTCTACTTACATAAACACCCATATATTTCAGGATTATAAATATTTTTAATATGGATTAGATTTAGGAGTATTTGACTTGGCAATACCATTTTATGTTTAAAAAGTTACTCGCTCTTCTATTATCATCAGAGACATTATGTATTGTGTATTGAATGTTCATGTTGTCAGAGTGGCATATTATGAATCATAGAGGATGTTTCTCTCCCCATTCTAGGAATGTAGAAAGAGAAAAATTTACACTTATATTCATACTGGTGGGGTGGGGGTTGTGTGTTTGTGTTTATGTGTATGTTTTATCACAAAAGAGTAGTTTGTTGTATCTATCTGGGGTAATAAAATTCCTGTATTTCTTCCTTAACAAGAAGGTTTCCTTGGAGGATGTGAAGTTGGATAGGCACTTTGATGAAAAAGAATAAAAGCATAATAGGTTTACTATGTGATGGGAAGTGGCTTCAAAGAAAAAAAAAGGACAGAGTAGATTATGAGCGCTCTAGAAAAAAATAAAATAACGTATATAAGGTTAAGATAGCAGGAAATTAGAAGAGGGAGATAAGTATTTTTTAATAACTGTCAGTGCAGCAGTGTTAACTAAAATCTACCCTTAATGGATTTTCAAGGGTGACATACATGAGCTATGGTAACAATGTAGAGCAGTACATGATAAGTGAATTAAAAATAAAAATCTACAATGGGCATTATAGTTGTTGTAGATGAGAGGTATAATGTTGAATACATTCAAGGCAACAGATTAAGAGTAGAAGAGGTATAATGTTGAATACATTCAAGGCAACAGATTAAGAGTAGAATTTAAAACTGGTTTTGATATCACAAATTAAATGTTTTAATCTCAGAGCAGGAGAGTCAAGGTCATGTACTGAAACTTCCTCCTATTTTTGAAATATTATTTGTTATTATAACATGACCAGGCATGAGGAAGAGGATAAAGTGGCAAGAATGTCTTTCACGTTCCATGTATGCATTGCATGACAGAAGAGGGCAAGGTGGGTAGAGCAGAGGAGTGATAGGACTTTGAAGAGGATTTAGTTATCTGTGTTCTATAAGCCAAAGCTAAATATAAGGGCTACAGACATAAGGAGTAATGGATTTGAGAAACATATAACGGAGACTTGCAGTCCAGACTATGGAATCTCTTCAGACAGGGGGCGGGGAAAAAGAGAAGAGGAAAACGTTCTGATACTGAAGATGAAGCAAATGTTCCCCAAATCAGGAGAAAACCAAAAGGAAGATACTCATAATCCTATGTTAATACCAGGATGATAGTAGGTTCTGAGACCTTCAGGGTTAGTTAGAACAACTGAATATTAAATTCTGCAGTTGTGCACTGTAACACATCTCCAGTCTCCTTGAACTCTATTTTGTTGCCATTTATCTTTTCATATGTGCCTAAAAACTTCTTTCCCTTAGCTTCCATGTAAGTTAGGAAGTGTGGAATCTTAGGATATCTATCAAATATTTAGATCTGGAAAAATCACTGTTAATTATTCTAAAATTTAAGACAGTGTCAGCCACTTAAAAATATTCTTGTAAATTGGTAGCTTAAAAACGAAAAGATAAAAATGTTGATATTTAATAGGGCAATTAAGTCATTCTAACTATACATAAATAGCAGCATAATTTATGTCATTGATTGGAAGCCAACACACAGCAGCACTAAAAATGTAAAACGTGACTGTCAATATCTGTAGTTGACTGCTCAGTGAGATAAGACTCCAAAGAAAGGAAGGAAGAGAAATTGTTAGAAAGGAAATTATGGTGAAAGATTTGAAAGCAATATGTCAGATTTATGACATACCAAGTCTAATAGTCTGATGTCAGTGCAATGTATAAATGTGGTTTATGATACATGACAGTTATCCTTTACCTAAAAATAGTAGATTTTTACCAACTTCCACAGCCTACTCTTCTAAGCAACGTATTTAAGATCTATCATCTATATATTCATTTGAGATATTTCTATACCTACTTTTGTTTTCATCTCTTGATGACATTTTTGGGATAAAAAGAGGCGATGTGGATTGTTAGAAAAATCACTAGACCAAGAATTAGAAGTTTGGTTCCAGATGCAGCATTTTTTTTTTTGTCGCCACCCATCACTCTTATCTGTAAATAAGATATTGAACTAGTAATATCTGAATGTTCTGTTACATCTAAAAGGCTACAATTGCAAATATTGCACTCACTGAGAAAAAGAGAACTTTTAAAAAATGTTAGCCCAAAGTGGTAACTTTTATGATCCCTATGTCTAAGATTTAGTAACTATTTCTGCATTTTTCCTAGTTGTCTTTCTTTTTTATAAATTTCACTTGTGTCTCTTCCTAAGTACACAGAGACTTAGTTTTATAAATGGTCTCTTGTATAGGTTCATAAGAGCCATGATATCAGGACTGAATGCCTGCAATAGATCGCTTCTGGTGATTGCCAGAGTTGATTTGTCAGGAGGTGTCTTCCTACCTAACTCTTCAATCCGTTCTCTGTAAAGGCCTTTGCAGAGAGATGATAACTGGCGGTTGGCATGCAAGGCTCACTATCTTTCCAGGCTTTTGTACATTTATGTTATCTCATCTCCTATCTTTCATTTCCCTTGTCTGTTTTGTGTTTTGGTGATCAAAGTTACGTATAGCCCTATAGGTGTAACAACCACAATGGTTTGAACAGCAAAAAATACAAATAATTATTTTATTGGATCTGGTTACTTCAGTTAAAAACACATTGGCTGATCACTGTAGAGAATAATCTGCAACATTTATTATCCCTTTTCCTGAGTGATAACATGGCTTTAGTCTATCAGAAGGAGCTTGAATTACTTTTCTCTAAGTGTATTAATTACTATACACCCACCTGAATTAAAACACTTTTGACACTACAGTGTGAAATCTTCTATAGTTCCTCTCCATCTGCTTGTAATTTCCCTATCCAAAGTTCACGCTGCTATCACCTGTGAATAAAGTACCAAGGTAGGGGTGTGTGTGTGTGTGTGTGTGTGTGTTTGGAGACCTGCAGAAATATTTTCAATGAAGTTACTGTTATAAAGTCAGATTGTAGATTGGAGAAAGAGAATTTATCTCTTTCTAGCAATTACTGAAGCTGTATTGCTGTTTCAGTTTTCCATGGTCTTATTAATAATTAGTTGCCACCACTGCCAAGGTTTCTTTCTGTCAATTACCATTTTACAGAGAAACAGATTAAGCCCACCAACTACTTTTCTACTATTAAGTGACAGTAAATAGTAGACATTGTTGTCTGTGAAATGATCCTTATTAGAATATCAGCTTTCATTATTTTAATCCCTTGAGAAGAGTAATGATACTATAGGTCCACCATCACTAGTTATAGCTATAACATCAGTGGCTCTTTGTAAAATAATGTGTTCTACTTCAAAATTCTCTATGGACATGACTTCCTTGACCGTTGCGTATGAAGGAATGCACTGGACAATAAGAACCACTCATCTGAATTTATAGCAATTAATTCATTTCCATTTTCATCGCTGTTGCATTTTTATTGGTGACAGTTAATTTGGAAATTATATAATTACATAGTCTTGAATTATGTAATAAAGTACTCTAATAATATAGTGCAGTCATTCAATCAGAACTCTCCAGAAAACCTGATATTCAATTCTCATGGATTTCTTTCCAGCACAATTTTTATTCTTACTCTTCCTGCTTTATTCTTATTACATCATAAGTCTTGAAGGACATGCTCAAAGTCTGTAGATGGGGGAAATCATCAGAGCATGGATTCACAGAAATTGTGTAAATTTTGGTTTGGTTTTCCATTGTTACATTTTTGTACTGCCTGAATTTCTCTTTTAATTTGCAGTTTAAGCTACCAGAATACCTTATTGTTAGCACTCAGGTTATATCTGTAAGTTTTATCTGGTTTTTATATTAAACCAAAGACAAAATGATTTTTTTTCTGAAATTGGCAGAAACTTATATTTTTCAAAAAGTTTTGTGACATTTGAAGTATTCTAAAAAAAATGTCAGAGTTTGCTAGGTTCTAGTTATATCAAGAAATTCTGGTCTATTTTAATACAGCCTGACCCCAGGTAGAGAATATTTTACAAATGAGCTAAGGTAACACGTAGCATACCCAGACAGAAGTAAGCCTTGTTAAAATAGAATTCTGTTAAGGCAGGTTATTCTCTGTTATTGTCTATTCAAGACACTTAAATCTTGACTGTAACAGGACAGTCTCTTCCCATCCTAGAAATCTGTGTGCTGTGCTGTGTGTGTGTGTTTGTGTGATGTGTAAGTATAACTGGAACGATATAGTAACTTAAGGCTTTATAAAAGCAACAAAATACTTTGTTTAAAATGGCTGAATTCACACTCTCTTTAAAAAATGTTGTGCATTTTATAATATATATTTATATACATTGAACTACTATTAAAGCTGTAACCTACTAGTTACTTTTAAATAAAGAACCAGCAAGAACACTTACTTGCAACTAAGAGTAGAGTTTTGGTCTGTGTTTTTCTGAGCTATTGAATCTTTCTTGGTTTTTAAAATATATTTCTCCAAATGTTTCCAGTTGGTCTGCGTATATTAGTCAGTGTGTGTAACTGTTTATATACACACACTTGTTCTTTATTTATAATGAGCAAGTGGTAATTTGCTCGTAGTTATTTTCTTAAGCAACAATCAAATTTAGCTACTTATTACATTTTATCATCCATGAAACTCACTGATGGACGCTTTTATCTCCCTCTCCACTCTGCCAGTTATTGTTCCTCAATAGGAAACAGATTCTCTCAGCCTTGTTTTTTGAGTTTCCAAACCCAAGTTTTTATAATGGTTTCCATTTCTATTTTTGAAAGTCATTATATATTGAAAGAATAGCCAAAAATATAATTAATAAAAAGACAAAATGACATCTGACCCAAAACCTTGGTAATTGACCCACTTCCTGGCCAAGCTGAACAAAACATAATCAGGATAATCTTGCCACATCTGGTTCTTAATTCAGAGCCTCATCTGCGGGCTTATGAACCTATAGAGGAGGGTGGAGACCAACCAAGCTCTAATTGTGCTTTGTTAATGTAATCATTTAAATGTTTCTTTTTCTAACATGTTATTTTCAGTAGCCATTATATCTTTTTATGTTATGGTATAAATTGTTCTATTTACCTCTTTGCCTTTGGAGGGGATGTTAAAATTTCAACAAGGGACATAAAAACTTATTGGTTTAAAAAAATCCTGAATATGTCCTGAATGGTATTGCCTAGGTTTTCTTCTAGGGTTTTTATGGTTTTAGGTCTAACATTTAAGTCTTTAATCCATCTTGAATTAATTTTTGTATGAGGTGTAAGGAAGGGATCCAGTTTCAGCTTTCTACATATGGCTAGCCAGTTTTCCCAGCACCATATATTAAATAGGGAATCCTTTCCCCATTACTTGTTTTTGTCAAGTTTGTCAAAGATCAGATAGTTGTAGATATGCAGCATTATTTCTGAGGGTTCTGTTCTGTTCCATTGGTCTATATCTCTTCAGGACATAGCCATGGGCAAGGACTTCATGTCTAAAACACCAAAAGCAATGGCAACAAAAGCCAAAATTGACAAATGGGATCTAATTAAACTAAAGAGCTTCTGCACAGCAAAAGAAACTACCATCAGAGTGAACAGGCAACCTACAGAATGGGAGAAAATATTTGCAACCTACTCATCCGACAAAGGGCTAATATCCAGAATCTATAATGAACTCAAACAAATTTACAAGAAAAAAGAAAAGTGGGCAAAGGGTATGAACAGACACTTCTCAAAAGAAGACATTTATGCAGCCAAAAAACACATGAAAAAATGCTCATCATCACTGGCCATCAGAGAAATGCAAATCAAAACCACAATGAGATACCATCTCACACCAGTTAGAATGGCCATCATTCAAAAGTCAGGAAACAGCAGGTGCTGGAGAGGATGTGGAGAAATAGGAACACTTTCACACTGTTGGTGGGACTGTAAACTAGTTCAACCATTGTGGAAGTCGGCATGGCGATTCCTCAGGGATCTAGAACTAGAAATACCATTTGACCCAGCCATCCCATTTCTGGGTATATACCCAAAGGATTATAAATCATGCTGCTATAAAGACACATGCACACGTATGTTTATTGCAGCACTATTCACAATAGCAAAGAGTTGGAACCAACCCAAATGTCCAACAATGATAGACTGGATTAAGAAAATGTGGCACATATACACCATGGAATACTATGCAGCCATAAAAAAATGATGAGTTCATGTCCTTTGTAGGGACATGGATGAAGCTGGAAACCATCATTCTCAGCAAACTATCACAAGGACAAAAAACCAAACACCACATGTTCTCACTCATAGGTGGGAATTGAACAATGAGAACACATGGACACAGGAAGGGGAACAGCACACACTGGGGCCTGTTGTGGGGTGAGGGGAGGGCGGAGGGATAGCATTAGAGATACACCTACTGTTAAATGACGAGTTAATGGGTGCAGCACACCAACATGGCACATGTATACATGTGTAACAAACCTGCACATTGTGCACATGTACCCTAAAACTTAAAGTATAATAAAAACAAAAATCCTGAATAATGTGTTACATTGTCTACCAAGCTTGAAGTTAGGTGTTTGACAGAGCTAGCACATGTCTAGTGGATAGACATTCCGCTGAACCGGAAATCATGCTGAAGACCTTCAGGAAGTCACCTTAGTGACACTAAACACCAGTTCTTCTCTATAACTCTTTTAAAAAGTGGGGGGAAGGAGTAGAAAAGAGATCAATTTCGTCCACTGAGGTAGAGACCCTTTACTGCTTGAGTTGGCTTTTCTTTTATTTATTTAGAATCAGAAGCATGCCCTAGAAAGTCAACTATGAATAAATAAAAGGGAAAAGTTGCCTTATTTCTTCTTAATATTTTTTCACATTCTTTCTCCATCCTTTCTTCTTTTTTGTTTCTTCTCATGCCTTTCTCTTACCTTTCTTCCTGTCCATTTCTCCCTTGCTGTGTCTTTTTTTTCCCTGCCTCATTTTTCTAACCTTTTAGTGAATTCTTCTTTTATACATTATAGAAAACTTGGAGATATTACAAATAGTAGAAATACTTGCAGACAGAAATTAACAAACTAATCAGATATTTCCTGTGTTACTCTACTTTTAAACAACAATAAATGTATTCTGCCTTATCCCTGGATATTCATTATGGGATTTTCTCAGACCAGGCAACTGAAAGGATGATTTCTAAGGCAATATGGTACTCTTGCCTCACTTTAATGGGCAGTAGCCCATGAGGCACCTGTTATGCTGTTATTATTGACATCATTGCTGCCTTTGTAACAGTATTAATTATAGAGTTTTGGGAAGGAAGATAGACATCTCTAAACAAGATGCTGAAAACTGAAAAGCAAATTTGGCTGGCAGTAGCTCTCCACTCTGGCTGCATACTGGAAACATTGAGGGAGCTTTTTAAAATACAGATGATTGAATCCGAACCCAGAACAATCAAAACAGAATAGATGGTAGGGTCTATTATTGTATTTTTAGGCAATTCCCATCCAGGAGATTCCAATGTTCAGCCATGGTTGCAAATCACTTCCATGGAGGAATTTGTAAGAGAGAAAAGGTAAATTCTATTAATTCCACAATTTTGAATTAATCCAAAATTAGAGCACCTTGTATCTCATTCAAGGTGGATTTTGTGTAGATGTAATGCAGGTGAAATAAAGGCGTGCATTGGTTTCCCCCTGTAGCCCCTAATATTTCTTTTAGAGACCCTTTGAATCTGTGTCTGAGGCTTTAGCTCAGAAACCATAGCTACCAGTGCAGCCAATGTTTAGGCACCTTCTTTCTCTCATAGTTTTTGGATGTTTCTTCCTTCCAGATGTTTCTCTCCTCACACTGATGGGGCCTCAGACAGCAGCTTGTGGTAATGAGCATAAATAGATTTAGGCTGGCCAAAGGGAGTCTGCAGAGATGATGGCTATAGCTCTTCAGAGTCCTGCAGAATAAACTGGGGCTTTAAAAGAAGAGAATAAGAGGAGAAACTAAAAAAAAAAAAAAATCTTTATCTGGGGGTCAAATTTAACTGGAGTCTTGTATTCTTACTTGGTAAATCTGACAACCTTAGTCAAGGCACACACACACAAAAAAAAACAGGGTTTACAAATGTCCAGAATGTGAGTATAGTAAAAAATAAGAACTTAAAGATTAAATATATGTGGCCCCTATTAGATGAGTCTGGAAAGTAGAGAACTTGACTTCCTTCTTTGAAAACCCAGTACCTATGTTTCCTTAATAAAAAGAAGAGTGGAGCTTCTATTTTATGTTATTTCAGGCTTATGCTTAATGAGAGAAATTTGAATTTCTATGCCTTTCCTGTGGCAATAGAAATTCACAAAAAAGGGTTTCCCAGGAAGGCCACAGAGTTAACAGCTTATAGCCCAAGAGATCTCTGCAAAGGCAGATGCTTTTGGTTCAAACAACAGTTGCAATCTCCAGACAGTGTTCTGTGCCAGGTCTGTGCTAACTTGTAAAGAAGCCTCCACACATATAAAAACAGTCTTGTCCACAACACAGCAGATTCCCTACCATGAGATAACACAAATCTACTTCATTGCTGTAAGATCAGAGAATTATAATAATTGAAGACCAGTATTGTATTTTATTTCATGGGAAAAATATGGGCTAGAATTGTGCTTCTTTAATCTACCTTCCCTGTGAGTAAGATTAGGCAATTCCCGTAAAAATTCTTGTTTATAAGTTAGTTAACTAACTGGTTTAATCTATTTTCTGATAACCCCTAGTGGTTTCCAGTCAAATATGGCTCTTGGATGAAATCTATAATGTCAATTACTTTAATATATTTAAACAGAAGTCTATACCATTTCAGTAACTAAAAGAATTGTGGTAAGGCCAGAAATCGTTCTGAGCACATTCACGGAAACAATTCCCTGTCCCCTTGGTAGGATCCTGCTATACTATTTTCCCCTTTAAATTAATCATTTGGTCAAAAGCCAGAGATATACTCTGAAAATTTTATGTTATTTTAGTATTCTATCCTGTAGAATGGCCATGGGACTGAAGACTAGGAAAATACAGTATATTAAAGGAACGGCATTTGCATTCTCTCTCAGTGTCTCAATCAATAAATATTTGATACATATATTTATTAAATTGTATTGATTGATTTCAGCAAGCATACAGGGCAGATGATTAGAAACATGCCCATTAGATACAGGCAGTCTTAGGTCAATAATGCTTGATTCCAAGATGCGGTTAGAGCCTTGGCTGGGTAATCCTAGGCAAGTCCTCATCTGTGAAATGGGGATGACCTTTCAACTTAATGATGGAGAATCGTTAGAAATGATGAATGATGATTCTATATGGAAGTTCTTTGTGAATTGCTTCCTAAGTGTAATATACTGTTATCAACTCAGAGATTTAAAAAAAGTAAGGAAGACAAGGAAATAATGACACCCATACACACTAACTCTGAGAAAGGTGAAGGGGAATGTGATGTTTCATGGTTTTAGTCCAGGTCTATAATCAAATTCTTGATACAGCCAAATTATATATTTGATCTTAAACTGCTAGCTATGATTTATCAAAATTTATTGGTTCTTATAGTTTAACAGTTTAAAAAGCTTACATTTGATGCTCAATCTATAAATGTTAGCAAATACAGAAACCTATGCAGAAATTAAAAATCTTAATTTGATCATCCTGACATAATATTAATACTTTCCTATGTTTTTATTTAGTCTTTTTATCCTGTGCACATACGCAAGCATGTATATTTGCATTTAGTTAATAATGCTATCATATTGTTTAATCTTGATGTGTTATGTGTTTTTTATGAGTATGAGTGTATTTTTATAGAATTTTTAGTTTTGGTTTTATTCCACATTATCAGGAAAACTTTATTTCTAAGATTAGACATTTAGTAATATATTTTTCTGTATTTCTTTATTGTTCAAATATTTTATTCTGATGAATCCCACAGCAATAGAGATACCTGATAGCTTTTTGACAGCTGAGAAAACTAATTTACAAACTTATTTCAAAATTTCTTCATGTTTGCATAGCACAATATACAAAATGTGGCAAGTATTTACCCAAATGTCCTTATTGATGGGAGGTACATTGATAGGGTATAACATAACTTCATGCTGACATGTTGACTGATAATTCCACCACCTCAGCTGTGACAGAGTTTGAAATAAACAGAATTTTCTAATATTCTAGAAGAATGTGACAGATATGTCTTTAATCTCAGGGGAATCAATATTGGAACTATATAAACTGGTATGAGCTTCTGCTATGTCTCTAGATTCCTAGGCCAGAAGAGATCATCAAAGGACAGGGGTAGAGTTTCAGTTTGCTATGTTCTATGGAATGATTCATTGAAATAACTCCCTCAAAGGAGTCATTTGAAATGGGGGAGGGGAGAGAAAAAGATGATGTTGGAAGAAGACATGTCCTGGATTTGATGGCCAATGGAAAAAAATCTGTATCTCTACATTTGTATTTATGTCATCTAATTTAAAACACTATGTGAATTTAAAGAAATATCGTTAGATAGAATAGTTTAATTCTTTTCAGCTTTTTACAATATAGACAGATAACATGAGATACATGAGAATATAGTGAATAATAGTGAAGGAGTTTGTAATTCAAAAGGAATGTACATTTTGAACTAAAAAAATGGGCCTGTCAAGCCATTCATATGGTGACTGCCAATCCTAAAATACAGAAACAAAATATAAACCCACACATGTATCCCAAACTTTAAATGATATATTTATTTTTAAACTACCTACAATATGAGCCAAAAGGCAAATTTTTAAACTAATACCTGTGCTCTATTGTAACTGACATTTCGGCTATTCTATCTGAAAACATTCTCTAAATTTTTGGTCATTGAAAATAAACAAGTATAGAATCTGATCCCTGAGGCAGAAAGTAAAAAGAATGAGAAAATCAGGCTATAAAAAAACTAGATTTAAACTCAAGTTGATTTTAGCTTAACAGAACACACACACACACACACACACACACACAGACACAGACACACAAACACAGGTTCTTTATTTGAAAGTTTTATTAAAAGATTGACATTTGTAGTACCTAGAGTGAAAAATAAAATTTTTGCAAAAGCAAAAGTAAGATTCATTATCCAACAATAACCAATATGCACTATGTACTAAGACAATGATAATGTACTTTAAGATAGACCATTTAAGGAAGTTCTTCTTGAGAAACTAACTTTTACTGAGACTTAAAAGATGAGAAGGTAACTAAACTGAGACTTAAAAGATGAAAAGAATCAAAGTACTTCTCTCATTGTCTAGAGTACCCTGTTTATTTTCTTTATAACATTTAACTACAAGTTGTGAATATTATAATTGTTTGTCTGTAAAGTTTTTCTTTCTTCCACATAAAATGTGAGGTCTGGGACAGCAGGGGCCACCAGCTTGAGTATGTGGGGATGATATTGATGCAGGTGAGTCAGTGAATATAAGATAGAAGAGTAAAAATCATGCAGGAGCTACTCCAGGTGTCTAGGTGAGATCATAGTTTTTCAGACTGTGTAGGCAGCATTCAGAATTAAAAGATGTACACAGATTCAATATAATGTATTAGAGCTAAAACCAAAAGCAATTGCTGAGAAATAGGATGTGGTAGGTGAGACAAAGGGAAGTAAACAGGGTATCTCCAAGTATTCTAGCTTAAGTAATTCAGTGTGTGGTGATGCCTTCTTCTCAGGCAGTAAGATTTGAGTAGGAGACTAGTTTGGGAATGAAATCAAGAGTTCCATTTTAGACATTTTAATTGAATATATCTATGAGTCAATCAAGTGACAATAACAAACATATGCTTAAATATGTTTGTCTTGAGTACCACGTTTAGGGAGACTTGACCTGGCAGTTTATTTCCACGGTTATTTATTAAGCAAAAAACAATTATTCTCAAATAATGTCTCAAAAAACAATGATCGATTTACAACTTCAAGGAGCTTTTAAAATTAGAGCAATAAATGAACATTAGAGAATTAACAAAAAATAGAAGATAAAATAGATAAAACTGGTATTTTATGATCCCGGGAACTGGTTTTAGAGGAGGTCTTTGCAAGTGAATGAAATAAATAGATACCTTGTGAACTCAGGGACAACTTTTACAGATGAAATGTTTAAAGCAAGAGAGTTCCTCCACTTCTAGGTATCCATGTAGGGTTGGAGAAAAGGAAACAGTATTAGAAGACATTTTACCATAGGGATCTGCAAGATGGAAGAGGACTGTCCTTATCTAAATGTAAAACCTGTCATTTTCCCACTCCTGACCTTCTCTCCTATTCCGATTCTTCAGCCAAATGAAACATATTCTTCTGGGTTACCTCACACATTATAGGGCAGGAGGTACTGAGGTCAAATAAATGGAGAGACACAAGGTAGGAGCAAATTGGTGACTGTTCTGCCCCTCCATTTATGACTCCCCAATCAGAAAGCCCTCTGTGTTTACGGATATGTGGAGTTAGTGGACACGTGATGCTCTATGAGTTTGAGATATTGTTGTTAGGTGGCTGGTGACTCCTGATCTTATTCTGTTCCTTTGAGCCAGAGGAAGAAAGTTAATCAAATGACTAGGTAACAAATTTTGACTGGACAAAGCTCGTGCTCTTTTATGTAGGGAATAATTAACCTATGAAAATCACTGATGCTGGACAATATTAAGCAGGTAATTTAGGAAGACTCTAAAAGGGGATTGAACGTTTATATGAATATAATTAACCAAGGCAGTTTTAGAATCTAGAATAACAGCCTGTACATCCCTAAGTCTTGATTTAGACAATAAGCTGCTTAACTCTCAGAGAAGAGCCAATCTGTACTGCCCACACCCACTATAGAAAATGAGCATCTTATACATTGAGGCTTATACCCTAGGCAGCCTTTGCTAAGAATGACTGGAGTTACGTATCTCTGACTATAAGAATATTCTTCTTAACCAATAAATGAATGTTACCATTTATTCACTAATTGCCCCTCTCAACATTTTGAAGTTGAGATCTCATAAACACATCTATTAGCCTTTTCCAGGAAGATGATAAAAAGACTAGCTGAATTTGGAGATTATAAAATTCTAGATAAATATTATTGTAATGTTTATCATGTTCCTAGTTCTGGCCACTAAGTAGAATCCACAGAATCCCGACTAAAACAATATTTTTTTCTGGAAAGGCAGGTTATAGGGCAGCTCTGAAAGAATCTAAAACTGTTACATAGGAATATAAAAAGCACAGACATTGATTTGAAAAAAGATTTAAGGGCTGTCAATTTATGAGAAACACATTTCTTAGAAGATATTTTGCTGTGTGGGGACAGGGCACATAATTGCACTCATTCTGCCTGACCATATTTAAGTTGAGCCATGAAAGATGCTATTGCCTCATCCAGCTGTTTTAGGACAATTAGCCATGTGACAGCCAGACGGGAGAGTAAGATGGCAACAGCCATTTCAGCACAGGCGTATGTCTCTTCTTTGTTGAAAAAAAAAAGGGGGGGCAAAAACAAGGCCAAGTGAACAATGCTAGTAGAATACATTAAGTTATCTTCCTTCAGTGTTGTTCATTAGTTTGGCTGCAATCTAAATCATCTTCCATCAGAGACAAGAGAGTGACAAGTCTTGACTGTTTTAATATTGTTTAAAGATTGATTAATTGAGTATCCTAGGTAATTTGAATTTAAATTAGTAAAAGTAATGATCCTTAATTTTTAAAGTTCTTGATGAATCACAGACTCTCATTAGCTTTAAAAAATTAGGGCTGAAGGTGAAAGTCTTTTGAAAACTGCTAAATAAATATTATTTTGCAGTGTTACTTCACCAGAGCTGAAATAAAAGTTATTATTCAAATGTTTATTTTGCTTTAAAATATCATGCAAGCAAATATGTATTTTTAATTTTGGTTTCATCGTTTAAAACGAAAGTTCAAATCCAGGACACCCTGAAGAACAAGGGTGTAGTGGGTTCCTTTCTCATTGCCATTTCCCCGACTGGCACATCCCCAAATTGGCCCTACATGATGACTCCTTGTCCTGTGCATTTTAGGATTGTCATCTAGGCTAACAAAGAAAAAGCCTTTTATAAGTTTCTGCTCTAGCCATATGAGCACTTTGTAATAGATGTGGAAAGGCAGCAGCCCATCTCACTAGACATCGACAAGGCAGTAAATAAATTTTCCACTCTGGGCCTCTGCCAAAAGCAGTCATCATTCGCAGTCCCTGCTCTCCTGGCCAAGGAAAGTCACGCAGAGCATTAGTCTCAGTCTTTCGATTATTGTACGGGGAGGGCAAAGAAAGTAGAATAAAGAGAGGAGGGCGTACGTAACCTTGAGCCTGGAAATTCACCCCTGAAGGGTGTGGAAGGAGTGTAGGGAAAGTTAGAAAAGGTTCTCTAACTTCAATATCTGTTTGTCAGACTGCACTGCAGAATTTTCAAAATGGTATTCCACAATCCCTTTGGATTGGTTGTGTTTTTCAGCCTTTTCAATACTATGCATTTTATGATTTGTCTCTCATATATTTCAGTTTTTACTCTGTTTTTTCAATCTTAGTAATACTTCCATTTCTTATAAACTATTTCTCAAGCTTTCTCTGAAGCTTTGATCTGCCCTACCAGCCCAGACCTTTAATTTTTTTCTTAATTAATTTTTCCCCTATGTTTTTCCCTGAGGATGTAAAGAATTCACTCTTGCTTTCTGAGTCTAGGAAGAGGAGGTTTGTAAAACATGGTCTCAGTGTGTGAAGTGAATGGCATTTTTATCCTCTAGTCAAATCAGCCTCAGTGATTTTGCAATATATAATATGGCTGTAGCACTTCTAATGCATGGAGACATTAATATCACCAATGGACTCATCAGGCACAGAAAAGTCAAAATCCTCTGCCCTGGATGTTGCCTTGCATGCCTTGGATGAAGCGCTTCTCTTGCCTCAGCTGAAACCAAGTTTTATAGAATATGGATATGGATCATCAAATGAGATTTTTACAGTACAGTGAAGTGTGAATCTAATTGTAGCCAGAGCCCACCACCACCCCCCCCAAAAAAAAAAAAACTGTAGCACAGAGGTGGTTTCAGGCAAGAAATAAAAGAGCCAACCTGGGTATGTTCATAAAGTGCTAGCCAGCCATGAGACCATTAGGATCAGGGAGCCCCAGGGCATCACAGTTGTA
This sequence comes from Symphalangus syndactylus, assembly GCF_028878055.3. Lineage (NCBI taxonomy): Eukaryota > Metazoa > Chordata > Mammalia > Primates > Hylobatidae > Symphalangus > Symphalangus syndactylus. The sequence continues at coordinate 41,160,368 of NC_072443.2, read as the reverse complement.
CAGAAATGCTCAGGTGATACCCACGGGCGTTTAATTACATTATTCTAATTTGTATTATTAATGACAATATTAAAGCACAGGCCGGCTGTTTGGTGGAAAATTTAGACGAATCAAAGATGGCATAAATATTCATTTTCCCTCATCTCGTCGTTTTGCAAAAACACAAACAGCCAGCCATTCACTTAATCACAGGCCCATACCCCAGTCTTCATCCACCACAGATAGGGCAATACGCCCTTAGGAACAGGACTCAGCAGATATTTGCATCTTGGCAATGCCACCCTCTTCCCTGCAGAGTAGTTATTCTGCCAGTTTGAGAATATTGCCCCTGATGTTTGGTGTCTCTTAAAATCAAGCCTATCCATGTAGGCTGAGTGAAGGAGCCAGGGAGAGAGGTATACCTGTTTTTGGCACTTCTTCCTCCATGCTCAAGGAGAATCTCAATACATACTAGAATGAATAAATGAATGATAAATTAAGCAAATGTATAAATGAACTGTAAAGTCATTTGCTGGAGGAACTTTTCTAAAAAAACAATTTGCTTAACTCTCACATGAATAAATGCAGGCCAGGGCCAGGCTACCATTCAAAAAGCTGAGTTCAGGTTTTCTGTATTTCCTTTCCAGTCAGATAAATGAATTGGGCCAGTGGTCCTTGAGAGGTCCAGAGAGACCCCAAGTTAAAATAATTTTATTTCTGTGGTGTAACCTGGCCAATATTTTTTAATGTGGTGAATAAGACATTTGACATTAAAATAAGTATTCTATATATTTCAGTAAAAAAGGATATTTCAATATAAAATTGCAGCTGGGAAGGGAAAAAGAGAGGAAGACAAGCCTGCAGCGGGAAGAGAAGAATCTTCATCTCACTGTTAGTGTCAGGTTTTCATAAGGAGACCGCTTCCTTATGACACAACTGGAAAGCAACCAGATGCCAACCCTAAATCTCAGCTTGATTTCAGGGAAGAGAACTTATATTTTTCTTTTTCTTTTCTTTTTTTTTTTTTTTTTTTTTTGAGATAGAGTCACTCTGTCGCCCAGGCTGGAGTGCAGTGGCACAATCTCGGCTCACTGCAACCTCTGCCTCCTGGGTTCAAGCAATTCTCCTTCCTCAGCCTCCCAAGTAGCTGGGACTACAGGCACCCACCACCACGCCCAGCTAATTTTTTGTATTTTTAGTAGAGACGAGGTTTCATTATGTTGGCCAGGCTGGTCTTGAACTCCTGACCTCATGATCCACTCGCCTCAGCCTCCCAAAGTGCTGGGATTACAGGTGTGAGCCACCACGCCTGGCCAAGTCCTTGTATTTTTCAAAAAACCTTAACACTACAGGGTATTAAGAAAATTACATTCACTGTGGTAAATTAGCTCATCCTTGGTTTGTGTCTGAAAAAAGTTTTTGAAGTGATAAAAAGAGACAGAAAGGAAAGATATCAGAGAATTAAGAGAAGAGTGAGCAAGAAAGAGTAAAGTTGAAAAGGAAAATGGGGAAAGAAATGAGAGCAAATTAGAGAAACAACATATTATTATTATCTAGAAGGGAAAGGCTGAAAAGTGTGGAAAGAATAATGTGAAGGAGATGGAGGCCATTTTTGTTACAGAAACTCACAGAAGTGGAGATGAACATGAAGATGAATAAGCAGAGAAATATGTTTAGGCAGTTAAAAAGGGAAAATAGGAACAACAAAATAATAACTTAGTGCATACTCTGGGCCAGGTCTGAGTGTAAGCACCTTATATATAGCTATTTATTTAATATTCAAAACAAGCCCATTATAATAGTAATGGATCCTATTATCATCCAGATTTCAGAGGTAAGGAAACCAAAACAAACAAACAAACAAACAAACAAACCAAGTTAACTAATTTGCTAGGATCACAAGTTGGAGGAAAACTTGGGGTTAAAACCCAGAGGGTCTGTTTTCAGAACTATGGAATATTGTACTATTCCCCATCCCACAATATAAGCAAGAAGGGGAACAGAGACAAGGACAGAACAAGGGAAATACAAGGACTTTATGTTTGGTTTTGATAGAAAAAATATGTTCTTAGGCTTGAAATGAATGCCATCAGCCCTCAGCAGCCTTGCAGCAGAAAGCAGAGGCTTAGTCTGTTAGCAGCAGTGAGGGAAATGGATAAATAATTGATTAGGCACAGCGTGCTCTGTGTGTGCAGATCTATAGCGAGGAGAGGGGTCCAAGAGGCAGAGCCAGATGGCAAGCCATAATGTGCCCATATTAATAGATGTCTTCATTAGATGACATATTTGCAGGAGTCCAGGACGAGTGCCTTTCAGCCTTTGCCAGACACAGACAAGGTCTAGAGATGAAGGTGACATTATGTGGAAGACAATGGAAGTGGCAGGTCAGGTGCAAAGGAAATGGAGACATAGAGGTTTCCTTGTTGCAGTAAGAGAAATGGCTTACATTACAAAGGCAGTCACTACTCTCTTTGTGAGTCCATCTCCAAATATGCAAAATAACAAGGCTCTCCTATCCACCTCCACCTCCATTCTGTATTTCTGATACAAATCTCTACTGCTTACTGTATTTCTGTTCTCAAGTGCATCACTGCTCTCCATTTTCTCTACCAATTACAGCTTCTCCCCTCTCTGTCCTCCCATGACTTTCCATTAAATGCCCTTATCACACTTCTTCCTGGACATCGACTGCCTGGCCACATCCTCCTTCACTTTCTTTGATAATATTATTGTACTTAGTAGCAATTGCTAGTAGACTGGTCTTATATTAACGGACGGCTGATGGTCAGCTCAAAATTGTTAAGCAAATGTTGAGTCTGAAACTTTTATAGTATACGTGAAATAGTATTGGTGACATTAAGCTTAAATACCCTTGTAATGTTTTCTGAACAGATGTTAAATATTTTAAGGACTTTGGCTCTCTGGACTCTTTATACATGCAGAGACACATACACATATTGCCCCTCCAGAGATTAAAAACTTTGTCATAATTGGAATTCAACATAGGCCAAAACAGAGAAAAATTTTGCAGAATAGTTTTTGATTTGTGTGACTATTATCAGTGACAATAATGCATGTAATTACTGCTCCAGATTTCCCCCACACCCCAGGAAAAAATATGCCACCATGTGGAACACAGTATCAAACTTCTAGAATATTGATAATAGCACATAATTTATTGAGCACCCAAAAACTACGGAGTATAATGCTGGTACTGTAGGTCATGGAATTTAGAAAATTATGTCAAGTAGCTTAAGCTGCAGAAGAAAATGGGATGCATCATTAAAACTAAATGAAAGACTCTAGATTGGCAGCCTAATTCTAAGTCTGTACTATTAAAGAGAGTTATTTGCATCATAGGGCTAGGATAAAAATACTTTCACTCTTGGCTAAACCTTGGTTAGTTTCCAGCACGCTTTCCAGCTTACACAGAGTTCTTTATGTCCATATTGCCAACATAATTGGAGCCAGGCATTCAGAGTCAATGTGGAAGTGAGCAGGATCAGCACCTAGCTTCTGCCAAGGGAGCATCATCAAGATTGGGTTTGCCCTCTGCCCAGGATAGCACTTTCCTGGGCATTGTCCTAACGTCAGGTCTCAGTGTACCCATGGATTAGAGGTTAGAGGCAATCAGCAACAGATGTGTACCTAATGTTACTCATCCAAAGTTTAAGATGGACATGAGATTTTTACCTGATGTCCTCTAATTATTCAGATCATAGTTTTGTAAAAGCCTTCATCTTGTTGATAATAGGACTCAAAATTCCCTAGCAAGTTTGACCTAAATAGAAGCTACTGGAAGGAGATTGGTGTCTATATTTTGTACCTTTTTCAGCCCAAGTTTTCAGTGAACCTCAAGGTACTATTTTCATTTTATTTGCAGAGTGGTTTAGAAAATAGCTGTAGATAACTTTTGTAGCCACCTACAATGGCTTAAATTAGGGATGACTTTTGACTCTACTTAACATTTTCATTTCTGAATAATTGCTTTAGAACAGTCATATATTTTTGCCCCTGAACTGTAGCTGTTGATTCACCTAAACTATTTACACACAACTTGTGGCAGTTGCTGTCAGGCTTGTAATTCCTCCCTTCCCCTTGAGACTGTTCATTGTACATTTGGATTGAGATATATTCTGGCCTCAAAAATTAACAAGAAGAAAAAGAACTGCAAAAAGACTTTGAGAACTTGAGAACTTGGTTGGCAAACACCAGGCTTCATTTTTGCCACAAATATTTTGTCCCTATTACAAAACCTCTTGCCCAAATCCTGCCCTACATTTCCTCTATCTGCTAGATAGATTCTTGGTGGTCTTGAGAGAAAGAAAACAAACAACCCCATCAAAAAGAGGGCGAAGGACATGAACAGATACTTCTCAAAAGAAGACATATATGCAGCCAAAAAACACATGAAGAAATGCTCATCATCACTGGCCATCAGAGAAATGCAAATCAAAACCACAATGAGATACCATCTCACACCAGTTAGAATGGCCATCATTAAAAAGTCAGGAAACAGCAGGTCCTGGAGAGGATGTGAAGAAATAGGAACACTTTTACACTGTTGGTGGGACTGTAAACTAGTTCAACCATTGTGGAAGTCATTTTGGCAATTCCTCAGGGATCTAGAACTAGAAATACCATTTGACCCAGCCATCCCATTACTGGGTATATACCCAAAGGACTATAAATCATGCTGCTATAAAGACACATGCACACGTATGTTTATTGTGGCACTATTCACAATAGCAAAGACTTGGAACCAACCCAAATGTCCAACAACGATAGACTGGATTAAGAAAATGTGGCACATATACACCATGGAATACTATGCAGCCATAAAAAAGGATGAGTTCATGTCCTTTGTAGGGACATGGATGAAACTGGAAACCATCATTCTCAGTAAACTATCGCAAGGACAAAAAATCAAACACCACATGTTCTCACTCATAGGTGGGAACTGAACAATGAGAACTCATGGACACAGGAAGGGGAACATCACACTCCGGGGACTGTTGTGGGGTGGGGGGACGGGGGAGGGACAGCATTAGGAGATATACCTAATGCTAAATGATGAGTTAATGGGTGCAGCAAAACAACATGGCACATGGATACATATGTAACAAACCTGCACATTGTGCACATGTACCCTAAAACCTACAGTATAATAATAAAAAAAAAAAAGGAAAGAAAACAGAGCGGTGGGGAGTGCTGGTTTCCGAATCAGGAGCGCTTGGGCTAAATCCAGCTCTGCAACTTTCTAGCTCTAGGAATTAACAAATCCATGTGAACCCATTTCCTCATCTGTAAACTAGTGTTAATGATATCACCTCCTCTTAGAGTCGTGGTAAGGATTAAATGAAATAATATATATGAAGCACTTAACTTGCCTGGTGCACAGAGTTAATTAAATGCATATTAGTTGTTATTAATATTGCCATTTTCCCCAGGTGTTTGCTTTCTGTTGTATGAACTCCTATCCTCCAATATTCAAACAAAAGATGTTTCTTAAATACCTACATGTAAGAAGACCGTGACAAGCTCTGGACTTGATTCCTTGGCTGAATATATTCTTCATTCACAATAGTTTAAAAAATAACAACCAATATTTTATTTCTTTTGATAAAATTTGGTGCAAAATTCTTTTCCTTTCATTCCTGAAAGATTTCAGAAAGACCTTAACAAATGCTTACACAACTTACTTAGAAGTTTATTTTGAGATCTTCTTCTCCAAGGTCATCATTTGGTATTTTACAAAAGAACAAGATATTTAGATCATATGCTGTTTCTTCTCTCTTGTTTGTTAAAAAAGAGTCAAACAACCAGCTAATCACTGAATGCTAATGCACCTTTAACTCACAGCAATGAACATATCTCTATAATTAAGTTAACTGAATAAGAAATGATTTCTACAAACATGGTAATTGGCTAAAATTTTCAGGTAAAAGCCAATTCTCCACGAAATTGTTGAACTATGAAATTGTTGTCAGGTAAATATTTTGGTGGTGTATAAAAACTCATCTGTGGTAAATATTTTATTAATATGTTATAGTTTGTGGATGACAATACTATATACAAATATTTACCTGTCAAAATACCTGACAGGTAAATATTAATATGCCTGAATAACTGTAAGTTAGCTTTGACTAAAACAAAAATAAAAACAAACAAAAGGTGCCAGAGGCAATAGCTTCTTAAAATATCAAAATATAGAATATTCAAAAGTTATGGGAAATGTGACAATAGTGTAATCCAACTAAAATAAGCTATTTGTAGAACTGTGGGGAAGTGTTTAAATTAAGACATCACACGTTGGAAAAGGGAGTTATGACAATAAATCCAAGAGACCAGAGTATAGGAAACATAATACCAGTTATTGACATCTGGTGAATATTAACATTTGGTGAATAGGTGAAAGGGTGGACAAGGCCAAGTATAAATTTATTTTGGATGTGATAAGAACGTGAATGACAAAAGACAACAATTTTATCAAACCGGTCTAAACATGCTGGATAATTTCTTTGAAAATTAGTTCTTGTAGACATAAATATAAGAAATATTATGCCTCTATTTTAGAATTAAGTAGGCTATGTTGCAAGGTTTATAATTTTTAAATTAATTCATTTTCATTTAAATATTAGCATGGGATTAGAAGCTGATTGAGACAAAATGGACACAGTTTGAAAGAAGGAGGGCCAGGCAGTGCGACACGGGGTTAGTTGGCAGTATCATTACGATGATTTATCTGTCAATGATTTACGTGGTGCAGGACAGGCAGTGTGTGACAGCACAGTCTCTGATTTAGAGGTTTTCAATCTAGGTTAGAGAAAACTACAGTGTAACATTTATCAGCTGATGTCAGCTCTGAAATGCAAAGTTTTTTGGCATTTATGTCTGTAGATTTGGGAAGGAGATGGAAGTAAAAAACTGGAAAAGAAGAAAAGCCTTGGGCAATGGGTCAAATGAGCACAGTGGTAGAGGAAAGGAGGTCAGAGAGGGGTCAGGAAGCACTGGAAGTAGCTCAAAGTGAGCTCCTCTGCCCAAAGCAGCACCTCTCTACCAGCCATTCACTGTTTTCCTGGCTCTAGAGAGAAGACACTGGGAAATTCACACTTGGTAAACAAGGTCACTAGTGCCCTGAAAACTATAATACGAAGTTTGCTTGCCATTCTGAACGATAGGTACGCATTAATAAACTTTCATTTGAAAGACAGTGAAAAGAAGTTTGCTTACCTTTCAGAGATGCCACTCTCATGCTAGCAAATCAAGCTGAAACAATCACCAAAAAGAGTAAACACAGCAAAATACTAACAGATGACATTTATGGAGCATTTGATGTGGGCCAGGTGCTCAGCAAAGCTCTCTATCACACCTTTAATCTTCACAACAAACTCTGGCAGAAATATTATTGCCATTTTGCAAACAAAGAAACTGAGACATGGAGAGGTTGGGTGATTTTTATTTATTATTTATTTATTTATTTATTCTTGGGCTACATTTGCACCCTGGTGGTTTCAAAGCAAAGACAAGGCTCATTGAGAATAATGCCCTGATGGACAGGAATGCCAGGACCTGGGTAGAAACTCAAGTTTCCTGTCCTGTAATATTTTTATTTCTTTTCTATTAAGCTGTCTTTCCAAAGAAGAACTTTTAAAAAAATTCAGTGGGGGTACAATTTTAAATTTAAATGTGAAACAAACAAAGACGAAACAGAAAATGGACAAACTGAAACAGGAAAAATGGTCAAGATAGGAATCGCACACAAGTGTGGTTGGAGTTCCTGGAGGAAGGTTCTATTTCTCCAGAGTGTTCTGGAAGCAGAGTTGCTTACCTGAAACCAGTGCACAGGCCAATCTATGACTGTTCTCATAGATTGGCAATGCTGACCCAGGCTGCGGGCTGTAATACCTCCTTGTTTGGGGGACTTAATTACTTGTTTCCAGGCACAGAGGCAAAGAAGCATTAACTGTGTCATTCAAAGACAGTCATAAAGCCAGTGTGGGGACAATAAAGGTAAAAATGTATGGTGCTTTTTAGGTCATAAGCAAGCCAAAGAGGAACTCTGCTGAGAATGTCCACAAAGCGCTTAAGTGATATTCAAATAACATTTGCGGGATTGTTTCTCCTATGGAAATCATGTATTCATTGCTATGTCTCCAGCGTTTAATACAGTAAATGCCATTGTAGAAATCTGATAAGTACTCATTGAACTAAACCAAAAAAGGTCAAAGAAAAATGTTGAACTCTCGGCAAAAATATTTAAGCAATGGAGATAGTAAGAAATAGGTGCATTTGTGGAAAAGCCCCTGGGGAATGCTCAGAGGTGCATGCACACAGGTGTTGAGAAAAATCACAAAGAGATGAAGGAATTACATAAAAGAAAACAAGATTTACACAGGGTGCAGCGGCTCACACTGGTAGTCCCAGCACTTTCAGAGGGTGAGGGAGGAGGATTACTTGAGCACAGGAGTTTAAGACCAGCCTGTGCAACACAGCAAGATCCTGTCTCTGCAAAATATTAAAAACAAAAATTAGCCCAGTGTGGTGGCAAACACCTGTAGTCCTAGCTACTCAGAAGGCTGAGGCAGGAGGATCACTTAAATACAGGAGTTCAAGGCTGTAGTTGGCTATAATCATGCCACTGCACTTCAGACAGAGTGAGACCCTGTCAAGCAAGCAAGAAGGGAAGGGAAGAGAAGGGGAGGGGAGGGGAGGGGAATTAAAACTTGAGGACAACTTAGTAATGTTTATGAGGAACGTTGAAAAATCATACTCTCTTAAAAATCTTTGAACGGATGAGGACATATCCCAGAAATAATGGGGAGACATCTGGAGATATGAGACTAAAAACAGGAAAAGGCTGCACATTTTTAGTGTGATGTGACACCCAAAAGACTAATGTTATTTTTGGATGCAGCCTATTTAGAGCATTTCATCATGGAATAGAGGGTGACAGTTCCACTCTCAATGACATTCATGAGACCTATTCTAGAATGCCCCATTCTGTTTGGTTTGTCTGACTACCAAAAATAAGTAGACAGATTGGAAGGAGTCCAAAGAAGAGTTTCACAATTGATTAGGGAAAAGAAGCTGACTTATGGGAAAAGTTTGAAAGAATTATGTCTATACAGGAGGGCATGGGTGTACATGTTACAAAGCCATAAATGCCTGTTGGAGGAAGAAATAATTTACGGAGATTAAAAGGCTACAGGTTGAACTGTACAGTGAAATGGGTTTTGAAAAGAGAATTTGGATTACATATTGGATGGAAATTAGTTGGTGGTTAATGACATCTAGGTGGCATTGATTTGGAAGTAGTGCGTGCCCTGATGTGAAATGCTGAAACGTGTCTTCCATGCACATTCAAGAGAGGAATGGAGGCAAAATAGGAGGTGAAGAGATTTGATGTCACCTTAGATACTTTCCATCTCAAACCTGTCACATTCCACATTGTATCTGTGTGTGCCATATGCATGTAATACATTTAATTCAAATGCAAACTGTTTTAATCCTGTATGTATTAAGATACTTAATCCCTTCCCCCTCTTTTGAATACCCTTTATGGGAAGCTAAGGTGATTGTAAAACAATGTTTACCACACTATCTAGAAATATTCACCGTTCTTAAAATGGTTGTGAAAATAACTCAAATATCTAACAAATTCAAAATAATGTTAGCTAAGAAGTTATTAAGACATTATGATAGCATTTATGGTAAATGTGTGTACAGAGTGTTGTATAGATACTTTGCAAAGAGCCTTTGCATGTATTTCTTGATGAACTTGAAGCACCTCATTCCTTTTGTTAGATTGTCCTCTCCAGTTCCTTATAATAGGCCTCCACCTCACAATATGGAGACTTTTAAGAAAAGTAATTTTAAATTTAGCAAGGGAGGTAGATGGCCTAAAGGTTAAGTAAAGGAAAAAATAAAAGAGGAGCACAAATAGTAATAAGATAGGAGAGTCAAGGATTGGCTTAAGTAATGAAGTCCACAACCAGTTTTACAAGTTAAGGACAGTAATGCTCTTATTTGCCTTTACACACTCATCGTTGACACTTAAAGACCATAAAGACATAATAGCTTGTATTCTAGAAAAGTTCTTTTGTATTTTTCTTCAAACTATCCAGTTAAAAGAACTCTTAATTTTATCAGAGAATTGACAGTTGAAATAAAAATTTTCCATTGCTTTGTTTCCTCTTCTGGGCATATAATCAAAATACCATCTTTTTCTACCCTTTTCTTTGCCCTTTGCTGAACTATTCTTTCTATGTATATTAAAATTATTAATCCCCACATAAAAATGAAAAAGCCAAAAAGGAACAGGGTTCCACCAGCAAAGCCACACGGTTCTCATACTGATTGAAAATGAGGCATGAGGACTGAGATTTCCGTTTTGCCGTAGATCCCTATGGACATTTCAGTGGTTTAGGAAAAAGCCCAAAATGTGGCTCTGAGTTTACCAGCTGTAATCTTAACTTGAATTTCTGGTAAAGATACAACTATGTATGATATATTACAGTTTTAATAAGCTTGAAGGAATTCTGGGCTAACATTTGTTTTGCCAATTTCTCTTTAAAGTTATCATCTGTTCAATGAATTTATATGTTTCCTTTGTGTACTAGCACTGAATCAAGTTTTGTGGGGATACCATGAGGTAGACTTGTTCTCTATCCTTCACTAATTGCAGTATGTTTGGGGAAAAGAAACTAGAACAATTAAAGTAATTCGAGGGTAATATATTGTAGCAGAAATTGCTAATGACAGATGCAGTATTAGGGAAAAATGGGCATATTCAAGTTTCTTGCAGAAAGTCCCCAAGGAAAAATGGTGGACTACCGTGATTTAAGGTGGGAAAGTAGCCACAGGAGTGAAAACATGATGGTGACAACACGTGAGGGAATATGGAAGAGACCATGATGGCCAGCGAGAAGGGTCATCTTGGGGAGCAATAGCATAGGTTCTAAGTACATAGCAGAACCCCATTATTATGTATTATTTACTAAATGGTGTTTGTCTCTTTGTTGACAACAAATATTCTCATCCACTCCTGTTTCTTTTTTCCCACTTTGAAGCAGCTTGTCCCTGGGCATATGTGAAACTGCCTCATAGCTTTAAAACTATAATAGTATAACAAATATTTCATTCTTTTTCAGAAAGGGTTCTCGTTATAATAAAAGCCAATCTGTACCCCATAAAGCTCAAAATCTTCCAAAGAGTAGATGTTAAAAGCACCCAGTGGATGAGAGAGTACTATAATCTTATTTTAACTCTTACCCACACCCCCAAAAATAGAGCCTGCCTCTCATTGCCAATAGCACTAAACTCCTTTCAACATCGAGTAGGTACCTACTTGCCTTGGGTTGCCATTTAATTGATCTTTAAGTTTTTCTTCTCAATTAGATATAAAGTTTTGAAGACTGGAATAGGTTTTACACAAAGTGAAATACACAGCAGATATCATAAAACATATGTTTAATTAATAGATTTATGAGATTGTGTTTTGTTTCCTTTTTTTGTGGATGAGGCAGGCATAATTTGTCACCTCTAGAGGCAATATGGATGGGCAAACTTCATCCCATTTCATACAAATGCACAGGAATCAACCATATATTGACCTACTTACTTCATTTAAGTATTTCCTATGATGACTTTGACTTTGTGCTGACAACCCTATTAAAGCTAGTCTGTGAAAGCTGGGAACAAGTTGTCTAATTTCCTTTGTGGAGAGTAATAAATGGTGCTTGCTAGCACACTGCTTTGCATACAAGAAGTGTTCAACAAATGGCAAGCATGATGATGAAGATCTTTTCCTATCTCAGGGAAAAAATAAAAGAAAGTAAATCTTTTGGTTGATTATGCTATCTTTAATGCTTTTATAGATTTTATTCCTTTCAGTTCCTCTGTCATCTTCTGATGCATTGTTTAGGTACACTCTTTGAAGCAGCTTGTTCATGGGCATATGTGAAATTACCTTGTGCCTTCAATATTGTTATGATAAATATTGCACTTTTCTCTAGCTTTGAATTCCTTTTGGCATATAAAGATTTTTCCTTTTCCTGAGTCATAATGTTGTTATAGAGTCAACAAACATTTGTACACACTCTTATCATTTCTTCACATATGTGTAATAAAAACCAGTTTTTATCTCAGCTACGAGAAGCCCGAGTGACCCTGAATCAGCTTCATACAATATAAAGTTCATCAGGTTTAAAATGGAAGCTTTTCCTCTTTCCTTTACTACAAACTTTGCTTCTGTCACATCACCCAGAGATGGTTAAAAAGTTGTTGCACTTGTTCACTGCATGTAATACAAACTGTCACCTTTAACTACAGTACTTTTCTTTTGAATTAGGAAAGAATTTGTCAATGAATCATGGAAGATTTGGGTATTTATTGTGATCTGGGAGCAACTAGAAACATATACAATGTTATACCTAGGAAAGTATCTATATAAGAAAATAATTTGAAAAAAAAGAAATAAATTATTTATGTACTTGGAGCAAAGGAATATAATTTCAGTGACATTGTTGCTATTTCACTGTTCACCTCATGCCTTGACTGACAGATGAAACAGTCTTGTGTCAATTTGAAGTGTCTCCCCATCTCTAAAATTTCCCTTTGCGGTGAAATCTCTGGCAGGTTTCTTCAGTTGCCTTGGTGGGAAGGAAGCAAGCAAGATTACAGAGAGACAGAAATACCTCCCATTCCTTTAGCTCTTCACTTGAGTTATTTTTCTCGTATTTTCTGTTTTTCTTTCTGGTGGTATTGATACTGTATTTTTTTCTTACTACTAGGCGGTATACAGTTTCTGAAAAGCAGTTAAAATGAGCCCACTACACATTTATGCATTATACAAAGAGAAGAATGTTGTAAAGAGGGTTAGACACTGAAGAAATCTTCTCCTTTAGCATAAATAATGCCTTTATAGTAAGTGAAATTTATTTCAGGTATTTGTCTTCATTTTTATGACCATAAAATTCTCTATGATTTTATAACCGTAAAATGTTTTTCTGGAGCAGGAGGTTCTGAACAGAATTTTAACTTGTCATTCCAAATGTTACTTAACCAAATGGTGTCTCACAAATTTCTACATAAGAGGCATTTGTGAGTGGCAATCTCATTAGGAGAAGGGAATGGAATGCTAAGGCACTGGCCTTGAAGCTGAAATGTGCATGGGGCACACATCATCTTCACTTAGATTCTATGTTTCAGAGAAATGTTATGGATGTGGCCGTGATACAGAAGCAAAATAAAGTCACTGGGAGGAGTTAAAATTACCTTATTTCTTCCAGAAAATAAGGCTACATGTGTTTCAAAAGTTCCACAAGGACAGGGTAACACCAGCCTCTTAAAGTAAGGACCCTATGCTTAAGTAACATTTAGGGCAAGTTAGATACTTTTCAGTTAAGAATTTGGCTAAGATTATGGAATCAGTAGCAGCTAAGTAGTTTTATTATAAGGAAATAAATGAGAAAAAATTATAATTATCTTGAACTGATCCAAGAGGCTCTGTATACTGCTTAATACATACCCAAAACAGATTTTTGTGGCCTAGCTATGTTGCTGTTTGTGGATAGTTTTCTGACTGTAGCAGTGGCTTCAAAAGTATAGTCGTTAAAATGGCTCAAACATTTTTCTAGCCGGGAAAATGCTACAAAAAAAGTGGGTCTTTTCTAGAATGTCATTAACAGATGCTGACAAATAGTGGAATGCCAGTACAAACTGTACCTGGTGAGCTCAATTCAATACTGGGAGACTGAATGCACTTTTTAAATTCCTCTATCATCATTGCAGTACACACAGCTCATATTTTTCTCCAGAGAACTGCTCGCCAGGCTCATTTGCTTGTACTGCTATACTGCTCTTTTGATCTCTAAGGTAAGAATTACTTAATGTACATATAAAACTATAAGATTTTCCTGACTTTATCTCATTAATCTTCTTAACTAAACAAAACCAATTTGCCTTCTTGATTCACCTTTATCCCTCAATCAAGAGCTTGTTTTCTTACCTTCAGCTCTTTTCCCTTAGTTCAACCTTAGTAGACTCAACTGTCACTCCTCATTCCCCTATGCTGTCTTTGTGCCACTGCGTAGTCGCAGAGTTGAGAACAGAGTTTTTACCTGTTTACTGACATATAAAAGGCCAGATCCTTTTGTTTTTAATTTAGCAGATGTTGAGATTAGAAACATGTCACCTTTACCATGCTACTTTTTTTTGTTGTTGTTGTTGTTGAGACGGAGTCCGGCTCTGTCGCCCAGGTTGGAGTGCAGGGGCGCGATCTCGGCTCACTGAAAGGTCTGCCTCCTGGATTCACGCCATTCTCCTGCCTCAGCCTCCCGAGTAGCTGGGACTACAGGCGCCCGCCACCACGCCCGGCTAATTTTTTTTTGTATTTTTAGTAGAGACGGGGTTTCACCGTGTTAGCCAGGATGGTCTCGATCTCCTGACCTCCTGATCCTCCCGCCTCAGCCTCCCAAAGGGCTGGGATTGCCATGCTACATTATTATTGGTATTAGTCTTTGTTTTAAAATACCAATATTGCTTAATTCTGCTCTCACAAGGGGAATGTTACCATATAGGACCCACCAGTTCCCCTTACAAGCTTTCCTTGCCTTCAGGTAATATCCAATCATAGAAACAAAAACATAAAATTATAAAGGAGCCAGAAGTCTTGGCGGCAGACTTCCCAGAGAAATCCTGAGAGTGAATAAAGGTGGTCAATCCTGACCCCGTTTCAATTCTTTACAATAGAAAAGCACAGCCCTATGATTTTTCATGATAATTGCTTGTGCTCTTTGCTCACATGTGTTTTCAGGGGGAAAAGTGGAAATCCAGCCCAGTTGCTGAAGCCCTCATTTTATGTACTCCATATTTTCTTACCTGTACTTTTTCCTACCTAGCTGTGCTGTTTTAACCTAAAAGGATCACAAAAACAGGAATGAAGACATCCTTAGAGAAATCACAATCATTATCTTCTCAATTCGTTTTTCTTTTCCCTGTGATGGGCTACTTTGGTCATAGTTGGGGTGTTGGGAGTGGCATTTACCCTGGAAAATAGAGAAATGCAAAAACTATGTTGAAGAAGAAGCAATACCCCTTAAAGGTACAAGTGAAATTTTGTTGAGAGAGCATATAAACCCAAGGTCTGTGTGAAAAATAAAGAGAAATGGGAAGAAAACTTGTGCAGGTCTACTCAGCGAGAATATGTAAGGATTTATCAGAGCTCATATGAATTCTTTCTGCAATTCAGTAATACTGTCCACTTCTATTCTGAGCACATCTGAACTCTTGGGTGCAATGAAAACAGGGGAATCATTCTTTCCCTTCATTGATAGAATTTTCCTGTACTCTGAATCTGCCTACTAACCTGAATATTTCATTTATGATATTTATTCCTTTTTCTCTGTCTCTAAATTCTTCACTACATACACAAAGTAACTTGTTTAAGGATTTTATTTTTATTTACTAATTAGGTGTAAATCACTCATTATCATAACTCAAAGTAAAACCTCTCTTCAGAGTCTCTTCCGCCAGTTAGTAATATATCTGCTGTATTTTGTCTCCTTAATCATCGTGAAAATAATTTGAATTTTTCTCATGAATTATTTATTCGTTTTCCTTAGTAAAATGTAAGCTTCGTAAAGACATGATATTTGCTCACGGCTCTACTTATCACTTCCACTCTTTGCCAAAACAGTGCTGGCACCTAATAGGCACTTCATGATGGAATGAGAATGGATCCATCCATTAACCAATTAATTAGAATATTGTTAGATCTTCCTAGTCAAAGAAAAATCATAGTTTACATAATTTTCTGAAAAAGTTCTCTGTGTAGCAGTTCTGCAACTTCTAATTTATTTTGTTTTTATACCGGTATTTTTTCCAATTAAGACCTAATTGAATTTGGGTATATCTAGTATACTCACTTAATTTCAAATAAAGTCTTATCCCTATTTGTCCAATTCCCATAACTCATCTTGACTTTTTCCTCTCCTATAATTGTGTACAAGTAATTTATTTACATTTTACCACTTTAAATGACAACATTGTTGATTATAACTCAGAACCCAGTGGCTTGAGTCCATTCTGTCTTGATGCTTGAGTAAGTTTCACTCAATCTCATAAAAGCTTTATCTCATAACATTATGTTTCACTGGAAAACAGTATTTGAAGGATGCTACATAGATATGAATTAAATTTAAACCTTTGATTGCAATGCTCCATGACTGTGTTCACATAATTTCCCTATCTACAATACTATAAAGAGATTCATTTGACACAGCATTTCCTTTGCCTTCAATTTAATAAAAAATTATTCAGACCTTGCATATATTAAAAAATTAAGGCTGTTTAAGATTCCAAATGTTATTTTGATGTGTGCTGGCTTTCAAACAGTAACTAATTACTTTTAAAGTGAAGCCTAGTGGTCTATATATTATTTGACCAAACCAATTCACTTCAATATAGTAATGTCTTCGAGGTATGCGAACATCTAATTCCTGATTACACTATCCTGACCTTAACTAATCACGTTTTCTATTTGTATCCACTATTGTAATGGCTATAGGTATCCACCTCCTTTCCTCAGCCCAGTAGGAAGGACTAATATAAAATGTGTCATTTGTCTTTAAATCAATTTTATTTTTATATTGTAATAGTGAATAGAGATAATTTGGGTAAGTGTAACTTACAGAAAGTAAAATATAAGCATCATATTGGCAATGGCTACTGTTCTTTTCAACCAATTTTTTTTATCAGAATAAAGAGATTTCATTTTGAGTTTTGTTTTCTTTTAGTGCTCCTGTCCAAATATATGAAGATTAAAATAAATAGTAAAATATATTTGATTGAAAAATTAGAGGAATAAGCTAGAAAATCAAGTGGTTAAGATAATACATTAAAACTAGCCACTTCATAATAGAAAGTTTCAAACACTTAAATAATATAATAATCATAAACATAAATCAATGAAAAGGCTATAAATTATATACAATGTAAAGTTTGGACCTTTATGGATGTTTTGAAACTATCTGTGAGGAACATACCATTTAAAATAGACACACTGATAAGGTCAAACCACTGCCAAATAACATTGCATTTAATCTGAGGATGCCACCTACTGAAAGAGAACTTCCTAACCTCTCTATTTAAAAGTACTGTTGACCTCTACCACTGTCACACCCTATTATATGTGCAGCATATGAAATACATGGCTGGAATAAAAGGGTCTTCCTCAACCTTCAAACAGTTCAAAAGAATTTGGAATAACTTGTTCTTAGGTCTTTAATAAATTGCTTTTCCTTTTTGCATATAACTCTCCTTAAATATAAAAAGAGGGTAGACCACATGACCTCTAAATTTCTTTTCTTTTCTTGATTTCTAAGTTAGAAGCAAAATGAGGTCATGTAGGAATAACTTGAATGCAGTAGTGCCAGGAAGTTTGCTTGGGTAATCATTTTGCCCCCGTATTTCTAAAAATGGTTGTGAATCAAATAAGGCAAAACCAGGCTTACTTAGCATTCTATTAACTAGATATTTCTATTAACTAGCATAGAAGGCAAAAATTTCTTAATTTCATGTTTTAACTCCATGTTTAAAACACAAGAGTGGAATAAATATACTAATATTAGGAGATACTAAAAGCAACATCCAACCTTTGACAAAAAACAGATTCAACTTGTTTTGTTATTCCTTTTATTGAGATAATATTGAGATACTACCAAGGGATAGAAGGCATTGTTTGTCACATAAACTTAAAATATATTCAGTTTGCTTGTTGTAGTAAGCATATTAAATTCTGAGTTATTGAAAAACTTACAAGTAGAATATATGAAATATTATAGCTACTAATCTAACTCTTCAGATAATCAGCCCCTACTAGGTAAAACTGTATTTTTATTTTGGGTTTTAAGATGCAGAACAAGAAGCAGTAGACAATGGGGTAGGACTCCAAAATCTGGAATTCTCCTCACAGGCACTGGGCCACGTTTTCATTCCTGACTCTCTTGTTTAAATAATTGTTCTAAATGTGATTTGTTGGCAAATATTATGGCTTTATCTCTAAGCAGCAGCCCGCCCATCAATAAAAAGAGGGTAAATGTACTTGCTTTACAGGGAAGTCATGATGACTAAATGTAAAAATTGATGTAAAAAATTATGTAAATGAGTAAACTAGTTAAGTGTCATTGAAAATGTAAGGCGGCATTATTTCTAAATGGCTTATAATATTTGAGCCCTAATTATTGCAGTCATGTGTTTGCAGTTCTTTTCTTTGAAAGTGTAATTAAGTTGCTTCTTCATCAAAACATATAAAATGAATTTATGTATCAAAGCTTCATCCCATATTTGTGGAGAGGAAATTTTCTATTTAAAGCATTGTGAATTGTGAGTAAAGATAATTTTATTGAAAAACAAGGGCTTTTTTTTTTTTTTACTCAAAGATGTGTTTCTAATAGATGGTAGGGTTTAGGTAGGAATATTTTCTTTTTTTGGTGTCCCTAAAGCTCTGAACACAGTGCAGGTTCTCAATAAGTGATTGTTGATATGGAGTTTGTGGGGTGAATCAGAAGGAAAGGAAATTGACAACTCAGCCTGATCAGTACAATTCTATGTTTTATTCTCTGACATAACTGGTGAACAAGTCAAATTATCTTCCTGTTATTTTACTTGAAAAGTCTATTCTTAATAGTCATATGTGTGTTTTCATGTATTTCCTCTTTTTAAGTCTCTTAACTATTCAGACTTGAATCCATTGTTTGTTATGCACTAGAATTTCTGTTCTACCTCCACATGTAGAGTTGATAAATTTGTTTTATTTAGAAATACTTAGGTCCAACTGGCCAAGGATAAAGTAAAATCATACATTTCCAGTCATTATACTTTTTTGAAATGAAGATGTATTCAAGATTTAAAAGCCTTAAAACTTTACTCAGATTAGCATGATCATTCTCAGATCAAAAAAAAAAAATCACTAGCTATTTAGTAAATTGCAACTCTTATTCTGTGTCAAGCCCTATGGAAAGCAATTTCTGCATAGAGTATTTTACCATAATTCCCAAAGTAAGTGGTATTGTCCCCAGAGAGAGGTTGAACAACGTGCCAAATGTCACAAAGCTAGGAAGGCATGACTGCAGGATTTAAATTCAGGTCAGGCCCCAGAGCCCCTGTTCTTAACCTCTGCATCCTTTACTGCAGTCATCCCCAAAAGATTGCTCACGTGGCATGAGCATGGACCCTGGAATAGGTTTCCACAGCCCTTAAAAGTCCATCATCTTTAGTGAAAGCCTGAACGTTCACCTTAGGAATACTTTCATTTAACTTAAATTTTTTATCCCATATTAAATATTGATGATCCCAACTGAGAGGAAATTCTACCTCCATGAAGATATGT
The DNA here is from genome assembly GCF_028878055.3 of Symphalangus syndactylus. Lineage (NCBI taxonomy): Eukaryota > Metazoa > Chordata > Mammalia > Primates > Hylobatidae > Symphalangus > Symphalangus syndactylus. The sequence goes on along the minus strand of NC_072443.2, from coordinate 41,140,996 downwards.
GATCCTTATGTCCAATTACATTTAGTTTTTGTGAAATAAACTAACATATAAATTTACTCTTGCTAACTAATTATCTGGTCTTTTACCTACTATTCAATGGGAATATTACATGAAAAACATTGTAGATATACTGAGAAGAATAAGGTAAGAATCTTATTCCAAGGAACTTTAAATTAGTTACATAGATTCACATACAATGACAAACAACAATACAATGAAAATGGAAAAGTGCTGCAACCCAGATGTAAGTCATGGTGTTCTCAAGAGGCACGCAAAGAGCATTTAATTCCAGCTGTTGGCATGAGGAAGGCTTCAAAGATAGAAGAACGATAGAGGGATGATTTGCCTATTTGATGGAAAAAGAAGGGAATTCCAAAATGAAGGATTGACACGATCACGGCACAGTATTTTCAATGTGCATTTTGGAGAATGGTAAATGACCCAGTGTATTTAAAACATGGCACTCATGGAGAGTTGTTGGGAAAGGCATGCTAAAGGGAAACCAAGTCATTGAAGTCTTGACTGAATAGTGAGGTAATTAGCACTTGTTTCCGTAAACAGAATGGAGGCATTGAGGTATTTGATGGTGGCAGTAACTATCTAACCATCGTTTTAGGACAATAACAAAGGTAGCACTGTGGAAGAATATTTGAGGACCAGAAAAGGGAGAAAATTTTGCCCCAATTCAAAGAGGACATCAAGGCCTGGCACAGTGGCTCACACCTATAATCCCAGCTCCTTGGGAGGCTGAGGCGAGAAGACGGCTTAAGCCTGGGAGGTCAAGGCTGCAGTGAGCTATGATCATGTCACTACACACTAGCCCAGGCAACAGAGCGAGACACAGCCTGTTTTGTTTTGTTTAAAAAAAGACAGAAAAAAACCTTGCAATGGCAGAGAGAATAAAATAGAAGAGACAGAGGGGAACTTGCAGAAATAAAACTGAATGAACATAGTATGATCATTCTGCCTTCAGAAGCTTGTCCATAGTCACAAGGTGAAGTGGATACATGTAGTGTTTCTATGTCTTTCCACTGTTTGTCTCCCATCCCAGCACTATCAATTTAACCTCCCCAAAATAGACATTAAGCAGTGGGGCTTTCAATTTACCAAAAGAAAGTTTCTCTTAACGTCGTAACATCATTTAATTGTAATTAGAATAAATGCCTCTACCAAGGAAAGTGTTTAGGAATTACACTAAGAGTGATCTGGATAGGGTGGGACTGTATTGATTTTTAGCTTGTATTTTCCTCCCTGTTTCTCTTAGATCACACCATATGTATACCCCTAGTTCAGCATGTTCTTTCATCAAGCCAAAGACAAAAGAGAAAAGAAGATGCAACAGTCTCTGGACTCCTCACCACATCTGTTTGCTCTCCTTGGCTCCTGATAAATAGAATGGTGAAGACCCCAAGGGAAATCCCATTGTCTGTAGTTTCTGCATTTCACAACTTCGGGGACACAGTTCACAGAACAATATGATAGAATGCAGTGTAAGAGCTTCTCATGCACTCTCCCAATCTTGTTCTTGAGCTTTCACCCTCCCAGGCTTACCCGCTATTTCTGCTCTTCTCCCTCAAGTTTTCATCTTACAGTCTTTACTGTTTCACAACGCAAACCCTAGTAAATCATAAAATCATTCACAGGCCAAATAAAAACAGTAGCTATTTTTGATTAAGCATTGGACAAAGTATGATCTGCTTTAGAAGTCCTGCTTCTGTCTGCCTCCCAATCTTTTGTTTGTATGTTTCAATCAAGACATCTACTGTCTAGTGTTATTTCAGATAATAATGTTAATATTAAGAAATGATTCAGAATAGCCGGCCATACCAAAGCAAAAAGGCAGCATACAATCTCTTAAGAGAAGACACAGTTAAGGAAAACAGAGAGTTGCCATTTTTTAAGAGTGAATATGCAAGTCCAAATTACTTCAATTACCATAACCACATCTTTCCAGAACAGTTGGCTAATATCATGGCCTTCCTCATTAGGATTCAACTTCACGATTGTGAATAACAACTACAAAGAGAAAACAAAAACAAAGAAAACTGAAAGATAATCCTATATTTTATTGTTAATCAAATGTAACCTTCTTTACTTTTTTTCTTCTTTGTCACTCCCTTCAATATTTCAAGACTAGGAAGATAAATAACAGCAGGTTTAATACTATTGACAGAAGCTTTTCTGCTATGTAAACCTGATTTTTCTACAAATGCATTATGGCCATTGGGGACAGTGAGAGCAAGATTGAAGATTCATTAATATATCCCCATAAGCAAAGAGCAAATGAATCTCAGGCTGTTTCTCAGAATATTTGGAATGACTCACTCAACCAGCTGTCTAGATCCCTTCTGGCTGGAAATATCAGAACTAGAATTGAATAATCTCATATTAAAAATGAAGAAAAAAGTACAAATTTACTCTGTGTTTATACTGTAAATTGGCATTATATCTAATTGCAAATGTACTGCAAATACTTACTTTATTTTGATTATTATATGATTAAGTATTGGTTCTGTATGGGAATACTTTATTTTGTTTTTGGACTGAATTTTGTGGTTATGAAAGTTATAGAAGATTTTGATATGAGGTGACGTTTCTATTAGGTCCTTATTTCCAAATGCAATAGTGGTACAAGATGGCAGCCTTAGAAATTGACTTATTTATTCTTTCCCCGGCTACTTGCAATTAAACTAAAGTCAGACACATTTTTGTGCTTCATCTCTATTTTGGAGAAGAAAATGGTACATATGACAGGACATAAGAGCTGCCATCTGGTCCTGGTAATTCTTCCACGTCTTGTTTATCTATTAGGTATAGAACATCTTGTACAATAACCACGATTTGATCTAATAGTTCTCATCTGTTTCTCTTGTCTGTTTACAAAGACATTTAGCAAATGAGAAGCTCCTTAACATTTTCTTTAAAAATAGGCAAACAAAAATCATTTAATATCTCAGCCTGCTCTCTTCCCCCGTAATGACCAAACAAGAATTTATGCTCCTCCACGCTCTCTTTTGACTCTGCAGCATGCCTTCTGTCTCACGTTTGTCACCTGGGTCCACAGTCCTATCCACTTGTTCCTTCTATTTTTTTTCTTGCCTCATGTTGCCAGTGAAGAACTAACAAATATTTTTGTGACTAAGAAATTGTATTTTATTAAATGCAAAAAAGCTACATAGATGATTGAGGGATTAAATTGTAGATACTATCCTTTTAAATTTTTTTTAAATGTTTAAAATCATCATGTATGATTTTAGTACCTATGGTAAGTGTTGTGAAGGATAAAATGTTATGAGAAGTGAGTGTAACTGTGTACTGAGAGGAGCAAGAACTGACTTAAAGCAAAGTGGTCTTTTTTGGAGGGAATATGTATATTAAGAACTCTTATATTGCTATAAACAAATTTTTCTGCAACTATTAGTTAATATCATGAGTCTTTCCCATCATGAATCTTTCCCGTCAGGATTCAATTTCAAATTAGAAATAAGAGCTATAAAGGACAAATTTTAAAAGAATCCTGTTTAAGTTTGGTTGGTTTGGGCTTTTATTTTTTAAATTTTGTTGCCAAATGACGTAAGGTATATAACAGGACAGCCACACTAATCTGGAAAATCTGGGAGGACTTATTTGAGAAAGTGACTTCTGGTCTCAGATCAGAAGGCTGAGTGGGAGAGAGTGTTCTAACGTAGGGAACAGCAGTTTGAAAGTTTTGAGGCAGAAAGAATTGCATTTCTGAAAACTAAAAGGCCAGTTGAAACACAGTGAATGTGGTGCAAAGTGAGCCTGCAACAAGAGGCCGGAGCCAGGTCATGGTGGGCCTTGTAGGCCATGGTAAGTATCTTGGTGCGTATCTTAAGAGTGATGTGGTGCCACTGAAGAGTTTTAAGCTGCTAGCTGCGATGTGAACAAGGACACCAAACCTGCTGGAACAGCATTTTTAAGGTTAAAGTTTAACCCCAAGTTTAACTAATAGAGACAATATCAGGAGCAGGTGCATTTGCATTCTAGAACAGCCGACAGAGATTTATTTAGGCCAGATACCAGACTTCAGGAGAAGCCCCTACCCTTGATCTGCGGGGCTTTGAAGCTGCATGATGAGGGAAGCACTGTGTAAGCAGGAGCAGGAAAACAATAGTAATGTCATGAGGCAGAAACTGGGCCTCAGTCCTAGTCAGCATTTTGTGGTTGTAGGTAGGACCAACCTCTCCTGTCATTTGGCACTGAGGTTTCACAAATATATGATGTCACAAGGAAGTAGTAGAATTCTCCACTTTAAAATGTTCCTGTTTGGGGAAGCATAGGCCCCTCTTTTGGAATGAGAAGGGCCTGGAAATCAAGCCTTGTGATTGTAGTTGGTCAGGATGGATTACCTTAATTTTAGGGCTTTGAACTCAAGGTCTTAGCCCACTTTCAGGAAGTTTTCAGAAGACCCTGGGGAATCTTTTTTGGAAAAATTAACCCTTACCTCAGCAACAGCATGCTTGATGTTGTGTATCAAAAAAAAAAAAAAAAAAAAAAAAGCCGGGCATGGTGGTTCATGCCTGTAATCCCAGGGCTTTAGGAAGTTGAGGTGAGAGGACCACTTGAGGCAAGAAGTTTGAAACCAGCCTGGGCAACATAGCAAGACCTGTCTCAAAAAAAATAAAAAAAGAAAAAGAAAATTGGCCAGATTTAATAATAAGCTGGTTATGGGGTGTTGGGAAAAGAGAAGTTGTAAGGTCAATTCCCAGATTTCTAGCTTGAACTTTGTGGATAGAGCTTCCTTTCCCTGTAAGAGAGAATATTTGGGAAGATCCAAATTTGAGAAGCAAGATCCGGAATTCAGCTTTGGATATGTGGAGGAGGCAGTCAGTTCAATGGGATAAAGGTCAGACATGATATATCTTGCTTTTAGTGCAGGCAAAATGAAAAAAGCCACTTATCAGGAAAAAACAACCTTACCCCTTTACTAACTGTTGTCAGGAAAAGATTGAGGCCTAAAAACAAAGGCATCTGCTCTCTTATTCATAGCACCCTTGTCACCAGAGTGTTGATAGCTTCTCTCCAGTCTCTTAGAATTCTCTCAAGTAATTTCCTTCAGGGTTGACATTTATCTTCTGAGTCTTAGCCTTGAAATGTGTCAGTAGAGAAAGCATCCTAGATATTCGTTATTACTCTTGCATTATGCAAGCATAGATTTGAAGACAGGATATTACAACTTAGTAGCTTTATTGAAAATGTTGTCATTTTTATCCAAGCTCCAGGTCACTCTCCTCTGTCCACCAACAGGGTTCCATGAGTTTAAGGCTGCAAGAGCACTAAAAGCTGCTGACTGCTCCCTTTATCCCTGGTCTCTCTTGACCTGCTGCACCCTCATCACTTAACTCACTTGCCCCAAGTCTAGAAGTTCATCTTCCTACAGGGAATGAGTTATTATGTGCAATATGTTCCCAAACACCTCTTTAGGGGCTTTAGGGTTCTTAACTATAATTTTAATATGTTCCCTGGATGAACTGTGGGGTATATGTGTGTGTGTGTGTGTGTGTGTGTGTGTCTGTACTAAACTATAGTGCATATGCATTGATATAATTTGTTATCTGAATGGAAAGATTACTCTTCTGTAATGCAATTTTCAGGTTTTTAATATATTGCTTCATTCTTTGATGCTAATCCTATCTAAGTTTCTTAGCTTTAAGAGCACTTGAAGAGACAGTTTGAGATATTTATTTTCTCTGTGCAATGTTGAAAGACTTGATTGATTGCGGTAAGACAGGTTTTGAAATGGATATTTCAGTAACTCAGTGGTAGATGTCAAAGCACTTATGTATATGTATATCGTTCAAGTGTCTGCTGCGTTTAATAAAAATTAAAGTTTTTAGTGAATAAATATTCAAATTACATGAAAACATTATATATAAACCTATTATTTAAAAATGTGGCATATAATTGTTTAAACAGTAGTTGATTTAGGAATCTATTAAAAATATTTATGAAAAAATGAGGTCATCAATTCAAAACTTTTACATGTCTTAAAGCTATTATATATTTCTATATGAAAAAAAGGAGCTGAAAAGACTGTAGCAAGCAAAATAATTTAAATATTTTATCTTCTCTATTTTTAGTGTCTTTTCCTTGTGGAGCATAAAATAGTCCTAGAATAAGTTGCCAGTCAAACATCATCTACTCACCTTAACTAATGCATAGAAAGACAGGTAGGATCAGGAAGACCATTTATTCTTATAAGATGTGTAGCCATTTGCTTGGTTCAAGTGAACAGGTCTTAATTAGCAGAAACTCTCCAAGTGCCTTCAATAACTATGCTCTTTCCCTTCCAAAATTCAACAGACAGTGTGTGAAGTTCAAAGTAAAGCCAGTTTTAACAACCTCAAGTCTTCAATATTTAAAAGATGATTCAGTGGTAACTTTAGTTAACTGGCTAAACCTCAGTCTTTAGAAATACAGAGTAGGCAGGAAGAAAGTGTAAGTGTCTTTTGCATATAAGCATTTTTTTCTTTTCCATGATGGCTTCCAAAGAGAATTACTTTTATCCTTAAACCCCGTCTCAACTAAAAATACGAAAAAATTAGGTGGGTGTGGTGGTGGGTGCCTGTAATCTCAGCTACTTCAGGAGGCGGAAGCAGGAGAATCCCTTGATCCCAGGAGGCAGAGGTTGCAGTGAGCCAAGATCACGCCATTGCACTCCAGCCTGGGTGACAAGAGCGAAACCCGGAAAAAAAAAAAAAAAAAATAGAGTTGTGTAAGTACATCTTGATAACTGAGAAAGCATATATAAAGCTTGTTAACGATTTGATATGGGAAAGAACAGTTGGCTATTGATCCTAAATACATTGAATTGAAGAGTTGACTTGCAGGTATGTTTCTCTCTAATGGCTTACTACTAAAACCTTGTGTGGGAAGAAAAGGTATTCGAAAATGGGCCGATGTTCTTAACTCTACAAAATGATAGTAGAGCATCAGATTAGCATTATCTCTATTCTTAGAAAAGAAATAAACTAACAATTTTCTAATATCACTGTATTTGAAAGAACAATTTAGACTATGAATGGTGAATCTACTTGAAATTCACAAACTACTTTGCTTTATCAAAGTAGCTTTTAGTTTTCAGGCAGGTCACATTATATTCCACACATGCATCTTAATACATGGTGTGTTTTTGTCATTATAAGACATATAATGACATAGGGGACCTATGATATATATAATGAAATTGTAAATTCTTTTCATAGGTTTTGAAAGGGTAATATTTGGCTTTAATTTATACCGATTGTATGGTCAGGATCAGATTAAGACCTCTGAGAACCATAAATGTTAAAGGCATTATGGTAACTCCTTTCCTACCCCAATATGTGTTTTACTTTGCATCTTTTCTTGACAATTAAATAGGAAAACTCTGCAAGTGTGAGAGAAAGCCAGCTATACAGCTGCAACATCAAGCCTCCCCTAATCTTCTTCCTTCATTCCTGCCTTCATGATTGACTCAAAGTAAAGCCTTAATATTATCCTGCAGCACATTTCTTCCATAAGTGGGTTTTCATACTGATTTTCTTTATATTTTATTTTGATTTTCACTTTCTGTTATATCAATAATAATAAGTTTAGTTGTTTTATAAGCAGTCAAAATTTAAAGCATAGTGTTAATCAACAACTCACAACAGTTTACAAAAATTATTCGACTCAAAATAAATAGTGATAGAAAAAACAAGTGCCACAGAAATTTGCTGCAATGCATGACCAGCAATCTTTTAAACACAAAATCATCCTAAGTGTTATGTTTTTGGAATACGAATTTGGGATGATCAACGCAGGAACAGAAAACCAAATACCACATGTTCTCACTTCTAAGTGAGAGCTAAATGATAAGAACACATGGACACATAGAAAGGAACAATACACACTGGGGCCTATCAGAGGGTGGAAGGTAAAAGGAGGGAGAGGATAAGGGAAAATAACTTATTGGCACTAGGCTTAATATCACGGTGATGAAATAATCTGTACACCAAACCTCCACAACACAAGTTTACCTGTGTAACAAACCTGCACCTGTACCCTTGAACTTAAAATAAAAATTAAAAAAATAAATTTGAGATGATCTCTGAAAGTTCTACTTCATTCCAAGGATGAATAACAAAAAGACCCTGAAGAATCTTTGCTACTTGGAAATCTTAATTAGAATTTTTTAAAATATATTTTTAAAGACATTTTTGACATTTGATCACTTCTCTAACTCTAGTAGGTAGAGTATGGTGCAAACAGTAGGAGAGGGATCTATTCTAAGACTTGAAGAGCCTAAACAAGGATCAGAGTGGAATGCTGGATTGCTAATCCACATGGCTCCAATTCTCTTCTCATGATCCCATCCCGCACTAAATTTCCTCTCCTTTCCTTCCCTCTCTTTTCACTTAACTCCTTACCTTTCTCTTCCTCTTCCCCCTTCTCTTTATTATTTTCTTCTCTTCTCTAGTTGTTATTTTATTTTATTCTCTGCTTACTCCCTTTCAAGTAGAAAACCAAGTTAGTACCATTTTTAGAAAAGTTTCCACTTTTCTGACTCTTGCCTTTAAACACTCCCCTGCGCTTCTTTGTCATGCTTCTGTTTTGCTGAAGCTTTGAAAGTATCTCTTAACCAAACACCGCATGTTCTCACTCATAGGTGGGAATTGAACAATGAGAACTCGTGGACACAGGAAGGGGAACATCACACTCTGGGGACTGTTGTGGGGTGGGGGGACGGGGGAGGGACAGCATTAGGAGATATACCTAATGCTAAATGACGAGTTAATGGGTGCAGGAAATCAACATGGCACATGGATACATATGTAACAAACCTGCACATTGTGCACATGTACCCTAAAACCTAAAGTATAATAATAAAAAAAATTAAAAAAAATTAAAAAATTTAAAAAAAGGCCCTCCATAACCTGTCTCAGGTTCTATTGTTTTCTCTCCTTTTTTTTTTTTTTTTTGAGAATAGTAAAGATTGCTTGATATATTTCAAGTGAGATGTGTTCCCTAAACTCCTAGTTTTATTTTACCCTTACAGATCCAATTGTTTTAACATATCTTAATAGAACACAGTAACATTTGGCTAATGAGTATTATACATGCACAGTAATTGAGGGCTAGCTTGGTTTCAATCCCATTAATAGGATCATATACTGACCCAGCTTTTTACAATTTGTGAATAAAAAGCAACTTATGAAGCTTCTTTCCTAGTTTATTGTTGCCATAAAAATGAAACCCCAGTCAGACTATGTGGACTATCTTTGTTGAATATTCAAAAGGAAAGTGGTGACCCAAACCATTTCTCTCTCAAAAAAGAATGGGGAATTTATTTAATGGTACAGAATGATAAACACTAATGTAGCAATTATATAGTAATGTTCTCAAATATCACAGTCTATACAGTAATGTAACATGTATGAAGCCCTGAAAAACTGTCCCAGAGTTTTCTCCTATTCTCTGGAAAGTGACTAGGAAATGTGCTCTACTAGGATCTGGCAATTGGCAAGCCCTCATTTCAACAAAGAAAATCTAAATGTTCTTTATGTGTCTCAGTTTTTGTCAGTGTTTGAGGCATGAGCCATGTCTGACTTATTGGTTCTAAGTGTAGCATTGAGCAACAGTGCAAGGAAGGAACAGAGAATAGAAGTGAACTGAGGCAGATCTTGAGAGCAAATGAAATTTCTTATTGGTTGAGTCAATTTTCATTAAAGAAAAATTACAGGAGCAAAATTGTTAAGGAAGTTTCCAGTAGGAAGCATGTCAGAATAAGCTCTTGCCATTAAAAAATAAATCTTTTTTTTTTATTTTTGGTACAAAAGCCTGAAATCAATTCTTTGGATATAAGACTTCCAATAACAATAATAAATTCGAAAAGCAAAACCATATGGAGAAAAAAGAAAAAAAAGAAGCTTCTCCAGTTATAAGTTAATACACAATATTCATAAAGTCATTCAATATATATCTCACATAGCTGATGTTCCATTGTAAATATATTAGTAGGAAATACAAGAGATCATAATAAATAATTCTTAAATTGTCATAATTAAGAAATGTTTCTTAAATTACCATAATAACATCCCTGTAAGTATGCTATGACCATCTTTATTTTACAAATGGAAAAGCAAATTCTAAGAGGTACTTATCTGCCTATATAAAATAATCTGCTTACTAAATGGCAGAATCAAGATTTGAACTAAAATCTCAATTCTAAATTCCTGTATTTGTCCTCAGAATTACATTGTCTAAACAAACAGAGCTAGAGATCAAGTCAGTGCAAAAGAAATGTAGTGCAACAGAATATTTCTTTGTTTTCTCTGCACTCAAGAAAAACTAAAATATTTTTAGCGCGAAAATATTCTTTTGCACTGGTTTCTAGCTTCCTCACAATCATAATCTATAATTATCCTTCTGTTGTTATTGTTTCTGTTTTCAATATCTGTGACTTTGGAATCCAGCTAGTGTAAAACTCTCTTCACCTACTTCCAGATACATAATTAATTCTAAACCTTTATTGATTTTGGTTTTGTGTATTTACTTAGAACAATTCAATCAGTCCCTACAAAGTATACAATCACGTGATATTTTATTCAGAGAAAAAACAGAGTAACCATGAAAAGCACCCATTTGAGTCTTTAGGTCTTATGGTTTAGATTCACCTTTTTGCTGAGTAAAATGAATACTGAGAGAAAATGGAAGTAGAAAATAAAGATTTAAGGAAGAAAAGTGGGAAGCAAGAGAAATGCTCAGCATCCAGACCCTTGGCTAGAACTGAGTAAAAAAACTCACAAAAAAAGGAGATTTTGCTTCATTTTCTTCTGCTCTATGGTCTGTCCTCCGTGCTAATGAGAAACCCCCAGCTCCAGAACTAATATCCTCACTCTCCTCTCATGAATCCTAACTGACTCAGTGAGGCTCCCACTCTCATCCTGTATCCAGTGTGGCATTGCCATCTGCCCTCCGGGAGACTTGAGTAAATTCCCAGTTTCTGCCTTTGCTTCTGGTCAAAGAGAATAGGAAAGATACTAAGCATGAGAAAAGAGGTAATGATGGAAGATGAAAGATCTGTGAGAAGACCATTCATGGAGAAACCTGTGTCCTGGAAAGAGAGAGAATGAGGGAGACATAGAGGTTGTTGGGGCATGAGGTTTGGTCAGGTGGTGAAGGCCTAGAGTTCTGTGGAAATATGATGGAAACTTCATTTTCATAGCATCTGTTAAGCATGTGTATTTTCCAGAGCATGGTTAATGTGTCCTTGGCAGGAAAAGCTGATGTCAGCACAATCTCAGCATTACCACTGGGATATGAATAAAACGTGAATCAGGGATTAAATGGGAGACTTGCTAATAAATTTGAGGGAGATACACACTCTGATTAGAATGGGCCATCCTCTAGATTTAAGCAAAGAAAGTCAATGAAAAACACTTCAAATAATGTCTCAAGCAAAATGGTGGCATAATTCACGGCAACAGGGGATTTGTTTATGTGAAATTGTGTGTGAGAGTGAATACCCAGATAGCCTGGTGAAGAGTGGCTGCCCAGCACACGGTGCAAAGTGGCAAGAAGCATACAGTGTCAGGTCAGAGGACACCATCGAGATAACTCCAGGCCTGCCCTTGTTTAGGATTCAGCTATTCTTCTCTCCACTCTCCTCCTCATCCATTTTCCCTGGTCCTTTCTCCAGAGTAATTTATTTCTTAACAGTCTTCTACCCCATATCTCTTCATTGTTTCCCCTTATTGCTGCCAACAATTCGCTGTCCATCCATAACTCCAAGCAGTTTCACCTTTCTAGAAACTAAAGGATTTTTCACAACTGCTTCAGTCAATCAGTGTAGCTCCTTACAGTATATTTTCTAAGACTTTCTTCATGCCACTGAAAACCACTTAGCAGCATCCCGAGGAGCAGATAGTCCCAGTCAAATTTGTAAGAAATGGCCCTTTCTGTACCAATAAGGAGTGTGACAACAGGTTTGGCATGAAATGGTTAAGGATTGGAGTAACTGTAGCTCATCCACTTAAGCCCTTTCACAATTAGATAAAATAACAATTTCAGAACCTTGAGTTAAGATGGAATTAGGGGAGAGAAAAAAAAAAGAAAACAAAAGAGAAGAATGGAAAAGAAAAGGAAAGAAAAGAAGGAACAAGACCAAAAGGGCAGACAGAACAGCAGTGACAGACACAGGGAGCGCAGGAGAAAGGAAAATGGAATTAACATGTTTAGAGGGATCTGAGTGGTCAATATGTCTTTTTTCCAGAAAAGCAAGAGCAATGCATCTTTTCTCTCTTCTCAACTATTGCAGAATTCAAAATAATACCATGAAGTAAATGTGACTCTTACAATAGAAAGACTGTCTTACTTAACTTCTCCAGCCAAAATCTCTTTCATGAGAATGCACTCTACATGAGGCAGGGGAACACTGATATCTCTTCACCACTCCTTGTCATTGGCAGGGCACCACAATCCAAATAGACTGGAAGAAGTCTACTGGAGATGTCTTATTCCAATGAATACTATTAACTTCTGTTTCAGGCAGCTTACAAGCCTGGGGTGTGAGGAGATGTGGAGAGGGCCAGCACAGTTGAGGCTTTTATTGGATATGGTAGGCTTTTAGCCAGGCCCTGCTGCTTTAAAAGCAAACAGCATCTTCCTGCTTGCAGAGGTAATGGAGCTATTAGAGCACTATTCAAGAATAAGAAAAGACCAGTACTCATCACACCCCCACACAATGGGTTACCACAGTTACAAGGTAAGATAAGCCTCCTCCCTCCAGCCATGGCTCCTCCTTACTGTTTTCCCTTGATGTGACAGTGAGCTCATGAAGTCAAGCTGCATAAATCTCAGGAGAAGTAAACGAGGGAGAGACAGAGAAAGAGGGAAAGAAACAGGACTGCAATAAAACAGAACAAAGAATGGTCAAGAGTGAGTTTGAAAAAACAAAGAAAAGAGAAGACACACTAAAATAAAGTAAAGGGGCCAAACAGCACTCAGATGAGAGGGGAATAAAGACAGAAAGTGGGATTCAAAGGAAAGGAGAGGGGAAAACAAATTGGTCTGAATCCTCTCTCCTGAGAACTGATGGCCGTGGTTCAGCCTCACTATTTATTGCCTGAACTGCATAATTTTATCTTTGTTCTTTGTAACAAGGAGAGACTAGAGCCTTTTTTGTCACCAAATCTAACTTCCACACATGGGGATACCTCATAAACCTGGGCTGGATGATTCCCTTTGAAAAGGGTTGAGGGGAGGAAAGATGTTTCCATCCAATGAATAATGGTTTTAAAATGTTGGAAGGAAAATGGGATCTTTTCTTGGAGTTAAGGAGAAAAGGACTTAATGAGCTTGTTAGGTGTGTCTTTAATAACTCAGGATACATTCCTTCACTCTTCACCAACCTCAAGGGGCTTCAGAGAAGGACAAGAAATTAGAATGGATAACGCAAGAGAGAAAGGTCTAGGTAGGATCAGTGGCCATTACCTGAGTTTGGCTTTTGAGTACCGCACAGCTGCTCTCCAGTCTCCCTCAGGACTTCACACCCCATCCCTGTTGGCTGTTAGCAAGCCTAGCCTGTCCAGGTGACACCTAACTTGCAGTGTGACTGTTCTGTTGAGCTGCTGTCCATGGTTAAGCTTTCTTTTGGGGCTACACACAGAGAAACTGAGAAAGGGAGGACAACAAGGATATGCATAGGGAATAAAAAGGAAGAAGAACTAAAGGAAGACATCTTTCACTAAATGATGTTCTATAGGGACCCTCAACTCCAATGACTCTGTCATGTCTTTCTTCTTTCCTGGTACATTTCCCAAGATTGCCTTTTTCTGTTTTATGTCTCACACTCTCCTTGGCCTACAATTTCTTGTATCTTTCATATTTTTTCTTTCTTTTTCTGTTATTCCACTTTTGTGAAATGTCAATGTTTATTTAATCTCTGTGCAGCCTGCTATGAAGGATACAACAAAATGTCTGGTGGGGCTCTGACTTCTGGGAGCTTACAGTCATATGGATGAAACAAAACTAATAAACATGACTCATTTAGCAAACAATAGTCTGATGCTAAGATGTGTCAGAGAAATACAAAGTGAAAAGTATAGTTGTATTGTTCTTCACACTTCGGGCATGAATGCCACTACCCATGATCCCAAACTCCAGGCCTTGGTTTAAGTTCATTCCGCTCAGCCTCTGCAGGACCACTCAGAGTTTAATGTGTCAGCAAGAAAAGAGAGCTTGGCACATATTCTCCCAAACACATCATCAGGGCCAGGCAGAGCTTTGGAGCTCGCTTTAGGTCAGGAAGCCCATAGATCTGACTAATCAATGATCCTATATTATCAGACAAAAAGAAGTCTCTCCATTTTTCATTAAACCCCCAACCCCACTCTTTTCTATAAATTAAGAGGAAGGAGGAAAGGGGAAAGGGAAAACAGAGGAGGAGGACATCTGTTACCATGAGCAGATAAAAAGGAAACATCAATACATGTGCACACACACGAAGTAGGATGCTCTTGTTTTTCACCTATGTGTTTAGCAGGTAGATTAGCAAGGGTATTTGTTCTGGTGCCCAACATCCGGTTATGTTGACTTCAGAGTTACTCACCAGAACAAATACAGGAAATCCATATTTTCCATAGGAAGAAAGAAAGTCAGTTAGGCCAAAGGAGAGAAGAGCTCATGCAGATTCTCACCTTCTGTGACCATGGTTCTAAAGCGTGAAGAGGGGAGCCAGAGATACATGTTAGGTATTTAATTTATGCCCTATCCTCACCCAATTTATTTTTGCCCCACTCCTTCTCCAAACATATAGTGAACCTTGAACAACAAAATGAAACCTGAATAGATGGCAAAGACAGGAATCACAGCAGATTTTGCTGGTTACTGCAAGCTTGAGATGGGTCTGGGGCCGGGGGGTGTTGTTTTCCAGCCTCATGCTATATTTTCAAGGATCCCCTAATATTGCCTCTACTTTTAATAATGAAAATATTACTAGATTGCTGACTTTCAGCAAAAAGGCCCAAATCTTTAGCCTATAATACAATATATAACTAAAAAGCAAATACCTCATAAGTATTCTGTCATTCCAACTGTGCAAGCATGCATGGTGTTATTTTTTGGTGTAACTTTATAATTGTTTCACTGCGATGGATATTCATCAGCTGATGTCGTAACTCTGCCATGCTACATATTGTATCTCTAGACCTCAGAATTAGAAGTGGGTTGAAATGGTTCAAAGTTCAGTGTTCCTTAATTCCAAAACAGAACCCCAAATCATTTTTGAAAGTTTAAAACATTTGAGTGGCTATGTATTCATGTTTTATTAACTACACATAGAGCCTTATGTCATTTATAAATTTGACTACTTCAAGGATAAGTTCTCCTAAGCTCTCTTAAATAAGAACCAACGTTTTTCTCTTTCTGTTTAAAACCTAGAATATCCCTATAAGTTTTAGTTTCCTTAGGCCTACGGTACTTTTCCAACGTCAGTGAAGAGCTTTGATAAAGAGATGGAATGTTTGTTCTCAATAGCTGTAGTCTTCCCTGCATTTTTCAGTTGACCTGTCAAATCCAGCACAACAGTCCCAGCCTAGGAAACTAAGCTCATCACCGCTACTCCTCTGAGAAAGGGCCTTGCAATGTTCTGTAGAGGGTCTATGGGTCAAGCAACTAAGAAAGATCAGAATCATCAAAATTGGACCCCAAAAGATGTGAGAAAACAAATAATTTGCTTTCCCAAGAGTAAAACAAAACGAAAAAGAAAAGAATAATAAATAATAATAAAGTGAAAATAGAGGTTAAGAAAATTGAACAAAAGCCAAAGTATGTTAGTAAAATTTACTGTTCCCTCCTTATCAAAAAATATCCACCTTTATCAAAGCCCATGAAATTTTGCCTCTGGGTAATAGATTTACCTTCCAAGCTAATCTCTCTGTCTCTTATCCAATTGAAAGATTGATTTTAAGATTTTAGATCAAGACACATGAAATTGCCATTTTTAAAGATAAAAAAGATCAAATATTGGCAATTTCAGATGGTTCCATCGGAGACTTCACTTATTTCATGACATTCCTTCCTTGTGCAAAACTATAATGTCTCACCAGTACTTTCTTGATTGAAACAGAAACTATGAAATGTGCAACTCATGAATTCCTCCTTACCTAACAGATATTATGCCTTCCTACCTGTTACCCAGTAAAGACCATCTCCATAGCACCCTCTCTAGGTGCTGCAAACTCTGCCTCTAACTTTTTAAAAAATTAATTTCTATTCTTTTATAATTCTCCATCCCCTCTATCTACTATATAAATTCTAAGCTTTATTTAAGTACTTTCACACAATCCATATTAAGCAAGAAGACTCCATGACAAAATTCATACTTCACTGAAACTTCCCTACCTAGAATATTTCCTCAAATATATGATTGGCTCAATAATATCGTATTGGTTCATATATAAGCCAATGTAATTAGAATATGATAAACTCAATAATATCACAAGTAAAGATACCCATTTTTTAGTAAAACATCATCACTTCAATTGTGAATGCATTTTGTATACCTGACTAAACCTTAAGCACTTTAAAACATTTTACCTTTTCATTTATTTACATATTTATTAATTTTGTTTGATCTATCCCTAGTATAACCTGGCATAGTTTGGAGACAGCAAAACCAACCATACTAGGTAAACCAATCCTTCTCCAACAGTTTATTTCTGTGTAGTAATCACAAAATGCCAATCAAGACATTGTGAGCAGACTTTAAATAGCAACTTTCCTTGCAACTCTCTGGGACTACAATTTGTGAATATATATTGCTCCAGTAAGTACTGGTTATGGGTCATAAAAGAAAGAAAAATAACACAACAGCAATCAGCCAGACTCTCCTTCCCAAACCTGCCTCCAGTGCTGATTGTTCCAAATCATAACTTATCCAATCAGTCTGTTAGTAAAGTGGCTGGCTAAAGACACCCACCAGGCACACAGGAAATTACCACTATTGGAGATGATGAAGCATCGTTGTAACAATAAGAGCAAAAAGCCATTGCATGCTTATTAAATGCCAGGTGCCATTTTAAGCTCTTCAGAAACCTTATCTCATTTAATCTTCTCAAACTCCATGAGGGTTACACGCTTTTTCAGTTGAGGAAATTGAGGCAGAGAGTGACTGAGCCACTTGCCCAGTTCAATTGCTACTAAGTAGTAGAGCGTAGATCACATACTAGAGATGCTTTCTTCTAAAACATGGTCTTCTGGAAACTGGAGGATCCTTATAAATCATTGAGTCCTAATCCAAGCTGAATGACTTGCCCAAGGTCACGAAATGACTCACTGGCTGAGCTAAAACTGAAATACAGGCCTTCACTGTTAATTGACTTCTAACTCAGCACTGTTCCAATGTGGTACGTAGACAAGTTGAGAAGAGTGAAGTTCAGGAAGAAGAAGAGTTCTATTTTCGCCCTGTGGGTAAAATGTTTATTATTTTAAAAATTCCACTCTTAAGCTAATGCCTTCTTTAGGTGACAGGTGAAATCTTTCCCTAACACTAGGAAAAATTGGAAAAAAATGGGAAATATGAGGCTTTATTATGTACCTGGCCCTGTCTTTCTTTTGAAGCCATTTCAGGTTATAAATACGCATTCTTCATATGTAATTTTTTCCCATTGGTTGTAGGGTTCCAGTGGCCTTTCAGAGAGCGGAGAAAACTGTCCACAACTGGTATTTCTGCAAGTGTAAGAGGAATTTGGCCTACAAATGATTCCAACCCAGTTCATGTTTGCAAAGAACTGGGACAAGTAGATGCATTCTTAAAACAGATGCTAATGAACAGACACCAAAATTGAGTAGTCCTGTTTTATATCTTACTGAGATTTTCGTAATTAAAACATACACACAAATTCTTTACAACTAAGAATAGAAAGCCATCATAAGGTTGGCTTTGGCTGCTGTTGTTGTGTTTCTTGATGGCTTGCAGGCTACTTTAATTTGGATTCATTTATTTAACTGTTCTTAGACCTCAGAGTTTAAGAGACTGTGACCTTCCCTTTGTCTGGATCTTAAGAGAAGGGGTGTGGCTCCCAAGCCAGCTCCCTCTCCCACACCCCATCACGCTCTGCTCAATGCTTCCTGGCACTGAGCTATCAGAACATGCATCATTGGTCTGTTCCATTCTCTCACTTGCTCTGCCCTTTCTTCCTCATTTAATGCTCTGTTCTTTTGTCTTCTAACCTCTCTGAATTCAAGCCCAAGGCAAGAAAAAAAAAAAAAAAAAAACTACAGAAATACAAGCACAGAGTTACCAAATTATTTAGAGTATTAACATTTTCTGAACTTTATGTCCTATTCCTGATGTTTGCAATGGGTCCTATGGAAAATCAGTCGATGTACTTCATTTTATTCATATGCAAAGTGGGGATCACAAAGGTGCCCTTTGTCTTAAAAGATCACAGTGATATGTTACAACCCCATGTTCCCAAAGAGCTGTATTACTTACACCTGATGTCTGATCTGAGCTGGTACACAGTGAACTAAGGAACAGCACAGGGTAATGAAGCCACGCCTGACTGTGGTGACCAGTGCCCTAATGAGATTTCCCACAATGTACACATATCCTACATTTTGTTTTATTTAACTTTAATTGAAAGCTTAGGAAACGCTTCATGCTTCATAAATGTTCTGTTATTTTCAGATCAATCTACTCTACTGGAAAACTTAATAAACAAATAGATAATGGTCCTGCTGAGTTGTTCAACATTTCTTATTCACATCTCACCAGCTTCATGCCCTGCTTGCAGATCCTCATCTCTCATTCTGTTGTGGTTGTTCATTTTTTTAAACATGAATTTTCAGAAAAGATAAGCTCTGCAGCAAAAAGGGTGATAAAGACCAGAGCAACCCCTTTCTGAACCACTTTGCATTTGACTGGTTTTTGAGTTATATGTTAATATTCCATGTTAACACATTTTTTGCAAAATAAATAATCAGGACAGGATTATTTTCTTTTTCATTCAGTTTTTTTTTTTTTTTTTTTTTTTTAAGAGAGCAAAAAAGTGTTCGTGGAAATATCTGCCTCCAGGCATGTATGCGATGTGTCATTCTGGCCTGTTATATTCGACTCCTAATGGCCCCATGTAGGTGGCATGTGAGCTGTGACTAATAAAAGGCAAACTTTTAGGTATCTCAGGATTTTGCCATGGTGCTGTCTTTGCCTTGATGCTTCTACATAGCTCACTTTGAAAAGTTTAAAACTTAATAAAATGAAATAGATTAAATACAGTCACATGTCACATAATTATGCTTTGGTAAAGAATAGACCACATATACGATGGTGGTCCCATAAGATTATAATACCATATTTTTACCATATATTTTCTAGGTTTAAATATGTTTAGATTCACAAACATTTGCCACTGTGTTAATTGCATAATGTATTGCCTAATACAATTGCCTAGTCTATTCAGTACAGTAACATGCTGTGCAGGTTTGTAGCCTAGGAGCAATAAGCTATACCATATAGCCTAGGTGTGGAGTAGACTACACTGTCTAGGTTGGCATAAGTACACTCTGATGTTCACACGATGATGAAATCTTCTAAAGACATATTTCTCCATCCCCGTTGTTAATTGACACATTACTGTGCACAAAATAGACCAACCAGTGATAAGAGTGACTGTAGAGTTGGAGAGCCCAAATAAGTTCTGCTCTTTTTCCAACTAGAATAATGAGAAAACCTAGCTATTTTCTCAATCTCAAAGTCCCTGGATGGGAAAATTCATGGGCAGGATAGAGAGGGAAATAATTATTCCTTTGGCATGGGAATTATATTTTATTTAGTATTTATTAAATATGAAGGACTCAAAACAGTGCCTGGCACCTAATAAACACTAAAAAGTAATGATAATAAAGTATATATTCCATGTGTTTAGGACAGAAGTGGCCCATCACAGCTATTTGTTAAATAATACTCAATTTTCTAAGATGAATAAATGGATAGGTTTATTTTCTATGAGTCCCAGAAAAGTGGTAGACAATTTTCAGTGTCGTA